>NC_143014.1:128659714-129349714 GCF_055824585.1 Amblyomma mixtum | reverse complement strand
CGGTGGCTCAGTGGTTACGGCGCTCGGCTGCTGACCCGAAAGACGCCGGTTCGATCCCGGCCGCGGCGGCTGAATTTCGATGAAGGAGAAATTCGAGGCCCATGTACTGTGCGATGTCAGTGCACGTTAAAGAACCCCAGGTGGTCGAAATTTCCGGAGCCCTCCACTACGGCGTCTCTCATAGCCTAAGTCGCTTTGGGACGTTAAACCCCATAAACCAAACCAAACCAAACCATATATATATATAACTGCCTTCATGCCCAATTCAGTGACATGAACCGGACAGCCCCGACGAAGGCGAGCGCCGTCTAATAAAAGCATCAACATCCGCGTCAGACAGAGCGGATCGGCATTTTCGGCTTTCGAAAAAAACGAAAAGAGCACAAACGCGCAAGACATTACGTGCCTGTACAATAGGCGCCAAACGCGCGCGGCTCGATAATGCATACGCGCAAATATCCCCAAAAGAGTGATCAGCAGCTCTAAAACGCACTTTTTCTTTTACCGAAAGCTCTTAACAGCACTAAGAAAGAAAAAAGAAATGATATAGGGTCAATATATGCCTCTCTATAAGTTCTCGTTTACATTTTTTCTCTCTTTCTCTGGAGGGGTGGCGGGAAGCCGATGAGTCCGCCATTCAGTAGATCCGTGCCTCGACTAGTGCGCGCCATGCGGCAGAATGACCGCGTCAGCTTCAGAGAAGACTCACACCACGATAGCGCCACGCACCTCCGGCGCCGATGGTAAAAAAAAAAGAAAGAAAAGAAAACGCCGGAAAAAGGCCTCACAACCTACGCCTTCTGGTCGAGAGAATAAAAAGCGGGACGGGCGCGTCGTTGCCAAGAGGCCCCGTCAGAAGTCCCGGCAGCGCTGATCGACAGCGCCCGAGTGCTACTAAATGGTCCCCGTCTGAACTAGTGTGAGGGCCTTGCGCGAGCGACGAACGCTCGAAGAGAGGGTGGCACATCGCGTGAGAACGAGCACATTTCTCGGCCTTATTGCTGCCGACGAATACAGCGAGAAGGTGGCCTGACTACCGGCACAGAATACGCGCCCCATTGCTCTTGAGACCCGAAACAGGCAAAGTGGACGGAGCTGGTTTATCTTCCCCCCCCCCCCCCCCCCCCTCTTTCTAGCGGAGAACGGGAAGCAGAGTGAAGTAGCCCGGCAGGCTGCCACTCAGAACCAGACCATTAGTGAAAGATAACGAATCCGAGTGTTCCTTTGCTGTTGTTTTCTTCTTTTTCTTTTTCATGTCTGCGAGCTCGATTCTTTCTTTCTTCTCTTTTACACGGGACAGATGATATGCGGTGGAGTCGCCCCGCTTCAAATGCTGTCTACGTAACCGGGTACGTAATTCACCAGGTCTGTAGAAATAGAAATTATCTGTATTCTTCGGCCGCTGCTACAACCTTCACATGTCCGCAAATGTGGCATTTATTGCCGTCCCAAGATTAGGATGGCGACTATGAGACATTAATTTCCTCTGTAAACTGTGTAAACCAATAAGCCCGTCACCCTAACCTAGAATGACTCGAAATACAAGTGGCTAAAACACTCACTGCAACGCATCAATTTTAACCGAGCAATCTTAACTCCTGTAAACAGACCTGCCCTGTGGCAACGACATTGAAGTTTAAAAACCAGACATATATATGCCCCTCTGAAGTCTGTCAGCTTACGTTTTCTAATGAAGCTGGTAACCCTTAAACGAGTAGAGACAAAATATTTTGGTTGGGTGCTTTCTTCTTGCAAATGAAGCGTAACAGATCAGCATACGTGGATCGCCACGTGGTTTTCGCCTGGGACCGATAAATAATTTATTATTGATCTCGGTTTCAGTTTCAACAGCCAGCGATGGCTGTGATGTCCAAGTTTAGTACAGGCCACTGCAAGTTCTGTGCATAAAATGCCGCACTATCCCTGAAGCCGCAGCTCTTGCAAAGAATATGGAAGACGGCCCTGTGTCACCTATCGTTGTTCGCCCGCCACGATCACCTTGGCTTTATCAGCAAGTTACGAATAATCGGCCTATGACCTGCATACACACACAATCCGCTGAACACCTGAGCGAGTCTATTGTGGTGGCGCATGGCGCTTCACCTGCGCCATGGCGATACGTGGCTTATGCCAACGCTAGTGCGAACGAGAATCACGTGACCACGGCTACCGCTTTTCCTGAAATATTAACAGAAATAGCAACCTGCTCATACGCTAGCTCCTCTGCCTGGCCGTCGACACAGGCGGAGCTGTTGGCCATTCGGGACGCATTAAACATCGTCTTTCCACGCCTTTTGCACTCTAGAAGTCACCTTGACATTCTCACACACTCGTGAAGCGTCATCCACAGACTGCGGCGTGTTCTGAACTCCGACAGTTTGGCTCAGGAAATTCAGGAGGTAATTGAAAAATGCTTCCTAACTTTATGGGTACGATGGATGCCTTGAAATGTACACCCCCCACAAGATTAGGTGGATAGAGCAAGTCATGACTCAACACCTCCACGTCCCTTTCAATTGGCCACAACCTCTCTGGAGACAAAACTCCTTCTAGAAAAACTACGGCGCGCCACGCGAGCACTTCTCCCACCGTGCGGTACCGACCTCCCTGGCGGCCTTGAACGCTTGGAAGAGATCTTACTTCGCAGGTTACACCTCCATGTAGTACTCCCCCCAGCGGTAACCTAGTCGTGGCCGGCACAATAGCATGCCACTTTCGGTGAATCCTGCCCCCTCTGTCCCGCTTTTGTCTGCGAGGCGGACACTAGACACCTGCGCTGGGGCTGCCTGTCTTTGCATTCGGCAGAAGCACCTGCTCCGATGCGGAGCGCCCCAAGGTCGACCGCCGAATGTAGACTGGATATTTCGGCCGCACCACAGGATCTTGCTAGACTTCCTTCGGGAATCCGGCGTGTATCGATACGTGTAAATAATAATTTATGCTACAAGACAGGCTGTCGCAATAAAAACAAGTAAAATTTGGTGTATATATTCCTTTAAAAGGCAACTGAAGAGGCTTTAGAACTCGACGAGCTTAAAGGGGTCGAATGTATGAAACTCGCAGCCAAACAATTTGAAGTCCTTTTCTGCTGGCATTTGAAATGATGACCTAATCACCGAATGAAGCCACGTAGGCGTTCAGGCTTCTCAGCAGTGCACAGCCCCTGGAAGAGGCAGCAATGATGACGTCATGTACGGCAACGTCACGTTTACAGCGAAGAAACGATGACTTGAAGGAAGAAAATGAATGCCACCGAAGGTAAAGCCCACGAAGTGCTGTTAGGCTGCGTCGGACGACGCACGGCGACATACGAGGTCTGTTAGAAAAGTATCCGACCTTTGGCCGTTGAAAAAAAACTTGCATAACTGGAGCGTTGCAAACCTAGTCATCTTTAAAGTAGTCTACTTGGGACTCCACACACTTCTCCCAGCGGTGCTGCCATTGTGGGAAGTATTCCGAAAAGGCCCTTTTCGGAATGGAGTTTAGCTCAGCTGTCGTTGCAGCCATAATGTTCTTCCTTGTCTGAAATCGCGCTCCTTTCAATGGCCTTTTGATTTTGGGAACCAGCCAGAAATCGCAGGGGCCATATCAGGACAGTAAGGAGTCGGTTGAACTACAGGAGTCTGGTTTTTCACCAAAAAATCTGATTCGAGTGCGAGGAATGTGCAGGAGCATTGGCGCGATGGGTGCGCCAATTTCCTGTTGACCTCAGCTCCGGGTTCTTGCGCCGCACAGCATCACGTAGGCAACGGAGGACATCCCTGTAGTACTCTTTGGTCATTGTTTGACCCTGTAGAGTGCGTACTCGTGGTCTGCCACACAGAGGGTGTCAAAGAAAGCAGTCAGCATCACTTTCACATTGCTGCGCAATTGGCGGGCCTTCTTAAGTCTTGGTGACGTGGAATGCTTCCACTCTGACGACTGGGATCTGGTTTCCGGGTCGTACCTGTACACCCAAGACTCGTCACTAGTGATTATGATGTTGATGAAGTCGGGGTCACTGTTTGCGGAATCCAGCATGTCCTGTGAGACTTCAACACGAAGCTCCTTTTGCTCCACCGTGAGCAGCTTCGGCACGAATTGCGCCGCAACTCTCTGCATGGCCAAATCTTCGGTGATAATGGAATGTGCGGAGAAATTGCTCATGTCCACCTCTTCCTCAATTTCTCGGATAGTCACGCGACATTCCCGCATCACCATAGCGTTCAGTTCGGCAATGACCTGGTCATTTTGGCATGTTGATGGCCGATTGGAGCGTGGCTCGTTCTCCACCGATGTGCGGCCATCTTTAAAATAATTGTAACACTGCTTAAACTGTGTGCTGCTCATAGCATCTTCACCGAAAGCCGTCTGAATATTTCGTATGGTTTCCACTCGGCTGCCGCCAAGTTTATGGCAAAATTTGTTGCAGTAGCGCTGCTCCTTTCACTCCGCCATTTTGCTTGCAATAAAAAACCGACGAGAGCACTGCACACTGCCTCACTCAAACGCTGCTTCCCAGCGACTGACGCTATCGGCAGGCGGGAAAAAATTCATGCATGCGCATGAAGGTTCAAGGTCGCCTGATGCAAGCGCGCTTGTCTCATATCCATCAGGTGTTCGCAAAAAAAAAAAAATAAAGTCGGATACTTTTCTAACAGACCTCGTATGGGCGAAGACAGCGGAAAGATAAAATTTCGGCAACAATGACGTCATCACGAGCTTCTGAACGCTTGTCCGATATAGTACGGAGAATCCTTAGCACCATCGCCATTTTAATCGCTGATTACCTCGCCACTTTCGATGCGAGCGCAAAAATACTTGAAACGCTTCTCCTAGAAGATTAATAGAATCGAATCCTTGAACCATCTCAAGTTCTCAAAAAACCATTTCAGCTTCCCTTTAACGTTCTTCGTACTTAACTGTGTACACTGCAAACTCCCAGCTTTTTGTGAGAGTGGGGTACCCTAACCCTGATTCTTTGGTTGCATACGAATGTAGAAACATCCCCGCTGTGACTACGCTTTAATTTTAGGTTAGCTAGCCAGTTTAGTAAATAATGTTTTAAGGAAATGTGAACTTACCCGTACGTAGTTCAACTATGCCATGCAAGCTGATTTTGCCATTTTGTTCAAGGTTTATGACGTTTAGCGAAGCTACGGAAAAAAAAAATTTATTTGACTGCGACGTCCTCACATTGCCCATTCGACAAATGCCACCGAGTAACAGCGAGCTGTAACCTTTCGTCCCCACAAAGCGTGCATGTACACAAGTGTGTACAAATTTTTGCTTGGATGGAACTGAACCGCATGCTTCCCGTCAGTGGGCATCTATAGCTGCGCTCATCGACGCGCATATGTATTTGCGAGTCAGTGGCGTTCTTGTCGAGAATATTTTCTCACCTGATTTTCATTTTACAGAAAAAAATGCATGGTGCCAGCGAAAAGTACGCTCAAAACCCATTTGAAACCAAACCGGGAACCGTCCCGCACGCTGACCCTGGAGAAAGAGAACGAATTAACGGATCTTGACTATTGCGCTTGTTCGACATGAGGGGCCCTCTTGGGTTGTCTGATTCGTTCAGGCCCGCGGTCCCGGATCGATACGATGGTGTCGGACTGGAGAAAGCTGGACGGAGGAAAGTGTACAGTATATTTATTTTACAATTTTAAGGTCGAGGCAGGAGCACCTCGGCAACACAATATCAGTCCGTTAAACACAGTTCGTATTCGCCAGATCTCTGTCTGGGCAATAAAGGTCTGTGAAAGGTGTCTAATCAGGCGGGCAGTTGTGGACACTTGGGGCACCGCCCACGATGGCATGGGGAAAGACTGAGTCATCGAACACTGCTGTGTCGACAGGTCTTCCGGTCAGAGCCGCCGTGGAAACGGAATTTCAACCCAGTCTCTCGGCAGATGAAAATGTGCGACCTCGTCCTCCCCCGCAGAATGACGGAAACAGGAGATCTCTGCCACTGCAGGCTGCAGCCGCCCTTCGATCAACCCCTCCAGCTTGAGCTTAAGAGGAAGGGAGCAGCCCACTTGACACACCGAGGGTAGACTCGGCCATTCGATGCCGCCGCTGCCGGCAGTCCGTGCCGCCCCGTTGCATGTTGGTGACTCATCCGCCTCTATCTTGGTGGATAGTGCGCGGATAATTTTAGAGCGAAAGCACTACTTCACTAGCAATCCTGGAAAAGGCGATGTCTGGCTGAAGCCCCTAGATACCTGCAGTAATAAAGTAAATATTGCCGCGACTGGGTTTCGAACCCGCAGTGGCGCGAACAGATCAGCTTCGCTGGCCACTGCACGAGAGCACTACGCTACTGCCGCAGCCGATCACGCCTCGTGTTAAACTGCAACACACTCCCGCGCTGTGCATTGCACGTCATCGTCTTTCATAAGCTTGCATCTGCGCGCCAAAATCACGAAATGAAAGGAAACGCGCATATCTGGCTGCCCGGTCAGTGGACACCTCAATCGCGCTTTGAGCTACGTGGCGGTAGTGAGAAAGAGAAGTGGGCTGCATGCATTTGCGCTGACGTTTTGGCAAAAACGCGGAACTGGAGCAATATAGGCCGGCGGCGTTCACTGGGTTCATTGGCGTTGCCAACTTTGTAGACTCCGTTGATATTGATAAAAAGGCGCATAACTGGCTCCCTGAGTTACTGGACACCTCAATCCCGCTTTCACGCACGTGGCGTTAGTTTCCACCTGCAAAATCATGCTTCTGCGCAATAATCTATGCTTAGCAATGCCAAACCGATAGCAATTTTTTTTCCAAGCCTGAGCTCATCGATCTGAACACGCTTCAGCAATCCATGTGAGCGCAGAAGTGATCGAAGAAAAAGACGCATGCAGGACAATGCACACCAGAAAGTAGGACAACGCTGAATGAATAGAAACCTCCGTTGGTATGTATTTCATCGGCAGGTGGAGCCAAGCCAAGCGTATTGCAGCCTAGCACTTACACATGTTACAAAGTGTAGGCCAGCAGCTGTAGACTTTAAATCTTCCAGAGGTATACATGCGATCGTTTTCAGAGAGAGGGATTAGCCTGCCTGAAGAAGCAAGTAACTGCCGCTTGCCCCATTTGCCGTCGAAATCAAGGAGATAATATTTAGCGCTTTTATTCTGATGATTCTGTCGCGGTTAGTCATTGTCTTCAGGTTATTCACACCGAGCCACTTCGCGCAGAGGGCGATACGAATAAAATGGGGTCGAATAAATATGGCGGTTACATTATACTCGTCCTTGTCAGAAATTTGCGACCATCAAGACGTACTGTACACAGTTGTAGGATTGGATTGGATTGTGGGGTTTAACGTCCCAAAGCGACTCAGGCTATGAGAGACGCCGTAGTGGAGGGCTCCGGAAATTTCGACCACCTGGGGTTCTTTAACGTGCACTGACATCGCACAGTACACGGGCCTCTAGAATTTCTCCTCCAAAGAAATTCTAGCCGCCGCGGCCGGGATCGAACCCGCGTCTTTCGGGTCAGCAGCCGAGTACCATAGCCACTGAGCCACCGCGGCGGCTGTACACAGTTGTGTGCATACTCGTAAGAAATAAATAGTGAAGGTTTGTCGTTGAAAACATCTTAAAAAATTGGAGGGTGACTTCACCTCCGCCTTGAGGCACGTATGAGACGATAGCGTAATGGGTTAATTCCCATATATGCAGAAGGTAAGTCTCTACTTTGCAATTCATATAGCGTTGGGAGTCCTCACACCCCTCCTGGCGCAGTGGTGCAGCGGTTAAGAGATGCGCCACTGCCCTGCGATGACGGGTCTGCCACCGGTGGGGCCTGTGCGGCCGAGGTTGCTCTTCCCGAGCGAGCAATCATTAATTTAACTACCACATGTCACGGTGGGCAGTTTGCCCGCTATCCGGTGGGCAGGTTGTGATGACGCTGCAAGGTCACGTGACTTAGGTGGCCCACCTGCCTCCCAGGTTGCTCTCTGGGGACCACCTGCCCGAGTGATGCTCGTGATGTTTCGCTCACAATTAACGCTGACACCGAACTTTCTGGACAACGGGGGCCTTTAACGCTGTCGCGTTAAAAGATTTCTTTACACCTTCAGACACTTTTTATCAGGGAAAAAAATGCGTTTTTTCTGCGAAAAAGGTGAGCAGCGCCTGAAAGGGTTAAGAAAACAAAAAAAAATTACGAGGAACTTTAGCGGCTAAAGTGGTGAAAGTGCTGCATTCTGCTACGCGATTTTTCACTTCACATCATATTGGTGCATTAATTAACTGCTAATTAATGACGCTTGATCTTTGACTTTAGGAGTGGAACGCGACAGCGTGTTGTAGCGCTGCCACGGAGTCCAAGGAACGCCACCACTCCGGCGCGATGCGTTGCCCTTTGAACGCAACGCTTTTTGAGGAAAGGAAATGGCGCAGTAACTCTCTGTCATCTCGGTGGACATCTGAACCGCACCGTAGAGGAAGGGAGGAAGTCGGAGTGAAAGAAGAAAGAGGGGCCGTAATGAAGAAAATGAAAATTGTATTTGAGGAAAGGAAATTACGCAGTAACTGTCTCACATATTTCGGTGAACACCCGTCAAAATTCGCGCGCAGTGACGTCATGACCATTTCGACAAATCTGAAACGCGGACAAATTTGCTAACACGTCTTGGTCACGACAGTATGAGCCATTACAGGCTTTCGCCTTAAAAAGAACAGTGTGCCAACAAAAAGTATCGCAGAAGAAATTCGGACAAGTAATCAGCACAGTTCCACAGTTTCCAGTACTGCACACCCATGCCAAGTACGAACTATTTGTTACCTAAAACTGATACAAAATCATTAACTTTGTCGTCCCTAATAATTTCGCGACACAAAAAGATCAACCAAAACCTTCGAGTATGTCTATTTAAGAATTACCTATTACAAACAAATTGACAATGCAGCCCGACCACAAAAAGAACTGTGGCAATAAAAACAGCGAATAAATCCGCCTGATTGCATCGAGTGCTGTAGTGCCGTTGAAGTGGCAAGTCAACCTGCACAGTCACATAATGCGGGAAATAACCGAACAAACTGATTTTTATCCTCGGCTTTTATGAGTACGATGTATAAATGTGAACTTTAATACTACGAGAGAGGACATAAAATTACTAACTGCATCCTGTCTGTACATGTTGATGATCAGATCGAAAGTTTCACCTACTGCTTAAACGCCTCATCCACCACCTCTTTCCAAGATCTCAAGACGTGAGAGCTATAATTACCGCATCATGAATTAAGTATTCTAGCTCAATTCTGACAATGTGAAGTGACCAGAAGCACATTTCACTAAAAAAAAAACAAATATCAGCGACCACAGCACTTAAGAGGCATATAGAAAGCTGTGAGATGTAAGTTGCGCTCAGTTTCGACAAGAAATGGAACGCGGTTTGATGCGCTGAAGAATCGTACCATACCGGAAAGTGTCACCTTCAGATCTGCTAAGACACATCGTCAGCTTTACTGCCAGGGGTGTAGTACTCTTTCAGGAATCATACATTACTGAAAGCTAACCACGTATTTCGTCTCGCCACTGAACTCAGAGAGTTCTTTTTCACCCTGCTAGTTACAACTTCAGCGTTATCCTGTAAACTTAACAAAAGAGCGGCTAGTAGTCAGAGCTAATCACCCTCCGGGAGGCACCACTCCCGCAGACAGCAATATCCGGTGCAGCGCCACCCACCGAATGCGGAAATGCGATGATGTGGCGCACTCCTGTTAGCACGCCCGAGTGAATGCGCCTCGCACGCGCGTGTGATTGAACGCGCCGTCCAATTTCGGCGCAGAGGCGATAAGGAGGCCGCCCTCGAGGTCAAGGACGGCCGGCGCACGCATGGATTGGCGCGGAGAAACGCAACCGCCGGGCCGGTGCGAAAGAGACCCAGGATGGACTGACCACTCCCCAGTCTGTCCCTGCGAAAGGTGCTCCGACTACCCTAGTGACGTCAAAACGACGTAGAAGCAGCGCGGCTTTATTCAGACCTCCGACACGTCCACTGCGGAAGCCCATCGGCACGCGCTAAGAATGGGTTGACCTGAAAAGCAACCTAATTGAAATTCGGGTGCCGTATGCCGCTAAGAATGCACAGCCGACTGGTGATAAAAGAAGTTGTGCAGTTACCGTAACAGCCGATGGGAGCTACCCCCTGTTACGACTCGCCTTCGTCCTGGGGAAGACGACGACATGGCAGCAGCGAAACGCCGACAAACCCCGAGACGCGCGATGGGTGAACGCCTGGATGGCCACGGAAGCCGCGTCCGTCTGCCCGGTTGAGCGAGCGTTTCCCGTACACCGAGTGGGAACGCGCGTTCGAAATGCGCGCGAACGCCGTTCATGGACATTTCGGCGTCTGCGCTACGTGGTTGGCATCGTTCCCCTCTCCCAGCGCGTGACGACGGCGTGATCTCTCGGGAGTGAGTGAGTGCGTGCGTGTCGGTGATTGGTGCCAGTGAAACCCGGCCCCCATCTAGGGACCCTAGGGAAGAGAACTCTTAAAAAGCCGGCAGCGGCACGGCCGAAGAGCTCTTTGTCATGATGGTCTTGTGTTGAGCTGTCATGATGCAGCGTTCTTGCAGCTCACTTGTAAATATTGTATAAATTCCTCTTCTTTGTCTTTTCCCAGCAGCCTCGTCTCAGGCGTCCCTCAATTTTGCTCTCCGGGGCACGTCCATGCTACCTCGACCGTAACAAACTGGTGGCAGCGGTGGGATGCTGCGACCTCGTCCCTAACAAACTGGTGGCAGCGGTGGGATGCGAAACCTCGGACGCCGGCGGAGAGTTGCGGACAACGGGACGCTGAGCAGCAGAACGGCGAGTCGGGGGCAGTGCAACAGCCCTTTGTGATGACTGGTTGCCTGCAGCGGACCGACTGCGCTGGATTCTTGGCTGCGAGGTTTGGTGAGTGCGGGACTTTCTTCTGCTGAGTTTTGCCAGGCTTTTGTTAGTGTCGGGAACAGAGCTGGTAATTGGGTTGTCGTTGCTGCTGGGTTAGTTGCAGCAAGACAATAGCGGGCAGTAGAGAAGCAGCACTCGGAGCAGCCATGGATTTGAAGACGCTGCGCAAACCAAAGTTACTGGAGCTTGCGAAAGAGTTGGGTCTGGAGGTATCAGACAAACTCAGAAAACCAGAACTGCTGAAGGCTATTCTTGCGTTAGAGGCTGAAGATGACGAGCTTGCGGAATGCCTTGAGACCATTGAGGAGAGGGAATTGGCAAAAAGAGAACAAGAGGAACTTGAACGTAAAGAAAAACAAGATAAAGAGGAACGCGAACGTAAAGAAAAACAAGAGAAAGAGGAACGCGAAAGAAAGCTGCGGGAACAGGAATACGAAAGAGAGATGCAGGAACTCACGCGTGAACTTAACACGATCAGAAGTATCAGAGCGCGATCTCGCTTAAGTTTCTTGAGAAAAGGCGAAAATTTCAAAACTTTTCTAGAAAATTTTGAGAGAATTTGCATGGAGGAGGAGCTAGACCAGAGTTATTGGCCAATTGTGTTGATGGGATTTCTCCCATGTGAACCCGGAAATGTCTGGGCGAGGTTGTCTGACGAGGATGCCCGCAACTACGCGATAACCAAAAGTGCGCTCCTCCGATACTTTCGAATTCCCGCGGAGGCAGATTTGGAAGGCCAAATTGACGGTGGTAAGCTACACCGCGATAGTGTCAGGGACCGAGTTAGAAGCTCCGCTCAGTCGCCGGATGACACGCGTGCTGTGCAGAAGTGGCGGCATAGGACAGGTTTGGTCCAGGAAAGAAAGGCCACTTCGGCAGCGAGGACCGAGGAGTTCGGTCAAGCAGCTAGCGAAGAGTGCAGATCCACAAGCCGCGAGGGCTCGGAGGATAATATAGGCACTAAGACTAGCAATGAGGAAGAGTGCAGATCCGCCAGCCGTGAGGGCCCGGGCGATTATGTAGGCACTAAGGCTAGCAACGAGGAAGAGTGCAGATCCGCAAGCCGAGAGGGCTCGTGCGGTAATGTAGGCACTGCTAGGAATAAGGAAAGGGGCAATGCGTTGGCTTTGAGCCCAGAGAAGCATGCACTTTCCGGGATGGAGGCGCATTTCTGTGGTCAAGGGGTTACTACCCTCGAGAAAAACGCCGAAGGTCTCAGTGACCCGGGAAATGTAGTCCTTGGGTCACGTGAGGAAAGTCATAATGAAAGTTCTGTGAAGGCCGAGTTTAATGGGAATGAAGAGCAAACTGTGAGTTGCAGGATTCTCACCGAAAACAAAGCCGAGCGATCTGCTTCGTTAGCGAGCACAGACAACGCTAATAAGGGAGAAGCGACCGTCTCTAGCCCTGAGGCAAAACCTGCTTTGACAAGCAAGGTTGATGCTTCTGCTCAGGAAGAGACTAGTGAGCTTGCGGGCCAGAGCAGTCAAGGAATCAAGGGAGACCCTCCTTCGATGCGGCTGGCGAACCTTAGTAGCCAAGTTTTGGACACAGCGCTTTGCTGTAAGGAGAGCGGCTGCGAGTCACCCGAGTGCACCGCTGAAACCCAAGGGCAGATCGCAACGTTAGCCATCGAGTGTGGTTTAGATCAAGTTGCAGGCCAGGGAGTTAGGGTCGCAGGGTCGATTAGCAAGCCTCAGGAGAGCAAGTTATGCTCAGCAGGAGATAAAGTGCTGTCGGAACAGCTGGCTACTGCGACCTGCGGTGACTCACCGAAAGCACGAGCCGATAATTCGAACTTAAGGGGGAAATACGGCTCGGTGCTGCGTCAGCGAGAAGATGCGGAGGGTGAGGACACCGCGAGAAAGGGAGGCGCGCAGGGCCGTTCTGCGAAGGCAGTTTTAGGAAGGCGACCACGCGCAAGGAGAGCCAAGACGAGGGGTGCTCTCGAGAGAACGGACGAAGTACGGGCCGAGGACATTGTAAAGTTAAAGGCCGGCCAGCAGCGTAATCGTCCGAGGCTATCATCACGGCACTCCATATGCGTCAGGCACCGCGCTAAGGCCAGACTAGCTCGGCGTTTACAGACAGCGCGAAAGCCACCTTACCCATTGTGGGGACGCTACGGTAGCAGGACGCGTAAAACTCACAGCGGGTCGCAGAGGACGCCCAGCTACCGCATGAAAGAACGCCGCAGAACGCGTTCCAGTCGACGGACGCTGTTGAATCGAGAAATGAGTTCTCGTAGGCGTTTCTTACATACGCGACCGTCATCCCCTCGCATACAAATGTTCAGACGCTGCTCGGGTGCTGATGACGCGCGGCCGTGGCGCGGAACAAATCGTAGTTGCATGGCGTCTGAGGCTCGCAGGTGTCGAAGAGCAGTTGATTTTTGTCGATTGTCGGCTGCTAAAGCCACTGTTGGTGTGCGTCCGCGCAGGGCGCGGTTGAAGAATAGGCGACCCCTTTGAGCCGCGGCGCGGCTCGTTAGCAGCGGATTCCGAGGATGTCTCTGCTGTTGTAAACCATTCCTGCAGAAAAAGCGTTTTGCAGAAAAAAAAAAAGTGAAAAAAAAGAAGTTTTGAGCAGGAATAGGTTTCGGACGCATTTGTTACGTTGGAAGCGTTCCTTTTGGACAAAGACTGTTTCGAAAAATGCACTAGTGGTGCCCATGTGTAGCAGCGTCTGTTAAAACGCGAAGTGCTAGCCAGACGGGCCATTGAGGCCACTAGCATAAGCGCCTGGAGTCGCTTGATTTTTTATGGCATTAGGAAAATTACTGTGACCTTGGCTTCGTTGTTGAGCGAATCTTTGTGAGGAAACAAGTGCGTTCGTAATTGCCGTAGTCATTACTAATCGGAATACATCACAAAAAGGGGAGTCTCAAAGGTAATGCCGATAGCTTAAATTGAGGTCCCTAGCGCAAGAATCAGCATCATAGTTGCAGTTTGCTGGTAGTTTTTCTTCCTGATCTAGGATTTTGAACCGATTGGTTTTGTTTGTTTTAAATTGAGATGCGCTTTGTGGTGTAATGCGCCGATTTGTGGGCATTTTCACAGTGCTGCGGAACTACTCCCAGGGATTGATTGGGTTTGTAAGGAGGAAAGAGCCTGGCATTACTAAGTGGGGATTGTGTCGTGCTTGCGGACTGAGCGGTTGGGTTTTCGGCGTGGTTCTAACGCTAGCGGAGCACGAGTCACTTTGCAGTGCCCTTTGGGAACCTGCACCTGCAAAGGAAGACTTCGGGGTGCGCTGAGCTCCGGAACCGCCGAGAGAGAACCGACTGCAGTTGAGACCAGCCTCAAGCGACATCCCTCCGGACAGCGGATGCTGTCCCCTGTCCATCGGGATCTCCTTCCCCCGGCGGGGCAGTCTGTTACGACTCGCCTTCGTCCTGGGGAAGACGACGACATGGCAGCAGCGAAACGCCGACAAACCCCGAGACGCGCGTTGGGTGAACGCCTGGATGGCCACGGAAGCCGCGTCCGTCTGCCCGGTTGAGCGAGCGTTTCCCGTACACCGAGTGGGAACGCGCGTTCGAAATGCGCGCGAACGCCGTTCATGGACATTTCGGCGTCTGCGCTACGTGGTTGGCATCGTTCCCCTCTCCCAGCGCGTGACGACGGCGTGATCTCTCGGGAGTGAGTGAGTGCGTGCGTGTCGGTGATTGGTGCCAGTGAAACCCGGCCCCCATCTAGGGACCCTAGGGAAGAGAACTCTTAAAAAGCCGGCAGCGGCACGGCCGAAGAGCTCTTTGTCATGATGGTCTTGTGTTGAGCTGTCATGATGCAGCGTTCTTGCAGCTCACTTGTAAATATTGTATAAATTCCTCTTCTTTGTCTTTTCCCAGCAGCCTCGTCTCAGGCGTCCCTCAATTTTGCTCTCCGGGGCACGTCCATGCTACCTCGACCGTAACAAACTGGTGGCAGCGGTGGGATGCTGCGACCTCGTCCCTAACACCCCACGCTCCACGGTTCTCGGATAACAGTACTCCGAGGTGAACCATAAAAAACATCGCTATAGCTTCGTCAGGGAGTCTAAACATTTTTAGTGCGTTAGCACAACGGTCGTTTCTCAAGCCCCTAGAGGACCGGGGTACCCACCAGCAAAAACGCATCTCCCACCTACAAGCCATCACCTACCCACCCATCCACCATCACCTTACACAAGTTCCGCCTACCCGCCTCCACCCTGTCAAGACACAGCGGCGCAAACTTCGAAGCAAGACCTCTTCACAGCGCTCAAGGCTGCCAGGGAGGTCGGTACGACACGCAGGGAGAAGTCCTCGCGTGGTGCGCCGTAGGTTTTCTTTATCTAGGAGGAGTCTTGTCTCCAGAGAGGTTGGTGCCAATAGAAGGGGAGGTTGAGGTGTTGAGTCGTGAATTCCTCCATCCACCGGGGTTTCTGTGGTGGGGTGGGCATTTCGACGGATTTATTGTACCCTTACTGTGAGGGATAGTTTTTCAATTATCTCCTGTATTTCCTGAGCCAAACTGTCGGAGTTCAGAACACGCCGAAGTCTGCGGATAGCGCTTGAGGAGTGTGTGAGAATGCCAAGGTGACTTCTAGGGTGCAAAAGGCGTGGACAGAGGATGTTTAATGCGTCCCGAATGGCCAACAGCTCCGCCTGTGTCGACGGCCAGGCAGAGGAGCAAGCGTAAGAGCAGGTTGCTATTTCTGTTAATATTTCAGGAGAAGCGATGGCCCTGGTCACGTAATGTTCACTCACACTAGCGTCGACATACACCACGTACTGTAGGAGACAGTTTTCCACTCGCAGGTGAGGCGCCTTCCGCCACCACACTAGACTCACTCAGGTGGTCAACGGATCGTGTGTGTACGCGGGTCATATGCCGATTGTCGGTAACTTTCTGATAACACCAAGGTGGTCGTGACGGGCAAGCAACCATAGGTGACACAGAGCCGTCTTCTATATATTCTGCAAGAGCTGCGGCTTCAGGGATAGTGCGGCATTTTATGCACCGAGCTTGGCGACCCTGCTCACTCAGTTCAACAAGCGCATTTAACTGCGCCTTGGGCTGGAGGGCGTGAGTGTGGGTAAGTCGGGGGAAACCTGTCATAACACGCATTGGTGCTTCGATTGATAGATTCCAAGCGATCCCACTCTGCGCGTATTATGTGAAGTTGGGCTCTTCAGCGTGTGCAGGGTAACATGTTGTGTTTCCCGCGTTTTGTTACTACCGGGGCCTTTTTTGGAGGTTCGCTTTGAAAACCAATTTTTTTACGCTCTAATTCGCGTTTGCGGTCAAACGCAAGCCAGGCGAACTAAGAAGTTTTCGCTTCCCGCCATTCTTGCGATGGGTATCGAAGCGTCGGCTTTCCCTCCATGGAACGGCGCGAAACTCTATGGCGCACACAGCGCGCAGCCAAGTTGACAGCGCTCGACTACTTAAGCGCTCTATGAATAACAAAAAAAAGGAGCAGCGTAACGTCATGTTCGATTAAGGGCCAAAAGCGCCGTGAAAAAAACCCTACGGAGAAGGTGCCTGCGAGGAATGCGAGTATGCGATGCGTATCAATTCGAAATTAGCGAAGAGAGCCGCCAGACGAGGTCGCTGAGATACAGGCGGATGGGGACGAGTTGCGCTCACCCCTGCCTGCAGTGTTCTTTGCGTGTGCTCCAATATCTTCCACGTGCCGTTTTAGGCAGTTCTCGCTCCACAGTCCTCCCCTACTTGTGCAAAATACGTATAAAAACTAGGTCTACCTCGAACGTTGCACACCCGCACAGAACATTTAGAAATTGCCCTCAGATTTCCTGCTGTTTTAGGGCTCAGCTTGCGTAAGCGCGCCTTGGCAACACAAACAAGTTCGACAAGTCAGTACGGGCATCACACGCCTTGGGGATTACGGTCTTTATCGCCAGAAGCAATAAAAGCATGCTACGCCTAAAACGCGTCGTAAAATCACGTCTCCGGATTTTTTTTTTTACCTGCAGTTACTGCTCTGTCGAATGCAGTGCATATCAGAGATGTCGTCTGGGTATTTCTTCCACGTGACACAGCATTTGAAATATTGAAAGCAGACATGGCAACGTTGCGCAACATAAACTTTAGTCGAAACAATCCAAAACGCTACAATGTGTGGAGCAGTTTAAAACCCCAATCCAATGTAACGACTGAAAGCACCCCCCCCCCCCCTCCCATTCAGCGTACACGTCGCAAAGCTCGAAAACTCTAGCTGTAAGCCTCTGGTACTCGCATACCGCGCTAATTAAGCATAGACAGTTCATAACTGATTACCCAAATGTCCTCAAATTAATACTGATGACTACAAAATTAGGCAGAGGAGAGATGTAGTTTTGTGCCTCTGTAGTCGGGTACAAATTTGTCGGCTTACTTATTGCGCTATCTACGAGGCAGCCCTTCCGCGTTTACTTCCCGTCGAGGCGACGCGGACAATGTCCAATTAAATGCCTGATTGCTCGCGCTCCGTACAGCGACGCGCTCCTACTTATTACGCCGGCAAATTAAGCTACTGCAGTTGTACAAGTCGCCGAAGGACGATTGCCAACTTCAGCCGCGTGTTATCACGCGGGAGGCGGACACAATAAATATAAATCCCGAATCCACACGAGACCGGCGCTATAAGGAAGGGTACAAAGTCCGGACGCCGTCCGAGGCGCGCTGACACACGAAGAAGAAGCCAAAAGAACGCGCAGAAGCGAGCAGCCGGATTACAGTCCCGGAGACTGTTCTCCCTCTGCTCGCATCCGTCCCAATCGACGCGAAAACACGCGTCCACGTGCAATCTGCCCTGTTTACCGACTGCCGGATCTTACAGCCCAATCAGGAAGTATCTGCGCAGAAAGGCATAACGATCAACACGAAACGCTCACACACGGGCCAAGGATGGAGCGGCAGATTGCCCCCAAAGGAGCGAGCCGGTGTATACTCGTTCGACGACACACGGCGATCGGCCCAGTGGTGTATACACGACCACGGCAACGGCGCACGCGAAGAGCCGCCCGTCGCTTTCGGCTGCTGACGCAGGCTCGTTCGGTTCACCGCTGCAGAACCGAGGTACTCTTGCATCGACAAGTTCCACGTCGTTTGCCTTCACTGAACCCTACTCCTCTGCGCGCCGATTTCAACTGTCCGTGCGCCATCGCACACGCCCACTGCATGAGCGCCGACTTGCCGATAGGACCACCTCACAATAGCAGCGGCCCACAAGTCCCCTACTGCATGCCCACGAAGGTGCATGGGTATGCGCGCACGCCTGATCGTACAAAAACATCGGCAAACCCATTTTCGACAAGGTGGTAGCGACACAGACTGGCCCTGCGAAGCTCGCCGACCAGGGGCTTGCTTTCGCGCGACCCGCGCCCTGCGTGCGCACAGCGATGGCGCGGACGGCCTCTCCATCCGATGTGTTTGTCGCACGAGCTTTTCTACCCAGTAGCGCGGCGAAGAAAACACACGCGGAAGCGCTAAGCTCCCACAACAAAGGCAGTAGAAGAGTGTGCCTGCACGACAACAGGAGGAGACGGCAGCAACGCTGAGGCATCCTGCGCGCAACACATTTGGCCGATGGAGCCATGCGTTGGTTCAAGCGCAGGTGCCGGCAGTACGTGCTCGGGATGACGGCGGGAATAACGCATAGCGAGCATGCCTACGCCATCGGCATACGCCGAGCGGCAACCGTCGGTTACAGGGCGTTCCGTGGGAAAAGGCACACGCCATACGTGTTTGCGGCCGACAAAGCGAGCGCGACAGCCGGTTCCCCACAGCTGTAAACAGGCCAGCTGCGAGAGGCGGCCCACGTTTACTCGCAACTCGAACGCTTATTCATCGCTACCTTATTCTTTCTTCCATTTCAACAACAACACAAGTTCGTATACGCGCAGAGCCGGGAAAAAATATAATAAAAACACAGGAGGCCTTTCACTTTCCCCTCTCTCCGCCCAAAGCCAACAATGAATAATGTTGGTTTACTCCGCAGCATCTTTCCGCTGACTATATTTGAGACTTTCGCAAAAGTTCTTTTTGCCAGCGTAGATTAAAATATGTTGCCAGGGTGTCGCTGTTCCCCTCAACTCAGGGTAAAAAAATATTACAGCCAGAGGTGAACAGTTCTTTCCTTATAGCTGTCTTTCGTTTTCTGCCCTACATGTCTGCATATGCCTTCAGAGGAATGCAACACGTCACAGGGCGCTTCTTCAGTTAAATGTACTGTCGGGGACAGAAGCGCCCGGGACGAGCCTCCGCTAGCTCAAACGTATCGCTGCACCAGTAGAGCCACCCGAGAATGGCGTATTCATTTCGCGCTCCAAGGGAAGCGCCTACTTTGGGCTTGGTGCGAGAAGCAGCCCACACGATGACAAGTCGACAAGCTGGCGCGTTTCCAGCCGTATGCCGAAACTCTGATGAGGTGTGGACAAGCTGCATTTCTTTTTGGCTTTCATTATCATGTGGCTGCTGCGACGCACTTAAATGAAAATTAAACTTTACCTCAGTGAAGCGTGAGAAGCTTTGGAGTTACTTTGCCGCTATAAGAGCGGGAAGCCGATTTTAAGAAAGCGACCGACCTGGGAGGCTGCTCAGATCGCCACTTATGCTGCACTTCTGCTGCACTGCAAGGATGACTCCGCGGGGGCACACCAACTTCTCCGCGCTCTAGAACCGCATCTAGGCAGCAACACTGGCCAGCTGCTTCACAAACGTCGTAGCTGTGCAGGAGGACAGCACTTTACGCCTCTCCTAAGGCCCGTTTCGCATGCATGCGATTTTGGGCTGCGACGCTGCGAGTTCTGTCGGTCTGCGACTGGGGAGGGCCGTCGGTCTAGCCGCAACGGCTTGCGATAGAGTTCCGTCCGGTTATTCAGTCGCAGCGCCAGTGTGTTCGCTCTGCGACTGACCAATGGGGAGCACCGAGACGGCGTACGACACGTTGCCACGTGGGAGCTGTTGTCGCGGTGTAAGCAAAACTGTTTATTCTAGTCAAAACATACGAAATATTACCTTGCATCTAAAAGTACGCTGGTCGTAAACTCACCAACACATTCCGTGTAGTGTTTTTTGTCGCGTTTAATCATGGGTTGCCTGTGCCGATATCAGACAACCTTGCCTGTCATTCCGACCGAATTCGTTGGGTACGCGCTGCGTGTGAAAGCACTGACCGAAAATCGCACTGCGGAATCACTGAGTAAGCCGACTATTTTCGTTTAGTCGCAGCATGTGAAACGGGCCTAAGGCGTCGCACACGCGGTGACAGTGGTGCCTCCCGTTAGACAAGACAGGCTCTGTTCATGATGAATATAGCGCGTGGGGAAGACGACGGACGGACAGAAACACAGAGACAGACGCTACACAAGGACAAGGAAAGCTCTGCTCTTTCGTATGTCCTGAACGAGGAGAAAGGTGTATTGACGCACCCGTCAAGTTTAACTTAGGACGGCATACTTGCAGGCCCGTTGGTGGGTCATTATGAAGAACAGAAACGGCAAAAAGATACGGGACAGAGCCAGGCGACAGCACAGGGCGGTGAAATTCTCTTGAAATACAGGACGTTTTAATGTTGCAGAAATTAAAGTAAACGTAATTAAAGTCTTACCCTTTCTAATATTTTAGCCCCGATTTTCTGTCTATATGTGTGCAGCCCGTTTTCGCCTTGGGCGGATGGTAAGATCGTCCCATTTGAAACGGGGCGGCGTTGACTAGAGGTGACGGGTGCGAAATGGTTCAGACATTCCTCCCCCACATTTTTTTTTTTTTTTTCAGTTTTTCTAAGGCAGAACAAGTACGATCTAGAAATTCACATCTTCTTCAAGCACAAACTCTTACCACTTCCAGACTATTTTGTGAATATCTTTGTTAATATATTTTGTGAATATCTTGTACATGGACCCTTCACTAGCCGAGCTGGCTATGTGTACAATCAAGTTTTGATGTATTGATTTCACAAAATAAAATGATGATGATGAAATATAACTACCAAAAATCCATCCTTGAGTCACTTTCCTGCTTTTAGTCAACCAATCCTCCACCTATTTTGCATTGACGTCTATAGCGCGGACAAACCCACGTTACCTACTGCGCTAATAGTGGCGCTACCTGGCCGCCTTCTTTGGTAACAGACGAAGAACCAGCCAGTTTACCACTTGCAAATATGTGTTTACGTTGGCGCTGACAATGTGGCTGCGAAAAGGGCCACTGACTCTGGTGGGGAACGTCACACGAGAACACCGAAGAGCGGAAGGAGAGAAAAATGGCCTGCGTCGAATCGTACGCGTGAAAGGGCGCGTCGAGCGCAACAAGACGCTGAAGAGGCGAGCCGCTACTCTATGCCGGTGAGCTGGTTTCTACAATACATGGCCTATGAGCCGCAAATAGTCCCCACGTGCCGACCACATGGAAGTATAATAGGCTGCGTGTTTGTGCGAGTGCGGCGGCAGCGCTGGCCAATTTGTGCGCTGCTGAGCAACTGAAACCGCGAATTTGGCAGCAGATGTGCATGCTTCATACTGAATAAATTGTGCGCCTGCGATCGAAATATAAGCCGCGCTCGAGCTTGGAATTATTTCAGTAGAATAAGAAAGGCTATCCCTTTTGCACCTCAATGAGTTTACCGAAGAGAGTCCAATTTTGTTTCCGCGTAGGAGCGTGAATTTCCATCACAAGAAATGCCGCAGGTTAAGGCACGTGGCATTCAACGACGATATGGGGCATATGTCTGGTTCACGGACGGCGAGACGTGGCAGCAACCAGCCAAGCGGCTAAATAGGTTCGGTTTATGGTACGGTATATGGGGTTTGTTAACGTCCCAAAGCGATATGGGCTATAAGGGACGCCGTAGTGGAGGGCTGCAGATTAATTTCGACCACCCGAGGTTCTTAAAGGTGCCGCGAAACACATTCTCGGTGCATTGTTTTGCCTGTTGGTTGCATAAAATGAGTTATAGTGGTGGTATTAGCATTGGTCGTACCGCGTATATTCCGCTAATGCTGTCACCGCACAGTGGTGGTTTTCGGCAGTGGATATGGTGGGAGCTTGATGATTGGACAAACATTACATATACTGCAGTACATATACTGCAAAACTGTACATATACTGCAATTAATATACTGCAAATATACTGCAATAAATGAAGATATGTTTTGTCATGTTTTTGCCCATTATGTTATATCAACAAAACCAACACGTTTGCCTTACGTAAAGGCACTGCAAAGCAAGCAAAAAAAAACACCGCTAGAGGCTCTGGCTATCATTTCCATCGAAGGACTTTGCAGCTCTTTGTACACATCTATGACCTAACACCCAGCACACATAAGCTCTCTATGTATCTCAGAACGGCTTGGCGGAATATATATCTGATCGAGCCATTGCATTCTACAAGCGTTCGTTTCGTTCCCAAGGAAGGGCACAAAAAAAAACATTCGATTTACATTTGCTAGTGCTCATCGTCAGCTTGTGGAGGATCATCGGTCGGCGGCGCAAGATGGCGCCTCGTTCCCGTCAACAGTAGGGTGCCTCGATGCGCGCGCGCCCTCTCTAGTCAACAGCGCGCTGTAGCAGGGCACGGCACGTGGTAAGCGGTGGCGGTAGCGGTACGCGCAATGCCAAAAACTATCTCGCGCAGGTCGTCACTCCGTCGCAAAATCTCGCGCTCGAGTTCGGATCAGTCAGGGAAGGCCATTGATCAAAATTCCCTTCTGCGCCGTCGACGTGACGATGAAGCATCTGGGCCAGTTGGGCGTCCACGTGGTTGTTGGAACCATGGAAACGACGCTGCCAGCCTTGGCAAGAACGAGTTACAGCAATCAGGCAACAATGGTGAGCAAACTTCCGCGACGTGTTCAGATAAACTGTTTTCATTGGCCCCACCCAATGCCGTCATTCAGAAAGTGAAATGGGAATGGGAAGCACCGCCAAAATCGAGTTGAGGGCAGCATTTTGTCAGCTTGTGTATTGAAATTTGTTCATTGAATAACACCCGTTCCTAAGCATCGATTCCTGTAATTCTTTTTGAGTCAGCATCTAAGTGACATAAAGAATTCACCTGAAGTATAGCCAGCATCCCTTCAAATAGTGTTTCACAGCCCTTTTAAACGTGCACGCGCGCCCTGCATTTTTCCTCCATAGAGACGCGGCTGCCGCGGCCGAACTCCCGTCCTCGGGCTCAGCACACGAGCGCCCTAGGCAATGAGCCACCGCGGCGCGGCCAAAGCAGCCCAATAAGGGAAGGCAACCAGCCTTTTAAAGCGATAGCGTTAAGGGTCTTGCTGGGAGGAAAACCCGTCGACGTCGGCGGCGGCGGAGTGAACATAAGATCCCCAGCGAAGCAACCTAAGAGGCAGGTGAGCCACCTAGGCCACGTGACCTAGTGACGTTATCAGAAACTGCCCACCATAGCAGGTGGCAGTTAAGTTAATGACTGGTCGCGAGAGGTTCCCCGGGAAGAGCAACCTGGGTCTCACAAGCCTTACCGGTGCCAGCATCTGCCATCGCAGGGCAGTGGTGTATCGCTTAGCCGCTGCACCACCGCGTCAGGAGTGCCATGAGGACTCCCAGCGATCTATGAATGTAAAGTAGGAAATGCCCAATTCCGCATATATGTGCATTAATCATTAACGCTATCGCGTCATACCCCTAAGGAGGAGCTTAAGTGCGCCCTCCAATTTTTCTTCCATTACCCCACCCACTCCATTAGACTGTTTGTTGTGTGGCAGAAACATGCAGAGCGTTCCTGGTTGCACACTACATAAGTAACATATACACAGCAGATTCAAGATTCGTGGAAACATTTCAAACCATACACAGGCGCCTACAACCTGGGTCGCAGCTTGCCGGCGCTGAAGTGAAAGCTACAGCTTGCGCAAACAAATTACGGGCCGAATGCTGAACACTGTTCGTGCGTTACAACGGCACGCGCTTCGCCGGAATTCCTACTACTGCGCGCCCGGATTTCACGCCTGGCGAAGTGAAGGACGCGAGGGGTCGCGGGCCATTCGTGCACACAGATGCTCTAGAGGGACACCGGGGACAAACTGAAGTGTGTCTTAAAACGGTGAATTACAGCGTCGTAATAACAGAGACAACTTTCACACGAAATGAAGATTTTGTGAGCTACAGAAAATACCAAACATTAAATACAGGCATTCCCGAATCTGCACGTGCAACTACGATGACTTCAAGTGTTATAATGCGACGGCATTAAAAGCCTTACTGAAGAAACACCCCCCTGGCATCGGGCGTCGTCTTTCATAAAATTCGCTGATTGGCCGAGACAGCGATGACGTCACATGGCCGAGTTTGCAGGTGTGCTGGCAGTTGGCAGTTGTCAGCTGCGATGGGTTGTGCGCAGAAGTGTCTAGACAGCTGAGGGTATCAGGTTGGAATGGAGCCATAATCAACACCGCGTGTGTCTACGGTAGTGGAAAATCCCCGCACGCGGAGAGGGCGACCACGGAAGTATGTCGCTGAAGATGGAATGACGGCGGCTGCAGAGGCTGATCGTACGCGGCGAGCAGAAATGACGGAGGAGGAGCAGGCTAAGCGGACTTGAGACTTAATGCTATCGCATTCTCAGCATGTAGTGTAATTAAGTGCCCCCTAAATATTTTCTTTCACTTTTCGTGGATCTGTGGCACTGGGCCCTCGCTTTAACTCTGCCAGTGATCACGGAGTCCCTGATGAACTCAACGACATTTGCGATTTTACGAGCGTGAATCAGGCTGAGGCGGAAAAAAAAAACTACTCAAATTTTAACTCCAAAGTTCTCTGCACGAAGATGTCTCTTACTGCCGAACGAGCGTCAACAGAATCGTGAAAAGTCGAACTTCATCGCATTCCACTTAGAACGAAATTTCGATGTAGATGTCCACAATGTATCTTCAATACTTCAGCAACGGTTCGCTGGAGCGTGCTGCAGCTCCCCCTCTACAGCCAACGAGCAATGAGGCCCAGTACAGAGGCTTCTAAAGGACAGTTTTATGGTGAACGGCATCGCCGGCGTTTAAAAAGGTGTTACTGCGCAAGCCACTCTCAATGGTCGGAAAAGGGGCAGACGAGAGCACTCCCGGCTACGTCAGTAAACACTTCGGCAGAATCGCGATGTTGTTAAAGGCACGTCGCAAAAACAACCCGCGGTAAAGTATGCCACGAAAAACGATGCAAGTTCTCGCTCCTCAAAGCCTGCTTTAGCTCAGAAAACAATGTTTACCCAAAGAACCCCTACACAGCGCACAAGCCCGCCTCCGCGCTTCGAGGATGCGGTGTAAACGACTGTCTGGCAAAGAGGTGGGCTGGCGATGTACGCGGGCCAAGAGGTTCATCCCGGGGAAGCTAAATAAACTAGAAAAATGTAAATTATGGAGCTTAATTCGTCCCGAAGCGACACATAAGCTATGAGAGAGGCCGTAGTAGAGGGATCCGGATGAATTTAGACCACCCGTGGTTCTTTAAAGGAGCATAGACACCTAACTTTTGGGCGCGTGTTTTCTTCTTCGTAATGATGCGCACGGCATTATTATACAATTATTACCACATGGTATTCTCCTCCGACCGCTAAATAACTTGTAATCGAATTTCTTTCTCGTGCTGTTTTGGTTTCAACAGCCGAATGAGGACTCTAACGTCGAAGAGAGGTTTTATGTCACGTGAGACATAAAAAAACAGCAATTTAATCGCTGCTTCTACATTCGCTGTCGTTCCGGCCCTTGAGTAAACCTGGCTTCAGCGCTGTATGGAATTAAAACGATGGAGAAGCGATTATATCGTAGTTTTTCCATGCCTCACGTGAAATATGACCACACTTCAACGTCCCCGCCATCGTTAAGCTGTTGAAACCGTAACCAAAACAGCGTGACAGAAAAATTCGGTTATAAGTTATTTAGCGGTCGTAGGCGAATACCAAACGGTGCTTCATGCATAGTAGTGTCTTCCGCATCACTGTACAGAAGAAGGCACGCCACCAAAACTCTAGTGTATATACTCCTCTAACGAGCGCTCACGTCGCACAGCGTTCGGGCGTTGTTGTATTTCGCATCCATCGAAATACGGCCGCCGAGGGCGGGATCCAACACGCGGCCTTGGCATATAGCACCCGAATGCTAAATCCACTAAGGCACGCGGCGCGTCGAAGGTAAACTGGATTCAGATCTGGAAATGGTTCATGTAACTTCACTGTTTTTCATGCGCCAGAGCACGCAACGAGGCCGACTGCTTGAGGGAGCAGTAAAATGTGCCGCCACTCCTAGGGTGAATCCAAGATACGGCAAGAAAAACGCATTCATGCGCTGGGGTAAAATTACGAACGCCGCCGCCACCTTGTTCAAAACTTGCGGGCGGCAAATACCGACTTGTCACGTCACGTGAACAGGCGGGTCGAGCTTCTCCTTGCCCGAATATCCGAAAAAAAAACTAAAACAAGATGTGAAAAACGCCGTTTTCGTAGTTGGCAACAACAGCAGAAAAGGAAAAGACAGAGCGACGACTCATCAAATGCTACCGTTCTATATGCACGCGTGTAAACATATGGCGCCACCGGTCGTGGAAACCTAGCTGCACGAAGTGGGCGTTCCCGCTGCATAGTTACGCATGGTTCGCATCACATTTTGCACCGAAATATACTATGCGTGCCTGAAAAAACGAGCCTTCTGGCCTGGCGAGTGAACTAATGCAACGACCTTTACAAGGACGCCGCCAAGAATGAGCAAAGCTGCGCAATGAATTTCCATCGACTGTGCGAAAAGCCGGGTGCTCGGATATAACTATTCAATGATGCGCGTTTTGCACGTGATGCACGTTTTCTAATTATGCCTGTCATTTCTTATAGGTGCAGAGAAATAAAGGGACTTGTAATGTGCACGGGATTAGCAAACTTAGCTGCGCACGATTGCTTGCCTCCTGCTTACCAAACCAGATCACAATTATGCAGCGGTTTTTTTTTAATAATCTTCAAAAGAAAGTTTTCGTCATACATATTTTGAACTGATGCAGCGAAAAACTTAAGAGACCACGTCGGCAAAATCACTGTATAATTTGAAATCGACTATAAAGCCGTCGCTCGGTTGAAAGTTTTTGTTATGCTTTTAAAACCCTTTCCAAAACTGCTTCTGTACGCTATTTACTTCAAAATATTTGCATGTTTATAAAAGTGCTTCAAGCAATACAAATACCGCATCAAAAAATTGCCTCTGTTCTGCTGCGCATATCGGGGTGTTTTGCTGTGATGGAGCTGGTAACGTTCGCAAACAAAAAAAAAAACTGGCAGTTTGTTCACCTCTTCAAGGGAAGACGGGCAAAACAGGAAACGAACGCCACATTAGGGCGTATGCGCAAGAACCGAACAGTCTTTGGATTCTAGCAAAGCTTTCGGAATCTTCAATTACTCTATGAGCCAAGAAAAACAATTATTAGTATAATTTCACGGAAAGAAGAAACGGCAATGCTTCACCCGCGATTTTCGCATGTCCGTAGCGCTGCTCTGCCAAGCATCCTACAAGCGGCGGCTTTAATTTCGAAAGGAATCAATTAATAATGGAGGAATTATTCATTAGCATCCGCCCAAGCACCACCACATGGCTACAACAATGAATTAATAAATACTTCCGAAAAGGAGCATTACTGCATCGAAGAATTCCGAAAGCAGGCTTTCTGTTCTCACGAAAAGCTGGGGATTGTATACAAAACAAGCAAGTGAAGAAAAACAGGAACTCACCGAATTGCGTACATCCATATAAATCGCTCCAAACTTATCTCCAATGAAATGTCGGCTAGGAAAGCAAGGTGGTGGCCTAAAGTGCAGTCCTTACGTGCTCCCGAACCAACCGTACCGGCATGTATGTGCCCGTAGCTGCCGCTCCCATTCGTATTTTGGAAACATCACGAGTGCTCACTTAGGCTCACCCACAAAAAACTTGGTCAACCTACGGGGTCACTCAAACTCGCACTCACAGAGGTCCGAATTCACTCGAACTCATGAACTCAAACTCATTTAGGCTCACGATTTCTTTTGGGCTCATTCTCTCATTTCGACTCATGATGCATTTCGACTCACGACCCAGTTTGAGTCAGGACTCATTTGGGACCACTCACTCATTCTGACTCACAACTCATACGCGCTTCAGAATGCGCTGCGTATACGGGCTCGAGGCATGTAAAATACGCGCGACAAGGGACCCCCCGCCTACGACGCCGAGACACGGTGAAATTCGATCAAAGCTTTCGGCATATACCCATGAGGTTCACTGCCGCACCCGCGTATACTGAAGGGACAAAACGCGGCTTCCTCACTGCCACGGGGTCCTCTTCTTCGGTCGCCCACAGACATCTAGAAGTCGCCTCAAGTGTCCTTGGTCGTGGGAGTGAATCTTTCCTCCCCTCCGCTGTCAGCAAACGATGATGAAAAAAAACTAAGCGAAACCGTTGTTGCGAAGACATAGATCATGATCTGAACCTCAGCCAGGACTCAGGACTGAGAACATTGTCCGAAAGTGAGTCCGGACTCATCCACAACAACGATAATGGTGTGAACGTGAGCCCGGACTCACTCTCGACTCACATCATGGTATGAATGTGAGTCTGAGTGTGCCAGAGTGAACTGACTCATTAGTTCGTCCGCCAACCAATGCTCACCTGTCGTTAGCCATAATGAAGAACTCGATGGAATGAATAAATAATAAATATCAAATCACGCCGCCATGGTGGCTCAGTGGTTATGGCGCTCGGCTGCTCACCCGAAAGACGCAGGTTCGATCCTAGCCGCGACGGCCGAATTTCGATGGAGGAGAAATTCTAGAGGCCCGTGTACTGCGCGATGTCAGTGCACGTTAATGAACCCCAGGCGGTCGAAATTTCCGGAGCCCTTCACTGCGGCGTCCCTCATAGCTTGAGTCGCTTTGGGACGTTAAACCCCCATAAACCAAACCATTATCCCGGCAAACAACAATATAAAAAACTACGTCGTTTAAAATATATAATCAGTCTCTCATGTAGCATCATAAAAACAAAATTTCGTACGTTTCAATTATAAGCACCAGTAAATACCGAAGCTCTGAGTAGGACAGCGAGAGAATAGTGCTCCAGCTTTCGCAAAAACGGCGTGCGCGCTGTCTCCGGACTTCAGCACGGCGGAGCCGTAGCAACGGCTTTACAAGTACGAGCAGCTAGATGACGCTGCACCGGCGCACGATCAGGTGCAGAGGAATACGTTTAAGATAATATGTGTACTCTCCTTATTGGTCGAGGAGGGCTACAGCTTTCATAGTGCTGCAAGGAAGTGCCTAGATGGTATCGGTACAACTCTGCCGCGTGTAGCGGCAAGGACGACGACGCGGTAACCACAGCGCAATAACTCATAAGAAAGAAAGAAAGAAAGAAAGAAAGAAAGAAAGAAAGAAAGAAAGAAAGAAAGAAAGAAAGAAAGAAAGAAAGGAAGGAAGAAAGAAAGAAAGAAAGAAAGAAAGAAAGAAAGAAAGACAGAGAGAAAGAAAGAAAGAAGGAAAGAAAGCAAGAGAGAAAGAAAGAAAGAAAGAAAGAAAGTAAGAAAGAAGGAAAGAAAGAAAGGAAGAAGGAAAGAAAGAGAAAGGAAGAAAGAAAGAAAGAAAGAAAGAAAGAGAAAGAAAGGAAGGAAGAAAGAAGGAAGGAAAGAAAGAAAGAAAGAAAGAAAGAAAGAAAGAAAGAAAGAAAGAAAGAAAGAAAGAAAGAAGGAAAGAGAAAGGAAGGAAGAAAGAAAGAAGTAATGAAAGAAGTAAAGAGAAAGAAAGAAAGAAAGAGAGAAAGAAAGAAAGAAGAAAGGAAGGAAAGAAAGAAAGAAGGGAAGAGAGAAAGAAAGAAAGGAAGAAAGAAGGAAGGAAAGAAAGAAAGAAAGAAAGAAAGAAAGAAAGAAAGAAAGAAAGAAAGAAAGAAAGAAAGAAAGAAAGAAAGAAAGAAAGAAAGAAAGAAAGAAGGGAAGAGAGAAAGAAAGAAAGGAAGAAAGAAGGAAGGAAAGAAAGAAAGAAAGAAAGAAAGAAGGAAAGAAAGAAAGAAAGAAAGAAAGAAAGAAAGAAAGAAAGAAAGAAAGAAAGAAAGAAAGAAAGAAAGAAAGAAAGAAAGAAAGAAAGAAAGAAAGAAAGAAAGAAAGAAAGAAAGAAAGAAAGAAAGAAAGAAAGAAAGGTGAACGAGCGTGGGTCACCTCCAGATGCTATTAGTGCGCCTGGAAGTTCTTATTCGTTACTCCCATCGGAAAAAAGAAAAGGGCATTCACAAAGGGGCAGTAGGACTGCGACACCGTCACTCAATTAAGGACTGCGCAGCAGCCAACGTTCCTGGTCATGGCGGGATTCAGCAGGCTCGGCCCAAAATTAATTGGCGCCCTGTGAAGCGCGGCGCCCTTCATTCTGGCAGCACCGGCGAATTAATGCGAGCTATTAAATGAGCTCATCAACGGACACGCGCACACGCGCCGTCAAAGAGGCGCTCTGTGCTGGAACGCCGTCGTTTGCACAGGATGGTCCCTGGTCAATGCCCGTGATCGGCAAAACTTTGGTCAACAGTCGGCAACTCTGAACTGCCTCGCTCGTGCATCAAGGTCCTCTGGCTGCGAGGCACGGGGCGCAGCGACATTCATTACGCTGGGCAAGAAAAGTAAAGATAAGAAATCATTCCCGACCTGCATGGCACAGAGATGCATATTAGATTTCCCTCCCTACAAAAGAAGTTAAAATAAAACTACCCCGTCCATACCGCCACAGGCACAATGAGCTAGGGCAATAGACAGGGGCAGCCAGCAAAGTCACGGGGCAAGCCCTGAAAAACAACGATGGATGGTGCATGCTAATCAGTGTTAGATGACTTTCTGGCGCAATTCGGCAGTTTTCAAAAGAATTGTTCGTTAAGTGCCACGGTAACATTGAGATGGCCAGTGTGTCTCTTTGGGGTGCTGGTTAATAATGACTGATACGGCTTCGCCTAGACGACCCTCCAACTCGCCGACCTTCACCCACCACAGTGTCTTAGTGGTTTTGAGGTTCGGATGCTGAGAACGAGGGCGCGGGATCGATGCCGGCCGCGGCGGACGCGTTTCGATGGGGGCGGAATGTCAAAGGTACCCACGTGCAGTGCGATGTCAGTGCACGTTAAAATATACACCCATGTGGTCAAAATTAACCCGGAGCCATACACTACGACGCCTCTGTCTTTCTGTCCCCTTTCGCGCACCCTTTCATGCACAGTACGATCCAGATGCCCACAGTGAGCGCCACAATTACTGAGTCTTTTTATTAATCCCTAAACATTTTCATTCCGCGGAGCTTCCGATTCTTGAGCGACGCTGCCATTTCAACGAGCATACAAAAATGCACTACCATACAGAAATGCACTAGGGACACAAAGGAGTCAAAGCCTCAGCGCTGATGTGTCCGCAGAGAACGTTGCGTTGCACAGCAAGACGGCTACAGCTAATATTCCAATGAAGATATAAGCACAGGGATAGCGCGGAGTTTTGTCGGCTCAAACAAGTATTAAAAAAACATAATATCTCACTACGTCAAGTGTAGTCGCAGTACCTCAAATGAAATTTTAAAACAGCTAGCGACCACTTCCGTTTCTCCTGGGGCTGCGCATGAGGAGAACACCTGCAGGTGAGGTCCGCTCCTCTCGCTCCTCCAGGGATACAGCGGCAAAGAGATTGCACGAATCCCATTCACGGAGAGGAATGTACAGGCGAGAAAATTTTCTTTACGGTGGCTACTACTAAAGCACGTCGAACGGCGCGAAGAAAATACACGACTGCACGACCGCTCCCGCAGCTGGCTGCGACTGCAGAACCCACAACAGCCACGACTGCCAGTGATGGTGAACACTCATGCGCCTGTGCACAAAGACAACGATTTCCGACACTTAATGCACGTGTGCGAAAAATGGTTTGATATTGTGCATGCATAAAATAATTTTATTAGACATCTTCACTCGCACACGACGCGAGCCAGTGTGTTTGGCGCGGTTGACCGTTACTGCCAGGAACATACGAAAATGTTTTCACATGTTACGCAACTTTCACTAGAGGCCAACCTTCTACTCAAACACGGGCGTAGAACTAGATCTGGTGAAATATAAACAGCAATTAGCACGGCACTTCCACTAAACCTTGCAAGCACTGCGGTCGAGCCTTTGTGGGTCGTGCAGAGTGCTATCTCAATCAGCAGAACATCTGCAACTCCGTTGTTTGTAATCGATAAATATTTGAAACAAAACTGACGATATAACATCCCTGCCCGCCTCCAATGCCTGTGAATATATGTTTGGTTGTGGTTTTAATGGGTTAACGTCCCAAAGCGACTCAGGCTACGAGGCGCGCCGCAGTGGAGGGCGCCGGATAATTTTGACCACCTGAGATTCCTCGACGTGCACTGCCACCGCACAGTACAAGAGCCTCGGCATTCTGCCTCCATCAAAATGCGACCACCGCGGCAGAGATCGAACCCGCGTCTTTCTGGTCAGCAGCCGATCACCAAGTGTACGCCTATATACATGTCATTAGTATTCCATCGCTAATTGTTTAGTTTTCCGCATGCCTTTGGAGGTACGGCCTGAACACCCCACGTTTTTTTTGTACCATTCACAGGGCACTGCAACCTCTACGCGGGTGCTATGGCGTGACAGAAGAAGCAACAGCAGCATGAACGATAAGTAATCTGCTCGCCTGTTACCAATTTGACAGTGACCGACACCGCAGCGCAAGCGCCACAACGCACCGTGAGCTTTCAGCATGGATGCGCACCAAAAAGGTTTGTCGAGACAACACCGTCGCTCGAGCTGACGTTTTCAGGCAGATAACAAACATCCATGGGCGTCTTCACTTCGCGCAATTTACCTGGCTCGCTCATTTACTCGTACGCTCTCCTATCTCTCTCCCAAGAACGCTCCCTGCCCATGCATCCCCCCCCCCCCTCCCCACAGTCCACAAACGGCTACGCCTTACGTTTCCTTCCTTCCATCTAAGGCTGCCTTGGGCTAAGCGTAGCGCCTCGGCCTCCATTCTCTTATGCGTCCCGCTTCCTCTGTTCGCGGGCATCCGAGCATGAACCCGCGCCCGGCCGCGCGCCTTCCTGCCCCGTTTCACATCCGATAACACAGGCAAAGGAGAAAAGAGACTCGTCCCCGGCCACCCGTCTTTCTTTGCTAGTTTGCACTAACCCCTCAATACTGTGCTGAACTCCGCGCCAATAGGTCCGAAGTGAAGCGCGGGCGGCGCGCTCCATCGGCGCAGTTCCGCGTACTACTTCCGCGGTTTAAAAAAGCCTCGCTACCGAAGCGAGTGACAAACATCGACTCGGGCCGCCGCCTGACGACGACGTGTCCGCTGCTATAAAAAGCGGGACCTGCAGAAACATGTGCGGCCTGAGAAGTACACCCATTTTTTTTTTTTTTTTGTTCGGGTGTGTATACGTGTCGGCCGTTAAGTTCCCAGAAACATTAGATGACATGTTTCGTAACTTCCGAAGGTTGAATTTTTGTTATCTTTTCTGAACTACTTTACTTGCCCCTCTTGCTACATGTTTATTTTTTGTTATTCTTCAAGAACCCATTCCCAGCCATTTTTTATTCCTTTGTCTTATTAATTTGCATCTGGCTTCTTAGCTTGCTTATTCCTGTTTCCAACCCTTTGTACTTTGCATTGTAAATTCGTTAAGTTTTCTATGTGATGCCCACAAAAGCCCTCAGCGTATCCAAATAAATAAATACATGTTCAAAGTTCCCCGCATTCGCTTTCCAAACAAAAGGTCAGGGAGCTGCGCTTCGGCACCGTAGGCGTATATAGCGCTGTTGTCGAAACCGCTTGGAATGCCGAGTCCGCATTTGCTGCTATCGAGTCATTCTGCGCCCGCAGAAAGCGGGGTATCCAAAAGGCCTGTCAGGCAAGCATACGCGAACAAGATGCTGGATGCCCCCCAATGGTTCACAACGACAGCTGTGCATGGGACTTTCACTGGTCTCTGCTGGCGTCGGTGTAATATGAAATAACACAGAACTCCAGCGCGCAATTGAGTGGCACCCTCTAAGACGTTAATCCATGTGACCGCATGATTCGGGTGGCCCTGACCCCTGAGGGCATCGGAGGAGCGCTGTACAGCCGTCAATGTCACTTCCTGGACCCTGCCCAAAAAATGACCAGTGCACCTGTTAGTTTTCACAAACACAGGCGCATATCATGATGATTGTTTCTAAACCTTTCAAGAGACGTACACATGCATTCATTCAGCTGGTACTCACGGCCACTACGATCATTTAACAAGCTGGTGCATATCTTTACGCTCCTTCCCGAGAAAGTCTACCTAGCCAGCACGCACGATGTGCCAATCTAAGCCCCTTGAAAATAACTAGGAAAGAAAATTTCGAACCTTGCAAACACATTGAAGCCACCTTCAACCCAATTACGTCACTGGGAGAGGTCACAAGAGATATATCACACTAATGAAACTGCGGAGGCGCCAGGGGAGATTTTTGCTGCACAAAAGACATAAACGAAGGATTATGCGCCATAGCATGGAGGCAACTTTTGCTTCGCAAACGCTATACTCAGGTATACAACTTTTCTTGGCAACGAAGAGAAGGCAACAAGGGCAGAGCGTCTGTAACTGAGTCACTCCGCCAATAACTCGGCTGCAGGGGAGGCACCATCTATGGAAGCTTCTCGTTATCGGAAGTGCCGAAACAATTCGTTGAAATGAAAGAAACTGTTCTTGGTGCGACTCTCTAACGTCATAATTTTGCAGTCATGTTAGAAACATGCCTAAGTAACGAATTATACCAATATACTGCGTTTTAAGAGGAAACATTCAACTGTAACCAGGGGCTATATTCCGCTGCGTAGGAAGAGAGGGAGCGTTTAAGCTCTGCAGCTTTGGCTGCATTGCCGGGAAAAGCTGTCCCGGAGTAGAGCGGACTTTTATCGCACAAGGAAAACTAAAAAAAAAAAATGAAGAAAATGAAACAAAGTAATACCAGGACTCTTGACGTCATTCACTAACGTCGCCACAATATATAAGAATGCCAGGAAACATTATCCTAACTTTAACTCCAAATACCTCCGCAATAAAACAGTCTTTATCTTTTCAACAGCCCTCAGCGCTCACAAAAAGTCTCATCCATCGAAATTTACTAAAAACAAAAACCCAATGAGGATGTTTTAAACGTGCCTTTAAGAGAGGAACACACGACTCAGGTAGCAGCTAAATGACCCATAACCGACCGAAAAACAATTCCTTTAATCCTTAGCTGCCGAGGTGACTTAGTGGCCATGACTTTCGACTGCTGAACCCAAAGTCGCGCAATCGAATCCCTGCCGCGGCGGCCGCATTTCAACGCAGTACTGCGCGATGGCCAGCGCCCGTCAACGAACTATAGGTGGTGAAAATTAATGCGCATTCCTCCCTATACGGCGTTCCTAATAATGCCGCTAAGCGACATTAAGGCCCCACATGCCATGACGCCCCGCCATGTCACGTCATGTCATCCCATACCTCCATTCTTCAAGCACGGTGAAAATCAGATTACGTAGCAAACTAATCATTTCAACGACTTGGCAAAGGTACCCATCTTTTTAAAAGTTCCCACGCCAACAGGCCTGCTGTTGGGCAATGTAGCGCAGCTCTTGTAGCAACGATGCCATTTATAACCAATGAACTGGTGCGGACTAATGTTCTCGTCACGTTCACACAAGAGCACCGCTGGCCAGACGACCAGCCAGACAGGTCACATCGTAGAACCTATCAGTTCCACCCAACCATCAGCATCATTATCAACCAAGCTACGTCCACTGAAGGACAAAGGCCTTTACCAGGGACCTCCAGTTCACCGTATCCGGTGCTGCAGCCACTTGCGCCCAATAGGAGAGAGAGAAAAAAAATATCAAGTGGCAAGCCGGCAGGGTTCTGCGTCTAAACAAATGGGATGGACGAGGAGTCTCGTGACGTCCATCTTCAACACCCCTGTAGAGTGTCCTGAACGTGTTTGTGACGTGTAGCCCCGGGATCACACGAAAAGCGAGGATTCCTCACGGCACTGCCACTGCCCGCCTCTGTCTGAAAAGCGCTTCCAAGAATGTCGAACAGCCGATACTCCATACGCCGCTCAGTTTTCGCGGCTACCCAGACGAATACAGTTGGCGGTGTTGCTTTTCTTCCCCTTTCTCGTTTCCTGCTCCAACTACCGCAAAAGAGAAACGCGCCAAGACATAACACCATTTCTCTTCCCGCGGTTTACAAGTCGTTTTTATGCGGTCGAATGCGGATAAATCCGGGGACAGGGAAGTTGAAATTTCACTTTTCTAAATCTGCTGGCCCTGTCTTGCACGGTCCGTCTGACCAACATTCTCTGCAGGGTGTGGGTCGTCTGAATCGCGGACGGCAGCAGTAAGGCGGGGAGGAAGGGTCGGCATGCGAAGCGGGGACACCGCAGATGAACCCGGCATACGCTCTGCCCTCATCTGCCAGCAAAAGCACCGCGGAACCCAGACTCCAGTAAACGGTAAACCTAACCTAACGCAATCGTACTTCCATTTCCTCTCGTTGCTTGCAGCACCCTTTTTGTTTATCCCCTTCATTCCAAACTTCCTTTCGTGCAAATTACGATCAGGCTTCAGAAGGTGTAATGGCATAAACATGCTGTCGTCCGCCCAGCTTATGAGAAAACAAAAAAGAAAAAAAGACGGACACATTACGCGGAAAGAAAGAGAACAGCAGGTTTGCCAAAGACGCACGCTGGACCCCCCGGAGTTCCGCTCTGCCTTCACCGCCGTCTCCCACAAATATACACGAGCACGAACGCAGGGAGGGAGACAGTGGAAAAGGACTGAGGAGGAGGAAAAGGCATCACGCCGGCAACGCCACCAGTACGGCTGTGTACTGGCGCACTGCAGCCGCGTCCACTCGGCTAGAAATGGGAATCGTGCCCCCGCTGCCCTGGGAGGGATTACGCGCGCCTCCCGCGCGGTCGGTGCCGCACTCGCCGAGAGACAACGCGCGACAATATTCGCAGGCTGCGAGCACTGTGGTTCACTCCGTGTTCTACGAACATCATACGCGTACGTAATACGAGGGACGCCGAACGGCTGTCACTGCCACGCCTGCTGTCACCAGAGCACACCCTTGCTTGCGGTACGGCCTTAAAGGCATAGGCGGATTGGGCTTTGTTTTCGTGTTTCTGTGGTTGTTTTTGGCGGTTTGCTTAGTTATCTTTGTTCGCCGTTCGTTCGTTTGTGCGCCTGTTCGCACAGCTTGTTTATTTGTTTGTTTGTTTGTTTTTGTTTGCTTGCTTGTTTGTTTGCTTTTTGTTTGTTTGTTTGTTTGTTTGTTTGTTTGTTTGTTTGTTTGTTTGTTTGCTTGTTTGTTTGTTTGTTTCAGACTTTATTTGCCGTCTCCGCAGTGCGCTCAAGAAGGCTGAAGAAGACGTGGCGCATGCAAAGACGACGGAGAATGAGGAGGTACCATTTACTTCAGGACAAGTACAGACATCGAAACCCGTAGAGGTCACGTTTAAAGCGAGATCCAGTTTTATTTGCATCTGTATTTATTAACTATGCGAACGTAAAATTACAACTCCCCGACTTTTCAAACTCGACATCAGTATCTCTTGTTCGCACTCTATATACAAGCCATACGAAAGATCACAACACATACAAAGTTAACCTTGAAGGAGTGGAACTCACATTGCGGGCGTAAAATACTTGGCTTGGTGAAGCGAAGCAGTTCGCGCTTACCGCGTGCTCCCATCGCTTTGTCAGGCTGAGCAGCAACGAGCTATATGGTGGCTCTACACGTACGCATAGCGAGAGCATTCTGCTGGCGACGACTGCCATCGCACTGTGCACGGCGGCTGAGAAGCCAGAAGCCAGGTGTGGCCCCGCATCTGTTCGTGAAGCATGCAACGACAGCAGATTGCGCTCGCTTGATGATATGTGACAAAGCTGAGCCGACCTGTGTAGGCGAATGCAAGAAGGAAGCTAGTTGGGTTTAGGAGAAGAAAGATTCGGGGGACACTTACGCTCCGCTTTAAGGGTATGGCGAGAGAGCGTTAATGGGTCCTTTCAGCGCCCCGCGGTTTTCTTTGCATATCACTTCGCATATTCCTCAGATTTTAAAATTTGGCGGTGCTGATGACGCCACCACCCAATCGAGAAATCAGGTAACTTCCTACAGAGGAACACAGTGATATTTGCAAGACGGCACCCTAAATGCTAACGCGTTAAAAAGCGTCAACAGCACTACAGTATGGCCGTAAATGCAGCTCAAGACGATCTAGGTGGCGCGATGGCTATCGCACTCGTGGGGCTGAATATTGGAAAGCATCAAATGTGCATGCACATATTCTCAGCCACCAGTGTCACCGTTACGAAATATTTTGACAACGTTTAGTAAAAAAAAAAAAAGCAATTTTAAGGGAAGAAACAAGTCTAGAAATATGCGTTGGCTGCAGCAAAACGGCGCATATGCGGTGTGAAATCTACCCGTGCGGCACACGAAAGTTCAGGCGAGTAAAGAAGCCGCGTATGGCCGTTCATGTCATAAGTTTTGATATAAAACGATCGGTACCGCGAAAATACGCTCGGCTATGATTTGTAGACAAAAGTTACGTCAAGACGATGTTCCGGCAATATGAGCTGGCGGACTCTCTTTCGGGCTGCGGTATGACATGCATTTAAAGACAAATTTGAATGCGTAACGGTTATGACGGGGTGGTCAAATGTCCCTGCTGCGGGGCCACCTGCAGTGGCGACGAGCAGTGCGGCTCCGGCTGCGGATAACAAAAGTGCCTTGGACTGCAAGAACGTTCGATCAAAACCTACAACCGTTCCTTCTTCCCGTGCCCGGCCTGATGCGCAGCCCCCGCAAGATAGCGCACATGAACTAAACAAAGGTTTCAAACAAACTATCTCATTAGTCGCGCACTCGGGACAACTTAGTCAACACATGTCATGCCGGCCAAGTTCAGTTTGCAAAAGCATGAAGCTGGATTAGCAACCACCATTTTTTTAACATGCACTGACCAAAGGAATCACATATGCTGGTCATACAACGTTGCCCACATGACCATAACTGCGAGTACAACCTGCGCGGATAGTTACGGAACACGCTGTGAGCAAAATGCGAATGTTCTGCGTAGTCAGGACAAGCATCAGTGCTGTCATGCAGCAACATGAGTGAAGTTCAAGTTCAAAGTTTAGTTTGGTTTGGTTTACTGGGACCCCAAAGCGACTCAGGCTATGAGGGACGCCGTAGCGAAGGGCTCCGGAAATTTCGACCACCGGTGGTTCTTTAACGTTGCACTGGCATCGCACAGTACACGGGCCTGTAGAATTTCGCCTTCATCGTAATTCGACCACCGCGCCCATGATCGAACCCGCTTCTTTCAGGTCAGCAGCCAAGCGCCATAACCAATGAGCCACCGCGGTGGCCTTCAAGTTCAAAGTGTATTGGCGGTTTAGAACAAATTACACAAGAAATATACAGTAAGAGGTCCCATGGTACAACACCGTAGTCGGGACCTACCATTCTGAGATCAGTAAAATTCTATGAGCAACTAATCAGTGGATGTAATTCAGGGAACAAATACGAACAAGATTAACAATGTTTGGTTTATGGTTTATGGGGGTTCAAGTCCCAAAGCGACTCAGGCTATGAGGAACGCCGTAGTGAAGGGCTCCGGAAATTTCGACCACTTGGGCTTCTTTAACGTGTACGGACATCGCACAGTACACGGGCCTCTAGAATTTCGCCTCCATAGAAATTCGACCGCCGCGGGAGAGATCGAACCCATGCCGTTCGGGTCAGACAATGTAAACAACAAGATAAATACAGTGCAAAATACAACACGAAGCGACATGCAAATAACAGTATTGTATAGAGGGAAATACCGCAAGGCAACAAGCCGACAGAAAAGCAAGTAATAAAGTACAAAACACTATACTGCAAAAAGAAACGAAAACATAATAGTGTCGAATGTCATGGTAGCTTACACAACAGACAAATGGCTATCGAGGATTATATATCAGGCAAGTACAACTTAATTGATTTTTAAATAAATAAAGGGTGTCGGTTTGTTTGACACCGAAATTTAAAGAATTCTAAAAAATTTAGCGGAAAACTGAAGGAATTGTTTACCGTAGTTAGTTCTCACCTTTGGCAGTAGGAAGTTACGACGCAGTGCAAAACGTGTGACGTTGGTGTTTATCATCACATCAGGAGAAAAGATGCTCAGCATGAGTTGATGACGAAGAAGCTTGAAAAACAGAATACTTATATTGTAAAAGGTGGATAGGGGCGGAACGCGGAGGTTCAGTGCACAAAATGCGCGAGGATGAGTGTCGAAGAGCAGAGGTCATGTTGCGTACAGCTTGCGTTTGAAGTTTTATTAAGGGTCAAAGGCGAATACTGTAGGAGTTACCCCCCGATGAGATGCCGTCGTTTAAGTGACTTTAGACAAACGTGTAGCACAAGGATAATGATGTTTTGGTGGTGAAATAATTTACAGTTTTAATTAATGCGCATAGCCCATATCATTTTTTTTTAATTTGCAAAAACATGAGAATGAAGTTTCAAATGACTGTCAACGACAATACCCACGAATTAAATTACGTCTTGGGACGAGATGGGTTTGGAATTAAAGTATAATAGTGGGGGGGTCAGGCAGCTTTTTTGAAAAGAGTGGAAAACCTTAAAGCAAGTCTGAGTAACATTTACAGCCAAGCGGTTAATGCGGCACCAATGTTGAAGACAAATAAGGCCACTTTGTAGGTTATATATGAGGTAATTAATGTCGTGGTGAGATGATACAATAGTAGCATCATCTGCGTATAATATGTTACTGCAATGCATTATACAGGATGGCAAGTCGTTAATATAAAGCAGAAACAGAAGAGGGCCTAGAAGTCCCGAGACAGAGCAAACATTGACCATTACCTTGCTTTTCCGTCTGCCCCTACGGTGAGCAAAAAAAAAGGGGAAAAAAATCGGTCCGCGGGCGGGGCCGAGCGAGTAATACTCATCCAGCGCGCAATTCTGCTAAACGACTGAATTACTCTGCGCCGCTTCTTTCCTGTAATCACAAGAACAGACCACCAGCACTGCGGGATGAAGCACTGCCGCCGAAGCTGCCGCTCAATTCACCCGCAGATTTCCAAATCGGGCGCACGTCGATCAAGCGCTGTTTCCACCGAGCGAATAACAATAAAAAAGAACATCGGCGCAAGGGGGGGGGGGGGGGGGGGGCGAAAAACAAGAACATCGTGCGCTTCAATTTCGGAGAGGCCAGCATAGGCGACTGGGTCAAAACGAGACACGGGTGAGCAGTGGCACAATCGCACGCCCGCTAATCCCCATATTGGGCGCACAGGGCGCGCCGGCAAATCCGAACTGTCGAGAAGCGGAGAGTATGTGCAACGGCCGCGTCTCCGTCAGCAGAAGGGGAGGGAGGCAGGGAGGGGCTTTCCTCTCTGCTCTCCCGGCAAGCGACTGCGCGCCGCCGCTCGACAGGAGGTGGGTGGCATACGCCGCTCCCGCATCGTGCTAGGGTGTCACCAACGCGCTTGTCACAGTAGTGTCTACTCGTTTGTCCCGTAACTCATTCCCTAACCGTACGCGCGCGCGAACAGAGCCAAACGCGAAGGCGCAAAAAGCGGCGTTACCGACGACACTGTCGTCCCACGTCTAGGCGACGGCAAAGAGAGAGAAACAAGGAGCTTCGTTCATAACCAGTCATGCGGACAAGTTGTGAGAGCTTCAGGGAAACCCAGGGACAGAGCGAGGAACGGAAACACGCCGGGCGAACGCCTGCCGCTAACTGATGGTTTATTAAATAGAGCCGTCTAACTTATGCGCAAACGCAAACACTGTTTCCTCCAAAGGAGCCGTGAAACAGAGCGCCGTGAGAAAAATAAAAGGAAAGGAGTGAGAGGAGGTGGAGAAGGAAAAGAAAGAATACAAAAAAAGCAGGTTAGCGCGTCAGCTTTCGGACCTGTTTTCTGTGCAAGTGCGGGCAGTGGAGTGGAGCATAGTAGTCGGATTACGGAGGAAACGTAAACAGCGCGGCGAAAAAAAAAAATAACCACAAAAGAACAGAGAACACAGAGGCTCGACACAGAGTCACCCAAGCGCACGCGTCTGGCTCTTCCTGGCGACTTAATGCATAATAAAGGCTACGAATACGTGAGTACTGCTGTCTTGGCGGTACCATCTAAAGAGATGCACCGCCCGACAGCAACTTGAAGGGTGCGCCTAGGTGACTGTGACGAGCTCTTGTGTGGCTTCTCTCACGTTTCCTCGCTCTTTCGTACGCTGTTTTCCACAACGTTACAAGATTACTTTTTCAGTGCGGATGTCGCCCTTGCCTGTACTGCCGAGCGGGGGCGCTCTCGTCGCTGTTTGAACGGGTTCTCGGCACAGTAGCCACGCTGACCACGTAAGCGAAGACTACAGCGAAGCGTTTTTGTGCCAGGCATTTCTTTGTTGGTGTTAAACTGCGCTGCAAGTTGACCGCTGCTCCTCTGTGTCCTTGCCAGATTTATATAAGTGCGTTTCGAGCGACGCAGCTCGTGCGGCGTTGGCTCCAGCTGCAACTCAACACAGAAGAACAACAACGTCGGCTCACCTGAGCTATGCGTCCGTGAGTCCATGCGACCGAGCTGTCGACCTGTCTGCTCCCAAACCAAGGCAAGACTAGCGTTCTACGTAATGTGCGACCGCAATTCACACTGACCATCGCCAAGGCTACAAACATTTTCTGAAAAGTGCTGGAAGAGCTAGAGAGGTGCAGCCTTGCTCGCTTGGGTTGTGCTGAGCACGTGTCGGCATTCACTTGGCAGATACTGAACTTTGTTAATGCTACAAGAATGCACTTTTTCTCTAGCACGTCTCTTGTCTCTTGTAAAAGCACGTCTCTATTAACTGTTTGGCCCACTAAAAGTGGCTCCCATTCAGATTTATATGTTTTTTTTTTTCCTACATGAATTGAATAAACTGCTTTCAATCTTACCTGTGCTATTGCCGTCATTTTTCGCGTTTTATGACCTTAATAACGTCGAAGTTTCACGGTGGTAGTGCTGCATCTCCCTTTAAAAAGCACGTATGCATCGTTGACTGTCTTGCTTCAAATGGATGGTACTTGGCCTTAGGTTTCGACATTTTCGGCAACATGCGACTCATTTACCGTGTCGTGGCTCGCCGTAAGCAAAGAGTCATTTAGTTTGTAGGGAAGTACATGAAACAAAAAACTATACCCGACCAAGAACCAGATGTTTCATCGAAATAGCTAATGATTCAGACATCCTGATCGTACCTCTGCGGCCCAGGACCGTTCGCGCAGCCTTAATGCCACTGCAGTTGCGCATTCAGAATAATATTTGTGCCCTATATCTTGGAAATATCTTCGTTAAACAGGAATTACCGGCGTAAAGTGGCGTGAAACACGGCGCGCTCGTCTCATAGCGATAGTTCGTGTGACGAGAGACCGGCCGGAGCGGGCAGCCTCGAAAGCGCCACCTTTGGCCACGTTTGGCCGCCGAACTGCAGCGGAGTTTGCAAACTGCCCACGTAGTCTAGTAACGTTGGTTTTCCATTCCTCTAGTTCACTGTGCTTTTCTTTTCTGCGTGTTCCTTAGCTTTCCTCGTTGTTTTTTTTTTTTTTCATCTTCGCTTTCCGCGTGCAGAGGTGTAATCAACACTCCCTCTTTGTGTGTGTGTGCGTGTGGGGGGGTTGCACAGACACGTCCCACCAAATGGCCTGCCTTTCGCCTTCGGCAACGAATGTGCCTACATCCCTCGGAGAGAACCAGAGGCTTCAGTGTCGGTGGCTGAAGCAGTGTAATAGTAGTACCAGTAAGAAATCTGTGTTCTTAAATGAGTAGTTCGTAGTTAGTCCACAGTGGCGCCCCTATTTCGGAGATTGAGCACAGCTGACGGCGTGGTAAAATCGATTTCTTATGCATGTCATACGCAACGCAATCGGCTTGCAGAAGATCCCAACGCTGCCGCCATCACACCGCGCACGCCACGCTCCCGTAATTAAGATCTAGACGCCAAAGTCCGCAGTGCATCCCTTCCCCGAAAGATTACGCCGGCCCAAACTCTTCCGATTCATCCGCTCGCTTCGCTTTTGCTTTCCCTTTTAATTGTTTTCCAGTACTGATTTTTCCTCCTAAAAAAAAACATAAAAACGCGACGTGAAGCTCTTGGCAGCTCCATCGACACAAGCGGCCTTATTTCGCGTCTGGGGCCAATCGTTGCACTTGCGGTCGGGCTAATTAGTCTCGAGCTAGTCTCCGGACTAATTAGGCCCGGGTCTAATACTTCGTTTCGCTCTTGCCAAACAAGTAAAAGCAAAGGTAAGCCACGTCACTTTCCGCAGCCCCTCACGAGTGGCCTCCGGGAAGCCATGCTCCGTATACGTACCGACGTCCTTACCGCACGGAACACGCCAAGCCACGCGGGCTTCCGACTCGCCGTAGCGCACGCCACGCACACAAGCCACCTAGAAAAGCACCGCTTCCATCAGCTGAAAGAACGCGCGCGCGGAAACAAGCAAACGCAGAGCGCTGCAGAACTCTAGCCGCACTCGCGCAGTGCAGAGCAGGGCTTCGTGGGAGGCAAGTGGGGGCGCGCATTCTCAACGGTAGCGCTGAGACACGGTCGCCCACGACTCCAATGCGGCTGCCAGGACGGGTGCGGGTGAAGCCAGAAGAGCTGAACATATGCTCCATTCACTTTTGTCGGCGCCGGTACGTGAGTTATAAAATACCTTGCACGCTTGCTAAGCCAGCACGGATACACTTGACTGATATGGCAGACTTTCCGACGGCACCTCAGCTCTCTCGACCGCAAGCACGCGCAACCAGAAACTGGCGCCACCTCTTTCTCTCTCTCTCTCTCACACACACACACACACAAACACACACACGCGCGCGCGCACACACACACACACGCACGCACACACACACGCACACACGCACACCACACGCACGCACGCACGGACGCACGCACGCACGGCAAACACACGGCATAATTGCTCACCGCGCGTAGTTTCCAATCAATGACATCGCTCCAACGGCAGCTCCCAATTTTCCATCCCTCTTTCCCCAATGTTGATCGTCTTGCCATTGAAGGCAAATGCACCCGGAGCTTCCTTATTTCCCTGTTTTAAAAAAAGCTCTCAGTTCCTCTATACATCCAATCTATTTCAAATATTTAAAAACATGTTGGCTGCACTGCTTTGGGTTAACGGCGGCATCGTCGATGCACCAAAGGTGCCATAGGGCATTCCTTCACCTGAGAGAGATACAGCGGGGGCCAATTGATTGTTGAGCCTCAGCAACGACCATGATACCTGTCTGCCTAGAATAGCAAAGTTGGCTAGGTTGGCTCCCCACGTGGCAGTTTTCCTTAGTAATGCCACCCCTGACTATTAGTAAAGCAAGGGCAAAAGAGTTGACCACGCAAGCTGGTGCATGACAGGCGCCCGTGATGTTGTCCCGGATACCATGTTCACATGCTCCGCTTGATAAAAGACAGGAACTACTGCTATACCGGGTATTTTTTAAGAGTGATGCCCGAGGATGGCGACCTCCAAATTTGGCCCGGGTCATTTCCAAAAATTTGGCCTGGGCCACCCCCGAAATGTGGCACTGGCCAATTTGGACCAAAATCGATGTTCAATAATAACTGAGCGTGCGTGCGTGACACGATGGCGACCTCCAACTTTCGCCCAGGCCACGCCCAAAATGCTATCGCTCGACTTTTGGCTGAAACGGTGGTTAAACCCTGCCTAACTTTTTTTGACGTTTACAGGTTTGATTTAGCAACTGCGAGAGCGGCGTCGGTGCGGCCTGTGCAGGTGGATTGTACAGGAAGGAGGACATTATGTACGCGATAGAACTCATTCATTACAGAATTATCTGAAGCTACTGATCATTTTTACCAATCATTACTAATCACCAATCACTAATTAATCGTATCTAGCTTAATTAATCGTTTAATTATCCATATTGGGTACATAATGTGCGCCTATACCTGTACAATCCTGCTTAATAGACCGCACGGACGCATCTCTCACAGTTTTGAAAATAAAAATCTGCAAGGTTTAAAAAAATCCACCTGTGTGTATGTCGTGTGGTATTTCACATAATGACCGTGATTGTGAAAGAGGAAACAGTGTCCGTGTCTGCATGGGCAAGAGGAACCGCTGTCGCGTCATACCTCTAAAGGCAGAGCTTAAATGTCCCCCAATTTCCTTTTGTTAGGCAAATTACAGTACATACATTCTAGTCCCTTGAAATGATATACCCGACAACAAGACATCATTGGGTATTGGTAGATTAAATTTATTCTAATGCGATTATCTGGTGTTACGCCTTGGAGCAGCGTGATGAGCTGTATCGCACTACCCAGTGTAAAACATGGTAAGCACAGCGAAAGAAGAGCTGACCATTATAATGCAACGGATCGAAATTTTTGCTTTCTTTTCCATCTTTTCTCAAACTTAACCCGGCAGACTTTTGTTGCGCTTTTCCTTCGTTACGCTTTTCCCTACAACTACCACTCCGAAGGCAGAAGGGCCGCACACAAATGGAAACGAGGGCGCGCAGCCAACGTTGAAATTACTGCTAGTGAAGGAGCTAGACAGTGAAACGAGCGAAAAAAAAAAAAGAAATCATAACAGCGAGTTGTGTTGCACAAATAAAAGTACGAACATACAGCCGCGCGTCTTGACAAGGCAGACTGCTTTCTGTGCATGACTACAGTACGACAAAGAAACAAGCAAAAAGAGCGCCCGTAAGACAACCCATTACCAAGCTAACATCGTTACGGGAGGAAGCCATTAACTGAGCAGAAATTCATTATTTAATTAGTCTTGCACACAAGCTGCGAAACTGAATATCAAATGCCCGGCGTGTGTCGCAAAGGGCAGCGGCGGAAACAGCAGCAGCAGCAGGGTCTATGCCACGAATAAACGCTATTTGTCAGGATTCTGCGAATGCCGGCGTTTCTCCCCGATAATCTTGTGCCTTCATGCGGCACCCGCGTTTTTACGCCGACCAGTTTCCAGGGCCTTAGCAGGATCACACCAAAATGACCTCCCTCCCTCCTTTCTTTCTTTCTCTGTCTCCCACTCTTTCTGACGCGCGTAGACGAGTGTAAGTGCGTGCAGACACCGCCTCCTAGAAACAAAAGGCCTCTGACGCCACGCACGTTGCGCGGTTGGCCCTACCAAGCCATTAATTCAGATCACAAGGCTCAAGACGCGACGGGCGACAAGATAAGCGACGCGTTCGCCAAGAACTTGCGGGCCGTCGCTTCTTGAGCATTTTGTTCTAAAGTTCATGGCTTGGTAGGGTCAACTGGACAGGAGGCACGACGCCACAGGAGGTGTGCAGAGGCCTTTTGTTTCTAGGAGGCACTAACGCAGATGAGTGTTTCCAGTGTAAGTGCGTAAATGAGCGCGCACATGCGCCACCAGCACAGTTGAAGCCGCGCCTGGCAATGGTAACAGAAAAGGGCCAACTCGAACTTGGGCGCTGTTCAAAGCCCCCTGACGCGCTGGATTCGGAGCGGGCGACCTCTAAAACCGGCAACGCAGTTGCCGCCCCTGACATGCGCGTCTCACCGGAAGCACCGACAGCGGCAGGCACTGCAGGAAGATGCTGGGACACATCGCTGCTGCCCGCGCTCCAACCGCGACGCTGATGCACGGAGCACGAAAGCGGCCGCTGCGTCGCGATTCATTAACGGCTGTTCCTGAACGGTCCTTTTGTTTGGAGCTAAGCAATACACGCGGAAAACAGTGCGAACTATCCACTGAGCAGCACCCGGGGCATTCCGCATTGTTGACTACGGCAACTCTCTCCACAACTGATACCTTCGATGATGCTCGGCCCAAGCTGTCCGGTGCCCCATCATGGCGCCCACACGATGGCACGTGTATTCCATCCATACTTTAAAGCTTCGATGGCCTTTGCCGCGATTCTAACCATACGCTCCACGACGGGCTAAGCGTAGGCGCCGGCGGGATGGAGCAGCGCTCGCTGCGGACGAACTACCGTGATCAGGCGTGAGTGCTATGGACGGTACATTATGCCAAGAGGACACGGGCAACCGTATCCCGTAGAAAAAAAAACTACAGCGGTGGCAATACTGCGCTGCTTTTGTCAAATTAAGGTGCCCCTTACATGCCGTTATACATAGTTTTCGTGTGCTGCAGTTCTAAACGCAAACTCGTCCATTTCAATTAGGACCATATTGCCGGTAAGCAACAAAAGTCGAACGTCAACCTAGGCACTTTTGGGACCCAGGTAGCGTGGTAGGGCCACAGAAGGGACAAGGAAGTCGGAGACGTGGTTACGAGGAAGACACTGAAAACTTTGTACAAACTATTTACATTATGTACACGTACACAGCAACTGAGAGTGTCTCTCAGTAAAAGGGAACGTCTTATCAAGCCTCGTATACATGGAGCCCGACGTTGCGGGTCGGGTCAGGGTGCGCCAGATGTCGGGTAGACGAGCCCGACCCTACCGCGTTTACATGAACCGGTTTTCTGTCGGGCAGAGACCGTCGCTACTCCTAGCGTCGAGCACGCAAACTACACGCATGCTAGAGGAGGAAAGACGCCCAGACGAAAAGTTCCCTTTCCCGCTGCTGCTCTTTCCGGCCGGTTGGTTCGCCCGTTCACGTGCGCGCTGTCTTCGAGGCCGGCAGCGGCTCGCTTTGATTTCTAATGGGTGTCCCCGCTGCCGGAAAAAAAAATCGCCGAGCACGGCCGGTCTCGACGCGCGCGCTTTCTCGCTCTCTTCTTACGGCCTGAGCAGGCGCCGAGAGAACAAAGCATGGTGAAAACCACTATCCAAAGCCTGGGTTTCTAGTGATTCCGGCGTTTTTTTTTTTTTGAAAAGGCGGTCAAGTATCTCCCACGATCGAAATTCTCGAAGTTTTGTAACTAATCGAAGATTCAACCGTCCTATGCTGCCCGGAATGGGTTGACAGAAGCCACACCAAATGCTTAACACACCTCATTTCTAAGAAGTTTCTCCGAATTCTTCTGGTCAACTACACAAAGAAATTGACAAACCAAAATGACAAGCCGTCTGGTTTCATCCACAAGCCAACGCGAAAGCATTTAAGGCTGTAACTGACATCCCTTGAACTGCGAGCCGCACAACAATGTTGTATACGTCATTACAAGCAGCGCCTGTTATTGTTTGCAGTCCTTCTAAGTATGTGAAACGATATCGGAGTTCCAAAGAGCAGAGGATCTTTCTGATCTGGTGTGTTTCACGCAGTGAGAACAGATGGCGCAGATACTTCGAATGTTTTCAAACGGCAAGTGCTATTATTTTATTCATACATTTCCAAGTATTAACAAAGACTGTGCCAGCCCTGAAGATGAAAATAAATGTTCTCCTAACCGTGGCTTCGCCCTGTAATATCTTGGCTCACTTTTATTCCTGCTAGACGCAAATGATACAGTCCTATTCGCTAATACTATGCGCCATCATTGCATGCCGACTTCAATGTTTTGAGATCCATCTACTAGTTCCCTGCTTTGCGTGCCGATAGCAGTGGCTGCATAAGATATGGTCGTCAAGTTCTTCTTCAGTACTCGGAGCAGCCGTTCAGCAATATGTGCAAAGTAACCGAACCAGCCCCCGGAGAGTTGCGGCGATAGATAGCAACTGCCCCTCATGCACAGAAGAGCGCGCGCGCCGAGTGCTCCGAGTTGCTGCACAGCGCCAGCCAGACCGGAGAGGAGGCAGGAGAGGAGGCGCTAAGCCGATGCGGCAGCGTATACATGCTCCTTCCAGCCGGGTCGGGCAGAGCCAACCCACCCCCTGCAGTCGGGCTGGCCCAGCTCGACTCGACGGTCCCTTTGCTCGACCCCCTAGCGTATACATGAGCCCGACAACCGGTTCTCGGCCCGACAGCCTGCTTAACCCGACTTTTGTCGGGCTCATGTAAACGCCCAGAGAATGGAGAGTCTCAAATGGGGAGTGTTTTTCGGCAGCACTCGCCGCCGAGTTTTATATGGCATTCATTCCCTAAAATCCCTGGATGGGGGGTCGGGCCTGCCGAGGAAGGCGTGTCCTGAAAAGTTCACTTTGGCACTGATCACACACTCTCTCATTAGGGGACACTCCCCGTCATGTGCTCAGCTTGAGGGTGAGAAGGATGCCGCAGACAGCGGTAGGTCCGCGAGTGACGTTCCCAGGGTCTGCAGGTTGTCAACACCTGTGGCCGGCACCTGTTCTTCATCAGTCGCCATTCGCAAAGCCATGCGGGGTAGGCGAACCACTCTCTGGAAACTGCTCCTTTGTCTGCGGACATGGCAGCGACGGGTGGGCTATACTGCACGCTCGCCCGCGGCTACCAGACACGGCACGCCGAAGAGACACCGCAAACGAGGCCTTTTGTACTTCAAGTTCGGTGCGACGTTCTTTAGCGTTGAAGACGGCTGCACTGTGACGCGGCCAAACACGGAGACTGGACCCAGCTGTCACCCAGGTCCTCCCTGGAAGGTCCATTGCGGCAGGCCTTGAGAGCTATCTTCGTCATGTAGACAGAAGGTGCGCTGGCAAGGTTGTGCTGGCTGCTCCCAGAGGAGACTTGTTGTCGCCGCTTCGCCGGACGAGGGAGCCCGCGTTCTAATCCACTTAGGCTGGAAGGGAGCTCAAGCATAACAGCACTAACCAAAAGCTGACACGCTCAAAGCGAGGCCTATCGAGCCTGCCTCAAACACTTACTTCTCTGCACTGTCATGCCGGTGTGCATGCCGTTTGCGTTACCAGTATTATTTTGGTCGTCACTTAGTCCTTTGAGGTTAGCTTTTCCGTGACCATACACGCACAAGGACAAAGTAAGCGAACCGGGCAGACATCTCGACTCCGAAATATTGTGAGAGTGTTCAAAAAATGAACTTGAATAAATTATTCAATCTTGATGTAGCAACAAGCTCATGGCACTACAGCCTGCTACATGGCGCAGCGCGTATGGAAGAGCGGGAGGAGTTGTTTATGGCCTGTCAGGCTCGCCCAGCACGCAGGAGTCCTCCCCTAGACGCTCAATCGTATCACACGCAGCCTGTTGGCGTCGGATACACCACCGTTTTACACCACCACCGGAGGCAAGTGTCGTTTATTCTTCTCTGGTGCGGTGACGACACCGCGTCCCTTGCGCTCGACTGGCGCCCGAGTTCCACCCCATACTCCACATTTTACCGGTAAATAAAGTGTCATGTCACGACAAAGGTAGGGACGTGAGGGGGATCGTTATGACATACGAATGAAGGAAGCAAACAGTCACAAAAACCAAGCATATGGCAATTTGTCTTTTCATTTGTGGTGTATGCCTGAAAGATTACTGAACGCAAAATAGAATGAAAAAATTTGCAGAGCTAAACTTACTTAGTGCATTAATCAACAAAAGCTGGTTGTAATTAGCGTCGTTTCCGGCAGGTAAGGTCGGTCAGGCGCATGCATGCAACGAGAATGGTAGCGCTGGCACAAACATATTTACAGACGCTTTACACACGCGACCAGCCAACCTGACACACAAATGGCTGCTTGGCTCCGCTTTTCTCTTTCGCGCGCTTCGTCTCTTTTTTCGAGCATGTTTAGCAGCTTAGCTTTGGTCTGCTTAGAGCACGTTTGGGTACTTGGCTCAGCCTCTCTGTTTTGAACTCGTCTAGGCCACTGGGCTTCGCCGTTTTATGAGCCAGCACCACAGCTAGCGGCGCGGTCTTGCACGTTCAGCTCGGATATCAACGCGCTTTCGACTTCCCCATCAGAATGGACACATAAGACGGAAGCCAACAGTTGGCTTCCGTCATGTATGTCGTAACGAGAACATCTTTCCATTCCCTTGTCTGCTCCGTCGGAATGGAGAATACCAACTTCCGCCGGCATTACAAATCTACGACCGCCCCACAGCGCACACTTTTCGCGAACATCTGTTGTGGTCTCCTCTTCTTCGCACCTCGTCAAAGCGGCACTGAACTCCACAGCTGACTCCTTGCGACGTTAGCAAGCCTCATGCGGCGGCTGTGACGCGGTACGCTCCACCGCCATGTCTAGCGATCCTCCTCTTCACCTCGTTCGACCATCGCGCCAGCCTCTCCATTTCTCCTGCCTCTGCGACGAGCGAGCCGCCGGAGCCTCGGCAGGCAAACCTTCCAGCCTAGTTTGAGGGGCTTTATTCCCGCCTACCCTCACGGCGCGGTTCTCCGCCTTTCCTTTTTTCCGTGGCTGCTTTCACTCTCTCCCGTCGAGAAGAGAGGGAACGCGTTACGCGCAACGCGCTGCAGCTGCGGTTGTACCACCTAAATGGCTTGTATAAAGCTATTACAGCTTTCGCTGTAAAAATCACACAGGACGGTTACGAGTGCGAAACTAGAATGTTCGAGTGTCACCTGTGGTGTGACAGCAAATAAAGAAGCCGGGCCCGGGCCGCAAGACGCAGCTCCTCTAAATGTGGAGGAGTTTTACCCTCCCTCCCCTTCGCCATCCGCCAACCGAGGCCGGAGCCAATAAGGGCTAAAGCTAAAAAACAGCCACGCACCGCCAGTGGCATCCGAACTCACTCTAGAAGGGTGCAGAAATTAATATAAGGCTGGATGGCCACCGCCGCAGCTAAGTTGGTAGAGCACCGTAAGCGACATACGGAGGTCGTGAGTTCGGATTCTACTGGCAACATGTGGTTGTTTTCAATGCGACAGCACTATTCAGTTACTTCACCCAGATTTCGCGATGTATCCACCTGGCCCCGTAACAGGAAAGAATCGGCGCTCCACGCACTCGCCGCAGCTGGACCAATAGAGCGCCGCACGCACGCGGGCATATGGCGCGTTCGGATCGCCGGCGCTCGCTCGTGTCAGACGAGATAGAGACTCGCAAGCGACCACCCCCCACAGAAGAGCAGGTCCTTGAATGAAAGCGTCGGCATGCAGTCGCCGAGCACAGCTGATACGTAACGAAGCAGGACGATGCGAAGCATTTGAGCCTACAATAGATGCTTCACTAGAGGAGCAGACTTAACGCACTTTTAAATACGTCTCTCACTTCAGTTTACCCACACCGTTAGTCTCAGTACTAGTATCGGACCATAAAGACAACGACAACAACGTCGAGAGTATGGATGAACAAAGTTTACTCAAAATCAACAAATTACGTTCATTCATAGCGAGTTGCGTCGTATTATGACGAATGCTCTCGCATTTCACGACACTGCTTTCCAATCAATTAAAAAAATATCTAAGACAGACTATTACGCTACCAATTTCTCATTCATCAACAACATAGCGTAAAAAAATCCCCTATGATTTCCTTGTTTTCAATACCTGCAGGCTTCCTTAATACACATTACAAAAGGGGTTTGACCGTTCCACCGAACCTCCACCTTTTTTTTTTCGGACAAAACCGCATCAAGTAAATTTATCAGGTGTGATGGCACTTCAAATATTTCTCTGACAAGAACAACTGAGCTCATTAAAGGGGGGGGGGCACAGTGTGAGGATAAATTTTACCTGAGCAATGACAATAGGCTGCAATTTACCAAATAATGCAAGTCACTCTCCTAAGTTAAATACTTGCCCACAACAAGGCAACGAGGAGGCGGGACAGGAAGACGCCCCGAAAAAAAAAATGGGAACTATACAGGGTTAACCACGGATCCTCACAGCGCTGCTCGCATCAAGAGCTCGCGAGTCTGGTGGCTTCATTTCCGGAGAGTCCTGTCGAAACGCAGCCAACGGGGAGTGAAGTCCTGTGCAAGCGGTGATTAGAAAAGGAAAGTCGAGCAAACTTTGCTCCCGCTGGACTCGGCACTGCTGCAGCCCGCCGTCTGCCGCCCTTTCGAGCAATTTTGCGGCGGGTAGAGATCGCGTCGTTCGCGAAACGCGCTCCGTCCTCGCAAACTCGTTGCGTTCCACACGAGTGCAGACCGACGCTTAAACGAGAAGGAGAAAAAATGAATTTGAAAATGAAAATGAACGTTCGCGAAACTTCCCTCGTGCGCCAACGAACGATGCTGAAGTAGTACGATCTTCAGACCTTCGTCGGCGCTCGTTCAAGGGCCGCACTAATTTCACGCACAAATGCTGCAAAGAAAGAAAGAAAGAAAGAAAGAAAGAAAGAAAGAAAGAAAGAAAGAAAGAAAGAAAGAAAGAAAGGAAGAAGGAAAGAAAGAAGGAAAGAAGTAAGGAAGAAAGGAAGGAAGGAAAGAAGGAAAGAAAGAAAGAAAGAAAGAAAGAAAGAAAGAAAGAAAGAAAGAAAGAAAGAAAGAAAGAAAGAAAGAGAGAGAAAGAAAGAGAGAAAGAAAGAAAGAAAGAAAGAAAGAAAGAAAGAAAGAAAGAAAGAAAGAAAGAAAGAAAAAAGAAAGAAGGAAAGAAAGAGAGAAAGAAAGAAAGAAAGAAAGAAAGAAAGAAAGAAAGAAAGAAAGAAAGAAAGAAAGAAAGAAAGAAAGAAAGAAAGAAGGAAAGAAAGAAAGAAAGAAAGAAAGAAATGAAGGAAGGAAGGAAGGAAGGAAGGAAGGAAGGAAGGAAGGAAGGAAGGAAGGAAGGAAGGAAGGAAGGAAGGAAGGAAGGAAGGAAGGAAGGAAGGCTTGTGAGCACAGAGAACGGCGCGCGCAAGAATGAGAAGTAAAAGCGACGCACAGCAATCGCGCGATGCCTCAGTGTGCTTAACTTGTTAACTTGTGTGAGCCAGTCCAGCTCCAGATTTTTTATTCACGCATACAAAATCCCCACCACCCCTTTTCGTCACCCGTGTTGACAAGACTAAAACGCAGCGATGACGTGAGACTCTCCAGGAAACTTTCAAAAAATTGATAAGAGGAGCCCGTGAATCAATGAAAAATATGTGGCGTTCCGTACCCCTCCCTATACTCGTATACAGGGTGTTTCACTTAAGACTTTACACAATTAAAAAAAAAATAGGCTTCTTGAGTTAGAAGAGTGTTTTTTTTTCGGCACAGCATTGCCAGCGGTGTAGTATACATGAGAATACAGCTAAGACGTGCTAACAGCAGGCTGGTTACCTAATGTTCACCAGTTAACTTTTTAACTATTAGTGTTAAGCTCCTTAATTATTGAAAGGCCCATTGTAATTAATATTCATATCAGTTTTTATCATTTCAAAAACGCGGTTACAGTCGGCGCTGTGGTCCAGCAAATCTCGGCTATTTCGACGAGTTACGTGCACTGGAGAGGTTGCTTTACCTACAGGCTTCTCGAAAGCGCGTGCATTTTTGCGCGATGCAGCCATAATTTGAGGGACGCCGGAGTGGAGGGCTCCGGAAATTTCGATTACCCGGGGTTCTTTAACGTGCACTGACATCGCACAGTACACGGGCCTCTAGCTTTTCGCCTCCATCGAAATGCGACCGCCGCGGCCAGGATCGAACCCGCGTCTCTCTGGTCAGCAGCCGAGTACCATAACCACGGAGCCACCGCGGCGGCTTAGTGGCTAACGGTTCAATATCAGTTAACCAGCCTGCTATAGTTAGCACGTCTTAGCTGTATTACGATGTACTACACCATTGACAATGCTATGCCGAAAAAAGCGCTCTTCTAACTCCGAAAGCTTATTTTTAAAAACTGTGCAACCCCTTAGGTGAAACACCCTGTATAGCTCCGCACGCTAGAGTCAAAAAAGCAAAAAAATAGCTGCTCGCCTTTCTACAGACCAAGATCAAGCGTTCTGGAAACTCTGGGTTACCAAGCAAATGCTAAATTATTGCACTTTACCACAACTTATGGCTAAGGTTCACTGTAAAGGTGTCTTCTAGGAAATTGCCCCCATGGTGAATAACAGCGAGGCTGGGCTAAAAGAGTAAACCCTTGAGCACTGGCCGCTGGCATTTTATTTTTGTCCTTCCTCCCCTATTTATTGCTCTCTAAGCCTTTTACAGTATAGCCGGCACGACTGGGTTGTTGGTTTGGTTTATTTATTATTTACAGATACTGCTGTCTCGGTATGAGATATTGCAGGAGTGGTTACATAGAAATGAAAATCACAATACATCAGTAGGCCCTTGTTTCAAAAACTGCTCAGGTGGTAGCTGTCGCAACGAACCATCAAGTTTATTCCACATCTCAACTGTGTGCGGGGAAAAAGAAAATCTATGGCACTCAAGCTAAGACCTGAATGGTGTAATGTTCATGTTCATGGTGTAATGGGTTTAACGTCCCAAAGCGGTTCAAGCTATGAGGGACGGCGTAGTGAAGGGCTCCGGAAATTTCGACCACCTGGAATTCCTTAACGTGCGCTGACATCGCACAGTACATGCGCCTCTAGAATTTCACGATTGGGTTGTACTTTAAAGTACTATTAGTTTCCCGCCTTCCTTTCTTTTTGAGTTCGCATGCTGTCTTTTACTCATATAAACAGGGAAAAAAACTGTCAAGCCAGTTCCAGCAACAAAGATTCTTAGAAAGAAACGTATGAGTGTGTATTTTTTTTATTTCGGTAAGGTAGGTAAGTATCGCCAGAATCGATGAGCAAAGTACTCAGCACCTCCATATAATGAAATGCACCTTGCCCAGTGCAGGCACTTGCTTGTAAAGTGGTAGAGTACCTTCCTGTGTTAGAAGTCCTTATATCTCTCACAATAACTATTTTGGCAAGCGACCCACAAGAAGCAGAAACTGCAGTAACAAGGATTGAGCAAAGCAACAAATAAAAACGATTATTTAGAAAGTAAAAACAGTCCTCACTTACTTTAACTACAATCGACTTTTACAGCATTTTCTTGAGCACTTGTCTTTTTTATTATGATTTATTTTGCTCACTATGTCAAGCAAAGGAATCGTGCAATGATCATAACCAGCGTTAGAAACGCCGTTTAGTGGCGATCGATGCCCGTTTCATAATCATCATCATCATTTATTGTCCCTTAAGGGCCCTGGGCTGGGCATTACATAAGGGGGGGGGTAAGGAGTAAAGTATGCACGTGGCCATCTAATTATACATCGAAATAAAAAGCAGGGAGGTAAGGTAACGCTATACATTTCTATAAAACCGTGGGTAATGAGAGGACAGTACGGAAAAAAAAAAAAAAAACCTCGGAACTACCGAGTCAGAAAATGCACACTGCTTAACACTATACGTAGTACGCTGGTCTTTATAGGTATACGTATGTACGCGAAGAGAAACACTACATACGATACATATGCGCAGGCCAGAGAACCAAATCCTAAGCAGAACGTCGCTTCGGGACCCAATCCACTTCCACGTAAATTGCCTTTTAAGTGACGGTAACTTTTCCCGGAGGATCCATCCAGCGTTGGAATACAGTTCTTTCGGTCACGCCTACTTTCTAGCGAATAATCAATTTCACAAACTGGGCGGTTCGTCAAAGTTCTGCGGCTGGAAAACGTGCTGCCTGCCGCCACACTCAAACACCGTGGATCGCCCCGCTTTGGGACCAGTTCAGTCAAAAGCGATTGTCTGCGCATATCTAATGACCAGGTTCTGGAGCAGTCGGTTACCTTCGTTGGAATCACCATCAGCATTACTTGAGAATATATATTTTTCTCTACACACGGAAACAATGACCACGAAAATCAAATGGCAACAGTTTCTAGCTGCCATAGCACTGTCTGTCACTGTCTGTCGTGACGAGAAGCAAAACTTGAGTCCTAAACGACAAGAGGAGACAACCGCAGATGACGCTGAACGTATACTGCGCCAGAGGCACTTCTCTGGCCCCACACCGAGTGTCTGGTGGGCTCCCAAGCAATCTAGATTTACCATTACGTCCGGGGCTGCACACAGCAAAGCGCCTCTCCCTTCTTTTACTTTTTTTTTTACGGTCTAAGGTGCACAAGCTGCGCGTTAAGGGCTTGGCGTATAAAGGTTTAAGACACTGGTTTCCCCCAGCCCCTTTGATTTCCCTAACATTTGCTCCCGCGCCTAGAGAGGTGATTCAGCTGAAGTATACAAGGTCTTCCGCTCTCCTGAGCTCTCTGCAGCATCACAGCAACGGCTCACAGGCAAACTGACTCGGCCTAACCGGTCTACACACGCTCGCAGCGCTTTCGACACCTCTGCAATACGACTGTCCGCAGAGATTGCTTAGCGTGCCGTGAATTAGCAGTAAGCGCAACACTCGTATAGGAAACTACTCGCAACGCAGTAAGTGCGTTGCAGCAGGGAGCTGAACACCCCAGACAGTGCTCAGTTGCGGGACATTTCAGCTCCTGAATATTGCACAGGTTGCGGCGCCAGACGAGGCGCAGACGCATATTCACATAAATTAGAGTGGCCACTCCAAATAACAGTAACATTGCCCAACCGACACATATTCACGTACGTCAGAATGGGTAACAAAATGAAAGAAAAATAAAAGTACCCAGTCAGCTTCACATATTCGCAGTAAGAACCCATGTGACTACAAGCGCGCGTGCGCATCGTTCAGCGCAGTTAAGAAATTGCACTGTCGGTGCGTGCCTCTCCGGCTGCCGAGTCGCTGTCGCCCCGAGAGTATACAATCTTGCTTCCAGCCGGTCGCTGCACCGATTAACGGTGCCGCGCAGATATACAGGGGCCTAGTGCTAGAAGTGCTACAGGTAGCGAGAAGACACCTCCGGAGGCGCGAAACTTTGGTCCGTACCCTAGCTTCTCGCCCTCCTCGTCGATATGGCGCTACTGAGACCGCGACCGCTCGCGCCCGATGTCGGGGCCTGTTGCTCGATGATGCGAATTCTGGCTCTTCGTCGCATGTTAACACGTGTTAAGAACATAAAGTTGGCGTTCCACGAAAATTTTATCATCGCTGAACGTCTTAGTTGAATACCAAACGATCACTGGTGCTTATTTTAAGCACGAAATAGCAGTTTATTGCAATGTTCCGAACCAGTTACGCTCAGCTGCAGCGCGGCGGCCCCGTCGTGGCGGTGCACTGCAGTTTAGTGCGATAACCTTGTACCATTTAAATATTTTTACTTCCGTTGTCCCGATTGCTACCAGTCATGTCAAATCGGCAGGGTTAAAAGTACCGCTGATCAGCAGCCCACTTCTGAATAACAGCTGCACCGCGCCACCCGTGCAGACAGCAAAGGAAGCTTGCAAACCAAGCACACTCAAAACGACTAACTGGCGGCACCGAGGAAATTTAACCGGAGAGGTGGCAGCGATGGCGGAACAATGAACAGTGCTATACATTAGTAGTATAACCCAAGCAAACAGCCTGCGTCAGTTCGGGAACCATATTCGGAGGAACAGAGCGGGAGAGAAACGACGGACGAGAAGGCGGAACACGTGACAGGCCACGACTCACAACTGTCGATATTGTACCGAAAGAAACCTCAAAGGGAAGACAGGAAGGTAAACGAAGATACAGCGCACAAAACACGAGAAAACAAACACACAACCGAAGGCACGGATTAAAAATGAACACAGTGCTCCGTGCGCAGCCGTGCTAAACAACGCCGACTGAGCTGCGTCGCCTGTGCAAACTCCTAAAACAAACTTGCAAACCGTTGGCACTGAGTGTGCCAAACAGGCGGCACAGGGAAATGAAAACTATGGGTATATAGCAAGGCATCGGAGTGTACAGGCTAATATAGTAGAAAGAGGCTACGGCTAAGCGAAGGAGGCGCCTTTTGTGCGTTTATTGCTAAAATTCCTGTCTTCACTCTCATGTTTCCCTGTGTGCGAAATGAACATTCGCAGTCAGTCGGTGTTTGTAGCGTGTTCCTCAATCTCGTGCGTCATTCGCTTCGAGCTTTGTGTCTCTAGGCAAAAAGCAATGAAGCCAATCTGGGGAGCCGAAAGCCTGCTGACGGGCAGACAGAGCAGAGTTGTGCCGTAGTACAGGAAGGAGAGGAAAATAAAAGGAAAATGAAAATAAATGTCAAGGAAAGATAAGGGAAAACAAGGAGGTTTGCAGGGCCATTGAACTGCAACACACGAAACGCAATCTTACTTCTAGGTCACTCGACACAAGTAAAACATGAATAAGCCCGATAGGAACCGACGAAGGGTGGCACTTATCATGAATAAAAAGAAAAGACTGACGACAGCCTCCTACATTATTAACTTTTCCAGTTCTTTGAAGAAAAATCGGGTGACGAGCGAACCTGACCGTCGTATTCGGAGTCCAATATGCGGAAAACAAGTTTAAGAAGCATCCAAGTAAGTGCCCTTCCAATATGCCGAAAACAAACAAACAAACAAACAAACAAACATAGAGAAACGACTTTCGATACATTCAAGGCTTCAAGCAAGGCTTCATGCGCGGTTCTGTAGGAATAGGATCCAAGAGTTGGAAGTACAACTTCACCGTCTCGTGTGACGAATGCCGGCACAAGAGAAAAAAGCTTCAAACGCTCTGGGTTGCTCTTCAAAGACTGTATACGACGTGGGCCGTGTTTCTCGACCTGAAAACATTGCCAACGGTAAGTACGCTAAGTTCCTACAGGAAGGCAGAAAACGACTCGTTCTTCGAGGTGATCACTCAGAAAAATTTCCAAGGCTTGGCCGTGAAAAATACTTTAAAACGTGACCGTCGTAGCGGTGGAAATGACCAAGAGCGTTTTCAAGCTGGCTTTGAAACAGGCAAGAACAGGCAAATCTGGAGCAGTTTTCTTACGTTTTGTAGCAGATGCGCGATGCTGACAAATAAATTACTATCGAGAACGTAATATTTAAGCGCGACAAAGTATCTCGACTAAAAGCAGAGAAATCTAGATACTTGACAGCGCAGACTACGCAAAAAAAAAAAAGAAGAAAAAACGAAAGCATTCCCAAAATCTTAGAAAGAAATACGCGATTAAGAACAAAATTTCAATCGGTTGCACGCAGCAGGCTCGAGCGAGGTTTTTGAGCTTATTATACGCAGACGAACCATGCCCTCCATATCTTTGGATAGGCGTCCTGTCTCGACTAATACCCTTTAGAATTTGCACGCATAACTCAGCAACTTCGAATGCGTTCACTTTTCCACCTGCGCTCGACAGGATAATAGGCGAACACGAGGCATCGAAGCTCGGCCGTGGCGGTATACACGGAGCCTCCTCAGAGTACCACGTGATCCTCAGGCGGCCCGCCATCGAGCGATGCGTGCGAGAAGATCGTTGCTACGCCCTTACAAGGAGACACCGGACGCGCGCCAGAGGTCCGAAACCGATACGCCAAATGCACGAGGGAGCAGACGCCACAAAAAAATAAGGGAGCGAGCGGCAGCGAACGAGTAACAAAAGGCAGTCGCGAGGAGCTCGGCGTGACACAAGATTGGCACGCCAGGATAGTCGAACGCTCGCACCGTGAAGTGCGCGAAAAGGCACAGCATCTGGAATGAGATGCCGTGGAAGAAACATGACTGCGAATCAAAGCAGCAACAGCCGCCGCGGTGGCTTAGCGGTTATGGTGCTCGGCTGCTGACCCAAAAGACGCGGGTTCGATCCCGGCCGCGGCGGCTAGAATTTCTTTGGAGGAGAAATTCTAGAGGCCCGTGTACTGTGCGATGTCAGTGCACGTTAAAGAACCCCAGGTGGTCGAAATTTCCGGAGCCCTCCACTACGGCGTCTCTCATAGCCTTAGTCGCTTTGGGACGTTAAACCCCACAAACCAAACCAAACCATCAAAGCAGCAACGACGGGAGGCAGCAGCGGATACGTCCGGCATGCCCTGAAGTCTGGCCGCGAATGGCATGCGCTACATCGGGAACAGCGGAGCGCGAAAAAAAACAGGTGTCATGCATTATCTTTCGTTAAAATTTAAGCAGCGCTAACTTTTAGGACGAATCCACAGAGGACATGACAGGACGGGCGCTGACAGCGGACGGACAGCGCCCGTCCTGTCATGTCCTCTGTGTATTCGTCCTAAAAGTTAGCGCTGCTTAAATCTTAACGAAAGAAAATGCATACCCAACTAGCCCCGCAACGTGTTTTACTAAGTGAATCATGCATTATGCCTGGGGATTGTTGCGGTTTAAAACCAAAAAGAAAAAAACGATAAACGTACGCCGAGTTCTAACCAAAAAAGGTCAGTATCGCCATAGCTTGGTGCCTCCTGAGCACGAGTTACAAAGAGTAGGTGGGGGCAACCGAAAAGGAAATAAAAATAATATGTCCCTGCCTGAGCACGAGTTACAGATATTAGTGTGGGCTTAAAAAAATAAATAAGAAAAAAAAAGTGCCCTGCCCGCACCGTCTTACGAAGCACGAGTTACAGTCGGAAGTGCGTAAGCCATGAGCCCGATTACACAACGGGATGGTTGTATTAAAGCGCAGTTTTACGGTCTGAGATAACGCTCCGCTACTTTATAGAAAAGCCGAGCACAGACTACGAGGATCCAATAGCTCGTCAAGTTTCGTCTGCTAGCGAGGCCTTTTTTCTCACAGGCTGTCGTCACCTTAATTATGGGAGCCTCATCGCGGCGTTACTCGGCGATTACGTCGTCATTTCAAATGCTAGTACAAAAGGACTTCTCATGCTTTGCCTGCAAGTTTCGTATACACTCGATCCCTTTAAGCTCGCCGAATTGTAAAACCTCTTCAGTTGTCCTGGATAACGAGAAGCTGAAACACATATTTTTTTAATCCGAAGAAATTCAAGGGTTCGAATCTATGAATCTACGAGGTGTGTTCAATATACGTATTCTGCCTCCTGGTCTGTAACATACCTGATAACTAATTAAAATAAAAGATGTTGCGGTGAAAAGAAACTTGGATATCTCCGCTTTGGATGGACGCTTTCATTTTTCAGCTGGTAACAATGATGTCGTGTGCAGGCATTGTGTAGGTGTGCCCACCGGCAAAACGTAGTTCCGCACGCTTCCGCCTCATGGCAACAAAAATGGCGCTGTTCTCCTGACAGCTAGCCCGGCGCCCGGGTGCTGATCGTCTGCTACTCGCCGAGATAGCATTTCACTGTCACTCTTCTCAGTTTTAGCTCACAACATTACTTTTCGTGTTGTATACCGCTTGACACGACGGCTGAAGTAGATAATGACGATTTGGCAATGAAACCCTACAGGAAGAAGACAACAGCTTTTTCTTTTATTTTAGTCGGTTTCCATCAGCTACAGCTCAAAGCAGTTAACAACAAGCCCAGTGCTTTATGGTGACAATGATGACCATATTACAGCCAGTTGAAAATCGGCGGGAAAGAGACATAAATTTTCATCGCTTTTGTGCCGTGGTATCCCGAATTACTTAAGAAATGCGAAGTTCCCTCCATTAGGCTGACAGTTAAGAAGATACCACCCTTCGCGTTGTGTGTGAATGCCACACCAAGAAGCATTGGGAAAGGTAGGCTCGTTACGACATACATGACGGAAGCCAACAGTCACCGAAACAAAAGAGCATAGGGGATGTCTTTGTTTTTATTTGTGGTTTCATCAACGGGAGTACAATAAAAGCAGAAGCAAAAACAACCACATGCCGCCAGTCTAATCCGAACCCACCACTTCCGATGCTTTACCAACTGAACTACGGCAAACGGCTGTCCAATCTTCTGCTTTCCGCATGTGGTTGTAAATGCACCGCCGCTGTAGATGACGTCATCGTCGAGCTAGGGGCCCGATGATTACGTCATCTACGCTGCGGAGAAGTCTGAACGCCGCCGCGGCTTCATTCGGCGCTTGCGTCACCATTTCAAATACTAACACAAAAAGACATTCCAAGATTGGCATGCAACTTTTGCACACTCGATCCCTTTAAGCTCGCCGATTTTTAAAACTTCTTCAGTTGCTTTTTAAGGATATTTCGTACGGCCCATAAGGACACTGACAAGCAATCGTGAATTCGAAACCGTCCATAAACATTGCGAAAAAACAAAATGCCATGTTCTGGTTTCTGTGACGGTTTAGCGGAGCTGCCTTCATCATGCTGTCTATGTGATGGAGACCTTCTGAGTCCTTTTGGATTTCGGCCGCGGGCAATTTTCTCTCCCCAGTCCAAGACTTCATTCTTGTGAAGCGTTTACAGCTTTCATAATTCTTTCGGTACGTTTTTGATTTAAGGTCCAATCACTTCAATGCTATTATGTTCTTCTTTTTTTACGGAGATATTTCATTTTGCAACTGCCAGTGTAAACACGCCGTTTGTGCCTAAATTAGTTGCACGTAAATGGCTATTCCTATCAAAGAAGTCAACATAAACTACACGTGATTCGAGAGCGCAGGGGTGCCACATTTATTACAAAAAAAAAAAGCATTTTTCGCAAAATGACCTTTCTTTTGTTTCGGTGCTCTCAAAAATAACGAGCACGAAGTTATTGCAATGATTTCCTTTCGCCAAGCGAAAGTGCCGTCTCTGTCGATGCGGCAGAATAGCGACTCGAGGACAACACCGACTTTGCTATATAGGCGGGGTCAGCATCTCCCGCGAGGTAGCAGCCACAGTGGTCACGGACAAAGGGCCGCGGAGGCCGCCATCACCCTAGCAATCGTTCAGGGGGGTGCTAAAACAATTCTTAGCTATTCCAAGACGGCCCTTCGCAACTCTGCGAGGGGACGCATCAGTGCACAGCCTACGAAATTCTATAAACATTGCCTAAAGACAGGAGCGAAGTGGACCTGGTCTGGGTCCCGCGGTCCACGTGGGCAATCCAGGTATGAAGCCGCTCACCGCTATGCTCGAGGTTTTGTCAGCCGAGCAGGTGAGGAGGCTTCTGACACGGGAGCGCCCCGAAGTGAGGCCCTGGACTCGTGTCAGGCCATAACGCAATACTACAGAGAGCTACGAGTGGGCCTGCCTCCTCCGCACGGTTCGCTCAGCAGAGAACAGGCTACCACGTGGCGACGGCTGCAGACACGGCCGCAGCCGAACCCGTGGACATACTCTAACATACTCCCCGGTCTAGTAAACCCGTTCTGTCAGTTGTACGGCGAGCCTGCCACTTTGGACCACATAATCTGGGACTGCTCGGAGGATCCGGTAGGTCTAGTTACATCTCCCTCTCCTGAACAATGGGAAGCTGTTCTCGCCAGTTCGGACCCCGGCGTTCAGTCCAGGGCGACGACGAGAGCACTAGAGGTATCCGACAGACTACAACTTCCGGCCACCTGGAGCGGCAGAACTGACCCAGTAGACCCGCCATTTGATTCGCTGACAAATAAAGTTGTTTCTCTCTCTCGCCAAGCGGCGAACCAAGAAATGTGCACGACGTGGCGAAATAGTGCAGGCAGTTGGAACTGGGCGCCATACGCACTGCAACACGTCACCAGTGGACGCTGCGTTTGCACCGAGTTTCCTGCGCGCCTCGTGCGCTCAGTTTCGGTTTAGTGCGGAAAGAAGGCGCCCCGTTTCCTCACTGCCCTAGGGCTTTAGAAAATTATTTTCTCCTCGTTTCAAGAACTGATACGGCATCGTCTTGTCCATGGCTATGAAATCACCATAGCCATTAACCACTGTGCTAATTAAAAATTAAACAACAAACTTCGGCTAAATAGCCAGCTAATTAGGATTTCTTTACAGTAACAGACATTCGCCACGGCTGACACTTCGTTCATGTAAAGGAGTTACTTCTACTTCAAGCACCCTGTTTTTAGGAATTTTTGCAAGTGTTCGTTGAAACACGCAGTATAAACTCTCCCGAAAACCGACCAGACCTCCAACAATGCCTCAGGAGGAGCAGAGTCCTCATACGCACTAATTTTCCCCTTCCCTCCCTACAGCGGATAGCTGACACTCCTGTACACAGCAGCGAGTACTATACTAAGTCCTAACGGGGCATCCTTACCATCCGCAGCCTCTTCAGCATCAAGAACCACGGCTCCCGCAACTGTTTCCTTGTCACACAATTGCGAGCACACATAAGCGACTGCCACAGTCAACAGGCTTTCGGCCCGCGGCACAGTATTCAGTATTCCAAGGGCCAAACAATGTGCCGATCGAACCTCGAGCGCCGAGAACAGACTTCAGTTTCGAGAAGGCACAGACAGCGAGCGAGGAGCGTGCGAAGAGAGGAAGTCTGAGCATGTTGACAAATAAGCGCAATCCTGGAGGGGCCTCAGCGGTTCTCCCGGTCACTTGTCTGCCAGGGTTGCAGCACAGTGCTAATCAAGAGACGAGCAAACAGCGGTCCTTTGCGCACGGTAAACCTGCGGCTGCCAGGACATACGTCGTTTCTTTCGGCTCCGGGCGCAAAAGCGCAGGACGAGAGCGTGTTTACTATTGGGCTTCGTTCAGCCTCGGCCGCGAAGATTCATGTTCCGGCAATCTTCGTAATTAGGTTCCGAAGATGTGCCGCTGGACGGTGACCGCCTCTGCCGAATGGGCACGGACGCGGAAACTTAAGGAGCAATGCAATTTTCAGAGTGCGCGCCCTTGCGTTTACAAGCCACTCATGGCAAGACTCTGAAAACATGCGACAATCCCACAAATGAGCAGCCATACGCCTAAGGCGAGCCTCGGTTTTCGTGAACCAAGCCCAGACGGCAAAGAAAAGGGGAAAGGGAGGGGGAAGCCAAAAGACCCATCTCTGTGTGCTTCCGCGAATCCGTTATCTAAACAAACTGCGCGCCGAACTCTGATGAAATCGTCAGAAGCCGCGCGCGTGCATGTTTCGAACGTAAACGAGCGCGCCGTCATAAACTGCCACTCAGCCCGCAACCTTCGCGCGGCTCCGCGGGATAACGTGACGAAGACAGAAGCGGGAATCTTCCACGGCGCGCGAGCGTGCTCCTGCGGCACAATAAACCGGCCGAGTCGAGGCAGCCTGGAAATATACCACGGCTATCGCGCTCACACGCCCCGCAGGCCACGCTGCGATTTCATTTTCGCCATCTCCCAGAGGACTAATTTCCCGCCCTCGCGGGAACTGGCTATAGCTATAGAGGCGCGCGCCCATTTCCGCGCGTCCCACACAGCGCTCGCCAGGGGCTGTCCTTCCCAGCCGAGCAGTGCATTAATCATTCGCTGGGCCGGTACTCGTGGTCCCACGCGAACGAGCGACCAAGACGCACGCGTGGCTGTCGTCGACGCCAGGGGAGCTTTCCTGGACAACGCGACGTGTCCGCCTATAGCGCTACACAGTCCCGTTACTCCTTTCTCTGCCGCTGTCAGCGCCAAGCGACCGAAACACAACGGCGAGGCAGCCTGCCCAAAAAGATGAGACGGTTAAAGATCATACGGTTTACGAATCTTTTCTTTAAATATTTTTTACCCCCAAAGCAACCCCGCGGTTGACGAGACAGAAGTCAGAAGTGCTGTACATAAGCGATGGCTACCACAGACCCAAGGTATGAAAACTTTCTCACGTTAATTCTTAAGATAATTATAGTTAACGAACGTTAGTCATCAATGAAAAATCGTCTGTCTGATGCAGCCTTTACAGCACTGTGCAACTTAGAGCCCAGCGCTACAACAGCAAGTGTAACTTCACCAAGAGTACTAGAGAACTTAGCGCGGTGTTAATAAAAAGCACTACGATGAACGGGAACAGCGCTAGAACTAAAAATTTCTTTTTAGCAACACACGCGAACAAAGACACCCAGAGCGGCGCTATCAGCTGAAGGGTTTTATAGAAATAAGCATGATATACGAGGTCTGTTAGAAAAGTATCCGACCTTTGGCCATTGCAAAAAAACTTGCATAACTGGAGCGTTGCAAACCTAGTCATCTTTAAAGTAGTCTACTTGGGACTCCACACACTTCTCCCAGCGGTGTTGCCATTGTGGGAAGTATTCCGAAAAGGCCCTTTTCGGAATGGAGTTTAGCTCAGCTGTCGTTGCAGCCATAATGTTCTTCCTTGTCTGAAATCGCGCTCCTTTCAATGGCCTTTTGATTTTGGGAACCAGCCAGAAATCGCAGGGGCCATATCAGGACAGTAAGGAGCCTGTTGAACTACAGGAGTCTGGTTTTTCACCAAAAAATCTGATTCGAGTGCGAGGAATGTGCAGGAGCATTGGCGCGATGGGTGCGCCAATTTCCTGTTGACCTCAGCTCCGGGTTCTTGCGCCGCACAGCATCACGTAGGCAACGGAGGACATCCCTGTAGTACTCTTTGGTCATTGTTTGACCCTGTAGAGTGCGTACTCGTGGTCTGCCACACAGAGGGTGTCAAAGAAAGCAGTCAGCATCACTTTCACATTGCTGCGCAATTGGCGGGCCTTCTTTGGTCTTGGTGACGTGGAATGCTTCCACTGTGACGACTGGGATCTGGTTTCCGGGTCGTACCTGTACACCCAAGACTCGTCACTAGTGATTATGATGTTGATGAAGTCGGGGTCACTGTTTGCGGAATCCAGCATGTCCTGTGAGACTTCAACACGAAGCTGCTTTTGCTCCACCGTGAGCAGCTTCGGCACGAATTTCGCCGCAACTCTCTCCATGGCCAAATCTTCGGTGATAATGGAATGTGCGGAGAAATTGCTCATGTCCACCTCTTCCCCAATTTCTCGGATAGTCACGCGACAGTCCCGCATCACCATAGCGTTCAGTTCGGCAATGACCTGGTCATTTTGGCATGTTGATGGCCGATTGGAGCGTGGCTCGTTCTCCACCGATGTGCGGCCATCTTTAAAACAATTGTAACACTGCTTAAACTGTGTGCTGCTCATAGCATCTTCACCGAAAGCCGTCTGAATATTTCGAATGGTTTCCACTCGGCTGTCGCCAAGTTTATGGCAAAATTTGTTGCAGTAGCGCTGCTCCTTTCACTCCGCCATTTTCCTTGCAATAAAACCGACGAGAGCACTGCACACTGCCTCACTCAAACGCTGCTTCCCAGCGACTGACGCTATCGGCAGGCGGGAAAAAATTCATGCATGCGCATGAAGGTTCAAGGTCGCCTGATGCAAGCGCGCTTGTCTCATATCCATCAGGTGTTCGCAAAAAAAAAATAAAGTCGGATACTTTTCTAACAGACCTCGTATATACGGCTCCTGGCGCTTGCGCTCTTAAAGCACGCTGGTCAACAAAAACTAAAGAAAAAAAATTAGCTGAGGTTTCACTCCGGTTGAACCGGGCAAGTTGCGTAAGCAAGCAGCAACTGTTTTGCCCGAGGCGAACGCGCGTATTTATTCCCGGTTTCCCTTCCGCTTCCTCTCTCCACACTCCGACACATGCGTCGAGAGCGCGCGACAAGGCGCGCGGCAGCGGCGGCGGCGCAGCGACGGTCCTGCCGCCTGGTGGAGCGCGGCTGAAACGGTTGCTATGGCAACGGCGCTCCATCTGTTTGACCTCGGCCTCCGCCGGGAGATACGCGACGGCTCGAAACCTGGCGCAGTATTGCTTACGCAGTAAAACTTCCTTCGCAACGTCAAGGGTCGAGATATGTAATCTCAGTGTCGCACAAAAGTATGGGCGAGCAACTGATACACGAATTTCCTTGTTTCTTAATCCCGTTCATCGTGCATCTAGACCAACCAGCCTGCCAAAAATATTTAACAAAACCATGTCACATATATGAGCGCCAAGCGCCTGGCCGGTGCGTTATGCCTGGTTAACTGACCCAGGGAAAGACGAATTATGACCGCCGAATTGCAGCAACGAGCCAGCCAGTCATGAAGCGCGCTTTCGCAACAAAAGCGGCGAAAGCCGGCATTAGCCAAGCAAAGCCAGTAGGTGATCACTTGGCAATAAAGCCGAGTTGCTATGCTGCACGCTTTTGATTGCAATCGAGGTACACAAGTACCTGAGTACGAAGACGGGAGTTTTCGGTTACGAAGTATTACGGCGCCGACGGTGACGCCGTCTGTCTGAGAGAAAGTCCAACTATCACCGTAAAATCTCGTCACGTAGATGCGGCGAAGATGAGAAAAGTTTCGTCAGCTGGAATACAGGACTACCGCCGGTGGGATGGTCTTCCGTTGCTCCATCGAGCGGGTGAGTTCGTGAAACGTTCTACTGCACGACCAACGAGCCGACCGCGAAGACTATAGGTGGCTTAGTAGGTTGCACGGGAGCAGGGGTATAGCAAAGGGAGCTGTAGAGTGTGCGAATCCAGATTTCTCTAATCACAATTCGCCCGTGAGCTTCGCCTCCCTCTCGTGACTTGACCCTGTGATATGAACGTGTCATGACTCGTTGATTTTACAATGCATTTCCTGTTACCACGACAGCGCTATTGGTGGCCACTTACCAAACATTTATTTCGTTGGTACCTCGAAGGCCTCGCAGTGGGACATTACACGAGTGACCTTAGCAGGGTTTATTAGCGTATATGTAAGAAATGCTCAGCCCGCGTTAAGTTCAATTATTATACATCATTTCGAAATAAAGTGCTTGCGCAATGACGGGTACGCGGCCGTGACGTCATGGACACCGCATGACGGATTCGAATAAAGAGAACAAGACATTCAACTTGCAATGCAGGTTGGAGAATCACGTGAAATGCAGATACATATCCGTCACTTTTTTCAACTAGAAAGACAGCGAAAACAATGGAAGGTCTGTTTCTTAGCTTTTTTTTTACTTCGTGTTATTCGCATACCCCCCCCCCCCCCCCCCCCCCCCCGGGTTGAGAAAAAGTTGACTGCATTAAAAAACAGATCACTCAACAGATAAAATGCTCTAACCAGCTAAAGACAACCGCCAAAACAACCTTACACTCGTTTCATCGTACGTCGCACTTAAATCTTAAGCTCTTTCCAACAAACCTGTGAGATCCAACACACAATGCATAGGTAGGTGTACTGTTCGAAAAGTGAGCAGGCTTGCGAAGTTTTCATTTCTTGTTCAGCGAGATTAAAGGAAAAAGAAAAAAGAGAAAGAGATGTGTCTCCGCAAAGGAGTAGCTTCGTTGCACTTTGTTCAAACTATGCGAGAACGGACGGGAAACCAGACAGACCCAATCTCTACCAGGGAAATAATAACGCATAAAGGACCAGCCTAACCAGCGTGAGGCACAAAGGATGTACCCAACCATAAGCTAAAACTGCGAAATCAAAACAAAAATTCAGCAAAGTGAATTTTACCCGACAACACGACCGGTTAAATCGATAAACATCCATCGAAGGCACGACGAAAGGGAAGCCTGTCGGGTCGCCGCAAGAAAATAATAATTGCAAAACAAAGATCGCTCTTCACCCAACTCACCATTATGTGTGTGACGGGTCACTAATAACGGAAAAGCAGTGTCACGCCTTCAAGTGGCAGCCACACATGAACACAAGAGTCATGAAACAACGAACCAAGCAGTTCCAGAAGCCTCACTTCAACATCCAGCGGAACATTCAGCCACCGCAACGGACTCGCAAAGAACGATCAACCGCGCAAATTTCGGCGCGCTAAGAAATATGTGCTATGGTTTTGTTTAGCTTGGGCGGCCGTTCCGTGACACAGTATGCCACCGGTTCTCTGCGCTGACACTCCTAAACAACGTACACTTCTCGGCCCGCCAGCACCAGTCGACGCTCACGATAAACGAGAGGGGTGTGAGCGCCGAAGAGGCAGCAAGGACTTACCAGCTGCGTTTGCCTGTATTCTTCGCCTTAGCTTTGACGTGGCGCGACATAACGCGGCATCGTTTATGGACTGTTGAAAGTGCAGTCTGACTCCAGAGAGATGCACGGTTTCTTTTTGCCTGAAGCCAAAGAACACCACGGAAGGAAAAGAAAAAAAAACACGACGTATACTTGGCCGGTCATGAAAAAAACCCTCTCTTTTTGTTTTTGCGTGGTGATGTAAACAGGGCAAGGGCTTGAGAGAAAACGAAAACACAGGCGCACGGTGCCGCGCCAATGTCCCTTCCCTTCCGTTCCTCTCTCCCTGTGCCTTCTCCGCTCCTGAGCCCGGCCGCGTCGGCGCCACTTTGAGAGACAATCTGAACTGGCGCCTAGCCCTTTTGCTCGGCGCGCCCTCTATACCTATTTTCTTTCGCTAAACTTCCCCGAATCAGATTCTGTCCATTTGGAGGGACGCCGAGCGAGTTGGAGGGATGTTCTTGAAAGCATTTCGGGAGGCGGAATGAAATGTGGAGAACAGCCTTTCCCACCAGCTCACCCAGGAGACAAGAGGAAGAAACCAAAACGACCCTCCTCTCACTCACTTTTTTCCCGAGTAAGAGTCTACAGCCTCTCAACATCGGACTTGGCCCCGCAGGCACTGCGCTAAGCTCCGAACGAGACCAGAGCCCGGGCCCCAAAAATTTCGTCTGACAGCGAGCGAACAGAAAATAAACACCGAGCGGGACAGCACTGAAATGTGCAACGCTGCAAGCCGCGTGCGACTCTTCCCGACCAGACCTCGCTGCGTGTTCAGACGGCGGGGTCCCACATGTGGCGCGCAGTCCGAAGGACGCGCCGTCGATGCCGCCATGTAGTGCTCCCTACACGCACAGAGGGCTGCGCCGGGTGTGCCTTATCACGTCCCAGTTGGATTTGCCGCGTCTTCGCAATCGATCGCTTATATAGCTGCCGAACCTTGTGGCCGCGGCTCGATGCGGTGCGCCCCTGCGTCGTCACCCCAGCCCGACCACTTTCGCCGGTTCCTTCCGGCGTCGACCTTTGGGAGCGCCACTCGTATACTACGACTCCACGGTGCTGGCAACCAAAATTTTTCTAAACTATGCCTGACGCCGCCTTAACGCCCCGAAATTAAAGCTCACAAAGCTTACTTCACATCGCGTTGAGGTGAATATTAATGTGAATGTGAAGTTAATGTGAATTAACTATACACAGGTAAACTGACCTATGGCGAGACGCGAGAGTGGCCTACGGTTATAGCTCCTGCGCGCGGCGCAGAACTGTGGCCCTGAGATAAATACTCCATGCAAAATGCCGTGGCCGGAGACACTGTACCTCGCATCTTCCATGGAGTCTCGCGCTTGAAACGCAACGTTAAAATGGCTGAACGTTAGAACGGTTGAAACCTTTTCGAAAAGAGCCCGACTAACGCATGGTCCAGTTCTAGCAGTGTGTTCCGAACTACTGAAAGAGCGCGCGGTCATCGCTACGACAGCCGCGCCGCATATTTTCCGTGTCTGCTGTAGTGTGCATTTTTTACAAACATTCTTCGCAACATTGATTCCACCAGAACAAATGAATCGTTCGCGACAACAGCAGCCTCCTTAAAACAAAACAAAACAATCGATGACACCTGACCAAAAGTCGAAAGCTTAGTCGGCCAATTCAAAAGTTCGACGGCTGGTTCGGCTTCCTCTGATGTCGAAAAATGCCCAGTACACGATAGGTATTGCAACGTTCAACTGCAACAGCGCATTCAAATTTAAGCGACAGCTGTTCGCAGTTCACTGTAGAAGAGCGATAATCGAAGTATAGATACAGCACTTGGCGTGTCCTGCCCAAGCTGCACTCGCGGCTTCGGTTGGCAACCCGACTGATCGGCGCATTATCCTGCGAGCTCCCCGTTCCGTTCTTTTCGCGCACTACTCGGGCCGCCTTTTCGACCTCGTCGCATATGCCGCTGCGCAGTCTCAATTCTTCCCATTTACCACATACCTAACCGCGGGAGCCGGTATGCTGTAAATGAGCAGAAATGGCTGACGTGCATCTCTTCGTTTGACAGTGAACTGTTTGTCAGCCCCTTAGTACGGAAGCGAAACAAGGCCCCATGGCGGCGTGCGCCTCTCGAACTTGCGCCTTCCAGGAAGGTCATGCCATCTTCATATCGTCTTCAAAGGGGTAGACAAAAAATTTCGAACGCAAACAAGAAATATGATTTGTTTCACGGGCGTAAGGAGATGCTTTATAGCAAGTTTCAGTTGAGTGGAACTTTCTTTAGTATGATTTTTAATGTTGTCCACTCCCATCGAGTGACGTCAAGGTGAATGTCAATAAGGTGGGTTGCTGAGCTAGCAGGTACGTTATTAATAAACTGCAGCAGAGGGGAAACAACGACGACGAAGGAACACACAGACACGGACGATGATGTATTGCAGTTGTCAGTGCAGCATAGTCCTTGTCCGTGTGTTTCTTCGTTGTCGTTGTTTCCCCTCAGCTGCAGTTTATTAATAACGTCAAGGTGCACTTGCCCTAATTATTGTGACGTCACCGAACCCACTGGTTGTTCACAGGAACAACCAGTGTTTGCCGGCGACGCTGATGTCATCAGCAGTATGGTAGTCCAGGTTGGCCTGTCGACCGTGACGTCAAGGTAAACTTCAGCGCAGGCGCAACCGAGACCGAAACTGCCTACAAAATCATTCGTAATTAATTATTCACGTCGCGGAGTGGTGTTTTGCCGCCATTCTAATTGTAGCCAGGCACATAGGCCTATTTTAAGGCAGACAAAAAAAGCGACACCCTAAAGCTCTGTATCTGTACCCCTTAAGCCTTCGAAACACACAAAGCGGCCGCCCGTTTGTGCAGAATACATTAGATCCGATTCGGAGAGGAGGGCAGATATGCTCCGAATGGCGGCGTCCTGGAGGAGGGGCAGCACCTGGTCGTTACAGGAGAGGTACAGCTTGTAAGTGCACGTAACCGCTGCGTCTACTTTTGTTAGGGAGCATGAGAGGGCACTACTACAACTAGGCACACTAAAACCAAATAAAGGTGCCTGCCCACAACCCTTGGCGCGGACGTGAAGGCACCGCCTCTCGTTAGCATCTTGCGCCACGAAGCCCGTTGGCGAGACGAGTCCAGATCAAGCTGGGGACAAACATACTTATCGAGGCAAAACGGAAGCGGAAGCAGCTTCCGGAAATACTGACCGCACAGATGTCGCTATTGAGCGCCGCCGCCCCATTACGCCGGCCTGTATTTATTCCCAGACCTGGAGATGGCCGCGCGTGCCTGTTACAACTCGCTGCCTGTTTCCTTTTCCTCTTTGTTGTTTTTGCGAGCGAGCAGCCTCCGTCCCCTGAGACAGATGTATGTGACACGCGACCTTTGATCCTTTCCTTCCCGGTCCTTTCGAAACTGGTGGCCTCACGGCCGTCCTTTCCACCTTTCCCTCAGTCTTTCGTGCTGCTGTTTGGTCAGCCTAAACTTAGATACACTGCTGTTGCCGCCAGCCATGCCTATTTCCCCGCCAGTAAGCACACGTGACTGCGCTAACCCCGCCAAGCAACGCGTTGTCCCCGCTCCAACGTTGTTAAAAAAAGTAGGACCAGTTTTCCTTCCCATCGTCGGCTCTAGGAGCGCCAACAGCGCTAAAGGCGACCGGACGCTGTCCGGGCCAGTCACGATGTGGGCAGCGTATTATTCGCAGAACACAAACGCTTAGCAACAGACAGCCAAGGCACGAGGAAAGAAGACACGCCTCACCGCGCGCGGCGGCCTACACGAAGTGTGTGCGAACTCCGAGAGGAGAAATGGAAGAAACCGAAAGCACTGGCCGCACTAATTCCTTGTGGAATTATGATTATTTAGAAGAGCAAGTTACTTGCGTGCCAAAACAGGAAAAAAAGAATGCTTTGTAGCCAATCGTCAGCGGATAGAAGAAACAACGATAATAGCCTTTTCTCGGGACGATTAGGGAATAAAGAAAGCCGCCAACAAATAAAACGATGCTGAAAGTAAGAGATACAGACGATTAATGCCTTTCACAAAGTGCAAACTATTTGCTGCGTCCAGCATAAAGAACGCCGCCACGCCGCTTCATCGGCCGGGGACCGGGGGTGCTAGCTCTGAGGCAGGCGCGGTGATGTCGCCATCTCGCGACGCCTCCGCGTGACGCCGGAACGAAAGCGCCAGTTGGGTAGCGCTGCTGCGCGTACTTGCATGCGCATCGGCATCTTTCCACGTGTGTAGACACGGAACTGTTAACTGCCTTGTAAAGACAACAAGCGCGCGTGAACTGGGCCACATTTACCGATCTCCGCTATGGTCCATCCAATGACCGGCGCGGACATGGTGCCGCGCGCCGATCCAGTGATCGCTGCCGCTCGCTTCTTTCGAGATTAATGGCCACTTCGTGCAGTTCTGCGTCAATCTCGATGGCACGTCAACAAATCGACGCAGTCGTCTGAGCAGGAGACATGTGCGCCGCCGATACGCAAATGGAAGCGCTGCTCAGAGAACTTTTTTCAAAAGTTGTTATATGAACGCAATGGGCGACCGGAAGCCTCAGCAGCTGGTTAGTTGGGAGGGGGGGAGGCAGAGATTATTATACATACACGTCCGACACTCAGGGGACGGAGGCAGAAGGGAGAGCGCTTTAGCTGTCTCCTATAATGAGATCACCGCAACGGTGCCGTGCAGGGGAGTGGGAGTTCAAAGATAGGAGACTGGTTCAGGGCGGGGAGAAGGCCAGGCAAGGAAAAGAGACAAAATCGTGCCCGCCCAATGCGGTGGCGCTGACAGATGAATGAGGGTAATCGAGGGATGATAATCCAGGTGATAATCCAGAGAGGTCAGCCAGCACAGGACGGGGGGCTCCGCACACCGCGGCCAGGGCGACGCGGAGACGACGAGCCGCGGGACAAGCGGCAGGATTATCCATGGGACGTAGCGATAGCGGCAGGAGCGTGAGACATCCGGCGCACACAGTGCCGCCCGGAGCACGCACAGCAGTCCCTTCCCACCCCGGAGCTAAAAAGCATCACTGCGGCCATCCCTGAATGCACCCACCAACACAAGCACCGATGTCCGCCGCCACCACGCCGCACAGCCGCAGCGCGCGAAACCGCCGTCTGAACGGTCCGAACGAGGAGCTGTTTGAGGATGTCCGTTAACGCATAAAAGGAACGCGCTGAGGCTCGTGTGGAACGGAGTGGGGAGCCACGCCCAAGTGTCTTTCCAAAGACTAACCAGCACAACAGAAAGCGATGCAGGGAGCAAGGGCAACCTCAGTCAAGGTGAGTGCACAGCTTCCCAATTCGCGCCGCGTTCCCGAGTGTAATGTGGCTGGTGTCTGCCTGCGCTCCTGATGTAAGGCACATGTTTACGAGGTGCGGAATAAACGGTATGCCTGTTGGCTATGTCTTGCGTGTTTTAACCTTCAAGAGGATAAGTGTGGTCGGAGCAATGTGACCTTGAGGGTCGACACCGACGGCCAAGGTCACAGCTACTGAACCGGAGGGCCCGGCTTCAATCGCGGCGGATCCGGAGCTCTCCACTATGGCGTCCCTCGTAGCCCATGTGTCGCTTCGGGACGTTAAACCCCCCTTTACAATTTGTACTGTGAGTGATGGAGGACCAAGGGCTTGCCCTTAACACTTCGTGACCCGGCAGTGCGCACTGTACGCTACATACAGGGCGCAGGCTCTCTCATAGGCGCTCACGATCGACGCTCGCTGGCCGTGCCGATACATCTGTCACGCGCGCTTCAGACGAGCGTCCCTGTTTTCGCCGCCGTAGCGCTCCCTCAAGTCTGCTGTATGGAACACAATCTAGGCCCATTCGAAGCTTCACACGAAATGCGTAAAAGCGCCCAAAAGCAGTGCAGCAAATCCGTCTGCATCCCCAAACAAAAGAATAAAAAGCATCGGCAGAAAGCAGGCTGAGCGCTATTTGTCGATACCACGTCATAGCGAGAAAAGAACAAACAAGGTTCTAGAAGAATTTTCATTAACGTCCAGAGCCGCCATACCGCCACGTCGGTTTTCACCTTCTTTTTTTTTTTTACCTTCGGAACACGTATAGCTTTTGTTTGTGCCACTTCGAAGTTTGTTCCCTATTCAACGTTCTTAATCAATATGCGCATGCATCCCATTTTTCGGAGGTCCGCACAACTCTTCACATGCCATGGTAGCGAGATTAATGCTACGCAGAGACGGCGCACAACGTTCTAGAATCTGGCACCGACGTTTGTCAAAGTTAATGCGAAAAAATATATACAAAAGCGAATGTTCATTAATAAGGTAACTCCGTCCCATTCCCGTTCCACCACCCGAGCCCCTGCACCCACAAAGCTCAGAATTATCGAGAACCCTTCGCATCGTACCCAACACAGAACGCGGCTTGCCGCTTCGCGACACGTTCCACGGTCGGCTGACAGAGACGCAACTAAGTTGAAGTGCAGAGGTGTTGGAAGACGCACCCCGGTGCTGTCCGCTGCTGAACAGCGAAAAACAGAGATAATTAATGCACCCGCGTCAGGACGTTTCCGCCGCCCGCACCCTGACTTTCGGCAGAAGAGCGGTCAACTCTTGCGTGCGTTGCGTGAGAACCGAGGTGCGAGTGAGACCGGCGCATGTAGCTTTAGCCGAGTTCGGCGAGCGCAGCGCAGGAGCATGCTCTGCAGTGTCGCCGCGGTCAGCCGCGCAGCTCACGCGGGCACATTGCGTCGGCACACAGCGTCCCGATGGTCTGACGTCGTGTTTAATTCTGAGCAAGCTCAGAAAAAAAAAAATATCAAGCGGAAGCTGTAAACGTGGCGTGTTTCCCTATCTCTTACTTTCTTCATTCTGTCCTTCTCACTGTCGCATGCAGCGAGTACCAGCTGTTCCTCTGCGAGTGAAGGAAAATAGCAGCTCACTTATTAATTTTGACGCACTTAGCTTTCTCATTTGGCCCCAGAATGTAATAACTAAACCGTCATGCAAACTGTACAGGGCCGGTCCGCTGACTGCGCTCGATAGCGCTCGCGATTATGGGATGGGCTAGGCGGTTCGGACTGTCAGCCGCGAATAAAAGGGGAAGTCGTGTAATTATTCCCTTATCAAAACCCCACACCCGGTGCCCAACGCGGGGCCTGCTCTTGGAACACTGAAGACTGTTTCCCCGGTTCAAGGAACGCTTTTTGTCCGGACTTACCAAGTGCTAGGCCACGTTATTTTTGATCGCTAGCGCCTGCACCATGCTTTCTTGAGTGCGACGTCAATTCCGCTGCATCGTGTTTGAACGTGCATGGGCAGGAATCATTCAGTTTTAAGCATCAGTTCTCCTCCAGTCACCAGGTGCGCTGAATTAGTTGAAACCGAAACTAGCCGGAGTTTACTACCCCTTGCAGGGCCATGAACAAGTCATTGCTTTGGAGATAACTATGGAGATAATGAGGTGAAGATAACTTAACACGTGCTGAAAGTGAGAGTTTGGATCTTAAGTGGGCTCTTGCCGAACTCCGCCCTTCCTGTTCTGTCGGCGTTCCACAGTCGTGACCAACCACCATACTTTCAGCTGATTTAATTTTTTTCGCTAAAAGACACAAGCCGAATGGCTGGTCGGACTATGTAGCCTGCAGGAGTACTCGTTCACTGTAACATCCAAGCCCATCACTCAGTCAGGCGTCAGTCCCACTACGCGGATTGCTTTTTTTTTTCTTCGTCACAGTGTGGAGACGCCTGACTAATGAGACCAACGTTGGGCCTTGACTCTTCACCATTTTCGACTTTCTAAACACTGCCGCACCGCGTGCCGTTCGCCCTATAGACATCATTGCGGAGAAGCGAAAACGCGCACCGTGCGAGCTGCGGTTTCGGTGCATAGCAGGAAACCGCAAACAGTGCTGTCCGCGTTTTTGAGTGCTCTAAATATCGGACGCAGAAACCTGCGAGCACAAAACCTTTCAAAACGATCGTCCAAACAAAAAGATAGCGAGAGGGGGGGGGGAGAAGCGAGCACGCAACCTGCTCGCTCAGCTCAACTTCAATGGAAACTCCACTAATATTTATCACTTCCCAGTCCAAGCGGTGAGAAAAACGAGCGGCCAAGCATAAATCCATGAGGCCGCCTCGGTAGCCCAAGTTAAGGTAACCAGCAGAAATAAATGGCAGCCGCAGCGCTCTGCGCGACAAGGGCCGCCAAAAGGGTTTACACGCGATATACAGTTGTGCAGAGCTTCTCAGCCGACACGCCCACACACGCACTGCCGCTGCGCCACAGCACCCCCAAACCTGCGCTTTTGTGTGTGGGCAGTTTACGCGGTGCCCGACGCCTGAAACTGGAAACTAAGCCACTGCACCGTACCCACAATACGCAAAGCAGCACGCATACCAGCAATGCACCAGTGCAAGTTAACATGCTCCTAGTATTGCGCCACGGTGTGCCTTTCTTCTCTGGACCACGCTCTCGTTTATTTTTCTTTTTTTCTTAAGCACGAAATCGTATTAGTTCCTTTTCTAGGCATACTCGGGCGAAAATCCGCAAACCGCGGCGAAGACAACGCAGAAAGTGAAGCTGAAACTTTTCCCAAGTTTTCCGTCCGCACGCTATCGAGCATAAAAACACTTCCCCACCCCAGCGCCCCCAGCGCCGGCGGAAATAGGGCAGCTTCGTTTCCCGACGCCTCAGACCACTCGGACATCGCCGCAACGCTTGCGCGGAAACTGGAAGCGAGCGGAAACCGGCTGTGTGGACTGAGGCCCCCTCGCTTCCGTGCCTCCGACAGCCGCGCTCGCTTCTGCGCGTGCGTCGTTCAATTGCGCCTGCGATGGGCTACACGCTTATCCTGGTTTTCTCGTCCAGCTCACTAACGTGCGTTGGCGGGGCAGTGTAAGGCCGTGCCAAACGGCGGACTCATCATGCCGGTGGTCTGCGCAGTCTTCCGCTGTACGGCCACCAGCGGCCGGGACGACGCCGTCTTTCGCTTGCTACACTCCAAAAAACAAAACACCTATATGGGAGTAAAAAGGAGTAAGCTGTCCTCTAGCTCACACCCTTTCACAAAAGAGAGTTAGAAGACAGCTTATTCCCTGTTTACTCCCTTCTGTTCAGAGTGTACCCGCCACGGGAAAGGCCAGCAGCGCAGTCGATCACGGCTTTGAAAGGGGACAATTTCAAACCATCTCGAACACGGTGCGCAGCTAGACCACTTCCGTGGCAATGATACCATCAGACCTCCTAGACAATGCGTCCACTATAGGGTTATTAACGAAGTCAGCTACACGGGTGCCAGACGGGCAAATTTAGAGGCACTTCCAGGGAATGCACTTCGCCTCACGAATGCCACGTTGGCGGCATGCTGAGGAGAAAGTGAAGCTGGCTTGTATCGATAGAATACCAGCTCCTAACCACAAAAGGACCTCTTACTGAAACAAAGCTCTTGCAAGGTAGAAAACCGCAAGAACTAAAATGCAGGTATCGCCGCCACAGCCCAATTTCGCAAGGACAAACGCGATGACGAAATAACCGAAAAGCCACGGATCTTTGAGCTTGACAAATGTGCATGAAGGTTACACATTTTAGATATTCAAGTATTTAAGTGTTAGTCTGAAACCGCTAGTGTATTTTTATCACACGAGGGAGACAGAAACAAGACAACCTGAATGATGGTAGCCAAACAAAACCTATATAATTGACGGCGCAACAGGCGACCAGCTGAGTTTCTGTTTTTTGGTGCTTCGCGGCTATGTACTTTGCGGGACCACGTGGTTTCGTTTTTGACGCACCTCGATTTACAAGTACGGAGCAGCAGAGGAACTCCAAGTGCCCCTCTAAGTGCTCCTCGGATGAAGTTCATGCCACGGCACGCACTTGCGACGAGGAAATCACCTGTGGCTAGCTAGTGTTCCACGAGCCGGCACGTTAGCAAACGCACCGCTCGGCGTGTTCGCTTCGTCAACGTAGCAAGACGCTGGGCTGCATATCCAGCGCTACGAGGACTATTAACGCGCCAGCGGTAAAGGCCCCGAGTCACAGAAAAACTGGTGCCGGCGCTGACCTGCCGCGTGGCTGAAAAAGGCCTAACATACAGAGTCGTGACGTCACATCCACATGACCTCCCGCGGGTAATTCGAACACCCCAGAAAATAATTTTTGAAAATACGCTTTTTGAGTTAGAAGATCGCTTTTTTCGGCATAGCACTGTCAGCGGTGTAGTACATCAGAATACAGCTAAGACGTGCTAACTAGCAGGCTGGTTAACTAATGTTGAAAAGTTAACTTTTTAACTATCACTGTTCAGCTCCTTAACTACTGAGGGGCGTGTAGCTTACCGTAAGTAATATCACATCAGTGTTTGTAATTTCGAAAACGCTGTTAATTTCGACGCTGTGGCCCAACAAATGTTGGCCATATTGCGCCAAAATCGATGCGCTTTCGAGGAGCTAGCAGGCAGAGCTACCTCAGCAGTGTACGAAACTCGTCGAAATAGGTCAGATAGGTTATTTAATGTGCACTGGCATCGCACAGTACACGGAGATTATTGCCTCCATCGAAATTCGACCGCCGCGACCAGGATCGAACCCTCGTATTTCGGGTCAGCAGCCAAGCGCCATAGCCACTGAGCCACTGCGGCGACTGCTGTCTTAAGGACATATACTGATTGCGTGCATAGTTATTTATGACTATGCTAATTAATGATTAGGTAGTTCAATCAGATTAAGACGATTTCTGAGATGGTTCACTGTACTTGAAAGGTTTTAATCAGGGAAAGAGGGACAGCGAAGTATAAACCCACCGCGGTTTATGCCTATAGGTGGTATAAAATGAAATACACCACACTGGTCCGCTAAGACACGTTTACAACCACGCTGATTTTCTTCCCTTTTGGAATAATTTTATAATTTAAAAGTGGAACTGCAAAAAATTCCAGTCATCGTCGAGTGCTGTGGACGACGCCAGCATGCACGTATGACTTAGTCAGGCGTATTGGCTATTCAGTCTAAAGCTCGTGTGTCCGACTTTTTTGTTCCTCCTCGACTTCGAAAAGCCTATATTTTCCATTCAATACGCCACCGGATGCGAAATCCGCCTTTCTCTGGCGTGGTGGCGCCATCTTCTGTATACCTCGCAGCGACAGTTACACGTGGCGCCGCCTCACGCAACTGATGAGGCAGAGTCACTTATTGATGACATTTTATCAGGTCAAGGCCGCCGCCGCGACACGCAGAGTCAGCTTATTTATTAATTTAGTATCACCGCCTCTCATCTATACACCGCTGCGTTTACCTCTACTGTGGCCGCCAGCACAAATCAGACCGCTTAAATTCGACATCGTTACATATAGTTCCGCACCCGACACACAAGGCTCAGCTATACGGCTCTATAAGTGAAACAAGGGCGTGGTATACGCGGTTTCGTGGAAGTGGCGCGGGCCTATAGCGCGTACACCGTCCTCCTTTTGCGGCGAGACCCCGCCCGCGCAGCGCGGGCTCCGAAGGTGATGAGTTACTCTTATAATTGAGCGCCCCCTAATCTCCCGTTTTCGAGTGCGGTTGGGCTGCGTGGGAAGCGCAGGGGGACTTCGACGCGCAGACTCTCTTCTTCGCTTCCTCAGCGGCCTCAATTTAATGGCGGCGCTCAATCTTCCTCACACACTCCGCTTCTCTTTTTCTCGCCACGGTATTATCTTTGGTCATTTAAAACTGCTTGCCTGAACAAAAGGCGGGCCCTGGTCGTTTCCCTTTTTTTTTTCTTTTTTCCCCCTGCTTCTTCCTTTCGCAGCGGACACAGTATAACGAGATGAGAGAACAGAAAAGAAACATACGCCACGAAAACCAATTACTGTGCTTCGCATACCAGAGGAGTAGTATGCGCGAAGATGAAAGGCAGCACAGAAAAAAAAATCGTTCTCCGCAATTACACTGACAGAAACAAATCCACAAACGACGCGTGCATAAAGGTATGCAGCGTGCATTGAGAAAAATATGATGTGTCTTCGAGAATAAAAAGTGCACAGTAAAAAGTGCAAGTGACAATAAAAATTTCGCAATACGGATTCTGATTTCATACTGCGCAGCGTTATTATTCTCACAGGCAAAAACACTGGCCTGACGAAGTCAAACCCACCCAGTCGAGCGACAATGGCAGCGTTGTCACAAATCTGCTATAGTGGGATACAACTCAAGAACGGAGAGGGAAATGCCGCTCAGAGGAGCCCCTCCAGCCAATGACGTCGACCGATACAACCTCTACCCCTTGACCGATCTCCTTGTGCCTGCTATAGCCGGATAAAACTTAAGAACACAGTGGATTTTCCCCGTCGAAGGACCCGCTTCCGGACAATGGCGTCGGCCAACTCTCATGACCCTGCTATAGTGAAAAAGCAGGAAGTCATCAATGGGAGACTAATAAAAGCAGAAGAAAAAATTGGCAGTGGCTTAGCTATACTATGCCAGAATATACGTAGCGTGAGGTGAGGGCGAGGTGTCCACATCTCGGTGGACACCTGAACCAGAGGGAAGGCGCATAACTGCCCTCTTGGAACAGTGGACACCTCAACCGTGCTTTAAGCTAAGTGGCGGTAGTGACAGGTGTGCGCTGCATGCGTTGGCAGGCAGAAACGTGCCAGAAACGCGGCGCTGAAGCCATAGGCCGTCGGCGTTCGTTGTGTTCATTGGCGTTGGCGTTGACAACGTTTTACACTCCGGTCATTTTAAGGAAAGTAAACGCACATAATGGCTCCTTGGATCAGTGGACTCCTGAATCGTACTTATAGGTACGTGGGGTGATGAGAGAGAGATGTGGGCTGCAGGCATTGACAAGGTTGTGCCAGAAACGCGGCGCTGAATCCATAGGCCATCGGCGTTCGTTGTGTTCATTGGCGTTGGCGTTGACAATTTACACTCTTACGTCTTGCACATTTTAAGGTAAGGAAGGCGAGCGCGCGCGGCGAGCTAGGCACGCCAGCTGTGCGTAGTGACGTCACTTGCTCCTCGCGCATACGCAGTATGGTCGTGCAAGACAGCACGCGAAACGGCGAGACTGTGGGCAATGTAGCTCACGCTGCAAAAACAACCACATGCCGCCGATGGGATCAGAACCCACGACCTCCAAATTTCGCGTCCGGTGGTCTAGCTACCAAATGAGCTACGGCGACGGCTGTCGAATCTCCTGCTTTTGGGGGTATTTATGTGTGGTGTAACCGAACCTTGGGAGTGTACCATCGCCACCCTCGCTCATAGCGGCGGACGTGATACGTCCTGTATTAGCGCGAGTGCCACGTAGGACATGGCACTCGTAGTCCTACGTGGCACTCGCGGTAATACAGGACCTACTACGTCCGCACTGGGCCTTGCTCACCTAGCCTTCTGATTTTGTTAGTCACACGCTGCATACACTATCCTTTATCGTCCATGTCATAGATTTTAAATTCTCTCCGAAATGCACGACGACCGTCTACCACTCCGCTTTCAAGGAGTCAGATTTTGAAGGCCGGACAGCGATTACTTCGTTGTTTCTCATCTATTCCTTTAGAGCCTCGAGAAAAGGCAGTTTCGCTCACACGTGGCTAGCGTCATCGACAAACATGCGCGGAGTTATCGTGAAATTTCAAAACAAGCCTGATTCTTCCTAGGCTGACCCCGGATCGCCGCCACTTAGGGAAGGGTACATTCTTATCCTCATGAGTAACCGTTTGCTCCCAGTCAGGCTACGCCCGAGGGGTCAAAAGGAGAGCTCGTGGCGGCCGGGAAACGCTCCATCAGTCTCTTGCCTAACTGCGACCTGCTAGCCGATCCGCGAACCAGGCGTCGGTGAACAACGACGACTTGGAGCCTGCCGAACCTCGATTTTAATGAGAAAGCATTTCTTGCATCATGAGTGGCGTGGACAGGATGCGTCCCCACGGGCTGTGAACAGGAAGTGTGGGCAGAGCGTGTTCTCATGAACTGTCGATCAGCCAGTAAGGGTGTAATTATGATTTGTAATCATTAATAATGATAGAATGGATAGTTTAAATGACGAAATTACCGAATAAAATAATTAACTAAATGATAAGGCAATTAATTTTGCGGATTATTCCGTGTAATTCATAGAATTTGTGAATTACTAGTAATTCATCCAGAATTACAAGGACAATAAAAATAATAACGGAATAAATTGATTAATAATTATGAAACTAATTAATTAATAATGAATCAATAATGACTAATAGTTAATTGTTAATTGATCAATAAGTTAGAGCGGAAGTTAGAGCCTAATGGTGTGCAGAAACGGTAGCCAGGTAAAGACTTAGAAGGTATAGTAACAGAGGTGGCAACGGAACCGGAAATGCTTTCGCATTTCAGCACGTAAGGAGACATAAGTGCACCTTTAATTCTTATCGGATGAAACATTCTTCCGCAGTGTTCTTTACCTCGCGTTAGGACAATAAACTATTTCCTAACGTGCTCTGCCGCTGCCTATTTCGACCGAACCTGCCGTGGCTGCGACTCTGCGCCACGGGTTGGGGAAACGTGTCGCGTACGAGTAACGCCTGCGTGTAACCGGCACGGAAGCTCGCCTTCGCGGTCGGCTGGACGCGGAGTGACCCCATAACCTATATGCTACTGCAAGGTTACGATGTAGCAAACACGATGCCTCAGAATCCTAGTACGCTGCAATTTTCGGCAATCTTCTGAACAATATTCTTGGACAAACCCATGATTATCCGTCCAACAAAGGACAACAGCAGCAGAATTCGCCTTCCCTTTCGGATGTGCCGGATTTCACCGAAATCGATGCCGCAGTATCAGCGCCCTGCGTACTTACGCGGGTAACTGGATACGACTGCCGAAGATCGACCTCGCAAAGAAAAATAAACAAAACAATAGAAAACTCGGTTGCGTACAAAAACGCGCCTTGAGAAAAGGAGAAATAACTGCAGAACGGTGCTGGCATTCGAGAAGGTACAGATTTGTAAAAAATATACGGGCCACCTTTGTTGCCTCCCCTAGAACGCTCACTGCAAACATAAAGGAGTAGAAAGGGAGTAAGCTGACCTATAGCGCCCTCCATACTCCCATACAGGCATATTCGTGTTTAGAGTGCTCTACGCGGACGGGAGTTTCCCCTTGGCCCCAACACATATGAACCGTTGAAGACAGAGCGAGCCAGTACACCGAACGACCCAGGAGGAAAATTGGTGGCCAGAAGATTTTTAACAAAGGCTGTACCTCCCCGTACAGAGAGTTTTTTGCTGCTTGCATGATACGTGACTTTACTTTGACGAGAAGGGGGCTCAGGAGCACTGATCCCACTTCTTGCTGCAACAGAAAGTGATGAAGGCACTGGTAAGTTCTCTCGCAGGTCCAAAAGCTCGGACGGACGTCTCAGAAAGGACAGCTGCCCACTCCGCTGCCCCTCTCTCTTTTAAATCTCTTCTTCGTCCTCCAAAGTGCGGAGCAGCACCCGGCCGTTGAGCTCTGGTTAACCACGCAGCATGCCCTCTTCGTTGCCCTCTCTCTCTTCTTCTGCTCGGTCGGACGCAATAAAGAAGTAATGACCACCATGCGCCACACACGTGCCTTCAAACATGACAAGCGTTTTCTTCTTCCCTGTGCAACTGGCGTGCGAAGAAACAAAACGCCAACGCGTCCAGACACCGTCGGCCAATTCTAAAAAAAATGCCCGCGTTCCGCTCTACTCTCCAAGCAAGGCAGGCAAAAACGAGGCAAACAGAAGCCCGTCCCTGGCCCCTGGCCGCCCGCGCTGAGGGGCAATCGGCTCGAGGAAATGAGAAGCGAGAGGGACGCCCGATTGGAATTCCGCGCACGGTGCGGACCGGAGGTCGTCGGCTGCAACGCGCGCCACAGGGGATGCCGGGCGTCTCTTACAGCCGCTCCGAGTGGTCAAGTGCCTTGCCAAGTTTGCCCGGCGCAAAGGGCCCGAGGCTGCGGGGGGCTCTGCGCGTGACCTCGCAAAAGTTTGGTCGTGGAGGATAGCTGCAGACGCAGAAGCTGCTTCATATGCGGTCACCTAAACAACGGCGTGATATAGAGCAGAAAGGGTGGGGGGCGATAACAAGCAAGCGGAAGGTAGTTAAGGCGAGATCCGAAGACAGTAAATCCATCCGTCAGCGCGCGGCCAGTGCCAAAAAGTGGGACAGTCATGCGGCCCTGAGGGAAGTGCGTCATGCCTGTGAGAGAAACACACATATGAGGCAAGAAGAGCGAAAAGTGAAAAAAAAGCCTGTCTCGCCTATAAGGAGCACGCACCGACGTCACAGTGGCGGCCATCTTGTGGTGCATGTAGCAGGGCGAAAGGCTGCAAGCCATGCTCCGGTTTTCACTAATCAATTTGCTCGCTGCACCACAAAATGGCACCCATGGCGTCACATGAATATCCAGATAGGACGCCAGCGCATGGGTACTGTCACTGATGAGGAAACAAGTGATCTGAAGGAAAATTAAAGTCTCACGATAAAACCGAACACGATAGAACCGACTTGCGTCTCTCATAGTCTCAGTCGGTTTGGGACGTTAAACCCCAATAAACCAATAAACCAAACACAAGTGCAGCTTCGATAGCGCGAGCAGTTTCACGAAACCCGTTGACAGCGGCGCAAGCCGACGAAAGGCGATCTCCTCCTCCCTCTTGCAGCTTCATTCAGTGAAGACTACTTGTTTTACAGAGTCAGCCGTCATCGGGACGTTGTCCACTGATGGCGCACGTAGACCTCACGAAACCTTCGCAACGACAACTTTTCTTAGCAATGAAGGGAAGGCTACAGTACAGGGGCGGAGCGTCCATAACTCCGTCATTCTGCCAAATACTTCGGCCGTATAACAATGCGCCTAGCCGTATGGGGTGGTGTTCTCTTCGCGGTACCTTCACTCTTTGGCTGGTTAGGGTGCCTATGGACGGACGGACGGACGGACGGATGGATGGATGGATAGATGGATAGGAGCGCCCCCTTTGAAACGGGGTGGTGGCAATTGCTACCATGCTCAGCTTTTCTTTATTTATTATGTTTTTGTTTACTGTGTTGGCAATTCTCATTAAGATTCTCCATCACCTTTGCCTACGGCTTCCTACTATTCTAACCTTATGCCACATCTCTGCTTTTCAGCCACCAATCCTCCAATCGCTTTTTGCTGACTTCCACTGCAGATTTATTTACATGACCATTGTTATCTTTAAACCCTAGGGCCTCAGAAAGAGTGACTGTGCCTGCATCGACATCCGGATGGATACCATCACATCTGATTATGAGGTGTTCAATTGTTTCCACAGATCTACCACACACTGCACATGTGTCATCTTCTTCGTTAAATTTCTTTTTGTAGCTGCGCGTTCTAAGACACCCTGATCTAGCTTCAAAAAGTAGGGCACTGCCTTTTGAGTTATCATAGAAAAATTCTTTCCTGATCTGCCTTTTCCAGAATCGATATAGTTCTACACTATGTTTCTTTTCCATTGAATGCATCCAATTTTTAACTTCCGCGTTTTTAACCTGTCGTTTAATGCTCTTTCTTTCTCCGTCCTCATGACCGGCATACTTACTGGTTAGTTTTCTAGTTCTTTTCCGCCACTGTGAGTCAACGTTCTTTCTGTATAAATATTTAAATACCTTAGCTGCCCATCTGTTATCGTCCAATTTCCTCAGGCGTTCTTCATATGGTATTTTACTCTTAGCTTCCCGTGCCTCGAACGATGCCCAGCCCATATCCCCTTGTACTGCCTCGTTTGTGGTTTTGCCGTGGGCACCTAGTGCTAATCTTCCAACAGCTCTCTGATTTACGTCTAATCTCGACTGAACTTCTGCCCTTAAGCACAGAACCGCATTGCCGAAAGTAAGTCCCGGCACCATTATTCCTTTCCAAATACCTCTTAGTATTTCATATTTTTTGTACCCCCATAATGCCCTATGTTTCATTATCCCGGCGTCTCTTCGTCCTTTTGCCTTAAGAGCCTGTTCATGCTTTTCCGTGTATATCTGCCCTTCGTTTAGCCATATCCCGAGGTATTTGTATTCGGCCACTTTGGGTATTTCGTGGCCTTGTATTTTAAGCACCTGATCAGTTGTATCGTTAAAAATCATCACACCTGATTTAGTTGCGCTAAAACTGAATCCTAGAGCGTTTCCTTCGTCTCCACAGCAATTAACCAAAGTTTGTAAATCTTCCTGGCTATCTGCTAACAGTACAATATCGTCCGCATACATTAAACCCGGTGTAGCTGCAGCGCCATCTGTGGAACCTTTTTGTAACTAGGTCTCCTAACAAATTCGTTGTAATCAGCACAGCTTTTTTTTCCTTCACTTTCTAACATTGAAAGTTGGCAGCTGCTTTTGAAATATGCCTTAAATAACGAATATTGACAATACACTACTATGTTTTAAAAGAAGAATAGCTGCGAGCGGGTATTATATTCCGCTGCGTAGGGAAAAGGGCGTGTTTCGGCTCCATAGCTTCCGCTCCACTGCCAGAAGAAGTCGCAGAGTACAGAGCAGCGGTGCCGGCCAGGTCTATTTAGGCTCCCAGCGCGGCGGCCGGTTAAAAGCATTTTTTTCTTCCCTGAAAATCGTTTATAGATCATTTCGTCTCCACAAAAATCATACAAACGTTCCGCTACAACGTTGAAACTTTGTTTCCAAAGCTTCTTTGAGTCACTGCCACGACAGAACTCATTCAGCGGCACTAATTAGCGGCTCTTCTGTATGGTCACCACGCAAACAGCCTTGTGCAGCGCTTCTACAACGCATTTTTATCGCTTAACTCTGACAATAGAGCCTGACTGCGCCTGCAAACCATTCAGGCTAAGCAGCACGACTGGGTACCGCGCGCGTCAATCCTCCTACAAATGGTTCGCGGCAGAAGCGCAGGGCATCGATCTCGTGAAAATCGCCAATTGCATCAGTTGCGTATCGCAAAACAATACCTTTCTGAAGCCATGCTAATGAGGGTAAAAGAGGTCGTCTTGTTCTAAATGCTGTCCGACGTCGGATGTGATGATAATGCCGCCAAGATTTGCTGTTTGTTGTTCAATGTTGTTTGTTACACACCACCGGCACGAGGTACTCGATTGGTTTGCTAAGCGACAAGCGACCAGTTCGCTCCGGAATGGCCACATAACGCGTGGCATTTTATTCGATGCTCGACATTGCTGTCGGCATTTTAGACGCCCAGTCTCCAAAGTTACCACCACCGAGCTCAGTTACTTTTTAGAGCACAAGCCCGCCCAAATAATTAATTTTCCAGCGCTTCAGCCTCTTTCTTTGCTAAAGCGCCGCCACTGGTTCTGTCACAGGACATCTGAAGGAGGTGCTGGACCATGGACCTGCTACACCTCCGAAGATGGAGTCTGTCACTCAGCCATCGCCTCTGGATTTTCTTAGTGCCATGAGCCGCTCTCCTTCCACGGATTACCTCATGAATATATGGAATGGCTGGACCTGTTCGACCGCCTGGAAACCTTCAACTCGTGGATGATACAGCGAAATTGGGGCACACGTGTACCTCGTGCTGCAAGGACCAGCAAGGACTCTCCTGTCGACCTGCTTCGGACAGCATTTACGAGCACCGCACGTTGGGAACGGGCACAGCTACATCTGCATTCGCGGGATGCCGCATCTGAACGAGATGGTACGCATACGAAGAGATGATAGGCGCCTGTTCCGTCGTGTAGGCCATCAAATGCCAGCGGAGACGAAAGCGCTGCGATGCGACGAGGGGCAGCTCTTTGCCGGCCTCGCACGTAGTCCACTGAATACTGCCGACGAATTCATCATTGAGGCGCCTACGATTGAGAACACCGTGAACGACCAAACTCGCCAAAACAAGCGGTCAGCGTCAGTTATCCGGGCACTATACCACATCCAGCCTCGACAACCTGCGAGGGGTTTATTCGCGAGATGTTCCACGACCTGCGTCGCTTGGTGCCATTGCCACCACACAGCCTAAAGCAGCGACAGTCATAAATCTCGTCCCCGAGGTTCAGCATACACTTTGCACGCCAGCATCGCCAACTGCTACCCAGAAAGCACAAACCCTACAACCTAAACTGCAGCGGCGTAGGTTAGGGCTTCTGCGTTTACGCAATCCTGGGCTCCTTCAAAACGCCGCAGGCTCACGTCGACAGATAACTGCTGCGCTACAACACCACGCGTCCAGCGTACGACCGACGTAGTGCAAGCCCTAGGCACAGTGGTCGTGCTCCAGGAAACGCAACGCCAGGAAAACACTATACCACCGCCCGCAGTGTTTTCACTGCGATGAGGAGGACGCGATCTCGGCCAGCGTGCGCCGCTTGCTGCGGAGAGAGAGACCGTTTCCCAGTGCATCGATGGCGGAGGAAATCGAGAGAACATGTAGGAAGAATCGGAAGCCATAGAGCACCCTAGTGCAAAAACCTCGAAACTCCCCCCCCCCCCCCCCCCCCAAGAAAAAAAAAATTAAATGTCTGGCTCTACACAGTCCAGATATCGGTAGTGAATATGTAAACGCTTCTATGAGGTGCGTGACGGTTTTTCAGCAAAGCCTGAAATGCCTCACAAAAAGTCTGAATTACCGGATTCGAAAAATCGAGCCTGGGACAAGCCTGTCTTGTCAAAAATGTTCACGCGACAAGCTGCTCGGCTCGGACATGTTACATTTGTCACGGGAACTTTTTAGACTTCTCAGCACGGCTGTATTCGTCCAAAACAGTTCAAGGGTTAGTCAGAGAGTATGCATACAGCGAAACTTCGCAGCGGAATTTCCAGAGCGTTGCGCTGCAGTTGCGCTGCCCAAACTCCAAATAGCAAAAAAAAAAAAAAACTTTGCCAGCACGTGTCATGCACAACTCACTTTCCGTCGATGGCGGCCGTTGCCTTGAAGGCGACACCCAGCTCTTCGAAGCAGTATTCCATACGCTTTCGCCGTTCCGGCCGACGTTCCAGGTTGATGAGGTAGACCTGCACCAGATGAAGTGGAGCAATGTTTTGCAGCTTGACAAAATTAAGGGAGAGCCACCGCGGTGGCTCAGTGGTTATGGCGCTCGGCTGCTGACCCGAAAGACGCGGGTTCGATCCCGGACGCGGCGGTCGAATTTCGATGGAGGCAAAATTGTAGAGGCCCGTGTACTATGCGATGTCAGTTCACGTTAAAGAACCCCAGGTGGTCGAAATTTCCAGAGCCCTCCACTACGGCGTCCCTCATAGCCTGAGTTGCTTCGGGACGTTAAACCCCACTAAACGAAACAATCAAGGCAGTAGAGACACCAAATTTTGCGTGTGTTTCGTCTATTTAGAATAATGTGAAGCACATTAGAAAACACAGGTGGTCATGTGGATTGCGCCAAAAAGCTGTCAATAAGTTATAATAAATTTTTATCTTTCATATATTGTTTCGGTTTCAACGGCCAAACGACGGTTGTGACGTACAGGACGCGTTCAGGTCACGTGAGGCATAGAAAAACTCGAGTATGGTCACTGTTTTCTTTGTTTTAATCATGGAGGAATGAAAGAGCTCAGGAGAGGTGGCTACGTCACATTTTTGAGGCCGGCTCCCTCTTGCTCCCCCTCCCTCTACTTGGCCACCGTCTCCGTGCGTTTGCGCATGCGCAGCAGGCATTGCAGCAGACGACGACGCTGCGCCCAGCGTTGCCATTGGTTGCGCTGTCGGCCAAAGACTCCCAGAAGCCCTTGCGAAAGCGTGTGACTTCTGGCACACTTTTTGGCGTGTGCCTCGGTAGCTAGGGCCTCTCCTGAGTTTTTCTTCCTCCATAGTCTTAATTCACATCAATTCTTACGTAAGCTTACTCAAGAGGTGAACGACAAAAATAAACAAGCAGCGATTATATCGTAGTTTATTGCATGCCTCAAGTGACCTGAACGCGTCTTGTACGTCACAGCCGCCGTTCGGGTTTTGAAACCGAAACGACACGAGAAAAAAATTCAGTTACATATGATTCAGCTGCCGTAGGAGAATTAAAAGTATGCATCCAAAAACTTGCTGTCTCCACTCCTTGAAGGCAGTATTGCTACAAGAAAAGTACACTTGCAATAATCACTATGTAAACAATGAATTACGAGCAGTGACACGGAAGGATGAAAAACACAACAGATGCAAAATCATTGCAATCAAATTCAACTGCATGTGTTCTCGGCTTTGCAATAAACGCCGTGTTTCCCTACGGACTGCGCTGGGGACAGAACACAGACTTTTAAGAACGCAATTATTTTTTTTTGCACAACGGAAAGCTTGCTCTCTAAGTTGCTGTATTCTGCAACGGTTTTATTGGAAACGCTGTAGGAAATTTTGACCGAGAATTTTTAAATCAGTGCATGCGCCCACTTTGTGTATCCCGATGCTGGCAACAATGATCAGCTAGCGCGATGACATTGCCCGTCGGCAAAAGTGCTGTACCAAAAACTAATATCAATCCCATCCGCCAGACATTAATAAGATGTTTTTAGTATATAGAGTAGCGTCCATTTCAGTTTCCACACCCAAAGCTGTTACGGGACAGTAATTTAGGCCTCGCCGACAGAAAACTTAGCAGACCGTGGTTGTCGCTCCGTCCAAGAAATTTGGCTAGGGTGCCTCGATGCGCGCGCGTGCGCATCGAGGCACCCTAAATTTGGCGCCACTATGGCGCCATCTAGTTACAAAAGCTTAAAGCGCACGGTAGACGATGCGAAGGGAGCGTTGCTTCTCATCGAAAGTTAAACCACTATAAAACCTCACGAACGCCCCTTAAAAAAGAAAACTGTGGGCTTAAAAAAAATTAAGCGATATTTGACCGAGATGTGGTCACGTGGCGGGCTACAGTGATAATGGCGGGTTTCACCGCAAGATGGCTTTTTATGCCATTTCCAATGCCGAATTAAAATTATATATCCCCGTTTCTTTGATAATGTAGTGCTTAATTCTTACAATTCGAGGCACGATCTGTTCATTTCCGCCATAATCTCATATACAACTTAAGTCTGCAGTGAAGCTGCGCCTACATTCAGGACCGCCGCACAGAATTTCTCCACGACAAAAAAAAAATAGCCTGCAGTCAAAACTATTCTTGTTAAAAAAAAACAAGCTAATCATAATTAAAAAATTATAAGCTCTAGAATTTTTATACCTGGCTTGTTTAATATAGTCAAATATTAAAAATCTGATATCATTTAGTGTTGTAGTTAGCCAGCGGACAAACTGCTTGCTTTTCCTTTCAAACGATGCGTTAGCCAATAAGATACAAGGTTCACCATGTGGTATTCGACTACGACCACTATATGAAGAACTTATAATTCCATTTCTTCCTGATGCTTTTTCGGTTTCATCAACCAAACGATAGCTGTGGCATGTAATTGATGTTCAGGTCACGTGAGCCACGAAAAAACTAAAAGATACAGGGTCTGTCCTGTAAGTAATATTCAGACAACTCGCGGTGTGGCGCGTGCATGCGCTGGATCGGGAAACCGCTTTTGGGGGAAGGAGGGGTAACCTTCATCTTCGCAATGCAAAGACCTCAGTTGGCTTCGAGCAGGTCAAGCGAGTGGACGTGTTCATACGTGTACCCCTGTTTCGTCGCTGCGTCGAGGAAACCATGGAGCGAACGTTGGAACAGCGCGACGCGGTGAATCTTTGCATTAAACTGAGTAAATCCCCGACCGAGACATTTGACAGCATGTGGTAATGATGCAATGTGCAGATCGCAAGGGTTCCAATGGCACAAAGCTTTTCCAAATGGCCGTGAAGACGTTTAGGACCACACAGTCAACGTTATCGTTCGTAACCGTCATCGACGGGTGCCCGAACCGTTGCTGGTCGTGAACGTCGTCACGGCCGTTTCTAAATACTTTGTGCCATTAGAACACGCGACCTGGACATCGCATCGTTCCCGCATGCTGTCCTGATCACGTTGATTGCCTCGATAGGGGACTTACTCAGTTTATTGCAAAGCTTCACCGCGTAGCGCTGTTCCAACGTTCGCTCCATAGTTTCCTCGACGCAGCGACGAAACATGGGTACACGCTCGAAGATGCCCACTCGCTTCGTCTGCTCGCAGGCAACTAAGCTCGTCGCCAGTTTTTTTTCCTCCATGCTCGTCGCATTGTGAAGCTGAAGGCTCCCCCTCGTTCCCCCAAAAGCTCTTTCCCAATCTAGTGCATGCACGCGTCACGCCGCGACTTGTCTCATTACTTTCAGGACAGACCCTGTAGTCCTGATTCGTAGCTTTAATTACTATACCACTTAAACGAGCCTGCTTCCAGAGCTGGAATGACAATAAACGACGCATTAGCAGTTATTGATGGCATGCACTGGGCACAGCCGCGCCGCGCCGCTGCGGTGCGGCTCTGCCGGCCGCCATAACTGAGGTGCACGTAGCAGACGAACTCCTGCTCCGCAAGCATTGCTTCCTTCGCGTGTCGCGCTGCCGCTTGGAATTGCATCGTAGATTCGGCCGGTAGTCGCCGGGCGCGATAGCCGCACGAAACCACGCCGTAAACGAACGCCACTTGGATTGGGCCGCTGCGCTTGTTAGCGCTGCTCAAGCCTGTCGAGGAAACAGGCGCAGTGACGAAAGTTGGTTGCGGTTGTGGTTAATAATCCTCGATTCTGGGATCGGATAGTGGTCAATGACAGCAGCGCTTCCATGAAGCCAGAAAGCCGCACGTAGTTCCGGCACATTCGCGGGGAACAGATCGCTGACCGGCGCCACTCGATATAGCTGCGGCGCGTCTGCGGCACGTGCTCCTGGCATAACTGTGGACTGCGTGTATACGTGCACAGAGCAGTCGATTTTCGAGCTGTACTACATATCTGACCTTGATATAATGCTTCAGATTTTAACCTTAGGTGGAACTGCGAAATTTTTGGACGAAGTGCATCCTGAATAAGTGCAGGGCGGCCACCAAAATTTGCTTAAATGTTGAAAAAAAGGATGTCACCTCGTGCTTTCTTTGATCTTGAAATTAATTCTTGGGGTATGCGCTTAGTTTTTCGGTGGGGGCGTGGCCACACAGGCGGCGTCTTTATATCGTGGACGATGTAAACTGCGCTTGCCAGGGTGATACTGCAAGCTCGCGCGGCAACCTCGATCCCTACCAAAATAGCACGCTAATTTTTGCATCGTGTGCTGTGTTATCACATGCCGGCGCGAAAAAAGATACACGACACTGACGAAGCATGGACTATCAAGTATCAGCTAGCAGGTACTCTCGTGTCGAATTTTGTCAAAACGGTGCGCATAGTGCAAAAGTGAACTGCCTAGCCCAGTTTGCTGCCCTATATGAGCGGCCGTTGTGATAATCTACGACCACCTTTGTGCAAAAGAACGACTGCTCCAGAGGGGTAACAAGGCTTCCCAAGTCCAGTCATGGATATGCCTTGTGTGCAGATGACTTCCACACAAGGTATGATCGCCGCCTTTTGTCATACATTTACCCGGTGTGCCCATGCACCGCAGACGCCGTAGCAAGAGGCCGGATCACCGATCACTTCCCCGCGATATTGTCTACTAAATGCGGTTCTCTGGTTTCATGGAAGCGATGCTGTCACTGACCACTATCCGAGCGTCTATCCCAGAATCGAGGGAAACCAAACCCGCGACCAACTTTCGTCGCGGCGCCTGTTTTCCCGGCCGGCTCGAGCAGCGCTAACAAGCGAAACTGCCCAATCGAAGTGGCATTCATTTGCGACGTAGTTACGTGCGGCTATCGCGCCTAGCGACTACCGGCCGAATCTCCGATGCGCGCGGATTCCAAACGGCAGTCTGAATGCGACACGCGAAGAAGACATGCTTGCGGACCAGGTGTTCGTCTGCTACGTGCACCTCAATCATGGCGGCCGGCGGCGGGAGGGGCTTTAGCCATAGAGCTAATATACCAACTGATCTCCACTAGGGCAGCTGGATGCCGCATCGGGCGCCCGAAAGTGAAGCCACCGGAAGTAAGCGGCCTTGTCCCGGAAGTCAGCCTTTGGCAGTGCATGAAATCGGACCTCAGCACGGTTTTTCAGTTCCAGTTTTGTTTTCCCACTTAGCATTTCGCCTTTTCGTCGTTACCGTCTTTTTACATGACAATGCCTACCTGTTGCGCCGTCAACTGAGCGCGCATACCAGCGAAGTCTTCGGGAAAGAGGTTTAAAAAATTAGGGCCCATTGCATCGCAATGGGACGGCACTAGCAGACGACAGGACGTCGCTACACGCAGCAAGTATAGAGCCTCGTCTACTCGGCTCGGTGTCGTTTGCCTAGCTGCGCCAACTCTGCTTTTTACTGTGATGTTTGTTCCCACGCTCAAGCCCAAGTTATGCTATCAATGGGGGATAAATATAAGAAAGAATACGTTGAAACATTCATCTGGCAGCTTACTTTGCAGCGACCATTTTACCGAATTATGTTTCGACCAAACCTGAGCGAGGGCTAGGCTACTATCTTGTGAGGTGTCGACGGTGTTCGGTTGGATGACATTAGCGCCTCCAAAAGCTATGGTACTGCTTTTTCGACGGAGCGTGTCATGTACTGTTTCGCATTGTAGCAAGTTAAGTCTGATGGGCTTTTATTCATGATGCTTGGTGCAGTTGACTTCTAACAGCGCTTCTCACACGCACTGCAGCATTCGTCTTTCTTGTCAGTCGTTCCTCTCGCGCTGTGCTTCTTTGCTGCACGAAAATTCGGTTTTAAGATGACCTAGCCTCATCGTCATTCCACTCCTTCTCCGTCACGCTCGGAAGACAAGAACAAGACAAGAACATAGTGTTTAATGCACGTACTCCTTTGCCGCGGTAGGGTGAGACCTGCATGCCTGTTTTCTTCGGTTTCTCTGAAATTACAGGGTTCTGCACACAATACTCACATTACTCGCGTTCAGCTTACTTGTTCCTTTCATATAACAGCAGATATTATACGAGAACAGCGCAAGAAACTGAGAACGAAAGGGCGAAAAACGCGACTTTTTGCATTGAAATACACAGCAGACACCAGACTTCCGGGACAAGCCGTCCAACTTCCGGTGGCTTCACTCGCGCTCGTCTCGGAAAGCGGGAATGCGGCATCCAGCTACCTATGAAAAAACTACCGCGTTTGTAGTGCCTAGAATATACTTCTAGAATACACCGCCTGTTCCGTATTTATCTGTCCGTGTTAGAAAAAATTCTCCTGCCCAAACTACTGGACTATATGGGCTCAAACGCCGACTTCAAGGTAGCTTATAATGGTCTTCGTCTTTCGATACGTAATTTAACATCTAAACTTGCCCGCATTTTCAGGAATCGGCGAAAAACTGCATTTGGCTGCGGCAGAACTTTTCGTCCAGGCAAGCAAAGAAGCTGCTTTGACAGGCTGCGCCATCTGGCGAGCGGTGAGGCAACCTATGTCACGGCTTGGGGCGGGAATGCGCACCTTGCGCGGTTTCTTCGGATGTGCGCAACGTTACTGGAACAAACTTGTAACGTTGGATGTGCGTGTCGTCTGCTCCTTGAAATTAACACCGCTCGCCAGATGGCGCAGTCTGTCACACTGGTTTCTTTGCTCGCCTAGACAAAAAGTTCTGCCGCAGCTGAATGCAGTTTTTCGCGATTTTCGAAAATGCAGGCAATTTTAGATGTTAAATTACTTATCGAAAGACGAAGACCATCATAAGGTACCTTGTAGTCAGCGTTTTGAGCCCATATAGTTCAGTAGATTGCGCAGCGGAATTTTTCGTAACAGGGACAGATAAATACGGAACACGCGGTACATTCTTTTCATGCATCACGTGATCTAGACATCAACTACGCGTCACAGCCGTCGTTCTGCTGATGAAACGAAATCGAAACAGCATAAGGAAGAAATTCCATTATAAATTATTTAGCTGTCGTAGGTGAATACCACGCTGTAATCCATGTATACTAATGTCTAACGCATCATTTGAATGAAGGAAACACGCAAGCAAATGAAAGCAGCTTTTCCTTTTATTTCCGGCGAAGCACCTTTAAGCTGAAGAGATGATGCACCACACGAAGGAAGTGATGGAGGAGATGGTAAAACATATGGTAAAGCAGTACGTGTAACAGCACGCGGAGAAAAACAAAGAAAAGAAGCAACACAGCGCTAACAAGCGCGCTCGGACGTGGACGAGTGCTCGTCTGCATCTGTCAGCCCTTTGTCCACGTCGATATTAAATGCTCCAGTAATAACATTTCGGCACCAACTAGCCTGATCTATCACTCAATTACCATGCACTGACCAACCATGTATATATTAAGCATGAAATGCCTTTGCTCCCGTTCTCGGCAAACTAAGGCGAACCGGGGGGAGAACATGACGCCGAAACATGGAGAGAACTTTGCGAAACTTTCCGTCCGCTCGCTAAAGGTACCGACGACCCGCGAGCGAAACTCGCAATCACGGCCGGCAAAGATCGGGTTGCCGGCGGCGGCAGCACTTATCAATTTGTTACAGCGATTCTACATCATCTTTCGCCAGCCGCAACGCCCGCCGGCGTGGCAACAGCAGGTAGTACTGCGTGTGTTGCAAGTTACGATTCCGTGTCCTCATCGCGCTACGCCATCCGGTGTGAAAGGGGCCGAAATGTCAAGGTTGTGTTTGCGCGTGCCCAAGCTTTCGGCTAGGCTAACAGCCGCGGGACGCCTGTAAAGAAAGAAAAGCGAGGGTGGCGGAAAGGGGGTGGTTTGTGGCGTGCGCTCTCGCGTCCGAGCGGCGCCGTGGATACTACGGTTCTGCTTGAAACCAGGTTCAGTTTGACTCGGGACACAAAAAGCTTACAGGCGAGTGCCGTTGTCTAGTGAGCACATGATCGCGAGCGCGTGCGTCTCAGGCGCTCGTTCTGTGCTTCAACGAGGTCGGCGGCAGAAGCGCCTTATGATGTAGCACGACCCGGACGAGACTCGTCAAGGATGCGGCATACCTAGGTAGGCCGCAGTACTGCAAAGGATTTCATGCTTACATCTATATCCTAGACGGCGAGAGAGACAGTTCTTTTCAATCGATACAAATTACTGTTCACTCCTTCCCTCAACTTCCTCACGAACATCACATCACTTAATTACCGACCCCCAGTTTGGAGGTATTACATAGGGGGCTGGTGTATTATGGATGTACAAAAATATTCTCAGTTAAATATGGCAGTTATACAGTTCGAAAATGCAGATAGGCACGTGGTTGCAGTGACATCTTGTGGAAGGCCAATTCAGTCTATGGCTGAGCAAGGAAAGAATGATGCAGCAAGCGTTGTAGTACGAATATGCGGACAGGCAACTTCCAAGGGATGACCAATGCAGAGTGAAATGCATGCTGGAGGGCTGATGTAGGGCAGGATACGAAGTGAGCTGTAAAAAAACTTCTGCAACAAGCACATACTGGCGATTCGACAACAAGCAAGATTTGTTAGGCTGGACTTAGCTTTTAAAGATGATATGCTGAGGTTGTATGAATAACATGAATGAATGAATCTAGTGGCTTGATCCTGTAGCGACTATATATAGTCAAGTTATCCGATAGATTTGGTTAGGGCTCCAGATGGGGGATGCATATTATAATTTTTTTCCAACAAGGGACTGCAAACAAAACTAGAATATGCATCCTCAATACCAAACATGCTGCTGCCTTTCATGAGTGGCAATACAAATGCCAGAAAAGGTAATGCCTATTTTCAGTACCGTTACAAGCGCCTTTGTCTATATTCTCCTTAAAGGCCTTGCAAATTCACCCAACGGAAGCCATATGCCCTACAAAGGAAAGCTTCGCAGTTGAAGAAAAATTAGTCCTGGTCCGGGGCTCGAATCCAAGACCACTGCCTGTCCGGGGCGTTCACTCTGCCAACTGAGTTAACTACGAAGGCTAAAGATGACAGGGTGAGGCCAAATTAATCAACAACTCAGAGAGAGAACAGTGTTTGTCTAATGGGTTTGCAATAAGGTATGGAAAGAACAGTCCATTATGCTCTTGCTCATGAATATTTATGAACTCTGTAGTGACAAGTGTATAATACTAGATAATGGGTTTTCACTGACCTTGTTGGACATGTGGACAGCCGTCCTGTAGCTCTTATTCACGATTTTGTCCGCAAGTCGTCTAATGTATATTTTTAGCTGTGCATTCCAGGCCTCTTGGCTTTAAAGTCACCAAAGGCCTGCTGAGCATATTCTCTCTTTTTTTTACATAAAATCGAGCACAGGAAAACAGGCATCAACATATGCCCATAACAGCTAAAAACATGTTATATTTGCAGCTGTGAGAAGGAAATTTTAGGAGCTCCATATGTCACCCACTGCCAACAATCAATGGTGGTGTATTACATCAGAAACTGGGTTCCTAATAACTAGTTCTACTAAACAGTCCAAGTAGCACATTCAGTTCAGTACAGGTTTATTTTATATTGTCTTCAATCCAACCCTGATCACATCAAGAGCAAAGCTTCACGGATAAGTCATTGCAAACAGTAACAAAAGCCCAAGCCCACTTTTAAACAACGTAGGGCCGTCTGCATAAACCAACACTCAAAGATAAGCAAGTAGCAATTTAACGACAGCAAAGAATAAATGAACTCCATTATCGCTTTTAGATAGTGCTTCCAGGCAAGCATGCAGAGATGCAGCCAATCTTCCTCTTATCATGACAGTGAGCTAGGTAAATAAAAGCTGTACTTCCTTGCATCCACAGGCTTCAGTCTCATGCAAACATCCACAGTACAGGCATGCAGCAGTACTGTTTAAATGTAGCATATCCCTCACTAGATATCTCACTTGCTCTTTCGATAGAAAACACTTTCCAATGACATATCTTTGAATCATTCCCACGTGTCCTTCTTAAGAATGGTGGAAGAAATGGAGGTGATCCAACAACAACGTGCATCACGGCCTGTTAATGTGTGCCAATGCACTATACTAGTGTGCGCTAAAGTGCAAATGCGCGGCACCTGTACAAGAGGCCAGTCATTCCACTCCTTCTGTTGCCAGGGTTTCTATGGATACACCTGCCATGGCTGTCTGAATTCGATGCATATATATTTCATACCTACCTGCTTACAACAACTCTTCTCATTTAAATGGACATCCATTTTACAGCAAAATCTGTTTCTGTAACATCTCCCGATGCCAACACACACATACACTCACACTGATAATGTGACCCCGCCCTGCACTCACAATGCCAGCTGGCTTGGCTCAACTCTCCTAGCAGGGAGAGGGTGAGTGAAAGCAAGCTGTAAGCTGGGACAGGAGGGCAAGGTTTTGTAGCCTTTGCGGGGATGGCATTCATGTAACAAGAGGGTGTGTGGGTGTAAGAGCGGAGCGCAGCTCCTATATCAGTTCTTTCTCCTCAAGGCATGGACAAAAATGGTACCCACAACTCTGCTGCGGAGCGTCAGGAATGTGCGCACTGTATACATTAATGACTCATTCCGAAGCAAGTTTTCTTGCTCCATGAAACCGAAGAGGGTGCTTCATTGGGCATTTCGGGTTCAGATCTTGAGTTCTGACTGGATCGCGAAGGAAATGGTCCTTAAACTCCCTAGACATCTTGCTCCTTCACGGATTTGTAGAGCTGATCCAGATCACCAAACAGAATACGGCATAAAACATGCGAAGTCACAAAAGGAAACCTAAACGCACATATGCACACATGTGCAGCCCAGTAGTTTAGTGCATTAAGCGACACAGCGTAAACATTGTCGATTTTTTTACAGTGTACACCTGTTAAACTGACCTCATGAGGGGTTATTTTGTGGCGACACGCCATGCGATGGCTTCGCACAATGAGCACAGGCCCGCCGAACCATTGTCGCTCATTGGATTGCTTAAGTTCTGGGTTTGGAGAAAACTGCGCCCATCACCCAAAAGAGGGTTGAGAAATTAGCCAATAGCAGAAGTCATTTCAGGTGCCTCTTTTCCGATCAAGACATTCTGCGAGCGAAGCTCGTTTTTCCAGCGCAGTTTCAGCAAAGCTTCCGAAGCTCGCTTCATGATCACACATGCATCTAAAAAGTTTCGTGAAAACTTTGTAAGAGCTGTGGAACAGAAAAGGTTGCTGGACTGGAGGGTATGTTTCTCACTCATTAAAAGTCCCAGTGCCTCAGAAATGTAGTCAGAAGCCACTGTGCAGTGTTCCTCGGGTCAACATATTTTCTTAAAAATGCAATGTACTGTTAACAAAGAAAGATTTTCACCATCCCTTTTTGTGCCTCATACTCCTTAAAGTCTCAAAAACAGGATGCTAGCGCACTTTGACTCATCTGAGGTGAGTGAACACTTAGCATCCGCAACTTAGCAACACTGCAGAAACGTGCTGCTCTGCAGCCAAGTCTTGTCACTTTGTGTGGGTATACCAGCAGCAGCGGTAGGCAACAGCCATCGCCATCCTATGTCGTGTTGTGAGGAACATCATTTCCTGTGGTTGCCACTTTAATGGAGTATAAACACCTAGGTGCATATTTTCTTCTTTGTAATGATGCATGAGGCATTATTATACATGGATTACCACGTCGTATTCTCCTACGACAGCTAAATAATTTATAACCAAATTTCGTTTTTGTGCTGTTTCGGATTCGGTTTCAACAGCCAAACAGTGACTGTGACGTCAGGTTACAGGTCACGTGAGGCATGAAAAAACTGCAATATAATCACTGTTTCTACTTTCTACATTCGTTGTCATTATGGCTCTTGAGGAAGGCTGGATTCAGCACTGTAGTGAATTAAAATGATGAAGCGGCGATTATATCGCAGTTTTTCTATGGCTCACGTGACATATAACCACACTTTGATGTCACAGCCATCGTTTGGTTGTTGAAACCGAAACATCATGACAAAAAAATTCAATTATAAGTTATTCAGTGGTCATAGGCGAATACCACATGGTGATTCATGCGTAGTAGTGTCTTCCGCATCGTTGTAGAGAAGAAAACAGGCCACCAAAATTAGGTATCTATACTCCTTTAAGGGCACGCCTTCCAGTTCTGCAGTGACATCATGCATGACATCGCTGCAATGCGCCCCACCGAGTGGCCTGAACACAGTGACGTCACATGGATTCTACCAGAGAAGGCAAATAATGATGAATAAACTATATATGCACCAGCAGAAACAGGTATCACTGAATATCACACAACACAGTCTTAACTGTCCTGTGAGCTTTTATCTTTGTTCATATTCCACTCAATATTTTATTTATTTATTTACAAATACTGCAGGCCCTTCTTGGGCCCATGCAGGAGTGGATACAAGAAAAAGAAATGACAATAGTGGATCGAACAAGGGAAACAAGTATGAGCACAAATAAATACAAAATAAAAATTAATCATCACAGGGGCATCACGGTGGTAATAATGTGAATTCGAGGCGATTAACATGTTCTATGAAGGATTCGGCTGAGTTGCGATTCACAACAGTAAATGGCAGTTTATTCTAGTATGAGATAGCCAAAGGGAACAAGGAATATTTGTGAACGTAAATGTGGCTTATGGGTTGGCGAAGTGCTTTCACATTGTTAGTTGTTGAGGAGTGATGGAATAGTTGCGAAAAGTATGCTTCTTTTGTTATGTTGAAGTGTCTGTGATAAAGTAGACACAAAAACTTAAGGTTAAACCTTGATGTTACTCTATACTGAGCTAGGCTGTGAAGGTAATTAAACTCAAGGTCACATTACTGATGATTTAATTGTTGGTGCTAGCATTCTGGGTGCACATTTGCATTAGGCTATAGCGATAGCTTTGGAGTTTGTAAGAAACATGGCTGATATAATGACATTTACTGAAGGCACTCTAATGAGCACAGTGTAACATCATGCATTAAATGAGGTAAAAGAGCACTTGATACACCCACACAGCTGCCAAGGCATGCTGCACTCCAGGTGTCACATGTCCCAAGTTCTGGAACAAGTTGAAGGGCCTGATAAATGACCTCTTTTTTTTTTTTTTTGGTCTTCGTGCATTCCATGTACATGGTGTATACAAAATAACATTCAGGAAAAAAAATCCGCGAGACTTTTATCCTCAGGTAATGCAAATTTCAGTGACAGTTAAGGTGATGCCAAATGTGGATGCCAGTCAAGAGTGTCTAGTAACTCTGGGCAGGGAGTGTGAGATGTTGCGGTTATGCAGCTAAACCTGCATTCGCGCCACGGGTAAGCTCTAGTGAGCGCTTTTTACTCAGTGTGTTGGGGCAGAAAATGCAGTATAACCATTAAACTGTAAATTTGAAAATTCGAATAACTCAGGACTACCGGCATGGTTCCGGCCAATGTCAGTGCAAGTCGATGGCATAGGAAGCCTCATTAATTCAAATGTAGGACGAAAGGAGGAAAGTTCACATTGAATAATTCGAAAGGACTTCCAACGAGGAGCCAAGTATAGGTATAATCGCCACATCAACTGATCGTCTAAACAGCCCACCTCAAGCCTTAATTGCATGGTGCAGCCTTGTCTTGTTTTCTGTCCTGCGTGTAACGACTGGCATAGTGATGACTGCAGACCGCTGTCACCAAAAAATAGCCCAGCCGCATAGTTTCAGTTGCTCTTTCTTAGGGTTTGGGTAGTTCAAGCCAGTTGATGGTGATGGCGGCTATCGGCAGCGAACAGGCCATTTAGCTAAGAGCAGCTACATGCCACTTTGGATGCTGGCTGGCCTGTCGCTGATCTTTTTTTTCTCACGCCTCGTTATTCTCACACCATCGCCTTTTCCTCGTTTCCAAAGTCTGCATGGTTCTTCTGTTCTTCCAGCGCGCTGAAACTAAGTGCTCTCTGCATGTTCACAGTTTGTACAGTGGAGCCCCCTCACATGCGACAACGTCCCTTGTGAGGAGGCTCACTGCGATGCCATTGCACGGCGGAAGGAGCAACAGAGGCCTTTACAATTTTGCAGTAGCTCTGCTTCGACATTCCCGATGGTGGGCACGTAGTAACAAGTTTGACGGAACTGCAAAAAATCGTCGTTACAGGTCTCATCTGAAAAGCACATGACCATCGCCCTGGTGTTGACCACATAAATTTACTACAGGGTGGCTCCAGATAAGATCAACCAAAGGGTGGCTGGTCGACTTCTTAAATTTACTTGGCAGAATAAAGTGTTCTACAATTTGTTTTGGCCCCCAAATTTTTTTTTAAAGCATGGAAACTTTTTATCCCGGAGAGGTGGAGTGCCATACTTTCGCGCTCTGCTATAATGGCCAAATTTTGCTAAGAATAAATTAAAATACAATAACAATAGGTACCTGAAAATTTTCAGAATGAAACTATGGATGCTTAGTCAATGCACGCCTTGTTATTTTCGTGTTTCAAGAGCTTAGTCTTTTTACTAAATTTGTCATACTTGGCCCAAGTAATATTTTTTTGTCTGCTTTGAAAGTCTGTATTGCTGGTAAAAAGTGTGCCAGAGCTGCCAAAATAATACATTGTGTTCTACACAAGCATATCTATTGAAGTAAAGAAATTCATGTTTATAAAGTTTATGGCTGATGAGATAAGGTCATGCAAATTTCGAAAAACACAGAACAACAAAAACTTCCGACGTTAATTAAAAAAGACATTTTTGATATTTTTTTAACTTTGCAGTTATAATACCTGCAACTGCACTTAGTGTTTTTAGGGAATGCATGTGACTGGATATACTCTCAGCAATCCCTAAGCTCAATGACAGGCTGCAGGTGTCAACTTGCACCTTTGTCAGAACCATGATATGTGGTGTTTAACCTCTTGAAGCTGCACCCAGACCAAGAGTGACAATGTAGTGGAGGGTTCCAGATTAATTCTAACCACCTGGGGTTCCTCAATGTGCAATGGCATTACTGCTCCTTGATAGAAAACAGAGACTGCAGAGTGCCATCAGGTAACAAGAATGGCACTGAATAAAGAGCAAAAGCACACAGTTCAGACACAGATTCAAAATTATTTTTCATGACAAGTCTGGTCACAATTACAATTTTAAAAAATTTCTAGTAAGCATAATTAAAAGAAATGCCACCAAAAATGTGAATGAACCCTCCCTAGGAGGCATCAAATACAGCCATAAAAACATCGGCCCCAAAACGGATGTCTAACACTACAAAAATGTTTGCACTTTTGCACTGCTAGGTGCTATGAGGAACAAAAGTAACTGACCCCCTCCTTCAAGTTCCAAACATTGGCACACTGCATGCAGGTGCCACAGTTCGGAACTTGAAGGAGGGTTAGTTACTTTTGTCCCTCATCAACCATGGGGGCAGCAGACCTTTGAGGTAACAAAGAAATAGTAACTGAAACAGCTGAAAAATATGAGGCCAACGCAAATGCCAAGAGAAGTTCTTGACAGGACCATGCATAGCACTGGTCTGGGATCTTTTATATGGCAAGCCAAAGGCCCCGGCAATCTGGTAGGAATCTGCACATTGTGTTAAGAACAGTGCAAGACATGCTTGTTAGACATGGAAGAAGCAACATGCAATGCAAACCAAAATGCCACAAAAGTGCATAAGCTGTGCACAACTTCCAATACTAAGCATTTAAAATATACATACAAAAAGCTAGTAAAGCAATGCAAACAGAAGCAGCTGAAACATGAGATAACATACAGTAAATATACGATCACACAGGCAGAAAAAATGAGCATGGCATGCCGTGCTTGCTGTGAAGCGTGCATTGTGAAAGCTGCCAAGTAGCAGTTTTTTCCAACACAAAGAATGGGGTCTTTTTGCGGCTTGCAGCGTGCTGCGAAAAGAGCAGACCAATGAGAGGCAACTGGTTCAGACATGTGGGAAGCATCAGTGCCACTATTTCTTCACTGCTACCAAAGTACCTTCGAGCAATGGCAATGGAATTGCACGTGCTTCTTCAGGGGCACGGACAGGATCCCAGTGTGGATAGGGCTGTCACGCAACTGCAATGGCAGCATTTATCCACGAACTCCTCACCAAAGGCATGATCGTACCTTTCACAGAGCATTTTGTGCCATGTGTGTTTGTGCCACCACGCGTTTTTCTGCTCATGTGTCTGTGCATTCAGAACTGAACGTCATCAATCCAGAATTTTGCACTTGGCATTGAAAAGATGACATTTCTTGCTTCGGTCAAGGGAAAGCAAAAATCACAACACTTAAAAGACAACAATGACCTCAAAGAGATGGCAAATAAACATCACTTTCTACATGGCACTTTTTACAAGGCACTCATTCTTAGCTTACCTGATCAAAGCCAAGTGTATCCTTCTTAGGAGGCACCACAAAAGACTGCAGAGCTGGCGAGACAACCAGGGGTTCACCATCCACTATAAATATAAAAAAAGCAAAAAAAAGAGATGAATGTGACTACTGAGTAACTGGTGCGTCTCTCTTTTTATATGACGTCTCTCTTTTTCGGTGCAAAAGATACTGTGCATTTCAAAGAACACGCTCCATAATATGAGTCTGAGCTTACACTGGACCTCGAATAAAACTGTACAAAGCAGCTTTAACATCTAATGTCTATAGCTCATCAGAAAGATGCCAAAAAAATTGCCATCGATTGCCCTAAACCTTCAGTGACCTTCAGATCCTTCAGGCAACGCTTTGCGGGAGCATCAGAGGAGACATGGCACGGAGAAAGTGACACCTTATGCAAAGCCCTAGGAGCGAAGCATTAGGAGCGAAGCCCTGCCCACCAGATTGTGAGCAAACTGCCCACCGTGGCAGGTGGCAGTTAAATTAATGATTGGTCACAAGAGGTTGCACGGAAAGAGCAACCTGGGTTGCACAAGCCCCACCGATGGCAGCATCTGCCATTGCAGGGCAATGGCGCATCGCTCAACCACTGCACCACTGTGTCAGGAGTGGTATGAGGACTTCCAGGGATCTACGAATGTAAAGTAGAGAATGACCAAAGTAGCAGCAATAAAAGAGATGACAAAAATGAAGATGCCAAGAATGACAACTAAAAGTAATTAAAAAGAAATCGGTGTGTGATCAATGAGCACAGTCCGTAACGCCAACCTTGTGCATTTCCGTTGTGTCGCCCACTTGAGCGCCACTGAGATTTTTGTATGACTACCTGTTCTCAACTGCTGCAGCTGTGCCAGTAAAACTTTCTAGATCTCACGTTTACACTTAGGGCTCAACATTCACATAGTTATGGCCCCTAGTTTTTTTTAGGAAAATTGCAGATTTCAGCATTTTTCGCGGAACTGTGTATTAGTAGCCACACACTTTTTTGGATGCCATTGTGTTTGTGAGTGTCAGTAGGAATAATAAAATGATCGGAATGCGATTAATTTAATCGCATGAATCAATTTGAAATGTAGAATCTGGTGATGAACAAAGAGTGTTGGTGCTTTAACATGTGTGCTGCCCCATCCTCTCAAGCAAGCTAGCGTACCAAGCGCTGCGGTCCTGGCAGCAACGCACGTGCAAGATTCTTGGGATGAAGCACGATACTGGCGCCTTTCCAAAACAATATTACTGCATTGCACAAATATAATGAGTTTTTCTTTTTCTTGAGTCATGTGCTTAAGAATCATGTGCTTCATGTGCCTCACGTTGTATTTGGAGCCAAACTACAAATATAGCGCAAATTTTTTATTTGCTGTCCTTCGAGACATCCACAGCGAACTCGCCCACACTAGGCTTGTGAGCTACGAGGAAAAGCCAACTTCTCAACGACCTTGAGTCATCAAGGACAAGCGAAAGGCCACATGCATTAACGTGTAGGAGGCTTCCCACAGGATATTGCAGATTATTTGTTTTCACTTCGAGGAATTTAAATTTGTCTGCCACAGAAAATTATAAGGGCCTTGAACACAGTACACATTCAAGTTGGCGCTGCCACCTAACTCAGGAAGACGAAGTGATGCCACAAATGGCACCAGCAGCTGTTCTACAAAGACCAACCCAGAGGACAAGTTCACTAAGCTGACCCCTTGCATGATTTCAGGCACCTAAGTTGACCAAGAATCTTGCACTGCTCATTAGAACTATGCGTTGCAGTACTATTTGTGATGATACTTTCTTTATTTGACAGGAATACTTAGAAGGAGGTGCAAAAACTTTCAGTCAGAACCTTTCATGAAAACAGTCCCGACTGAGGCCCTGAAAAGATATGCAGGGTGTTCCACCAAAGACTGTTTGTTATCTCCAAAAATAGGTTTGAGTTAAAAGGATATTTTCTTTTGCATCGCAGTGACATGGTGGCAGACCTCAGAAAACAGCTAATCCATGTTAACTAGCAAGCTGGCTAACCAAAGCCTAATAGTCAACTGTAACTATCATAGCTCGGTGCCCAACTTTAAAGGGACACTGAGGACAACTCTATCAAACTTGTTTTGTAAAAAGATGATAGTTCACCATTTCATGGCTTTGTTGCCACTTGTCCAGCAGCGAAAGATGCATTTACTGCTAAGAGATTTGGATTTGAAATTTAAAAACATTTTCTCACCACTCTGATTCAAGCTCGGGACTCTCTGATGACAAAATAGCCGAAAACTGACGCACGCGGGGCCTCCGTGATTGCTGGTGGCAAGTGGTGCAGCCTAGCAGCAGCCGAAATGAAATCTACCGCTGGCCAGGCGTTGAAGGCCTCTATCAGCCGTCGCTGCTTCGTTTGCACTTGAATCCTGTTCCCTATTCCGACAATGAAGTTCTCGCAAAGAACTGCGGCCTGCACTTCAGTGACCTTAACCCCACACAGCGTGCATGCTTTTGAGGTCTGAGGCAGTGGGTCTGGAAGGACAGTCTGAGCACCGAGGAGTCAGCAGCATCAGCAGCAAGCCAAGCTACAGGTGTGGCAGATGTCACCACCAAGCTACCGTCACGAATGATGAGTAGAAGCTTGGTACGTACTGACATATTCAAATTCTGCAATAACAGTCCTCGTAGCGCTGGTTATGCAGCCCAGCATCTTGGTACATTGACGAAGCGAACACACTGAGCGGTGCATTTGCGAATGTGGAAGATCGTGCAACATTAGCTATCCACAGATGTTTTCCTCGTCACAGGTGCGTGCCGCTGCGTGAACTTCATCCATGAAGCACTTAAAGGGGCAGGAGGTCCTCTGCTTCTCCACACTTGTACCTCGAGGCATGTCCAAAAAGGAACCACGCAGGCAAGCAAAGTGCACAGCCGCAAAGCACCTGAACTCAGCTGGCTAGCCACGTGTTGCGCCGCCAAGTATAGGTTTTCTTTGGCTTTCAACATTCAGGCTGTCTTTTTTTCCATCTTCCTCGTGTGATATAAGTGCACTAGCAGCTCCAAACAAAACTTATATACTTCAATATCAACCAAGCGAGTAACCTTCACGCACGTTTGTCAGCATCAGAGATCCGTGGCATTGTTTGACTATTTCGCCATCGCAGTTGTACTTGCGTTGGCCTATACCAGTGATACCTGTATTTTAGTTCATGCTCTTTTCTACCCTACAAGGGCTTTGCTTTCAGTAAGCGTAATCTTTTTTGTGGTTAGGAGCTGGTATTGTTTCTATAGAAGCCAACTTCAATTTCTCCTCAGTGTCCCTTTAATTAGATTTGTGTGTTGCCGTTAGTAAAAGTCATACGAGTTATTAAACTTTTGAAAATCTGATTCTCTTCATCACTGCAGCCAAGGCATTCTGGCCTGTCACACACACCCAATCAAAACTGCACTGCTGAGAAGCGCAAGCAGCCATGTCTACAAGCACACATCAGCAGTGCATCTGTCACATTCTCTCTCCTGCTCGCTGCTTCTGCACTGAGAGTCAAAAAGTATCTGCACACAAACCTGTCACTTCTAGCTTGAGGTTCAACAGCTCTTCTGCCTCCTGTGCCGGGGACTCAGTGGGTGCCAAAATGTGACCATACTGGTCCTTGTTGCTGACAAACATCTCTACACCTGCGGGAAAGAGAGAAAAGGTCTTTAGCACTACACCTGTTGTAGTAGTGGCGCAGGCTTTAATGCCTGACCTCATTCTACAACTTAATACCACCTTAGTAAACGAATTCCTCTGCAACCAAACAAGCGGAGCACCTAACACTCCATGCAAACCTAAACCTAAGCACCAGTAATGTTTTGTAATGAGCATTTAAGTCCTCAGCAACAATTTTTTTACTGACGAAAACTATTCTTTGTAAACAACAGCAACCGCAAATAAAGCTGAATCTTTTACGTCAGACGCACACCAAAAAAATATTCACTCATTCTACACAGAACTCAGTTCAACAAATAATTCAATTGTACTGTGTTTAATACTGAGCAATACAGCAGAAGATCCCCCAAATAATCAACATTAGGAAAATCTCTGAATATGACAGCTTCATTACTAGTCAACTCAACAGTAAAATCAAGCTAACATGAAGCAGATTCACTGTGTCATGTAGAAAGTCACAGACTCATACTACATGACACAGTGGCCAGGCATTAATATACAGCCAGTTGGCCCAAGCACTGCATCCACCATACCTAAAAGCCAAACCTGAGCCATGCCATTTACACCACTGGCAATCCAGAAATCACAAACCAATTGTGAGAAAATATATGAAATCACAAAAAAAGATAAGTGATTCTTTTATTCATTTTATTAACTTATTTATTTACAACATAATGCTACCTTCATGCCGGAGGCTGTTGCAGGAATGGCACAAAATAAACATAAAAGATATGCGTACAGTCTGGTTTCTGTGGACAGAACGAAACAAAAGAAACTCTTGGTAGCAAAAACACCATGCTAACAGAAAGGCAAACAGTAAAAATAATAACAATCATACAAACAGTAAAAATAACAAAAAGCAAACAGGTCCCAGCCATGGCACTTATCCCCATTCTATAGTCGGCTACAACTTAAGAAGGCAGCGGCTTTTCCCCGTCAAAGGGCCCCCCTCCAGCCACTGGCGTCCGCCGATTCCCATGACCATGCTAGTGTGACAAAGCAGGGAGTGGCAGATAAAAGGTGATAGTCCCTTCCTTCCATAGTCGGGGATAGACCCCTCTCTCCATTGTGGCACTGCTCCCTGCATTGTCACCCTACCAGGGTCACGAGAATCGGCCGACGCCATTGGCTGGCAGGGGATCCTTTGACGGGGAAAATCCGCTGCCTTCTTAAGTTGTATCCGACTATAGGCTTCTCAGACGATTCAAGGAAAGGATGAAAATTTAAGCATGACTGTGAAATCTGTATTCACAGAAGCACTCGGCATGTTTTGTTCTCGAGTTCAGAGTCTGAAGAGGTCAATCCTTATGTTTATGTGCCTTAAATGCATCATTTAAAACCAGAACAAGGAATCTATGAAAAAAGAGTTTGGCACAATTTCAGATGATTGGAAGACCAGCTTTGCGCAAAAGTTTAGTTGGAAAAACTCAACGACAGTACCAGCTGCAAATGCGCCTGATCACTTTCTCACTTAATTCCTTCTAGTTGGCCAATACAATGGTTAGTAGATGGAAACCAACAAACGATGCTATATTCAAGTGCTGAGTGAACAAGTCAAATGTAAGCTACTAACTTAGTTTCAGGTGAAATGGATTTAAGGAAGAATTTAATGAATACAGAGCAGAATGCTTTACAGATTCCATAAGAAATGTGTCTGTTCCATTTTGGGTCAGACGAGATAGAATTCCAAGGTGTTTATGCTAATCAAATCTCATCAAAGTCTTATGTGCAATTCTATAAGCATAGATTATAGGGTTTGTCTTTCTAGTAACTGTCATGCAGATGGTCTTATCGAAATTAAGTCTCATCTGCCAATACTGACAACATTCGGAAACTTGCATAGTGAGCTCTTAAGCTGATATCTTTGTATAGGATGCAGTCGTCTGCATCCGAACCGTACGAACATACGAACCATGCAGTTTATGTTACCTGCAATGTCACTGATAAATATAAAAGAAACAATAGAAGCTAAAACCGTACCTTGCAGCACTGTGGATGTCACTTCAACATTGCCCGAATGTTGCCCCTCATATTCAACAAATTGATGCAAACTTTACAAGTCAGCTTGTAACAAATGTGTGATATTCCGAGGACTGAATATTACATGCAGTGTGTGAAATAATTTAGGGTGTGATACACAGTCAGACTTCGGACAAGTCAAGAAATATGTTATCAGTTTGTCCACAATTGTCACCAGCTAAGGCAAGGGCACATGTTGGATCAAAAAACTGCGTGGTAGTTGACAAGCATTTTCAGAACCTATGTTGACTGCTGGTGACAAAATTGCTCTCTTCCACGAAAATTACTGATATGTTTGAGAATAATGTGCTCTAGAATTTTGCAAGCTGTACAGGTGATTGAAATGGGGCAATAATTTGAAGTGTTAGAATAATCAGTTGGTTAAAGGAACAGAATTATTTTGGCCATTTTCCACTATCTTGGCACTCCACTAGTTTGTAAAAGATTTCTCACAGATGGGCCTTAGGTATTCACTTAGCCATACGTCATATTTTCTTAGGAAAGTGTATGGTATACTCTGATGGCTGCTGGCTTTCTTAATATTAATGGCTAGCGATAGGGACAGGATTCCAGATTTTATTAATGTTATTTCTTTGAGTTTTCTGGTGCTTTCACAATCAAGGGAGCCTGTGCCGCGTATCATAGAGTTATCAGCAGTGAAGACTAATTTAAAGTAATTGTTAAATTTCTTTCGTCCTATGTAGAACATCACTTTAGTGGCAGACTGCAATGCTTCTCTGTCCTTGAATAAAGGTGTCACCAGAATTTTTAAGCAGAAGATATGATAAATTACTTAGAGTGACATTCATATATTTTTTTTCACAACTCGATGGCCAGCTTTAGTGTGCCAGATTTTTCACGAATTATATCACTGTACCCAGACAATGATAAAATTAATTTATCACTGGCAATATATCTCAGCGGAAGTTTTTATTTTTTAAAAAATATTATTCAAACTAAATTTAACCAAGAAATTTAGTGTAAGCCACTGGGGATGCTCAACTCAAGATGCAGTGGCAATGTTTGTGTATGGCTACACAACTTGTAATAGTCATCACTTCTGATGTTCTCTCAAAGATATAACTAATCATTAATAAAACAATCATCAAATACATGCTCACACAGAGGGCAGGCTTTCTTAATTTATCCTGTTTGCTGTTACATTCTTCCAGATTCCATGCTACCTTGTTTTGTGTCTCACATCTTAAAACATCCCCCATAAACCACATCTATGTTTCTGCAGGGACAGAACTAATAATTAGCAGCACTTGATCCGTAAAGTACATGACAGCTTAATGGTTTCTGAAAGCATGTTAAAATACTGCTTTCACGCAGCTGACAAACTAACAAAAATGCAGAAAAGAAACATAGAGGAAGTCTATGGCTGAGCTAGCTATACCTATTCAGGAAAAAAAAAAAAAGCCCTTGCAAAAAAAAAGGAAGGCTCTCCCTCCATACACAGACATTTATAAACTCAGACACATGCCCATCACAAGTAGTTTTGCAGGCTGAAAGCTGGTGCTGATATCACTTTTCACTATCACAGCGAAAGAAGGTCTACTGAGGCAGACACTCCACTCATTGCTTCAGCTAAGATTTGGCCACTTTATGGGCTTATGTAAGGCATATATGTTCCCCAACAGGTCTTACCTGCAAACTTGGCTGAATGGGCAAACGTGATGACGTCGTCATTTGGTCCTGTGTAGCCGTGCAGCTTTTGTGGGTCATAAGTCAGCTTGCGGGAATCAGCATGGTTCAAGTTGATCAGTGTTGCAGAGTGAACCATCACCACAGGAAAGACACCGACTTTCTCTCTTTCAAGGATTGGCATGTATTCATCCGTGCGTTCGTAGTAACCCTGAATGGAAGAACACAACTGCAATATAATAGCTATACAAAAAATATCCAAAAAAATAATGTAGATATAATATAAACATAATATATAAAGCTGCGCTATAATCACTGACACATAGTTTTAATTCCCTACAATGCTTAAGCCAGCCTGCGTCAAGAGATGGAGCAACAATAATGACATGTCAACGATTATATTGCGGTTTTTTTTCATGCCTCAAGTAACCTAAACACTTTTTACACCTCGCAACCATCAATCAGATGATGAAACCAAAACAGCATGAGAGAAGAAATTAAATGTGAAATTACACAGCAGTCATAGACAAATACCACTATCTTATTCTAATGTCTAATGCATCATTACAGAGCAGAAAACGTGCAACTAAAATGAGGTGCCTACAGTCGTTTAAAAAGTTACTCCTAAGAAAAGTCGCCTACTGGCCACTCACAAGATTCCCTCCTTTATGCCCAAAGTTAAGAGCTAATATGCCCATCCATGCTTTCAAAAAAGTGGGTGTGACCCCGCTACCATGGAATGGACAGGTGCCACCTCATAAGTGCACACCATGCAAACTGCTACACTGGTGGACAGCTTTCTGAGCCACTGTAGTCAAGCCTGGAGGACTGAAGCGCAAGTGTCGTTCCACATAATAAGTCCTGAAGACAATGGCGACGAGACAAACATATTTACACAGAAGATTCTACCCCTTTATCACGCTCAACAAAGAACTCTCGTTTACTGGCTGGACTACTTGGCGCAGTAAGACAGCAGGGTGACAAAGGACCGTCTCCTTCCTTTTCCTGCCTGTTGACCGCAAGTATAACATTAAGTCTTTTCCTCGGCTTTGCTTTAAGCTGATCTGTCTAAAACTCTCCCCAAGCATTCTTCATACACTGTTGAATCTGCATAATCTATACAAAATCATAAAAGCTAAGCTCCTTCTCTTGTACATAAAAAGTCAGTATATCTGTTAAAGGACTGTCTACTGCCAAAGAAGAGTATAAAAATACTAGCACACTCTGGCAGATCTTGCCCCATGGTGGCAATAACAAGGACAGAACTCGCGATTTAGACAGGAATTCATAATTTAAATTGGCAAAGAAAGTCAGGTCTCAGTGGGCAGCAGAGCCATACTGTGGTCTCTCGTAATGGCTAACATGGAAGATGCCTGGACTGAATATACTGCAATTCATGACTATGCCCCAGCCTCATACCGACAGTTAATTTTCGTTCATATTAACCTAAGGTAGCATATTTTTTGTTCTTTCAGTGAACTGCAGCGACTTTTATTGTTTAACGTTTCATGGTTTTCGAAAATGTTTTCGAAAAAAAAAAATCACACAGCCGTTACTGCTGCTACACTTGCAGTGCCGCTGCCATCAGGAGTGCTGCTGCCAGCAAAAACAGTTGCTGGCACCTACGATATACATCAACCATATTTTATTGATAGTATTTTTAAAACCACCTTAGTGTTCTCAACTGCAGTTTTAATAAAACCTACGTATCTCGTTTCATGTCAAGCTCATTACTGCCATTGCACACTGCCTATATTGACGATGATGCTGAACTTTTATTGCGCAAGGGCAGCCTTGGCAGAAGAGCACGTGGCACAAGGTAATTGCATCTGCACAAGGTGGGGTCAAAGACCCATCTCCCAAGCATTTGCCCCAGATAAGCCAAGCATCAGGCCAGAAGAAGCTTGTACTCATTTTATCACTGGTGGGCACCCGGTGGCACTGGGGATTGAACCGCACACCTCTTCCGTGCGAGGCAGACGCTCAAACCAATTGGTCATCCCTGTGGTGACAACACCTATGCAACGCTCCATGCATCGCATCCATAGGATTGCACAGAGTCATTGTATGAATACATTCCATGTATCTGATGTCAGGGTTCACAGGTGCCAACTACCATAAGGAAGCGAGACTAGCATAAGGAAAAAATTAAGGTTTTAAATTGTTTTGCTGTGTTTCCCAGCACCACTGCCGGGTAGGAATTCATTTATTTGGAAAGAAGCTTTCAACTGTCGCAAAAAAAAAATTCAGTCAATAAAAGCCAGTAAACTGTCCCTTTAAGAACATGGTCTAGCTTTAACTAACCGCTTCCTAATCCTGTTGTATGGCTAGTGTACGTTCCCTACAACTATGCACCTTGCATACACATCACAATGCATAGGTCAACTGACAAACACTACTGCTGCCCTCTCCTCCTCGCCTTTTTCATCACATGGTAGCAGACTAGAATAGCCTTTTGTGCCATACATTTCCGTACCCGACTCATAGGCCTTCATGAACCATGTGCACGTCCCAGTTCACAATAATAATGCCAGCTCATTATGCACCCTCCATTTTTTCAGTAAACAGACAATACGGCAACAAGCTGGAGAGGATGCATGGCTAAGCAGTACAGACAGATAAAACTACAAGAGAGCGTAGCATGCAAGTCTATGCCCTTCTCTATCTGTTTGCATGATTTAAACATACATCCTCACTAGTTTTGTAGACTTTCCCATAATTATTACCAACTAGTGGGACTTTAAGCACAACAAAATTAAATAAAGCAGCAATGCAAACATACCTTTTCATTCATTCCACACCAGAAGTTTGAGTACGCACTGCGAGAGTCCAGCATGGGGGCAATGATGGTTCTGCACACAGCAAAAAAAGTGACGGCATTTATAACCTCAGTGTGAGCACCATCTGTTCTGCCCTCCACAAAAATGGATAAATATACTGAGACACCCAAAACTGATCATCTACTGGACCAAGAGCAGAAAGTTGGGCTAGTTGGTTGCAGTTTGAAACTGGAGGAGTTTTCCAGCAGTAAATAAATAAGGTCACAAAGACATGGACAACACAAATGCTTGCAGACGACAAAATTGGCATTTGTGACATCTACCTTTCTATCCTTGTTTACTTACCATTGGAAAAGGCCTCCAATCTGACACCATGTACCGGACATTCTGCACCTAGAAACTTTAATTACCGCATTCCCCGCCGAGTGAAAAGGGGACACAATCCTCACCTCCCATCAAGTACACAACTTCCCACTTGCAAGGGATGTTATTTTTGTCATGCTGGATATAACAGATTTTTGAACGTTCAGTTCAAGACAAACGGTTTACTAATTATGGCCCGCTGAAAAGATAATTTATGCCAAAACACAAACGGCAACATTTTTTACCCTACACAACAAGCCGTGCAGACATGGTAGCACAGCCAGTCTCCAGTATTTGTCAGTAACCTCTTCCTGTTTTAGTGCATCACGTGACCTGCCCAGATGCAATCATCCTCAACATGAAAACACATAATTTAGCTAATGCAGCATGCAAGCACAAATCCAAGATTTCACTCCTAACTTACAATCGCCTGGATAAAGGCTAATTGCATGGTATGGTATGGGGGTTTAATGTCCCGGAGCTGCAAATGGACAATGAGGGACACTGTATTGAAAGGCTACAGATTAATTTAGACCACCTAAAGTTTTTTAACATGCACTGACATCACTCAGTACATGGATGCCTCCTGCACTTCACTCACACTGAAATGCGAATGCCGCAGCTGGGATGTGACCCCGTGTTCTCATGCTCAGCTGAACATGATAACCACTGAAGCAATTTAACAGACCCAGGAGCATGCACAGAAAACATGGTCATGCTGAAACCACAAGTTTCAGTCAAAGAACTGAATTTAACTTTTCGTGAGAAGTTCAAAGTAAACTCTATCTTTCAACATTCTAAAATTCTTATCATTGTTTTGTTCCAGCCCTTGCACACAACTATAACTACAACACGCAAGTAAAAGAAGGGCCAGATTCAAGGAAGAGGTTACTGACAAGCACAGGACAGTGGTAATGCCATTATCATGCATAACCCGATGCACAGAGGTGGGTAGGGTCACCTTTTGCACTGTGTCTTTTCAGCTAGTCATAGGTTAGCAAGTGCTTGCACTGTTGTGCACAAAAAAGCACTTTATACAAGTATGAAATGCAGCCAGATCAATAACGACAAAAAGTTCTACCATGGACATATGAAATGTAAACAAAACAATTGAAACCCACTGAAAAAAGCACAAGAATAACAACTGAAGGAGAACAAATACAAATATGATTTGTGATCAGTTCTGCAGAGTAATTATAGCACTTTCAAAGAGATATTTAACCACACAAGTATTCAATTTCCCTGAACAAAGATTTCATTACTCTGTTGTTGGCATTCGAATCGTTACATTTGCAGTTTATTTCTTCCCAAATTCTACATCCCTTCCAAGTGTGAGATTGCACACAGGGTGAATACTGTGGATATGTGAATATCAGCTGAAGAGAGCGCTATGGTACACTAAAAGGCACTTCAAATCTTTGTATGCAAAGCCAAGACTCTGGGTGTGAGCTGCTTGCGAACTGATGCAAACCTCAACTTGACGTGATGAATGTAAAGGCACCTGCAAATTCACAGCGACAGGCTTCATCACAAAGCGTAAAAGTACAATTGTCAGTCAGCCGTCTCTGTCCTTGCACAAAAGCAAATACCAATGTGCTGATAAAGGACAATTACCAGATTTTTTCAGATGCTTAGACTGTGTATTCTTGATTAGAGGCCAGCATTATACACACAACAAGTTTTTTTTCCTTCAAAGAGCACGTTGTCTTCCCGTAAGTTTCAGTTACTAGTGCAATGCTTACAACGCCACCATTTACTTCGTGTCTCATATTTTCACACTATTTCTCAATGTACAATATTGCCAAGGTTGTTGCCCGATGATGAGGTGGAGCCCTCGTGGTGCACCTCGTGCTGAAATGCTTTACACTAGGGCTGTCCCTCTAGCTATCAAGTGCATTCAAAAGTCTAGGAGCTCTACAAGAGCTCCTCCCCATGGCTAGCAACAAATGGGGCCACACACCTAACTGCCTGTTAACGTCTGACGCAGAATCGTAAAAGCACTTCTACCAGCATAAACAATGGCCACAATTATGGTTACATCCATACACTAATCTACCTCAAGGTGGGAATGAAAAATGAAAATAAGGTCCACTATGAGAAGTAGAAGTGAAGACACTGAGATTTCAGCTCTTGCATAATTTTGAGTAACGAAAGAACAATGCCACAACACAAGAAATCAGTGTCTGTAAAGATCTGAATAAACTGCCCATTGTTTAACAGGACACTTCTTCTACAGAACAGTAACGATTTCAGTTGCTGCAAGTCCAGTGTTTGATGTGGCATCATGAAAGGTAGTAGAACCGCGGATATTCATCAAACTTATGGTTGCATAACAGAGTGATGCATCACTGCATAATGCCATATGAGGGCTCTAGGCCACAATGCGAACAATGCCATCAGTTGGTTGATGGGTTCTTAGACAGCAAAGCAATAATGTGGGCTGTGAGCCATGCCACAATGAAGGGCTCCAGATTAATTTCAACCACCTGAGGTCCCTTAACATGCACCGAAGTCTCAGTAAATTAGAAATGGGCGTTTTTGCATGCCACCGCTTTTTAAATGTAAACATTGCATCCAGGGCTAAACCCATGACCGTGGCCACTTCTATCAATTTTTATGACACACTGAATGCACTTTTATAACGCCGATGTGCAACTCCCACAAATCAGAAGGTTTTTTGGTTCACAAAGTGCCATCACAGCAGATAGCAACTATTTGATGACAGTCCTGAGGACTAACACAACTTACAAAACTGCTATTACTGTTATCACATGTTTTCAATATGTTTGTGCATATCACATTAGATGTACATGCTCGAGTCAATTTGATTGACCGAGGAGAGTAGATTGCAAGGTTCGAAAGCTTGATAAATCAAATCCATATTAGAGAAAAAAAAATCTATCCTAAATTCCACATTGCTAGAGCATTCCTAATCATCATACTTTCCAGGCAAGGTCATGTTTCTCTTGCACAATTCACTTGCCACATAGTGAATCTCACACCTTCTTCCCTTTCTTCAGCAGTACATGTTCTTTGCCTTCCAACGCAGAATTTACAATACATCATATATCAATCAGATTTCAACATGCTTCGAATATTTCATTATCAAGCGCAGTTCGCAAGGAGATTCTGAGCTACACTGAGAGTGCACCAGCAAAACTGCAGCCACAAAAGGCTACCAGCTGAAGACAGAGCTTGGCACGCCTTAAGGCTGAGGCCTTGCACTTGCGGCAGCCACTCACCATTTTTTGCAATCTGTGTGCATTCATTGTGGTCCTCCTGCTTGCGATAGAAAAACAAGTTTTACCTCATTTGAAAGAGCAATGTATTTACTTTTCAATGGTACGCATTGTTAATACTAATTAACGTTGGTACATGTGGAGTGAGCAACTATGGAGTGCATAAAACAGTACTTTCATTAGAATCGCCTGCCTCTGTCAAGTTTTTGGAAAAGCAACAACTGCAATGAAAAGAGAGCTGCTTCGGCAGCACTTAAATGAGAGGTTAATCTCATGATCTCAGTAACACCCAGACCTTTGTTGGTTACGTCTTCTTGGTGATGAATAACTTTGGACACCGAAAACTAAAGAACTACTAAGTGCAACACAGAGATATTTTGCACACTTAACAAAATATGCCTGATTCACAAATGTGCTAAATATACTTGTGTTTAGCCAATCAGACAAGGTTCCTAATATGTATCATTTTTGTAATTTTTGGCCTTTTTTAGTGCACATATCTAAATAACTAGCCACTGGAGCCAAAAGGCACTATTGAGTTCATGAGATTAAGCTCTCTTCTAAATGCTGCAGAAGCAGCTCAGTTTTTGGAACAGTCATTTTTTCCAGAAAAATTGATGAAGGCAGACAAGTGGAACAAAAGTACCATTTTATGCACTCCATACTTTGCTCACTCTACACATACCAGCACTAATTGGCATTAACAATGCACAGCACTGAAAAGCATATACATTTCTCTTTCCAATTAGGTGAAACTTGTTTTTCTATCGGAAGCGGGAGGGGCAGGGTAAGTGCACAAACATTGTGAAAAATGGCCAGTGGGCCGCTGCCAGCATGGGACCTTAACCAAATTAAAGACTTAACAGATACCATTCACAAAAGATGCAATGAGTAACTTCAAGGAAATAAAATCTTCAATGAAATGAACAACAATTTTAGTCATTACCTATGAGTTAGTTACAAAACTAAACCATGTTATGACTCAATGCAAACTTAAAAGAAATTGTCATCTGAAACGCATGATCCAATCACTGTAACAAATGTACTAATAAAGAGTACACAAATTCTGTTATGGTTTCGACCACTGATCAATCAAATAGTACTCCGCACATTTTCAACAAAGAGGTGCACTGTTCCGGTTCTTGACTAAATATAATGCGTCTGTTGCAGTGCAGCAGTTGTTTAAGTCAAGCTTAACGCCCTCGACGTATTCTGCAACACAGTGTGTAAAGGGTCTCCAAAGGTCTAAAGACAGGCTGTCTGTGTTTACTGTGGTCTCAGTTGCAAATGCAGTGTGTGGAGCAACAGCTCCAGCCCTCAGGCACTCCGCACTGGGAAGTACACTTGCATCATTTACGAGGGGCCTAGGGCTCGAAACAAGGCCTTATCGCGCATGCACATTGCCATGGATCATGTTTAACACCTCATGTTTTTAACAGTTGTACCAAGCCCACCAGGCAGTGCTGATTGTCATCAGTGCATAACAGAGCACGCCATTCAAGCGCTCTAGACAGGTATGTGGACGACTGTACATGCATACTGAATACTGTCCAATCTCCATATCAGAGATGCAATGCGCAGAAGTGCGGGCAATATAATAAAAATTCTAAAATGTACAAAATAACCCCCAGAACCATTTCAAGCAGAGGATGACAAATTAATGCAAAAATTATTTTATGACAGACTCCTCGACATTTTACGGTACCTCTGGTGTGGTTCCAGTCAGTACGCATTTTTTTACATTTGTTTCGAAAAGAATGAGTGCTTTAAAATGCTTAAAATGTGTCGATATTTTTGCATGATGAGTCCCTCTGACAGGAATGGGTCAAAAACAGTACAGTTCAGACCCTGAAACCAATGTTTAGTTGCAATGTAGAGATACGAAGCCTCCACAAAAGTGCACAATTAGGCATCTTGGATTATGGAAATTTTTCCTGTGAATTCTTGGCATGCTCCTGAATAAATTAGAAACTTTTAACATTTTCCCCCCTTTGGAGGATAATTTGCACCTGAAGGTGATACCACCTTCAGCAATGTCTCCACTAGTGGCATTTGAAAACATGCCTTAAGGAATTGTCAAATTAACTTCACTCATAGTAATTTTCCATGTCCTCCACAACATAGGAACCGACCCCTCTAGTTTCATCTGCATCACCTGCGACACTAGTGATACAATAGCATACCTGTTCTCTTCGACAAGGTCTTGTATTGTTTTTGGGTTTGACAGCAAGGCATCACCGTCCAGAAACTGGAAAGAGAAAAGCAATATAAGAGATACTGGACCCATGAGTTTGTAGCTACTCTAGTGAAACCCTGCTATAACTCCATCTATAGTAAAGCTTCACTACTTATAGCATGCTAGTGCCTACAGCAAAAATAATCAAGAGAGCAATCTCACACTGCTACAGCAAATCCCGCTTGGCTCGAACTGCTAATACACAATACAATTTTAATTTACTCTATTGAAGCATAAACAGCAAACATAAATCCAAGCTCTAGGCATTACCTACTGCCATGCCACAACTTAAGGAGGCAGTTCCTGATTTGCAGCTCAGTTGTCCCAGCTGGCTACAGGTCCAAGTTTGCATGCTTCCAGTCTTTGTGAATGCATTGACTAAGTTTACCAGTCTTAGCAAAGTCTGACAGAAGATTCCATGTGGCATTGAAATGGTCTCCTTAAAGATGTTGATAACTCACGGTGTTGCTATTGTCCACACATGGGAACGTAGCAGACACTACAAATGTTGATGGTGCATTTAAGAAACCAATCAAAATGACCAGGTTTTTTCTGCACATCATAATTCACATTTCTGGCTTCACGCAATTTGTTTATGGACTAATCAATATTTGTTTAGTTCTGAACATATCTTATCAGCTGAAGTAATGTTCTGAGATGAACAGTCTGCACCACTCTTGTGCACAGCGCTTGCGGAGTGCGCACCAGACAATTAAAAATCGCAGGCCACGGTTTTCGAGTAATGAGCTCATTCATGCCCACCTGGCATGGAGGTCAATGTGGCTCTACTTCCATGCAAGCATAACCTCTGTCATGTCAGGCATTGGATGCCACGGCTCAACTACAGCACTGCTTCGGTGTGTTTGAAACTTCTCGGATCATGTTGACACAGTGACTGTAGCTAAAAGACATTCTTCCATCAGGAAAATCAGTTCATAAATATCAAATTAAATGATTTTGTCACATATGGAAGCCTTTTTTTTCTTGCCATATGCTAAACAGGGATTAAAAGTAACAACTTTGGCTAGCTAGTCATGCATGAATGCAATATCTCCTTTAAAGCAAACAAAAAACATTATCTGCAGAACAGTAGTGAGCCAGAAGACTGACCCCATCATAACTTCCACACCCTCCAGCATTCCCCTCAAGAGATTTGACCAAGTGTACACAGAACTAGCTTGATTCTCTGCTCATAAACCACTCTTCGATGGTAAGCATACAAAGAAAGAAACCAGGACATGTTTGTAAATGCTGACTCGAGAAAGAAGTTCGAGCTGTGGACTAACTCAATAGGGAAAACAAAATAGAACATTCACAATGAATATGCTAAATGTGTTAAATTTATAACACGGGTGGTGTTGTTAGAGGGCAAATTATTTGCTAGCACCTGATGTTGCCATTCGTCAGAAGCTTACCCAGAGAGTCACACGAGGTTATCTGAATACCCAAGGCCTCTTCAAAAACAGTAGTTTTGCCTCTGCACTTTTCAGCAAAGAATCCTTGTGCACCTCTCCATTTGAGGTCAGTCAAGTTTCTCTACGCAGTTTCAGAAGCTACATATGGCATGCGCTCCTCAAAAAGAGTTTGCAGGATAACAAGCACATATACCACGTGCACTTGTAAGCACACATGAACCCAGTGAACTCACAAAGACAAAATCTGCCCACAGTGTCCGGGCAACGTGGATTGCCTCCTCCCGTAGTCGTATGATGTGCCAGTAGCGCTCTGGTGTCCACTTTTGTGACCCTTCTTCATCAGGAAAGAACGCATCACCATCCTCCCTGGTCACATTGACATTGTGGTAGTCGTCCAACACTTCCTCTGCCCAGGTGTTCACAATTTCAGCTGTGTTGTCCACGTTGTGGTCTGTATAAATCCTGAAAAGGTTTACCATTCATACAATAAAGGCTGATGGCAACCAGTGAACAACTTTTTGTAGTAAACCTCATCTATGTTATCAAAGGACATACAAATTGTTCCATTTTTGATAAGCCAAAATTTTATATACAAAAACTTTGCTCAGTGGAATGAATGAGCTCTGGATATTGATGAGGTTTTCAGAATAACCTTATGAAATGTGAGTAAGAATCAAAAAGTAAGGTAACAAGAGCTCGCATAGACAAGCTTTATCTCACAGGCAGATATACTGACACACAGTAGAACAACACTGGTACACATTAATTTTCAACACAGTCACCACGCTTGTCCTAATATTAGTTGCAATGGTACATCAAGGCACTGATGCGTGTACAGAAGAGATAACATCAATTCCTTGAAGCCACGTCATTATGGCCCGTCCAACTTCTGTATTGCTTGCAAATTGCCTACCACCAAAGTGCTTCTTCATGGTCCACAGAGATGGAAATTACTGGGTGCCAAGTTGAGGCTGTAGGAAGGATGGCTGACCCACCAGAAGTGCTGAACGCAATGTATGAGCACTGTTGGCCAAGTGTGGTCAGGCAATGTCATGCAGAAACACAGCACCTGTTGAGAGAAGTTCCCATCATTTCCTGCAAATGCCTTCCCACAACTGCCCAAGTGTGTCAGTTTACGGTTTTAGGTTTACGGGAGTTTAACGTCCCAAAGCGACTCAGGCTATGAGGGACGCCGTAGTGAAGGGCTCCGGAAATTTCATCCACCTAGGGTTCTTTATCGTGCACTGAGATCGCAGAGTACACGGGCCTCCAGAATTTCACCTTCATCAAAATTTGACCGTAGCGGTAAGAATCAAACCCGTGTCTTTCAGGTCAGCACCCAAGCGCCATAACCATTGAGCCACCGCGGCAGCTAAACTGTCCCAGTGTGTGACAATAACTGGTAGCATTCACCGTTGATCACCTGGTGAGGAAATCAAGCGGCCGCATGCACTTGTGATCCCAAAAAGACCATCATCATTCATTTCTTTGCAGATGGAGCTCTTCTGAACTTCTTTGAAGGTGGGGATAATGTGCTTCCGTCCCATCCTCCCTTAAGTTAAGGACAACGCAGTGAGCTATGGAAAGAAAAATGACAGGTGTAACGTTAAGAGATCAGAAGTGGGCGGAGTGGGTGAGAGAACAAACGCGGGTTAATGACATCCTAGTCAAAATCAAGAGGAAGAAGTGAGCTTGGGCAGGGCATGTAATGCGAAGGCAAGATAACCGCTGGTCCTTAAGGGTAACTGAGTGGATTCCAAGAGAAGGCAAGTGTAGCAGGGGGCAGCAGAAAGTTAGGTGGGCGGATGAGATTAAGAAATTTGCGGGAATGCGGTGGCCGCAACTAGCGAAGGACAAGGTTAATTGGAGAGACATGAGAGAGGCCTTTGCACTGCAGCGGGCGTAGTCAGGCTGATGATGATGATGACGATGAATTTCCATCTCTTTGGACCATAGAGGAAGCACCTGGGTGGTAGGTGATTCTCAAGAGATAGAGAAGTTCAGCAAGCTGTCATGACTTGGCTTCAGGCACCTGACACAGATTCCTTGTACATCAGCATCGATGTCTTAGTGTACCACTGAAACAAACGTTTGGGTAAGCATGATGACTTTGTTAAAAAGTAATGTGCACCAGTGACATACTACTGCTTATTTGTTTGTTCATTTTATTTTGACAGAATTGAGTGTACAATACTGGACCGAATACCACCCTGCCTGTGGAATAAAGTTCGTCTTATGTGAGCTCTTGTTGCCTTACTTTCTGAATTACCTTCATGTATCTGAACTTCAACTAGTCACACAGTTGGTTTATGGCGGTTTACCATCCCAAATGACTCAGGCTATAAGGGACGCCGTAGTGAAGGGCTCCGGAAATTTCGACCACCTGGGGTTCTTTAACGTGCACTGACATCGCACAGTACATGGGCCTCTAGAATTTCACCTCCATCGAAATTCGACCACCATGGCCGGTTTCGAACCCGCGTCTTTTCAGTCAGCAGCTGAGCACCACAACCACTGAGCCACCATGGCGGCGTGTCAAACAGTTGAATCAAGAGACATGCATATTAACTTTTCTTGGTTTCATAGGCTTGATGTCAACACAATATGAATGCTGTGACTAATTTCATTAAATCTATATATAACAGCTGATAACAGCCAATGTATTTGAAAAGTGTGACATGCTAAACAGTAGAACAAATTTGACAAAACTGTGCCCAACTACCCAATGACTCCATCACTGAAATAGCAGCACACATGTAAAAAGAGCTCTGAAAAGCATGTCCTTCAACCCCTATTTCCTATGCCTGCCAGCTCGCCAAAAATGCCTTCAGCATTAGCACAGTCTGAATTACTTCAAGAGACGAAACCTTTACAAAGAATCAAGTTGCACTGAATACAAATGCATTTAAGCTATCTGCTGCACTTAACAAAGGTCATGGAAACTTTCAGAGTTGTTCCTTCTCTTCACTTAAAATGCTTAACGACGCCGTTCCACGCTTAACCTGTGCTAGCCAGCACGAGCACTAAGCAGTAACTTAGCCTGCAGAATTAAAAAAAAAAAAATAAGTGACGTGAATTATCATGACACTCGAAGAAAAAGTAATCCCGTACAGCCACTTGCCACGTGGCGCACTTGCATGTCTGCGTTTCACTAGAAATCTGTCGTTCATATTGAAGCAGACGACGCACCTCACACGTGGACAATACGCGTACATGCGAAAGTAAAGTACTACATATATAATTCACCGACTAGCACCAATATCGTGCGCTCAGCAGCGATAGGCCAGTGAAAGTTCCTTCAGGCGTTTTAAAGAAATAGTGAACGAGATGGATGCGGTGAAAAATTACTTAACTGACGATCATCTCGTAGCTGGCATCTCGCATAGTACATCACTATGCAACTGGCATGAAAACTAGAAATTTACTAGACTGTACTCGTTTTCTCATTGTAATGATTATCACCAATTCAAAAAAAGTAATATATTTCTATGCGCGACAGTATGTAAGTACCACACAGATTCATTCCACCTGCACTAAGTGCGTGTGATGACAGTGAGTGACTGCACATCACCTCCATTACCAGTTAACTTACCACAGACTTATCCTTGATTTCGGATAGCTTTGTTGCTCCAGGTAGCCGAAGAAGTGCGGTAGCACGTGCGCCTTGTTTCTCAACACAACAGCGATTAGCAAAGTCGGCGCCTCGAGTTTATCGTCCCTTGTCGCACACCTCACTACACCAACCGAAGACAGAAGGGGAAGCCAAAAGCGCAGGAAGAAAATGATCGAAAGGTATCTCATTATCACACTTGGGCCAAAACAGCGGTTCCTTTGACGTTTGCGCTGCACGGGAAGCGAAAGCGTACTGTTTTTATTGGTTGCTGTGAACAGGTGAACGAGCTATCAAACACATGAAGATGGAGATGAACGCGTAGGAGCAGCGAGAGCACACCTGAAGCAGGATCAAATCCAGAGCGAAACAGGTAAGCTAGGAGCCACGTGACAACAGGAACAGTGTTGCCGGAACCTCAAACGAGATAGCCAGCAGCGACCGGCAGCGAGTTACGTGCGCAGTTGCGTACACAGAAAACCAGAAAACTTTATTATTATGAGTCTTATGCGTCCTAAGCTTCTATGTCCCGATTTAGCTGAGTCGGCTGTATGTGCGTATGCACATACAGCCGACTGTTGAATCAGTTGAAATTTACGCCCGCTCTGAATGTAGAATAAACGAGCCTTTCCAAGTTTTACATGGCTTCAAAACGTTATTTAAGCATATTTAAATGATCATGAAAAGCCTACAGCTGTACTTGTAACTAAAAACGAGGGACGACCAGAGACAACGCCACACAAAGTTTCGGTTTCGGATTTTTTGTTTAACCTGTCCTTTCTACTGTCCCCTCACCACTTTTCTTTCACTTCTACTCTCTGCCTGCTATCCTTTATTTCGCTGCCCCAGCTCAGGTTCTTCCTGTCGCGATAGCAGATGCTGGGGCAGCATATATACTTTTATCTTCCATATCAAATGCAAAATAAATAACCACTTACTACTACTTTTTGTTTAAAGTGATGTTTCTTAATTACAGGCTATGTTAACAGACACTCATTAGAGTTAACATGCATAATGTTGCGTCGTCGTCCTAAATATCTTAGCACGACTGCTTCTCTTTCGTGACTAAAGGCCAACCAACCATCCACTGCATAACGTAAGATCACATGTGCAACAGAAGCGCTTCCGATGGGATCACTTTGGCCCACAACCACGTAAAAAAAAAAACGTTGATTAGCGATCCACCTTTCTGAAATTCCCATTTGGGTATTTGGACGCTAATGGATGCTCCAATTGAAGCTTTCAATTGGAAAGCCTGTATATAATTCATGATAACACCTCATACGAATTCAGCACTAAAGAGGAAACCAATACCTTTAATAGCATCACAGACATTCAGAAAAAGAACAAAAGGATCTATCCTCCTCCGGATAGATCACTTAGCTCGGCTGAGGCCTATGACTGGAGAAGACTCCAAGCTAGAAACTTCGCATCCCCGCTCTGGAGGAGCTGGACAGGAGGTGACACGAGGGAGGATGCGGAGGTGTGCGAGTTCTGCGGGCATACCGCTACACTCGAACACATACTATGGAGATGCCCCAGTGCCCCAGGATATGGCAGAATCAATAATGCAGAGGACTGGGAGACCATACTCAGAAGTGCCGACCTTAGCATACAACGATACGCTACCCGCCTGGCAGCAGAAGCTGCGCGACTATACCGTTGCTAGTCTTCCAGCTGCGACGCTGCCCCTCCCCGGACGCCTGCGTGTGGACCCGGAGGGGCACGGGTCTTCTTCTGGCGGAAATAAAGTTTCTTCACTCACTCATCATAACAGAACTGGCCGTTGGCTACCGACTGGAAAGCACGATTAGAAACATTTTGTGCCCGGAAACATCCTTTATAAGCGTGCATGTATCACTAAAGAGGTAGCACAAGTGTGTACCGACTCCAAGAGAGGAACAAGCCGGGCTAGTTGGTACATTATTTGCATAAAAACAGCGCAACAGACGGGACCAAGAAGAGGAAACACAAACACAGGCGCTGCGGCACAGGCGACTGACCGCATCTTTTCTTTGAGCATAATGTTGAGCGAAGTTATTTTATTTAATCCTGACTGCATGTGATGGTGCAAACGATGAAAACAATTTAGCAGACTAAGTTAATTGCTGACATATCTTTTTACAAGAGCATAATAAGTTCAAGTGCACGGTGTTTGTCGAGGGCGATATCCAAATCTCATATCTAGTTTTAGAAAACAAGTGGGTGAAGAGTAATTATATATATGGACCAGGTAGCACCTTTTCCAGGTTTTCTACCCCTGCGAAAGCCAAGTAACTAACTGGGGGACTAGTCCTCCAAGTGGACCACTGCGTTATAATTCCCATTTGACAGCGTAGAATTAGCATCTGAAAAGCAAGTTGGTTTTGCACAATCAAACATCCATTTGGAGTCTGGCAAGTGGAACCCGTAGTTATTTGACAAACCAAGGGGAGACCCATTTGCAACTTCAAGAGCCCAAACGGGATTCCTATAAAGATTCTTGAAACCAGATGGAATTAAAATTTTATATTGAAACAAACTGCTACCAATTGCAATGTGTTTTTTTTAGGAAGACAGATGACACCATACATACAACTTATTGTTTTGCATTTTTTTAACGAGGAATGACTGAACAAGTGACTTTAACACAGAGTGATTGTCACTGTATCAACTTGATCCGGGGCACCAATTTGTTCCTTCTGTTCTGAGGAGACCAAGGTAGCCTTGGAATCTAATGCAGCATACCAAGAATTTTTACAATGTCAACACATAAGTAACAGCATCCAGATGAAACTGTGTGAAACTGAAATAGCCCGGAGTTCTTTTTTATGCCAATGTTTACGAGTTCTCACCAGTAATTTTACTGTCCTTATCACGCACTACACAGGCGTACATGTGGTGCACACTTCAAAGTTTTACGTGAAAGTGTAGGGGGCTGTGTAAACCCACCCGGTCAGCACTAAGCCATATGCAGCGCTGCATGTGATCAGTCACATTGCACGCTCATCTTGCACTGAGAAAGGATGAGCACTGATAGCTCTCTGCAAACACCAAATAAAATAAGCTTGAGGCTTGCTGCCGTATTCGGCACTCTACCATGGCAATATTACAAGAGATGCACATGGTGTAAGCTATGCAGGAAGCCGGGGCCACTGCTCTGCCAGCATTCAACTCGCCGAACCACTTACGCTGGCTGGCTCCAAGGCAGGATAAACTGGCACTTTTTTTTTAAACCTACCTATATGCCACCATGTTGTCATAAGCACAGGATCACCAAGCCTGCACAGCAGGTGCACCACAGGCTAGCTAACCTCATATACGTCAAGGCTGGTCACTGAGCCACACACTGCAATGCAGCATGACTGTTCCTATGCACAGGAGTTATCCCAGTGTTTCTCTCCTTTTTTTTTTCTGTCTTCTGTGTGTTTCATGTGCATAGATCATTGCCTGTGCTTTCTTTATATTATGTTGTCTAGTGAATAAACTTATTTGCCAATTCTGCACCTGCATTCCTGCCTCCGTTTCATCTTTTGTCCCCTTAGCACAGCCAGTCCAGATACCTAGGAAGAGGAAAACTGCAGGGAAAGGTATATTATTGAGGCCACACAGTGCCATCTCAGCCAGAATGACAGTGTGTGGTGCGGCCTTGTATTCTCAGATTATCATACCACCACTGGTAGGGCTTTGTGCATGCCCACTGTTGGCACAGATGCAGTCGTGCATATATGCAAGAAGTCTGCCCAATATCCTATTGAGGTATGTTGGCAGTTGGGTCACACTCACTCAAATAAAATAGCGCAAGAGAAGGACACAGTAAGGACACGTACGGGCACTGATTAGCAATCTAGTTACATAACTTGGAGGCTAACAAAAAGGCTTGAAATTAATTTGTGGACAGTGCCTAACATTAAAAGTCAGAAAAAGAAGAGAGTGGGTCACAGAAAAAAATGCCAGTTAATGACATCCAAACTGAAATCAAGAGGAAATGTGCACAGGTGCATGTAATGCAAACAGAAGACAACCAGTAATCCTTTAGGGTAACGAGGCGAGTTCCAAGCAGGGGAGGGACGTAGATAGGTGGTGATGACTATGATTTGTACTGTATGGACATAATATAAGTTTGCTTCAACAGATGTCAGCTGTAGACAGGCTGCATTTCTTCTCGTACTCATGCTCACGTGTTGTTTCTGCACCCTGTTCATTCTGTTTACTTTTGATACTAGTTACGCTTTGTTAATCGCCTCCTCCTTTTACCTTCACCTCTTGTTATTGTACTTGTTAATGACGTCAGTAGGTGGCTCAACTGTTTACAATATTCTCAAAGCATGCCCATATAAAAGTGCCCACATCTATGGAAATTAGAGTTGCCAGTCGGCACCTGTTCGTGTTGTTACTGTGTGGTCTTTGTGCTTTTACAAGAGCCTGCTTGGTGACATGCAAGGAGAGCTGGGACTTGGCAGCATTCTCTGTAGTATTTTGGCCACACTTGTACTTCTGCCTGGAGGGAAACTTGTAGCAGGGACAATGAAATGGCATTTACAGAGGTTAAGAAAAGCGCACGAACAATCTGTAGCATCACTGTCACCGCACCACAGAAATTTTTTAGCTAGCTTAATTAACACCTAAGATATTATCGAATAAAAAAATGATGCTGCTTATTTCCCCTTCAACTCGTATATGCCTACGTGCCAGAAATAGGAAATAAATAAAACAGGTCTTGGACTGCACCCTGCCATGCCTCATCCTGCCCCCGTCAATTCAGCATGCTCAATGTAAAGGCTCACTCAGATTGCCCATTCAAGTCATAGGGGTAGGGGCGGCTAAGAACATGCAGTGAGGTGTCACTCTAATAGGTTGCGAGCAGCTATCTTTAAAAATTCCTTTAAATTATTGAGTCCATGCAGATCTAAATTTGACTTGAATAGTACTCACAAAGACAACCTGTACAGATCTGCTGCTGTAGAATATGACCATCAAATAATTTCAGTCCCTTTAAACCTCCTGCAACTTATTCTTGCTGAAAATGCAGTGTTCTTCAGAAAGATCTCTTCGTTCACATTTCCCGCGTTCCAATGCAAACAATTTGAACAAGCTTAAACATACAGGCAAGCAATCAAGCTTGTATGTATATGACACAAAAAGAGACAAGGACAGAGCATAGTGCCCATTCTGTTTGTCTCTTTTTCGTGTTTCTGTGCTATTTTTGTAGTTCATACACGTCCGATCAACTGGTCCTAGACTACCTTGTCAATGTCCATGCAATGCTTCATACCATGAAGAAACAGATACTTGTCTCAACAGTTTGAAGTTCCCATAAATGCAGTACGTCGCCAGTTCTAAAACAATGGCATAGGCTCAAAACTTGCAGTCTTTTGACGCTCTGCTTAACCGATTCAAGGGCAATAAATAAGTTGCACACCCCCTCACAGGTACCATGATGGAGCGCATAGCACAGTTTCCATAGTACAGGTTGGAACAGGTGGCAATAAGCGGAGTAGAATAACATGCACTTTTTTGCCGTGCTTCTGTCTTTAAACATGGCGACTACTATAATACTGGTGCAGACTATGTATACAGAGAAACTGAGCCAACGTCAAAAAAAGAAAATTACATTAACTTATAAGGCTTCCACATAGGCTCGCAACAGCTTCCCGATCTACAACAGTAGACCAAGGCACTCAATTTCATTTGCGCATTTTCTTGCAGAAGGCAGAACATAATAACCTTACCTATCGAATGGAGACTATGGCTCACCTTTCAAAATAGCAAACTTCAGATTCTTTTTGCTACAGCCACCAACAAAGATAAAATTAAGGCACTGAGCCACAGGAGGGACCATCTGTACCTGTATGACAAATGACACTAAAATTAATACCTGCATGATATTGCCACATCATTCAGGCAATAATTTCAACTATGGTTACAATGCAGAAACCTGAAAATCACTTCCAATAAGAACAGTGTACATATGAACAGACGTTTAATGAAATTACTTTGATAAATATATACATAATGCAGGATGACCTAGAACTCCCAGAAATGTCCAATTAAATAAAAGAAAAAAAATGGGTTCACAGTTCTTCCATTGCAAACTGGAAGAAAAAAAAAGATGAGCTGCTCCATGTATGCTTCATAGGAGTGCACTGTGCAAAATTTCATACACAACACGCTTGCGGAAGTATGGCATGTGCTGCTGTGTGAACTGGAAGGGTGCATCACGGGAGATGCACTCTGCAAATTGACAGGTGAACATGCCACAGTCACTCATATTCTGTTGTTGTGGCACATCTTCCGCCACGATAAACTTCCATTCATCCCAATTTATACCATGTTTGCGTTTATGCAAACTCTCCTCCTCAAGGTACTCCCTCAGTAGGTCTATGCAGTTAGCCTTCGCATGTGCAGCACCAAAACTGTCATATAGGGCAATATGAAACCTCCGAAAGTCCACCACTGCCAAAAACCAGTGCCTGCTCAAGTGTATAGGCACTAATACTATGTCATAGCTGAATAGGTCGATTTTGCGCGTCCAACGCTTAAGACCCGCGTGGCCGTCGCGACACAACTTAGTGAAAAAGAAAGTATTGAAGGCATAGACCCGAAGGGGCCCGTTCTCTGACCGGTTCACAAGCATGCTCATATAGAAGTTTATGACCGTGTCATTGATCCACTGATTCTCGCTTAAGGTTACAATATCGGCACGCCTAACGACAAGGCTGAAGCCTCTTGCCAACACCTCTTCTTGGGGGCATGGTTTCAACGCCGCCTCCACTTCAGCCTGCATCTCAGCTGAAAGCTCGGGAGGTACGAACTTCCCGGGAACGGTGGCTGGCGGCTCTGGTTCTTCGTGCTTCTCGTCACAAGTCTCGCTGGCGGTGATGACGTCACGTTTCAAATCACCATACCAGTCTGCAGAATCTACGGAGACATAGTCTGCAATTCTCGACTGATCCCCGGACTTCGCCGAGTCTTGGCGGGAAGGTGAAAGCTCCCAGGGCTGCGCTGTGAAGAGCTTCAAGTCGTCCTCACCGAGGCCCTTAGTGACTGATGGGTGCTGCTGGCGGCCGTCGGGACTCAGAGTTTCCTCGTCAAGCTTAAATTCGCTGTCAGCGAATTTTTGCACTGTAAACTTGTAGCACAAAATCTCGTCCACTTGCGCCAGCGCTAAGCTGGCCCTTACTCTTGCATTCTGCGGCAAAGAGCGCGAGCTGAGGAGGCCGGTTTCGTTTGCTGCGCCGCCGCCAAAGTTCGCACTCGCCGCACGTCGACAGCGACGCTTGTAGAATGGTTCCGAGCGGTTACGGACTTGTACGCTGGTCATCCACAGCGCCCAGTCCCTCCGTTTTGTCCACAAGCATTTCGAATGCCAGCGCGCAGCGGCATACACGGTAGCATTGCTTACGTCCGAGCATCGAGTGAACCCGCGCAAATCTGGCATCTCGTGCGGTGGCATACTGGCGCGCAGAGCGTCCAGGCGTTGGTCCACCGCGTTCAGCCGCGGCACCATAATGAAAATGTCACCCGAGAACGGCCACGACGTACTAGACACAAAATTGTAAACCTGTGCGACAGATTCGAGCGTTCACTGTTCACTAAATTGAATAGAACCAAGCAATACAACGCCAGACGCTTGTACAAACCTTGCAACAAATGCGGTACGAATGGTGGCACAAGCGTTAAAAAAGATGGATGGATGGATGATAATGGCTTTGCCCTTTTGTACCGGGCGGTAGCTTTCGCCACCTAGCCTATACTTCCCCCATTGTTAATTTATTTTTATTTTCCCTTTCGCTCTTACAATGTCTAGTCTGTCTATCCTTTTCCCCTCCAAATTCACCCCTCCCTTGATTTCCGCCACCAATCCTCCAACCTCCCCTTCGTCAATGTCACGCTTTTCCCATCCACTCGCCCGTCCTCCTCAGTAAATCCCAGCGCTCTCTATGGCTGTTGCTGCCCCCTCTGGGAGGGCTGGGCGGAGTTCTGCGCACCTCAGAACCAAGTGCTCTATGGTCTCCGTTTCCGTTTTACAAGCAGAGCACAAAATATCCACTTCTTCAAATTTGGACCTATACGTTTTTGTTCTCACAGTCCCTGTCCTAGCCTCAAAAAGCAGTGAACTGCCCCGCGAATTATCGAATAATAGCTCTTTTTTGAAGTCCTGTTTTCGCGTCCTATATATGCCTAGCGCCGATTTTTCCTGCATTCTTTCTTTCCACATCTTTCGGTCTCCTTTACCTCCGCTTTCACGTTAGTATTTTGTTGCGTCCCATCCCTCACCCGTAAATACTTCGTTCTTAGCTTTCGGGTTCTATTAGTCCATTTTGTGTTAATACTTTTTATGTACAGATACTTGTACAGCTTTTTTGCCCACCTTGTTCCCTCCATTTGAGTTAGTCTCTGATCATATTTCAGTTTGCTGATTGCCTCCCGAACCTCGAACGACGCCCAACCCATACCTCCCTGGACTCCCTCGTTCGGAATGTTCCCATGGGCTCCCAAGGCTAGCCTTCCTACACTTCTTTGTCTGACCTCTAGCCCTGACTGTACTTCTGATTTCATGCACAGGACAGCATTTCCAAATGTGAGGCCCGGTACCATGATTCTCTTCCATACCCCTCTTACCACCTCATACCTATTATAGTTCCATAGTGCTCTATACTTCATAATGTATGAATTCCTTTTTCCTTTATCTTTCAGAATCCTCTCATGCTCTTCCAGATATTTTTTTCCTTCACTTAGCCATACACCTAGATACTTATAAGCAACGTTCTTAGACAGTTTCAGTGGGCTTCTTCGATTATCCGCCTCTGAAAGCCCGCGGGTTGCTTGCGGGCTGCCCGAGCGCGCTCGATTTTCTCGGGTTGCTCCGCCCACTTCCGGTGGCTGCCCGGAACGCGTTCGTTTTTCTCTGGCTGGGCGGTTTCGGGCTGCCAGCCGGCGGCCAGACTCGCCAGGACGATTTTGTGCTGGCAGCGCTCGGGCAGCTAGCAGACGACAGAGAGGTGTACGGTAGCGGCAAGCTCGCGCGGCCATTTTTATATGGACTAGAAGGACCGCGGTTCTTCATGCGATGTTTTGCGCGATGCAGGCGCTTGTTTCGACTAGGCCACGGTGCATATCGACTGTGTCGCCTGCAATGGCACCTTTTGCGGTAGTTCTCGGTGTTTATTGATATGTTTTGCGTGCGTATGCGCGATCATATTTCGATCGTCTCACCACCTCGCAAGCACAATTGCTCGCTTCATATTACGATCGCGTACCAGCTGATTCACAAAATATTTCGGCTGTTAATTTCGTGCGCCCGGCGGATATTGCGATGGTGTTCGAGGCCTTTCACGAGAGCAACCGGATTCCAGTTCTGAGTACGCGTTGAGACGCGCGCATATATGCATGTGCTGAACGTGTTTTACGAAGTGTTGGTTGAGCGCGATACGGGAGCGTATGGTCTTCGTTGCGTTTGGCGCAGTGCTAAAGTGGATATGCTTTGAAAAACGCTTGACTGAAACATGTCCTTTATTAAAAGCCCTCACGAGCACATTGCTCGAGACATCTCTGCGGGCAATAATTGTCGCGCCGACCAAGTGCTGATTCTGTCGTCGCCAACTGCATGTTGTACAGCTTCATGCTCGGGCCTTCTGCCACATATGCTCAAAATATCTGAGAATTACCCTAGGCATGCACCTCCTCGCGTTTGGCTCATTTAAAAAAGAGATAAAAATGAGCTCTAGCGCTGATCGTCATGCAAACACACGCGGAACGTGAGGCGCCGACACGCAGGGCTTTATTGTCGCGCCTTTCATTCCAGTGCCAGTTCTCTGCTATAAAGCTGTATTATTACAGAAACGACGCAGCTAAATTTATACAGTGCACCCGCTTGTTCTGGGTGGACGTTCAACAAGCTAATATGCGCTTTTGCCGAGATTATGCGTTCCTTGCCCGCAGCAAAAGCCGGCGGCCGACAGACTACAGTTGAACGAACGTATCCCGATTCTTTTCTGCTTACAGCTTACAGGAAGCAGGTTACCAGCGTAGAACGACCCCAGCAGAGTCCACCAGGGTCGATCGTCGGCGGTCATACCAGTCATATAGACGGTTTACAGCGCGCAGTTCTTCCCTTTGAGACCAGATGGCGCCACAGGTGCACTAGGAACACGGCATCATTACTTGCCTCGTAAGTCGCCAGCGTGTATGCCTCGACGCAGCAGTGGAAATGTGGAAAGAGCAAATGCATGCTTTGTTGTGGATTGCAAGAATTGCGACAAACAGTTAATTGGACAGGATGCGATCGTTTGCGAGCTTCACGGAACCGAACTGCACAAGGACGTACTGCCCCTAGCTGTTCGCGCCCGTTGGACATCCACCCTTTCCGAACGGGCAAACGCAACACACACGTTCGCCAGCGCTAAAGATGATCTTGGAAAATCTGCGAGGGTAAGTGCGCAACATAGCCGCATGAACAAGCTGTCCCGCCACCAAAACGTCAAAAAAAAAAACAACTTACGCTCCTATACTGCTAGTGCATATATTGTGCAGTGCATAGCCGTGCGAGCGGACAACGCTTACCGTCAGTTCGTGTAACACAGTCTTGGTGCTATTGTTGAACTTCGCTCCAAGTAGCGCGGTTTTTGTGGACCACAATCGGAATAAAGCATTTGTGTTACAGCAGCTGGGCTCTGCGGTTGTCACTTCCTCGCGGTCCATGCGAGACAGTCACTAGAAGTGACTCCGGCTGATTACTTACAACCAGCGAGACCTCGAGCATTTTCATGTCCGCATATCGAGCATGGAGCGTACCACAATTTTATACTATGTGAGGCTGACATAATTGTGAACTTCTTGTAGTGAACGCTCTGCCATGCGCGCGTTATAACAAGTATATCGCGGAATCCTTGTAAACGATTGCATGCAACTTGTGAAGGCTGCTTGATGCATGGTACTGCTTACATGATTGGGTAACATTTGTTTGTTTATTTATTTTTGTCGCCTTCCTTTGTTTAGCAAACCAACAGAAAATATTTTAGGCTTCTTAAGCACCTTTAAAAAGTTGTAAACAAATGAGTACGATGTGCATGTGAACGTTTTAGAGCAGTCTCCGCATGCATGTACACAATACGATAATGACCTGCGCAGCCGCAGGGTCGTTAAACCGTGCTGTTTTAGATAATAACAATAAAAAATATTAAGCAAAGCCTTCAGCGGCATTCAGGCGATCCACCTCTTGCCTCGAACAGGCGGAGAGCTCAGCGGCTCTTCGCGACATGAAGCCCGATCACGTTTTCACGCCTAAAGTGATCAAATTAGGGTTTTCACATGTCCTTCGAAGCTTCGGACCAACCACAGTGTCGTCTTACCACTCCTTCACAACCGTATCAGCCGGAACACTGCCTGTCGGAACCGAAACATCAGAGGCAGCAGCCGTCGCGACAATGCGCGCGCCGAGCGGTCAGGAGGCGAGTAATGGCGGCGTGATCACGTGATCAAAGATGGCAGCCTCCATGATACGTCGCTGTAAACCGTCTATATACTTACTGCGTAGTAAGCAAACACGCAATAATCCGAGAGTACGGCTTGTCGTTTGATAAACAACGCACGGGCAGTTTTTCCGTCCTATGCTTACACAGTGCACCGAAGGCACACGCTCGCGTTGTCGTTGCCGATGTATACGAGTGCGAGCTTGATCAGCTGCATGTTCTGCAGTCTGCGGCACGCAGCCCTCGAGTCGTTGTTTTCGATACCAAGCAGCCGATTCCTACCTTTCGCGCGTGAGACGCAGAACGCGAAGCTAGAGAGAGCATCTGCCCTCCGTGATCCGCGACTTGCTTGCCACCGTGATTGCCGAAAGGCTGGTTCCGGTGGCCGCCAGCCCACGTGATCATGATGCGTTTTCCTGTCAGAGGCGAACTTACGGGCCGCCAGCGGGCTGCCCTAACAGAAAAGCTCATAAAGGGACTTTAGGCTGCCCGAGCGCGGTTAATCGAAGAGGCCCAGTTTCGCAGCTCCCTATACTCGCCGCTTGATGGCGTGCCTATAGTGGACGTCGCTGGAACTAACGGCGCTGCAGTCGCGCTTTTCTACGCATCTCGCGCGTCGTCTGCTACACCCTCGTAGAGACAGGAGGCGCCGCGCCCATACCTGCAGGTTAATTATTTTTTTCCGGCGTGACCAAACAAGAATATGGCATAACTGCTGTTCGTACGTGTCGAAAAGCTGTTCCGCTTGGAGGGCAGAAGGGTACAACCTATGAGGTTGGGGCGAACAATATCTGAAGGAGGCACGCACGATCGGCGCGGTTCGCCTTTTAGGTGTCTATAGTCCCAACCTTCTCGTGTGTGTCATTGTATATATTATGTTTTTTCTGGCGGTTATAGCACTTCACACCAACCTGTGCAACGAAATAATCTACTGTTTCTTGTGTTCATTAGGTTCGAATAATTGAACGTGATCTGAATAAGGTAAGACAAACTTGTTTAAATGTTTCACTGTACAGCTCTTTTACGGCACATCGTTCGTTAAACTGCGCCATTTTTAAAAACAATTTATCGATCTCTTGAGGAGAAAATTATTTTAAATGTCAAACGCTTCCATGGAAAGAGAAAAAAAACGTCTTGCTTTGTAAAAAGCGTTCCATTAATGGGTGCTTAAAGCAGTTTTGCTCTCTTTCTCGCCGACTGCACTTGAGCAGTTACCAGCATTTCAGAGTTCATTTTCCTGGAAAAAAGTTCATCCTCATGATGACGTAAAACTTGATCACTTTAGGAGTGACTTCCTGGCAGTGAGCATGACAACCGACTGCAGGCACAGAGGACTCTTCATGCTTGTCTAGTACCTCCCAGGACAGGTCGCCAAATACAACGCGTTTCTCAGGGGCTTTGTGAACAATGCTCTCTATCATATTTAATTTATGACTGCGTACAGCCTTAGCGACGGCTCGTGAAGGCATCCTGGCTTGAACGACCTCAGGTCAGGCAAGTGCCTCTGAACAACATCACTTGGGCTGGCGTGTCCAGGAGCAGTCGTCAGCGTGACCTGGCAATCCTTACAATGCACTGCCTTAGCTATCTTCTTATGCACATATCCTGCTAAGTAATAAACAACCATTTCTTCTGGTCCAGCTCTTTCGTATCCATGCTCGCCCAAGTCATCACTTTCACTCGAAAAAGAGCTTATGCTGAACTCAAGCTGAACTGTATGATCGATTTCAGCTGCTTTAAGGATGTCATGAACGCAGGCGCTGCAAAGCTGGGAGATCAACCAGTGCTGTTTCAATTCCTTGATCTGTAAGCGTTGCGAGCGCTGCTTTCAGTGCCACAACATCGCTCTGTTTCTTCTCCCGCGCGGCAGTTGCTCGAAAAGCTTTCCTCTTCAAGTTCTGCAGCTTCTGGCCCTTCTTAGGTGCTGACGTTTTCTTCCTCGCTCGAACCTGTTTTCGAAAACGCAAGCAACGCGCACAGATTAGCTGTTTCGAAAAAAAAAACATAACAGTGTTTGCGAAGAACAGCTTCCGACTTCGTCGGCTGTTTATGAAGGTTTGTATTTACTCCTGCACAGATATTTAAGCCATCTGTTTCCAGCAGAATGTCCTCAAGGTCAGTGACAGAAGCTACAGTTTTTAAAAGCTGCTTGTGCAGCTTGTTGTAGCCGTTCACGAAGCAGCTACCATCTTCCACGCCTTGGGAATGACTAGACGGCTTGCCGCTATAGCTTTCTGCAGTAGAAAACTGCACACACCTTCCCAGTTATTTCGTCCTGTATAGAATCATGTTGCCACTCAGTAGATGGCAGAGTCGCAGTCGCCAGGTCACCAATCCTCAGTGCAGTCGTCGTAGTACTGGTTTCCGCTGAGCGGGAAAGAGGCATCAGCTCATTCGGGCTGACTGCCTCTACGCAAGGATCGCCTGAGGAGGACGTACTGTCGCTGCAAGAATCTTCACACTTATCAGTCTGCATGACAGCACGCGTTTTTGGTGACTTCCGTCTGAATTTCACAATTTTTGGCTTTGAGAATCGGTCTGGCAGGCCGGGAAAGAGTCGAGGGACGGCATCGCGCACTAGCGCCCAGTTCCCGCGGGGAATTCGGACCTCTTGCCTATTCACAACCTGCTTGTACTCCTTGATAATATCTTCATGCTCAAAATGATGCTCACATATCTTAGACGTGTGAGAGAGCCGTCTGTACTTGCCATGCAACGTCTGCTCCCACCTTTTAAATTCGCTTGCATCGCGAGGCGATTTGAAAAAATGACGACCGGTGGCATCGTTTCTGTTGCCACTTGTGCAGCCGGGCGCAAAGCAGGATGGCATGTGTACCTCTCGCTTGAAGTCACCAAGTGCACATATTTCACCACAAACACGTTTTCACAACACTAACAGCACCACCACACGGAAAACCAGCTTGAAAATCTGACTAGCCTGTCGTAACTGCAGCGAGCGAAACTCCCGCGACAGCAGACGATGTAGAAAAGCTCGACTGCAGCGCCACTAGTTCCCGTGACCGCCACTTTAGCCACCTTCCGAGCGGAGCTGCGAAACTGTCTAGGAACGTTGCTTATAAGTTCTCACATGGTCTATCACAGTGTCTTGTATTTCTAGTGGGTCTCCCTTCTCATCATTATATACAATTATCCCTGGCTTCAGTCTACTGAACTGGAGTCCTAGCTTGTTGCCCTCCTCACCACAGATTTTAGCTAGTTCCTGCAGCCTATCTCGCTTGTCTGCTAGTAGAACAATATCATCCGCATACATTAGTCCAGCCAACACTTGGTTTACCTTCTGACCATCCTGCATATAACTCACGTCAACTCCTACCCTACTCTCTTCCAACATCTTTTCCATTTGTCTCACGTATACCATGAAAAGTAGGGGTGATAGTGGGCAGCCCTGCCTTAGCCCTCTCTTAATTTTAGCTGGTTTTGTAGTTTCTCCCTCCCAGGTTACTACGACCTCATTGTCTGAATATACACGTTGTAGATATTCAACCAGATTTATATCGGCACCATATCCCTTCAATTGGTCCCAAAGTTTCTCCTGATTCACATTGTCATATGCCCCCTTAATGTCTAAAAATGCCATCCATAGAGGCCTCCGACTTGCCTCAGCTATCTCTATACACTGCGTTATGACAAATAGATTGTCCTCCAACCGTCTGTCCTTTCGGAAACCGTTCTGCAACTCTCCCAAGATCTCCTCACGCTCTGCCCATTCTTCCATTCTCATTTTCACCATCTGCATTGCTAGCGTGTAAATAACTGATGTGACCGTAATTGGTCGGTAGGATTTAATGTTGTCCCTGTTTCCCTTGCCTTTGTATATTAGTCTCATCCTGCTCACTTTCCAGTCTTTTGGAACGTCTCCTCCCTCTACTACTTTTTCAATGATCTGTCGTAATTTCAATTTGCTTTTTTTGCCTAGTATGGTAATTAATCTCATGACAGCTGCAATGATGATGATGATGACCATTCCTTCTCTGTAGTGGGTGGTACCATTTTTGAATCCTACCAAATAAAAAAAAAGAAGACGAGCAAAAAAGTTAAAAAATATGCTCTCTGCGCAACGTCTGAGCATTGCTTTTTGAAGTATCTTTTTTTTGTTCGGTATGACGTTCGTCCGATTCGTCCACTGATCTCCACTAGGTGGGTTCGTCTTTATAGCAGCGGTGCACTGATCTCCACTAGAGGGTTGGTGGTGGTGGGCACTCCACTAGGGCAACTAGGTGAAGTGAGCTAGACATGGAGGAAGGAAAACTTTCCTTCCTCCATGGAGCTAGAGGAGCTCACTTTAACTAGGGGCATGGGCATGACTAGGGGGCTCGATGTTGGGTCGTAGGGTGTAGGCTGCCTCGACAAGATCTAAAAACGTTGGCCTCGACGTGCTCGCTCCCCTACCGCCGCTGCGGCCTCGACCCAGAAGTCAGCCTTTGGCTGCTTTGGCAGTGCACGAAATCGGACCTCGGCACGGTTTTTCAGTTCCAGTTTTCGCATTCCCCTTGGTGAATTGGTTTTTGAGGAAAGGAAATGGTGCAGTACCTGTCTCACACATCTAGGTTGACACCTGAACCGCGCCGTAAGGAGTGGAGGTCTCCGGAATAATTTCGACCACCTGCAGATATTTAACGGGCACTGACATCGCACAGCACACGGGCGCCTTTTGCGTTCCGCCTGTCATTTCGTATTTTTACCGTTCTCGTCTTTTCCCGCGACATTTAATGCCTCAGTAAAACTTGGGTTGGGCCTAGTTGGTACATGATGTTGTGAAGGTGTAGGTTGCGCAACCACGGGACGAACCACTACCTGTTGCGTTGCCAACTGCATGAGGAGACCAGCACAGTTTCGGGAAAAGACGTTTCAAAGATAAGGTTTGGTTTGGTTTGGTTTATTGGGTTTAACGTCCCAAAGCGACACAAGCTATGAGGGACGCCGTAGGGAAGGGCTCCGGAAATTTCGACCACCTTGGGTTCTTTAACTTGCCCTGACATCGCACTGTACACGGGCCTCTAGAATTTCGCCTCCATCGAAATTCGGCCGCCGCGGCCGGGATCGAACCAGCGTCTTTCTGATCAGCAGCCGAGCTCCATAACCACTGAGCCACCGCGGCGCCGCTCCCTTACGTGTGTCAAGCTGCAAAACACTGCTCCACTTCATCTGATGCAGGTCTACCTCATCAACCTGGAACGTCGGCCGGAACGGCGAAAGCGTATGGAATACTGCTTCGAAGAGCTGGGTGTCGCCTTCAAGGCAACGACCGCCATCGACAGCCAATAACTTTTGCTGTAAAAGTTTAATTTTGAACTGAAACCAATATTCTGGGACCACCTCATACTGGAGCCCATTCTGACTTAATCTTTATTTTATTAATGGTTTATGGGGGTTTAGCGTCCCAAAGCAACTCAGGCTATGTGCGACGCCATAGTGAAGGGCTCCGGAAATGTCGACCACCTGGGGTTCTTTAACTTGCACTGACATCGCACTGTACACGGGCCTCTAGAATTTCGCCTCCATCGAAATTCGGCCGCCGCGGCTGCAGGATCGAACCCGCGTCTTTCGGGCCAGCAGCCGAGCGCCGTAACCACTGAGCCACCGCGGCGGGTACCAAAAATAACGATTCATTGCAATGGGACCTTCACCAGGCAGTCGACTTTGCAGTCACCACTTACCGAATTATGTTTCGATCAAACCGGAGCGAGGGCGCGATCACTGTTTGGTGAGGTGCCGACGGTGTTTTGGTTCCCATTAGTGCCTCCAAAGGGTATATGATACTGCTTTTCAGGCCGCCGCGGTGGCTCAGTGGTTATGGTGCTCGGCTGCTGACCCAAAAGACGCGGGTTCGATCCCGGCCGCGGCGGCTGGAATTTCTTTGGAGGAGAAATTGTGCGATGTCAGTACCCCAGGTGGTCGAAATTTCCGGAGCCCTTCACTACGGCGTCTCTCATAGCTTGTGTCGCTTTGGGACGTTAAACCCCATAAACCAACCAACCGATACTGCTTTTCTAATGGATCAAGTGTATCACTGTTCGTACTGTACCAAATTATGCCTGGATGGGCTGCTATTCGTGATGCTTGGTGCAGTTGACTTTTAATAGCGTTTGCCCTCCGTTCCTCTTCCTCTTCCACAATTTCTTTCGCGCTGTGCGCATCGGAAAAGGCGTGCGCTGCAGCATTCGTCTTTCTCGTCATTCTTAAATTTTTCTCGCGATGTGCAGCTATCAAACGTGGCTGTGCTGTGGAGTTGGGTTAAAAGCACACCCGGAAGATAAATGACGCCCTAAAGCGATAAACATTACCCGTCATCGATGAAACGAGACATCGGCTGCCTGTAAATGAAACTGAAACTGCAGCTGTATAACACGCGGCTTTTCGAGTGACGAGTGTCAGGATTTCCGCCATCGTTCGCCTTTCCTGATGTTCCTATACGCTCGAAAGGCAAAAACCAGATAAGAACGTAGTGTTTTATGCACGTACCGCTTTGCCGCGGCAAGGTGTGACCTGCATTCCGGTTGTTTTTTTCGGTTTCTCTGAAATTACAGGGTTCTCCAAACAATGCTCACATTTTTCGCGTTCAACTACAAGAGAACGCAAAAAACTGAGAACAAAAGGGCGAAAGGCGCGACTTTTTGCACTGAAATACACAGCAGACACCGAGCTTCTGGGACATGCCGTCGAACTTCCAGTGGCTTCACTAGCGTCCGCTTCGGAAAGTGCATGGAAAGGGGGAATGCGGCATCCAGCCACCTAGAGGGGATGAGTGGTTGCGGTATAGATATTGGAGGGGCTTGGTTTCTGAACGTTCGGTCATTCTAGTTCACTATACAAATAAGTTATAGTTCGGTCGTTCCATGTTTGCATGGTTTGGTTCTCGTCACGTGGTAATGGTGGTGATGTCTGGTCACGTGGCACTGCATTGACGCGCGCGCGCGTGGGAGCACGTGCGGAGCCTTCATGTCGGTATAGTGCCTAGAATAATGTCGGGTATCGACGCGCCCTCTACGCTCTACGTACGCGTGGCATCTCTGAACGCTGCGCGCGTTGCCCGCTTCCTTACGCTAGCTTCCAGCGCTTTCCCCGCAAGAGACATAATACTTACACGTAGAGCACTAAGGCGTGCTAGTTGGTTCATAGTTACAGAAGGTAAAACAGCGCAAGGATGCGGACGTGCAAATGGCAAACAGGGGGCGCTGACGAGGAATTGAAAATTAATTCCGCATGCGTGAAATATGAGGAGGGAAGATGGTTAGGGGAAGAAACACAAAAGATGAAGGAAAAACGTTAGACATCACTGCTGCGACCCGCGTTGGGAGAATGCGAAAGCATTGATGCCTCCTTCACACTCGTCGCCTCTCTTCAAAGCAACTCAGGCTATGAGGGACGCCATAGTGAAGGGCTCCGGAAATTTCGATCACCTGGGGTTCATTAACGTACACTGACATCGCACAGTACTCAGACCTCTAGAATTTCGCCTCCATCGAAATTCAGCCGCCGCGGTCGGGATCGAACCCGCGTCTTTCGGGTCAGCAGCCGAGCGCCGTAACCACTGAGCCACCGCGACGGGGCTGCCTCTCTTTGCTTTACTTTAGACTGTTTGCCTCTTTTTTTCTCTCTTTTGACTGTTTGCCTTTCTTTTTACTTACAGTTTTGACGCCTACCACTATTTTCAAGTCATCGCACTATATGCACGTCCGGGGCTATTTTGACGTCTAAATGACCTTTTGGCTTATAATTAATTATTTACTCCAGATCATTCAAAGTTGGTGTACAGCGACATTTTATCATCCTATGTCACGTGGTTAAATTTTTCCTTCAATTTTGACGTCTTATACCACGTCCGATACTATTTTGACGCCTAAGTGACATTTTTGCCTCTAATTATTCATCTAATTACTTCACATCAACCAAATTTTGACGTGCATCATCCTCACACCATCCTCTATCACACACAATATTTGTTTTTCGCTTAACTCTCACACGAACCGAGAAACCGTTTCCGACACGTTTTGCGGACACGAAATCGTCGACATAGCCAAGTAATTCATTTGTTTATTTATTTTATGTACATACTGCAGACAATGGTTAGGTCCAAGCAGGACAGGCACTGTACAGAATGAGCAAATCAGAAAAATCACACGGCAACTTGCAATTTACAAAAAAAAAAAGAAAAAACATGCATTCAGTTACAAAGCGTGGCTCGTGCCAAACAAGCCAGTGTTGGTCTGTGGGGGACAGAGTTCCAGTCCGCTATTGTGCGGGAAAAAAAAAGAAAATTTGAACAGATTTTCGCCTGCAAAGTATAGTGCTAACAGGCTGGTGTGATAGTGTGGCGTGCTGTTTGCGGGCTGAGTAAATAGATATGATGACGGTTTAAGTCCCAACTTGCGGTTGAGCAACAGGGAAAGAAAATCTAAGCGGGTACTTTTTCGACGACACTCAAGGAGGGGTATACCATGAGCCTGCATTATTTCGGAGGGTGAATCAGATTTGGAAAATGTGATTTGGAAATCGCATTAATAAAAATGATACATAAACCTGCAACATTCACAAAAGCAAAAGAAACATGAACAGCAACAGCACAACGGACGGCCAACCTGTAGTCTTGCTAATGGCATCTGTACTAAAAGAAAGCGATCCATCGGAGGAGTTTGGAAGGGGCGAGAGGTTTATGACTGCGAAAACGTCGGGTGTGCAGCTTTGGGTGTAAACAAATAATAATAATAATAAAGAACTATATGCGTATGCCGAATTCATTTTTTGAAATTCTGTTATAACCGAGAAAGGTTTGTATCCTTGAGGTGTATTCTACCAGAATCTTCACCTTGCTGGCTCTTGAGCGCGCTCTTGAGTACAGACAGGTTGTCACAAACGTGGCACCATTTATGCATTTATGTTTATTGAAACGTATTAGGTGTCCCGTGTTTTTTTTAAAAATATTACGTGCCCTAAGGTTTGAGACTAAGTGGACACACACACACACACGCACACACACACACACACTGTGGGGTTGAAATGGGGGGAGATAAACACGTTCTCCCCGTTTAACCGCGGCCGACACAGTACAAAGCCGCGCGGACCCCACCCCGTGGTCGCGTACGCTACCGAGCGCACGCCGACCACGGCGGGCCTTGCTCTATGGGAACAAAGGAACGCCACACTGGCTGACACAAACAAGGTATTTATTGCTATAACAACAATAACGCCAGCTAGCAACAAAATGCACTGAGGAATCTAGGATGTCCGACTCACCAGCACGGCTACGAGCGAACGTTCGCCCACGGTAGGGCAAAGGGATAAACTCCGAGGCCCGACGGGACGGGCTCGGCGGGAGCAAGTTCCGACCAAGAGGCGCCCGCGGCGAAGAGCGGAGTGGCGCGCGGAAACGTCCAACACGCTTCCCTGTCCCAGCGAGAAGAGAGCTAGCTATCCCCCGCGCGCGCGCAGCAAAACGCCATCCGTGGCGCTGGTGTCGCTGCGACGCGAGCGCCCTCCCCTGTTAGTTAGAGTAACCAAACTGAAAAGGGTGCGTTGCGGGAGAGATAACTACAGGGAACTAGAGCGTTGAGGGAAAGCGAACGCAGGGGACGAAGGCGTCCCCACAACACACACACACACACGCACACGCACACACGCACACGCACACACACAGGGTGTCCAGGCTAACTTTAGCCGAGGGTTAAAAGATATTTGAGGTAGGCCAGGGAAACCACTTACATACATCTACCAACCTACTTGCGCACCATAGGCAATTTTTTGTTTTGCAATTAATTAATTACCAATTAAGATAATTTTCCTAAACGCGTAAATATTGACTTTAGACAGCAAATGTGAATAGCAAAGTTGGAGAGCACCTTCAGAAACCCTCATTCTATTTATTTGCGATAACGGAAGCCTCACGTGTATCGTTTTTCTGAGCTCCAAAGAAAGTCCGCGAAATACAAAACCAATCACGTGACTAGCGCATTCGCGCGCCACGATTGTGCTGCTCTCAATCCTGGTTTGAGTGAACGAAATCAGCTGCTGGCAAGGCGCGGCGACCCCCCTGCTCCGGCAGGCCGATATGTCGACGGTGGTTGCGGCGCAACTTGCACCGTCACGCTTGCAGATTGCACGCTTGCGTCTCTACCACCGTCGACATATCGGCCTGCCGGAGCAGGGGGGTCGTCGCGCTTTGCCAGCAGCTGATTTCGTTCACTCAAACCAGGCTTGAGAGCAGCACAATCGTGGCGCGCGAATGCGCTAGTCACGTGATTTTTTGAGTGTATTTCGCGGACTTTCTTTGGAGCTCGGAAAAACGATACACGTGAGGCTTCTTTATCACAAATAAATAGAATGGGGGTTTCTGAAGGTGGTCTTCAACTTTGTTATTCACATTTGCTGTCTAACGTCAATATTTACGCGTTTAGAAAAATTATCTTAATTGGTAATTAAAAATTGCCTATGAGGGGCAAGCCGGTTGGGAGGTGTATGTAAGTCGTTTACCTGGCCTACCTCAAATATCTCTTTTTAACCCTTGGCTAAAGTTAGCCTGGACATCCTGTGTGTGTGCGAGCGTGTGTGTGTGTGTGTGTGTGTATGTGTGTGTGTGTGTGTGTGTGTGTGTGTGTGCGTGCGTGTGTGCTAGCGCGTGTGTGTGTGAGTGTGTGTGTGTGAGTGTGTGTGCGTGTGTGTGTGCGTGTGTGTGTGTGTGTGTGTGTGTGTGTGTGTGTGTGTGTGTGTGTGTGTGTGTGTGTGTGTGTGTGTGTGTGTGTGTGTGTGTGTGTAAGAAAGACAGTTGGGGTTTGATGCCCCAGCAGCTAGCGCCTACGAAGGCGAGAAAGAAGAAGGTAGGTGAAGCTGACGAAGTTCGGTTGGCGCCTGTGTCTTGGCCAATCCCCCGTTGTGGGTACGCGCCATTATTTAGAGGACAACAACAACAACAAAGTTTGCGCTTCCGAACGCCGGCCTGCTGAGCAGCGCCGCTGGAACAAGGACTGTGGCCGTCTGTACTAACTGTGCGAGTCCCCTCATTATACACTTGGTGGAGGTGCTGCTTGTTCTCCCCCTGGATCTACGCCACGATGCCCAGGCTACCAGGCTCTACCACGACGTCCGACACCCCGGGCCTAACCTGCCCAGCCTGTCCCCCCCCCCCCCCCGCTGTCATCTGTTCCGGTGCCGTCCGTCAGCGCGACCCTACGATCTTCAGCGGCACTGACGACACCGACGTAGAAGATTGGCTGGCCTCCTACGAACGCGTGAGCGCTTACAACAAATGGGATGACGTCGTTAAGCTCACGAACGTCATCATCTACTTGACCGACGTCGCCAACTTATGGTTCCGTAACCACGAAGCGGATTTTACTACCTGGGCGGGTCTCAAAACCAGCTTGACTGACGTCCGGCCGCCCCGCTGTCCGAAAACTTCGCGCCGAACAACTTTTGAGCAGTCGTGCCCAGCAGAATGGCGAGAATTTCACCAGCTATATCGAGGACGTCATTGACTTGTGTAAGCGACTCAATCCATCTATGAGCGAGGCTGACAAAATCGGACACATTCTGAAAGGGATTGAGGACGACGCATTTCAAATGTTGGTGTCTAAAGATCCTCAAACCGTCTCCGACGTCGTCTGTGTCAGAGCTACGACGAGCTCTGCAAACAGCGTCATGTCACCCGGCGTGCTATTTGCCCGGACGACAACCTTTCGAGCTTGGCGGTAGGCGGTCCTGCTAACGATCAGCCGACCCTTCTTCAGCACATCAAGCAGTTTGTGCGAGAGGAGGTCGCCCGTCAATTATCGCTGGTTACCAGCCAACCCGCCCCAACGCCATCGCTGTCGCCTTCTGCTCAGCGTGTCATCCAGGAGCAGGTAGCTGAGGTCCTGCCGCCCACTAATCCACCTCCTCTGGTCACTTTCCCCACCACTTTACCTCGGGGAGAATCGCTTGGCACGGTTGATGTCATCGATTTCGACGCCGCTTCTCGTGTCCTTGATGACCCTGACATTCATGACGTCAACGCCCTCACTCCTCCCGTCGACGTCGCCGACTCATCCTCCCCGGATAAGTCTTCGCATTTTGTCGATACCGCTCTACCACCTCACCAACGCGCCCAGCTAATCGCTTTGCTGCAGCGCTTCCGCGCATCCTTCGACTCTTACAAGCACCGTTGGGTCGTGCAGCAGCGGTTCGCCACCATATCGACACTGGCACCCATGGACCCTTGCGCCAACGCCCCTACAGCATCTCCTCCGCTGAGCGCCGCATCATTGATGAACAGGTGAACGACATGGTGAACGACGCGGAGTGATCCAGCCCTCTCACAGCCCGTGGGCTTCTCCGGTCGTGCTCGTCAAGAAAACAGACGGCTCCATTAGATTCTGCGTAGACTACCGCCGGCTAAACAAAATTACTCAGAAGGACGTCTACCCTCTGCCTCGTATAGATGACGCGCTTGATTGCCTGCAGGGAGCGGAGTACTTTTCTTCGTTGGATCTGCGCTCCGGGTACTGGCAGGTGCCGATGGCCGACGTCGATCGCCTGAAAACAGCTTTCATCACGCCTTATGGGCTGTATGAACTTAATGTGATGCCCTTCGATCTCTGCAACGCGCCTGCCACTTTTGAGCGTATGATGGACAACATCCTCCGCGGGCTTAAATGACAGACATGCCTTTGCTACTTGGACGATGTTGTCATCTTCTCCGCCTCGAGAGTGTTCTTCGCTGTCTCAGTGACGCTGGCCTGCAGCTGAACATGAAAAAGTGTCGCTTTGGCCCCCGACAGCTGACTATCCTCAGCCACGTCGTGTCCAAGGGTGGTGTACTCCCGGACTCTGCCAAGCTCCGCGCAGTTGCTGATTTCCCGAAGCCCACATCCCTGAAAGAACTCAGAAGCTTTCTTGGACTTTGATCCTACTTTCGCCGGTTCGTCAAGAATTTTGCTGCCATTATCACCCCGCTGACAAAACTTCTCGCTGGCAGCCACGACTTGTCGGCTTGGTCCGCTGCATGCGACGAAGCTTTTGCAACGCTGCGCCAGCTCTTCACCTCTCCTCCGATCTTGCGCCATTTCGAACCTTCCGCGCCTACAGAACTCCACACAGACGCCAGCGACATTGGTCTCGGTGCCGTTCTAGCTCAGCCGAAACCTGGTTTCAATGAGTACGTCGTTGCTTACGCCAGCCGTGCGCTTACAAAAGCGGAGACTAATTATTCCGTCACAGAAAAAGAATGTTTGGCGATTATTTGGGCGATCACTAACTTTCGTCCTTACTTATACGTATGGGCGCCCGTTCGATGTCATTACAGATCACCATGCCCTCTGATGGCTGTCGTCACTCAAAGATCCGTCTGGCCGCCTCGCTCGTTGGGCTCTCCGTTTACAAGATTACGACATTCGGGTCATTTATCGTTCCGGTCGTAAACACTCCGATGCCGACGCTCTCTAGCGCTCCCCTGTGACCTCTGATCCTGACCCACCATCTATTTCCGGCCTCACACCTTTTCTTGACACTATTGATATGGCTTCTGAGCAGCTCAAGGATCCTTGGATTACTTCTCTTCGGGATTTCTTAGCCAATCGCTCAGCGCGCCTCCCTTCTATAGAGCGCTCCGTCGTCAAGCTCATCACTTTGTCGTGCTTGACCAGCTGCTGTACCGTCGGAACTACCTCCCCGATGGTCGCAAATGGCTGCTCGTGATTCCAAGGCATCTCCGCTCTGCCATTTGTGCCAGTTATCACGACGACCCGCAATGTGCTCATGCTGGTCTGCTGAAAACTTTTACCCGCCTGCGCCTTCGGTATTATTGGCGGGGTATGTACCGTTTTGTCCGCCAGTACATACTCTCTCGCCTGGAATGTCAGCGTCGCAAGAACCCACCACCGCACTCACCTGCTCCTCTGCAACCGTTGCCATGCCCAGCCCGGCCATTCGACCGTGTTAGAATTGACCTTTATGGCCCTCTTCCCCGCACTGCCGCCGGGAACCGCTGGATCATCGTCGCCATTGATCATCTCACGCGCTATGCGGAAACTGCCCCGTTACCAGCTGCGACGGCCTCTGACGTAGCCAGTTTCATACTTCAGAACAATATTTTTCGTCACGGTGCGCCTCAGGAATTGCGATCGGGGTCGCGTCTTCTTGTCCGGCGTCGTGGAAGCCCTTCTTCGGGAGTGTCATATCGTTCATCGCACGACGTCTTCGTACCATCCGCAGACGAACGGCATGACCGAGCGCTTTAACGGACCCTCGGCGACATGATGGCCAAGTACATTTCTGCCGATCACTCCGACTGGGACCGCGTCCTACCTAGAGATGTAAAATTTCAAGAAATTTTGAATGGCATGAAAAAAACCGTTTTTTTCAAGGTTTTTTTCATGAAAAATTGAAAATTTTGCAAATTGTGACAAAAACAGATTTATTTGCAACACCACAACGATCGATAATAATGCTCCGAAGTTCAGTCGCATATGCAGTTATAGATGTCATATTGCGAAACAAGCTTCTTGTTCTATTGCACCGAGAAGATAAATAATGATTTGCACTTCAGGCGAATATGGAGATATAAATATCATATTTGTGGAACGAATTTCTTGTTCTATTGCACTGAGAATGGGAACATGAAAACTGATCTATAAGTCACTCTATAAGTCACTCCACGTTTCTCCACGTAAGTCACTCCACATTTTGTTAGACGGCAGTGCGAGTCCATTATGCTTGATGTCGTTTAGTATTACCAGAGTTTCAGGTGTTATTGTGTAGCCGTCCTACCTAGTCTCTGTCGCCAAGAAGCTGGGCGTATTTGGCTAAAACCGCTTAGGTGCACAGCAGCTTGTGTTAATTATGCCGTGTGTGTAGCGCTGTAGAATTTGCAGTCATTTTGTTCTACTTCAGCCATTAGTTCAAGTATTAGTGTGATTTTTTATTCATGTCCGGGTCTTATATGTGACCTGGCCTTCAACCCGCTTGCTCGCAGCCCGAACATTTTAAAAGCACTACCTGGCACTGGCGATGACAACTGCTCTCCAATCATTCAACGATGCATGCTATATTGGTTTTCAAAGCAAAAACAAAAACCCAAACTGAAAGCAAGCAATCCTAAAACCTTGAAATTGCATTGTGAAATTTTCGACGTTTCTTTCCATTTTTTCTCGTCTGAAAAAAACGAAAAAAAACACGGTTTTTTTCCAAAATTGCAGTGTTTTTTTTTCAGGCCTTCACATCTCTAGTCCTACCTTTCGTTACGTACGCTTACAACTCTGCATAGCAAGCCACTACTCGTTTTTCCCCGTATTTTCTTCTCTACGGACGCGAGCCTTCCTCCATCGTGGACACCATACTCCCTTACCGCCCCGATTCGTCCGAATTTACAATCGTCTCTCAGGCCGCTGCGCATGCCGAAGAATGCCGCGAACTCGCCCGTTCCTTTACTTCTCACGATCAGCACCGCCAGAAAAGCGCCCGCGCCGCTTCTCCCGGTCTGCCGCCGTCCTATCTTCCTGAATCCTTGGTTTGGCTTTGGGTGCCCTCCTCCAGCTCAGGACAGTCTACAAAACTGCTGAGCACATACCAGGGCCCCTATCGCGTTGTTCAGCAGACATCCCCAGTTAATTATCTCGTCGAGCCCATCACACCTCCGTCTGATCATCGCCGCCGCGGCCGTGAAATTGTGCACTTAGACCGCCTGAAGCCCTACTGCGACCCAGCTATCGTCTCTTGCCCTTAGGCCGCCAGGATGGCGCCTTTTCACCCCGGGGGTATTGTAAGAAAGAGAGTTGGGGTTTGATGCCCCAGCAGCTAGAGCCTACGAAGGCGAAAAAGACGATGGAAGGCGAAGCTGACGAAGTTCGGGTTCGCGCTTCCGAACGTCGGCCTGCTGAGCAGCACCGCTGGAACAAGGACTGTGGCCGTCTGTATTAACTGTGCGAGCCCCCTCATTACAATGTATATACATATATTGTAGTGAATTATGATGAACGCGCCTCATGTTTTGTCTCCATGGCAGACGAAGAAGTTGACGACGAAGTGTCAGCGCGCAGCTCCAGCTACCGTGATTCTACTGCGAAGTAGGCGAAGTGGCGAAGTATGGGCGGGCAGTTTCGTGAGTGGCGCAATGAATGATCGACGCAAAATGGCAGACGAAGCGCCAAAAGAGCAATATTGTCACGTGGTAGTGACGGCAGTCCAGCAGTCAGGAAGACACCAACCAGTCTTGGAAACGAAGCTCTTTATTTGGGCTGACTTGCGCCCACAAAAGAACTGAATCACTCGGCGGTGGCGTAAGCAACAAACGTGCTCGTCGGTCGTCGTACTACGAATGCCCGCTGCTCGCGGCATCGTTCAATTTAAAGCCGGCAAGGAAACTTCCGGATAACAGGTCGAGATCATCTAGAGTAGTCTGGAAACACGTAGATGCAGCTGTTCATGGCTGCGAACAATCGAGATTAGACCGGTCGCTTCTCGCGTCACGAACAAAAATGATAACACCCCTTTTCTGCGGCCTTGCGCGAACGAACGGACGCTACAATGATACGTGGCATTACTCCCCTCTCAAAGAAGCATCGTCTCGATGCTTTAAAATGAAAATAAATACGGAGAATGCGAACTTCGACTCCTTTAGTGTTCGTAATAAGGTTTAAGGGCAGCGGTAAAAGCTTGAAGTCTGGCCGTGTCGTCGTCGTCGGTGTTGTCGTAGTTGTCGTCGTCGTAGTTGTCGTCTTCGTCGTAGTAGGGGTCGTCGTCGTAGTAGGGGTCGTCGTCGTCGTAGGGGTCGTCGTCGTCGTAGGGGTCGTCGTCGTCGTAGGGGTCGTCCTCGTCGTAGGGGTCGTCCTCGTCGTAGGGGTCGTCCTCGTCGTAGGGGTCGTCCTCGTCGTAGGGGTCGTCCTCGTCGTAGGGGCCGTCGTCTTCGTAGGGGCCGTCGTCTTCGTAGGGGTCGTCGTCTTCGTAGGGGTCGTCGTAGGGGTCGTTGTAGTCGTAGTTGTCGTCGTCGTAGGCGTCGTCGTCGTAGATGAGGCATAGTCTTGTGTTTTCGTCGATGGACGCTCTTAGTTCTTGCGCTCAGAAGCAACCTCATCTCCAGAGGCTGCTTTATTCAGTTTAACCTTCGGGGTCTGGGGGAGCGTCCACGCATGGCGCAACCTCGGCTAGGAGATACAAAGCGCGCTGACGATGGCGAGGGGGAACGTGATAGGCGGCTCGGCGATGACTATTCTTCCCGACGCAAGAACTCCTCGATTGCGGCTGGTCGCAGGCCAGGTCGGGGTCGTCAGGTGTCGTAAGAAAACCCTCGGATGCCCATTTTCCTGTATGGGCAGTACCGGAGAATGTGGCCGGTTCTCCGCAGTGGAAGCATAGTGGGCGGCGCTGGTCGGGTGTACTCCACTCGTCGCATCTCCTAGGCCGTGTGCGACGCTCGTTGGACGTGCGAGTTGGGGCGAGAGGGCGGCGCTCCAGCGCAGCTGGCTAATGGCGATAGGGGCCTGAGTCCCGTCGTCGAGGTGCAGGACGGCGCACTGCTGCGGCGTAAGTCATGGCTGGAGGCTCGAGAGGCTGCGTGGTAGATTGGAGTCAGGTCCTCCGGTGAATGACTCAGAGGGCTGGCTTCACGACTTGTAGGGGGTGTCCGGAACATGGAAGGTACCCGCAGCACCTCCACCAGATGTCACGTGGTAGTGACGGCAGTCCAGCAGTGTCTTGGAAACGAAGCTCTTTATTTGAGCTGACTTGCGCCCACAAAAGAACTGAATCTCTCGGCGGCGGCGTAAGCAACAAACGTGCTCGTCGGTCGTCGAACTACGAATGTCCGCTGCTCGCGGCATCGTTCAATTTAAAGCCGGCAAGGAAACTTCCGGATAACAGGTCGAGATCATCTAGAGTAGTCTGGAAACACGTAGATGCAGCTGTTCATGGCTGTGAACAATCGAGATTAGACCGGTCGCTTCTCGCGTCACGAACAAAAATGATAACACCCCTTTTCTGCGGCCTTGCGCGAACGAACGGACGCTACAATGATACGTGGCAATATATATATATATATATATATATATATATATATATATATATATATATATAAGCAAACAAGGGAAGGGGAATGAGGGGCTCGTTATAAACATGAAAGAAGCCAACAGCCACAGACACCAAGGGGCACAGGGGATATTTAATCGATTTATTTATTTTATGGTGTTTATTTTATTAATTGAGAATATTAGTGAATATGTTATCGCTTAAAGCTAATTGATTAGAAAAGCAGAAGAAAAAAAACAACCACTGCCGCCGGTGGGATCCGAACCCACGACCTCCGAATTACGCGTCCGGTGCTCTACCTCTGAGCTACGGCGACGGCTGTCAAATCTTCTGCTTTCGGGGGTATTTATGTTTACAAGTAACCTAACCTTGAGAGTGTTCATCAGCGCCACCCACGTTCATAAGCGGCGGACGTAGAACGTCCTGAGTTACCGCAGCTGTGACGTAGAACGCCATCGAACGGAGAGGGTGGAAGCTGTGTGAGAACCCTCTTATGCTTCCTATGGCATCAAGGCTGCCAGAACCGAGGCCCTCGCTAAGCAATTAAGCAAACAAGGGAAGGGGAATGAGGGGCTCGTTATAAACATGAAAGAAGCCAACAGCCACAGACACCAAGGGGCACAGGGGATATTTAATCGATTTATTTATTTTATGGTGTTTATTTTATTAATTGAGAATATTAGTGAATATGTTATCGCTTAAAGCTAATTGATTAGAAAAGCAGAAGAAAAAACAACCACTGCCGCCGGTGGGATCCGAACCCACGACCTCCGAATTACGCGTCCGGTGCTCTACCTCTGAGCTACGGCGACGGCTGTCAAATCTTCTGCTTTCGGGGGTATTTATGTTTACAAGTAACCTAACCTTGAGAGTGTTCATCAGCGCCACCCACGTTCATAAGCGGCGGACGTAGAACGTCCTGAGTTACCGCAGCTGTGACGTAGAACGCCATCGAACGGAGAGGGTGGAAGCTGTGTGAGAACCCTCTTATGCTTCCTATGGCATCAAGGCTGCCAGAACCGAGGCCCTCGCTAAGCAATTAAGCAAACAAGGGAAGGGGAATGAGGGGCTCGTTATAAACATGAAAGAAGCCAACAGCCACAGACACCAAGGGGCACAGGGGATATTTAATCGATTTATTTATTTTATGGTGTTTATTTTATTAATTGAGAATATTAGTGAATATGTTATCGCTTAAAGCTAATTGATTAGAAAAGCAGAAGAAAAAACAACCACTGCCGCCGGCGGCAGTGGTTGTTTTTTCTTCTGCTTTTCTAATCAATTAGCTTTAAGCGATAACATATTCACTAATATTCTCAATTAATAAAATAAACACCATAAAATAAATAAATCGATTAAATATCCCCTGTGCCCCTTGGTGTCTGTGGCTGTTGGCTTCTTTCATATATATATATATATATATATATGACAGAAGCCAACAGCCACAGAAACCAAGGGGCACAAGGGATTTTTTTTTTTTTTATTTTGTGGTGTTGATCAATTTAGAATATTGCTGAATATGTTGCCGCTTAAAGAAAATTGATTAGAAAAGCAGAAGAAAAAACAACCACATGCCGCCGGTGGGATCCGAACCCACGACCTCCGAATTACGCGTCCGGTGCTCTACCTCTGAGCTACGGCGACGGCTGTCAAATCTTCTGCTTTCGGGAGTATTTATGTTTTTTACAAGTAACCTAACCTTGAGAGTGTTCATCAGCGCCACCCACGTTCATAAGCGGCGGACGTAGAACGTCCTGAGTTACCGCAGAGTGTGACGTAGAACGTCATCGAACGGAGAGGGTGGAAGCTGTGTGATAACCCTCTTATGCCTCCTATGGCATCAAGGCTGCCAGAACCGAGGCCCTCGCTAAGCAATTAAGCAAACAAGCGAAGGGGATGAGGGGCTCGTTATAAATATGACAGAAGCCAACAGCCACAGAAACCAAGGGGCACAAGGGATTTTTTTTTTATTTTGTGGTGTTGATCAATTTAGAATATTGCTGAATATGTTGCCGCTTAAAGAAAATTGATTAGAAAAGCAGAAGAAAAAACAACCACATGCCGCCGGTGGGATCCGATAACTCCGATAATCCGGTGGGATCCGGTAACTCAGGACGTTCTACGTCCGCCGCTTATGAACGTGGGTGGCGCTGATGAACACTCTCAAGGTTAGGTTACTTGTAAAAAACATAAATACTCCCGAAAGCAGAAGATTTGACAGCCGTCGCCGTAGCTCAGAGGTAGAGCACCGGACGCGTAATTCGGAGGTCGTGGGTTCGGATCCCACCGGCGGCATGTGGTTGTTTTTTCTTCTGCTTTTCTAATCAATTTTCTTTAAGCGGCAACATATTCAGCAATATTCTAAATTGATCAACACCACAAAATAAAAAAAAATCCCTTGTGCCCCTTGGTTTCTGTGGCTGTTGGCTTCTGTCATATTTATAACGAGCCCCTCATCCCCTTCGCTTATATATATATATATATATATATATATAATGTTACGTGAAGGCTATAAGCAGCTGAGGTAATTGCTAGGCAAAGGATCGACGGCTTGGGACAGTCGCACAGCACACAAGCGCGCACCTACCTGAGCGTCGTCTTCGATGATGATGATGTCCCGCAGGCTTAATCATCATCATCATCGAAGACGAGCCGGTGCGGTGGCTCAGTGGTTATGGTGCTCGGCTGCTGACCCGAAAGACGCGGGTTCGATCCCGGCCGCGGCGGTTGAATTTCTTTGGAGGAGAAATTCTAGAGGCCCGTGTACTGTGCGATGTCAGTGCACGTTAAAGAACCCCAGGTAGTCGAAATTTCCGGAGCCCTCCACTACGGCGTCTCTCATAGCCATAGTCGCTTTGGGACGTTAAACCCCATAAACCAAACCAAACCAATCATCGAAGACGACGCTCAGGTAGGTCGTTCCAAAAACACTTCATCGTCCTCCCAGCGTCCGTAACACGACCCTACGAGCTAAAGTGGCCACTAATCGTTTCAGCTTCCAAGTCAATTAGCGTAAGCCATCGAAGAACCAAACAATGTGAGTAAAACATAATAAATCATTGTAACTAGAACTCAAGGAAAAGTTAAGTTGTTTTTCTGCTCCCGTGTACTTACATGCAGCGTGCGTTTTCTTCTCTGGACATATTTTTCCTTTTTATGTACAGGAGAGGATACAGTCTGAGGCATTATAAAGGATTAAGAAAAAGAGACTGGCCCGCACCACTTCATTTGATATACAGTAAAACCTTGTTGATTAGAAATATCCAGGTTCGATATATTCGGGCTCTGGTTCAGTATTCCGCGACTTTCGCCCACGCCCGGTGGTCCCGTCCAAAGTCTCCGTGCAACGCTCCACGGGCTTTACCTTCCGTGGCGTTTATTTTCTTCTTTCGAGTAAGCATTTCTGCGTTGGAAATTCGCCGCCATCATTGTTGACGTCATCACGCAGCCCCCTACATGGCGCTGTGCGCTGCGGAAAAGCCTGAACGCTGTCCCGGTGATGCGATCGGTGATTACGTTACCATTTCAAATGCTAGCACACACAAAAAAAATGACAGGCCATGCTCTGCAAGAGCAAGGTTTGAGTGCACTAGCAAGCCGTTGACCACACCAAAGACTGCTTGGCTATTTGCAAACACCTTTTGTTGGCCATTGCAAACAGTTTCTTTTATCCACTCTTAACTACTGCTGAACCACTGCCACCACGTCTTGTCCACACCGCGTCATTCTTTCTTTTGTTGCTTTTGTCGTTTTCACTATTTTTATTTTTTACTATTATTTTTTTAACGGTTTTTTATTTTTACTGTTTTTTTTTCTTCTTTTTGCTGCTGCCTTGTCGCACAGACTATGTTCCCCTCTATCCATCAAATAACACGGCATTCGTCATGGCTATGCCGAAGACTTACAGTTTTTGGGAGTTCCCTTGTATCAGTATAGTAATTGTGGGTCTCAATAGGATTCTCAGATCTCGTCTGTCAGGCGACAAACTCAGCTTGGATGGGTAGAGAGCTGTTTCTATTTTCACGAGCACAAGTTTGCAATATCTTATTGGTTTCGAAGCTTATGTCATGCAGGTGTTGCACTGTGCAAAGAAAAAAGTACAGACAATTCATAGAATTTTCTGCGACTTCTGTGTGGAGCGCTGAATGGGAGCCTATGCGTCGCGACAATGTGTTGCTCCCTCTGCAGGCTGGTGGAGCTGGCTTTCAGCACTTGTTTGTTCATCAGCTCGTTTCGAGGTTTTTTTTTTTTCTGAAGCAAACCAAACAGACGATTAAGTTCTCATTTGCCTAGTCTGTTTGCGCCTACTGGTCATATAGGAGTGAGGGGCCTTTGCGGGGTTTTCTTAAAGAAGTCGCCAACACATTCCATTTCCTCACTGTACGATTTCCCTTAGGATGCCTATACAGTCTATCTAAATGACAGATGACAAAAGTACTTATTGAGACGTTATTTCTTGTACCGATGTATTGGCAGCCTTACCTATACTTTTTTATACAACAGTGTATTTAAGCGGGTGCAACGAATGTGTGTTCAATCTACCGCAAAGACTTTCTTTTATTGCGAAAGCAATACTACTCGCACTTTCAAGCCTTCGCGTAACCCGGCCGCAGTTACGTTTGACCTTTAGCGGAGTGAATATGGGCGGCCAACTCGCTCCTTCAGATAGCCCGGCTGCAGTTACGCCGCGCCGCGCACCTGTAGCACTACTGCCGCTGTGACGTCATACCAGCTGTAGATTATGGGCGACCAACTCGCTCCTTCAGAGAGCCCGGCTGCAGTTACGGTGTGTGTTTGCCGCGCTGCGCACCTGTGGCGCTACTGCCGCTGTGACGTCATACCAGCTGTAGATTATGTTTTCTTTCTCTCAGTCGCAACATCAAAAACAAAATAAAAAAATTACCGAAGACGCTTCGAGTCGTCGCGCAGCGGCGGCCGGTAGCCACGTGACCTGTAGACGCGGCGCACTGCGTTCCTTCAGTTGGAGGCGTTGCGCTTTTGCTTTCGCAACCTGCCAGGCTTAACCAAAGCTAAGCCCCCGCCAATTTTTATTTAAACTTCATACGTCAACCTTACTTGTCAAAACGTGGCTTCGTGAAAAAGGGACTTTTGTGCCATGGTCTGTGAACTGTCGCTTGTGTCTGCAGCCAGAAACTATTGATCATTGCTTTGTGTTTTGTCGTGATTTTGTTTTTTTTTAGGGGGGGGGAGGGGGCATTGAAATTACGCCCTATACTATAAGGTTTTTGCCTACAATGGAAGCTTCTAAGGTCCCATATGATCTTTTAGTGCTCATAGGACTGTTTAGCCTGTGGAACAGCCGCATGGCAGATCGCCACGCAGAGACGCCACGTTCGTCGAAGTCTCTGTTCAGAGAGCAGTGTGCTATGTATGGTGCAGAGAGTATACGTATGCTGCGCAGGATCGACACCTCCTGCCTGGCTCCCTTTCCTCGATGCATGCGTGTGTATCACGGAATTTTGATGTGCGGGCAAAGTGAGAGCAGGATGCAGGCGTGACTGTGTATGACGGGTTGCAGAATTACGTCGTACTTGAAGCCTGTCAGGGTGGGTCCTTCCTGTCCATGCGGTGCAGCTGAGGGGGGCGTTCTTCATTACCTGAGCGCCTGTTCTCTCACCGCGGACATAGCAGCGCGGCTTCCCGGCTATCCGCACTTTCTTTCTCCTCACGACTTCCTGTCTTTGTTATCCTTCCCTCGGTCTCGTGCGTTGCTTACTCGCATTGCCGTTCGCGTATCTTCTTTCCTTTCACCCGTCGCTCGTGTTTTCTCCCGCCCGGATGGCGCGTACGTCTACCTGACATTCCTGAGCTTCTCACATGTCTCATGTGGTCGGGGGCAGCATATATGACCATATATGACCATATATGCCCCTGCCTCACGGGCATGTGAGCGCGCCTTGCTATTTGCTCGCCCTGCGTGCACACGCAGTTTTTGTTTCGTTTTTTTTTCTTTCGTTTTCTGTCCTACTTTTTATTATTTTTGTTCGTTTCATTTGCATTCTTATTTTTTTTTGTATTGTTTCTCCTAGCGGTTATATTTTTCTGTTTTTACCTGTTTAGGTATTTTTAATTTCACTCATTTTTTATCTTATCTTCTGTCTCTGCCTTTTTCTCATTTATCTTGGTTCACTTTCTTCTTTCCCTATTTTATATACCCCTTCTGCTTTCTGAAGCCCATTTATCTACTGTTTTTTTTTCTCTCTCATTTTGTAGTCTTTTCTTCCCTCCTACAGATCCCCGCACTTTCCCTCCTCCTGGCCACTTGCGAGCATCGTCTGTAGCTCTTGGGCACGCTGGCCCCAACCATGTTTCTTTTCCTTCTTAATTATTAACCCTTTTGGCGCCTCTCTGCCCTAAAAATCACCTTTGCCTGGCCATCATTTGTGCCTTTGTTTTCATAATTGGTTTTCTCAAATTTTCTCTTGGGCGTTGACCCCTTTTCTTTTATTTTTAATTGGTTCGCCTGCGACAACATCTGGTTTGACGCGGGCTTCCTCTCACTTTGTAATTGAGAGTTTTATAGTAAAGTAGGTGTGCGCTTCCACGCAATAAAGAAATAAGCATTCGTCATGTCTATGAGGTTCCATACTCGCTTCCCACGAGAAAATCCTGGGTTGGAATCCAATCCGTGGGACTTCATTTTTTCTGGGATTTTTTTCTGTTTGTATGATGCAGAAGGAGCACACAGACATCGCTGAAATCGCTCACCAGTGCCAGTAATGCTAGCGCATTAAAATACTTTGCATGCTTTAACTTAAGGTTTCACATCTCGGTTCCTTTAAGTTTCAGTATCCTGCACTGCCTGTAGCGACACCACTGGCGCTAATATTTCCCTGAAGTGCCAGGCTCGCGCTGTAGAACGCATCTGGCTGCCGGGATGAGCCTCTCCTTTTCCTGCGTCCGCCTCCCAAGCTGCAATAAATGTAGCCGCCGATGAGAAGTGCATGCTGCGATACAGCTCAAGCGGTTCCGATGAGATAAGCATGTATGGCTTACTGTTTTTGTTTGGCCTGTTCTGGTCTGGCTTGTCTCTAAAACCCACAAGTTACTAAAACATAGACGCGTTATTGTATGGCTACAATAAATGTCAGGATGAACTTTGAGCTTTGTGCTTATGATTGTGATTCGGCTGCAAGTCCGTGCAGGTCCCAAGTGAGCTAGTCATTGCAACAAGCTTCATGCACAGTTTAATTTGCTGAATGACAGCACAATCTTTAAAAGGTTGCCATGGAGCAAGTTGAAGGCAAAGTGGGTCATTTCTTTGTAATAGGTGGCTGCATGTTGACAAGGGTAGCGCAAGCAGAAAGCACTTCGCTCATGTGGGGGACCAAGCTTAGAGGTAGTTTGTTGGATAAGATCTTGTAAATTTTTAACCTGTGAATGACGCGCTCAACATGAATGCGTACAGCTGCAATTTTGTAAGTATTTTAAGGAAAGCCTTTGTCACTTATTATGAGACCGCCAAGTTTTATGAACTCTAGGAATCCACAGTTTTTTGTGATGAAGGAGTCAGTATGCCGCCCTCTGTACACCTTAGACACAAAGGCTATCATCCCATTGGGAATGATGCCTACAAGAAACTGTACGGAAAACATTCTGGCAATCTCGTCTTGACGGCATCTCTGTATATGGATTTCACTGCAGTCTATGATTTAGGTTAGTTTACTTTAAATGCAGGTGGCATGGACAGCTTGATGACTTCTTTTGGTGGCACGTAGACCCATTCCTGCAGCACCACACTCAAGATCTCAAGCATTTTCTTGAAGATATTTGATGCAGCTGTAGCACTCACTCCGAATCCAAGGCGCGGTACGTTATGCCAAGGCGAAGTTTAGCTAGGAACAAACATAACTTGTCCTCACGTGCAACATATGTGCTCTTGTACCTAGATGTAGGTAGCAAGTTCAACAACAGGCTGAATGCTGGGAGTGTTAACCACAGACGTCTTGTAGTGCTTCTTCATTTTCTCGCCTTAATTGAGTTAAAGCCTTGAAAAACACACCTTCTTCGCCAACTTCCACCCGTCCCAGTGACGTATGGAGAAGTAGAGTGAACATCAACATTGCATGCTGATAAAACTAAAGCAACTTTAAGTAGACAATACATTTTTCCTAGAAGTTCCAGTTTCAAGCAGACAAAAATGCCAGTTCATATAGAACTATCAACAAAAGATGTACAAACAAAACAGATACGAAAAGTTTAGTGACGGTTCAACCTGATCAGTCTGCTCAGTGTAACTTGAGTAGATGCTTTAGCACAATTTGTCATTGACAGAAGAATGGTAAGCTTCCCAGTGGCTGAAGACAGTTTGGCATGCCTGAAATAGCAAAAAAAAGTAAGTGTTTGTATTTGCAAAGTACCTATATGCTTTTGGTATGCTACAAAGTGTTGTAAGACAAAGACTAGATGGAGCGTAACCATAATGACAACTTGCTGGTTTATAAAAAGCATTTACATCCCAACATCTAAAATAATACTGGGTACTTACAACATCAACCTTTGTTACTGGTGAAAGGCCTCCTGCAGTAGGAGACTGCAGATCATCTGTGTCACTTGTTGGCATCCCACCATCTTCAAATTTGTCACTGCAGTCCATTTGGTGCTCATGTTCTTCTTGGGTCCTGTCTGCACTGGCTGAATCTTCTAATGTAGGTGCTGTTGGCACTGCCGCTGTGGTGATTTGCGGCAAATGCCTCTTTTTTATACTGTGTAGCTTAGATGAACCTGCCTGACTCAAGCGCTGCTGACACCTGTATTAAACAATAAAAACAAAAATGAAATATAACAATTCTGCTGGAGAAGTAGCAGGCATGTATCTGTCATGCACTGGTTTCTAGTGCAATGAATTCCCACTTTTGTCAGTGTGCATACATCATAGCCTTATACATTTACCAAAAGTGGCTATAAATTCTATTCTCGGTTTGATTGGCAATATTACCTTTGCGTCCTTTCTTGGTCAGGCACTTTATTTTTGTACGCAGGTGGAAAAATAGTTGGAGTGTACGATGGATGCTCACTCATATTACTTATGCAGTTGCCCACAAAATGAGTGCTGCAAACTCGTGCTGCCTTTGTAGGCATCCATGGAGTTCCATCAGGGCTGCACCAGGAATAAACAAAAATACTGTAAAAGTGTGCAATATTCAATATCAAGTAGCATATCTGTTCGAAGCATGCAGTTTTCCCACAAATAGATTAAAATCTACTCCTCTGGATGCTATTGGCGAATATTTTTTTTTATTTTATGAGAAATATGAGAAATACATATATAGAAATACAGTTTCATACAAGGCTCCTCCGTCCAGTTCTCGTTCTGCCGCTCATGGAAAGTTCTTGCTTCCAATATCTAACAATCATTATGGTCATCGATGTCTGCGTTTTTGTGGTTTCAAAATTTGGAATGCTATCTCATGTTCAGTCATATCTTCACCTAATACATTTAGAGCACTGAAGAATTTTTTCCTTCACACAGAAGCGTCTCAGTGAAGCGACACTATATGCGTCTGTGGCGTGGCATAATACTACTAATCTATTGAACGTGGCAGTCTGAATGTAGAATGACATTTATTTTTTCTTTGGTTATATGTATGTCATACGATAGTGTTTCAGTCTGTATTTTGTATTGTATTTTGCATTGCAATTGTTTCATTCTACACCGACAAATATGTATGTTTTTATTTTCTCCTGAATCGTCAGTATTCATTTTGGGATCCACGACTAGCCTCTGGCTGAGGATCCTTGAGTGTCTTTATGTATTTACATGTGTACTTTGAAATAAAGAAAGAAAGAAATCCGGTGTTCCTCACGGATCTGTACTTGCACCTAATATATATTTATATGAAACACTGCTTCAGAAAGCATGTAACGGGGGTGAACTCTATTTTAGCTCCTTCTCCTAGACTTCCTAGTAGTAGCACAGCTAAACCCTTCAAAGGCGAAATAACGATAACAAATATTAATTTTAAATATTACTACTGCTATGATCGATCAATATTATTACAAGATGGTCGGTTCGTGCGCGTACACCGGGACAGGCCCCAGGACAATGACATTTCCTGTAGGCTACGAATCGCGCCATGCAGATTATCAGCGAAAACAGCGGCTACGGAGAAGGCAGAAAATCAAACCTACGCCACGACCTGAGAGCACAGGGTCTAGCCATCGCTCGAGATGGTCTCCGCCAATGCGTCCCCTCGCCTGGCAGCACAGCGAGAACGACCAGGCGTGGGCAGAGGTAGCCCCCAGCCTTACCGCGGTTCCACCAGCCTGCCCATCGCTCCTGTGCCACACCACGCCCACACAGCCATGTCGAGACCAACATCAGCAATCCCGCAAGCGACATCGAGCGAGATGACCTAATTAAACATATCTAAAATAAACTCTCAACACTACTTCAATTGTCTCATGCTCAGCGTGGACCAGGTCCATTTTAAGTCACCGCCGTTTATCACACAATCACACGCACTGAACACTGGAAGCGGTAACCCCTTGTTTCTCGTACACGTCAGCACAATGCGCTTGCCATTGCCAAAAACCTCTCAAATAATAACTTGCCGCATTACCTTTCACGCGGCTCTTGGTCGGCAAAAAAATATACCGTATTCATCAACGCGAGGTTGGTTACTAAATGCTGCTTACTGAATTACAATGCACTAGACATCTCTGTCGGCTTGCACTAGGCAGAATCGTCGCACGTGAAAAACCTAAACATCTGACAAGTTTAGACAGTGAAATAAAACTCACTTGAGTCTGCGGACGGCAGTAATCCAGGCTTGCCGCCTCTTTTGCTCGTACCATTTTCCCGGAAACCGGTGGAACTTCACGGGCGGTTCTCTGCCCTTGGTGTTCACGGAACTGTTGTGGCAGCCGACAACACAACAATACACTTCCCCACTCTTCGACCGCCGCGCAACCGCTCCAGACATACTTCAAAATGAGCCACAACTCGTCTTTGTACGCCTGCAAGGCAAGATTGAGCGCGAGCAGCACGTGCAGCCGCCGAAACGCTGCCTGGTGAATGAGCTGCGCCGACGACGCGCCCTCTCAACAGTACCGAATCTGACCGCGAGGCGAGCAGTGGCGTTGCAGCAAACTATAGGTTTTGTGATAATCAGTTCCGCGGTACAATGTACAGTTTTAACCCCGAAATACGCTCGAGAATGTTCATCACGTTCCTGATTTCAATCCGGCTTACACCTTTAAGGAAATATGCGAATATTACAAATCCACGCACGAAACTCTCCCCACGCAATGGAAAGGGCTGGGTATTCTAGTTCACTATAGGGCTGGGGAAGGCCAACGAGCGGGTGCTCGTGCGCCTGCTCGGGGACCGCACCTTCGCAGGGGGGAGCTGCAGGCGCCAGTGAATAGTGCCCTCTCCGGCCGACTCCCCACAATTGACCGGGCAGACCGGTCACCCGTCGCATTGAGTAGCTGCGCGAGTGGCACGCTTTCTCTTGAAAAAGGCCAGTTCTGCACATGCTTTGCACATGTTGGCCTTCCAGCAGATATGTTTGAGCAGTTGCATGCTTTTTCCTTCGTGCTTGAACGCTGACGGACTTCAGAGGGTTAGGAAAATGCCCAGGGGCGAAGAAAAAAATGTGAGCAGCGCGGCGCCCATGCGCTGCGAAGTTGGAATTTATCTACAATGCGCTTTTACCTGGGTGGTAACAAAAAGACGCTAGAGTGGTATATTATTGCATCACGGATGTCTCTATAGCGTATTTGTGTTCCAACAGCAGAGCGCGTAGGCACCGCGCTGTTCGCATTCCGTTCTGTCGCGACAGTACACTCAGAGATGTTGGTTCAAAGAAATAGTGGACAGCGATTTTTTTTTTTGGCTGCGCAAATTTGAAAAAGAAGAACTGTAAGTGGATAAGGTCCACTCCGTGGAGCAGATTGTTGATGAAAACGCCGTTACCGTAACGGCGAAATGTGTGTCGCAAGTAAATGACAAGGTCATTTAAGACGTGGAATTCGTGGCAAATACCTTTTTATTTTGGCACGGTCATCTTCGCAAAATACTTAATTTCGTTGGGGGGCTGAGCAGTTCGGTGCACGTAACGAAATACTAATTATTAATAATTAGGATTTCGTTACGTTTTTCGCTGAATAATAATGAAAATAATCTTTATTTGAACATAAAATAAATTGCCCTTAAGGCAACACGCGAGGCTGAAGAGCAAAACGAAAACACGTACGAAATGCGCCTACCAGCTGCTTGCTTATAACTAAGAGAAAAAAATACTCTAGTTTTGTCAATAACCACCCGTGGGATAAGCGGTTGGTATTTTTTTTAATGCCGATTACAGCGCACGCGCATCCCGAAAAGAATTTATTTGCAGAGCCATCGCTCATATGCAAATGCTCATTCATGTGCAAGCAAACATTTTGACTGTTCTTATTTTTATAAATTTTTTACATAGTACAGTAACCTCGAAAATTGAACCGGGTGTCACAGGTCGGAACAATGAGGCGATCACTGACCTTGCCTCACACGTGTCTGCATAATGCAGCTGTTGATGTCCGTCTCCGAAAGAATTTTTTGCATTATCTGACAGGCGGAGGGCTTTACTGTAAAAAAAAATTAGTTTTGTTAGCGCGAGCTCCACTTCATGCTTAGACAATCACAACGAAAAACCGTCGGAAATAATATTACACGTGCAACACACCAAACATGTTTACCAACAGAAGAAAGCTTACGTCACCCTGCTCACAGCAGTTATCCAGGCTTGCCGTCTCTCGTTCTCAACCATTTCATACCCAACAATTCTGGACAAAAGCATTTTGAACGGGAAAGAGTGTATGAACGCATTTTTTTTTCATATATTGGAAGATTTCACTATAACAATCTCCTATCGACAGGCTTGCATCATTTTTCCTTATTAACGTTTTTGCTATGTCAACTGCTCGACGTGAGCGATGAAAAAAATTTTAAGATTTTGCTACACATAGGAAGGATGGACCATTACCTACTTAATATTTCCATTACAGTATCTTACAATTTTCCAATATTCAAAAACATTTACAAGGATATAAGGTCATGCCCAGGAAATCGGTAGAATTCCACTGGCAGCTTTTGGCCCTTGGTGTTCCAAGAACTATTCTGACAGCCCCCGCGCAACAATAAGTTTCTCCACTCTTTGACCGTAGCGGAATTCCAGCCATGACTCACAACGAGCGGCAACACCTCTTTTGTGCACATACGAGCCCGACGGCCCGTGCTCACAATAAAAGAGAGAGTGCCAGCGGTGCGAGCAGCATGCGTACCAGTCGAGAAGTTGCTGGCTCAATGTGCTCCGCCAGCGACGTGCCCGGACAGAAGTTCACAAATGACCGCCAGGGAAGATGCGGCGCTGGTGCAGTGGGGGCAAATTTTAGGTTACCAGCAACCCTACAGCATTTCGATCCCCAATTCGACGGGTGGTGCTCTCACTGCGGCGAGGTTCCATAGCGAGGTGTCTGACACCGCCCCACATGGTGTGTACCTGCCAGCAGAACCCACAAGGTAGATGTACTATGGTAGTGTAGGCTGCATAGAAGCCCATACGTTCAAAACATGGCAGCTTGTGGTGCGCAGCCAGCGCCGTCTTCGAAATGCGTGGACAACTAAAAAGTGACGTCATAATTAAAACAAAAACGCGACGCCAAAGTCACGTGTTTTAGTGACGTCATATTCGTGACGTCAGCGTCACGTGCTGCTTGGCGGGAAAAATAAACTGCTGAACGCCGCGACGCTTCAAGTTCAGGCAACTTCGCGACAAAACAGCTCCAAAGGAGATCTCTAACCCTGAGAATCTACGCCCAATTTCATTAACATCATGCCTAGGCAAACTCATGGAGCATGTCATCCTCAATAGGCTCCAAAACTATGCGGAGGACATGAACCTCCTACCTGAAACAATGTTAGGATTCAGGGCCCAACTATCTACGCAGGACATATCTTGCAGCTTAACAAGGACATAATTGAAGCTGACGAGGGAACAGGAACGAAAGCAATATTGGGTTTAGACCTTGTTAAAGCTTTCGACAACGTCACCCACAAAGCCATTTTGACAAACTTGTCAGAAATCAACCCCGGAGAAAGGACGTACAACTACATCCGATCCTTCCTCACTAACAGAACAGCAGTGATAACGGTCGGAACAATAGAGTCTGCCCCAATCACACTAGGAAGTAAAGGAACGCCACAGGGCTCCGTCCTGTCCCCTTTCCTTTTTAACCTCTCCCTCATCAAAATTCCCCCCAAACTGGCACAAATACCAGACCTACATCACACGTTCTATGCAGATGACATCACACTTTGGGTAACCAAAGGATGCGAAGGCTACATAGAAGACACACTCCAAGCAGCAGTGAACATCATTGAGGCATGCGCATGGGAATCCGGCCTCACTTGTTCTGAGCAAAAATCTGAACTCTTCGTGATCCGCCGTAAACAAAGAGGTAGGCGTACCACGACATCCCCCCCGCAAATAAACGTCTATGTTAATGGACGATCTGTCAAAGAGGTACAGACCATGAGAATACTGGGGTTGTATTTACAAACAAATGGAAAGAATACTGACGCACTCACTAAGCTAAAACGCACGGTAGAAGCGACGGCGCGATTAATCCGCCGCATAGCTAACCGCAGACAAGGGGTGAGGGAAAGAGATTTATGCCGCCTAGTGCAGGCCTTTGCGCTAAGCAGGATACTCTATGCCACCCCTTATCTCAAATTTTCGAAAGCAGGAAAGGACAAATTGGATAGCATGATACGGCAGGCCTATAAGGCTGCGTTAGGACTCCCGCTAAATGCCTCAACCGAAAGGCTTATGAGGTTAGGAATACATAACACCTACAATGAACTGAAAGAAGCCCATTTAATGGCTCAAACAGCGCGATTAGCCAATTCCAGAACTGGCAGGAGTATTCTTACCAGGCTCGGAATTAACTTTCAACCTACGAATAACGATGCTAAAGTAGACTTACCCCGCGACTATAGGACGGCCCTACTAATCAAACCACTCCCCAAAAACATGCACCCCTTACACCATGAGGGCAGAAGACAAGCACGAGCCAAAGCCTTACATAAGAAATACAGACAGTGCGCTGCAACACTTTATGTAGATGCGGCAGAATACAAAAATACCAATGCCTTTGCAATTGTGGTTGTGAACGAGAATGGTGACCACATCGTCTCGGCGACAATCAAAACGAAATCCTCTGAAACGGCAGAAGAGGCGGCTATAGCTCTCGCCCTAGCCCATACCCAAGGGAGCATCATCCTCAGCGATTCCAAAATGGGTATCAATAATTTCGCTAAAGGGCGAATTACAAACACCTCCCTTAGAATCCTTAACGCAACCAAATTCTCACCAAATTATTCCGAATTGATATGGGTCCCAGCCCATTCGGGGAATCCGGGGAACGAGGCAGCCCACAATAAAGCCCGAGGTTTCGTCGACCGGGCAGTGGATGAGTCTGGCTCCCTGAATTTCACGAATGACTCAATGATCACATATCATGATCTCACCAATCATTTTAAATTAGAGAGGAGAATTTTCCCCCCTCCAGACAAAAGACTTACTAAAGAAGAAGAGGTTACGTGGCGTCGTCTACAGACGAGATCGATACGCACCCCATCACTCCTCGCGCACATTTATCCAGATCTTTACAACCCAAACTGCAAACACTGTGGCCAACGTGCTACCTACGATCACATCCTGTGGGACTGCAAAATAGAGCCACCCCCGTGTGATCTAGTTACAGCTCCTTCTCTCGAGCGGTGGGAGACCGTGCTGGCTAGCTCTGACCCCAGAACGCAAGTTTTGGCGGTGGAGTGGGCTGACAAAGTCGTCGAGGGCTATGTACTCTCGACCACTTAACGCGACCTCTTGCCAAGCTCTTCCCGGCGAATAAAATGTTTTACAATCAATCAATCAATCAATCAATCAATCAATCAATCAATCAATCAATCAATCAATCAATCAATCAGCGCGACACCCGACACGAGAACGAAGAAAGAAGACACGACGAGTGCCGACCACCAACGCTATTTTTAGGTAGTCAGTTCTCGTTGTGCCTTTTTTCTTCGTCCTCGCCTCAGGTGTCGCGCTGAAGCGATGAAATGTGACGCCGCCAGACTGGTTATCGCGCGCACATCGTGCAACCGCACACCTCTTTTTTGCGTACGGGGGCCCCATGGCCACAGACGATGCCCTTTTGGGGCAAAAGCGACAGAACCGCACCCAACCGAACGAAACTACACAGAAGCGCTGGCAAAAGGGAAAAGCGGAAACTGTACACGAACGATGCACACCAAGAACTCGAGCAACAATGCAACGAGGAAAAAGTAGGGCTAGCAGATTCGAGTTTCAAACAAAAGCAAGCCGAATGGTCAAAAGATATGACCAGGGTATTACATCAGAGCACCGTCAACCTTGGCATCGTCCCGCTGCCATTGCCGCTGCTCTGAGCGAACGCTGTCATAAATTTTTACAAAGCAAGCGCTATACTTTCTAACAAAATGCACACAACTAAAACATTTTAAAACGGAATCACTGCAATTGTTTTTGAATGCTTTTGAAACACAAAATATTTCCTAATTATTTTCCTCTTCTAGTCGTGTTTGTCCACTCATTTCATTTTGGCGCTTTAGTTCCACCACTAATTTGATGTCGCTAGCACTTGGTTCTGGACCGCATTCAAGCCCCGGCTTCGCGACCTATTTCAATTGACCTTGGAACCCATCCCTACCCCCTATCCCCAACCCCGCCCTGGAAGACTCGGAAGCGGCCCTGTCCGGATGCTGCACCCTCGAGGCCCAAAGAACTTTAACGCAGCGCGCCCGGGCTGCGGCAACCGCCAACGGGGTACCTGACTAGGCATCGCCCCCAGTGGAAAGAAAAAGAGAATTTCTTCTGAAATCGGTTTCTAACCCAGACCGATGCTAATAGACCAGCTTCGCTGGCCACTTCATTAGAGCACAACGCCATCGCTGCTCTTTAAAAAAAAAATATGGCATTTATTACAGTCAAGATATGTTCTGTGGACATGAACTATGCACAAACCACGAAGAAAACAATCGCAAATCAATACAAGGCACAATACGACACACATAAACGACGAATCACGAGAAAAGACAGGCACATCACTACTACATCATAATACGAAACACCTATGCAAAGATGCACTAGAAAAAGGTCAATGAAGAGCACATCTCTAGAAGTGGTTGCCAATCTGGTTCAAATTCAGTCTGGGCATACAATTCTTTTAGATGAGAAATAATTCTGCTGAAATGGTCGTTTGTAGAAACAACAGATTTACAATGTCGATCCATCATGTGCGTTTTCCAGAGGCTGTGTAGTCAAATCGGAAAGAACATGTCTGAAGGTTCACCAACAGTGCAGTGAGATACCGCACAGAATGCGGTGTCAAACTAAGTATTATTTCAATGTCCGTTGCAAGATATCCCAAATGTGTATTGCATCTTTACAATCGATGAAACAATGCTCGATCGTTTCTGGAGCATCACAAAGGCGGCAATTTACCGTGGACATAAAAATGACTTTTTTTTTCTAATCAGTGCCTCGCTATGTAGCTTATAGAAAAATGCCTTGGTACAAGACGAGAGGGGCATTTTGCGTACTCTTTTGAGTACGTCAAGTTCCATTAAACCAAAATACATGGAACGGCACATGGGCGGAGGGAAGAGCATACAAATTAAATCCTTGTACAACCGTTTTCTCTACACTGAAAACAGGAACTCAGGGGAGAAACGAACGAGCAGGAAACGAACAGCCAAATACACCTTATACATGAAGCCCCACAAACACGGGCGATCAGAAACATTAGAAGATTATGTATTTTTGATGTATACAAGCGGAATTCTGGAAAGGGACGCTTGTCAATGCATGCTGTTTCAGGGAGGAAATTATATATTTCTTTGGAAGTTTTCATGAGAAATGGTCTTTAATGAACAGTTGTTTCAAATATCTTTGTGGAAACGGACTTACAAGCAAGAAGCAACTGCCATGTGTGTGCGTCTTGGCAATATAAAACGGCCGTACAGGTCAGGATCGATGCGCCTGTTCTGCGCCTGTTCTGCCGGATATACCCGCCGCAGTGGCTCAGTGGTTACGGCACTCGGCTGCTGACCCGAAAGACGCGGGTTCGATCCCGGCCGCGGCGGCCGAATTTCGATGAAGGCGAAATTCCAGAGGGCCGTGTGCTGTGCGATGTCAGTGCACGTTAAAGAATCCCAGGTGGTCGAAATTTCCGGAGCCCTTCACTCTGCGTCCCCATAGCCTGAGTTCCTTCGGGACGTTAAACCCCAATAAACCAATAAACCAAACCTGTTCTGCCGGATACGGGCGCTCGATTCCCAAACTGCTGCGCTTGAGAGAGTTCGCTGCAGAATCGCCGGCGGCGCGAATGCTGGTAATAGCTTGTGGTAAAGCCGCTGCTTGGATGCTTTTGGCGCAGAACAACTTTTTTTTATCTCTTTCACGGCCCTTTGTTCTACATGGTTGCTGGGCCAGCTGCATGTGGGCCTCATTTGGAGACCCTATAGTCCCGCGCGCGGGCTGCGGGCCGCAAGGCTGTACAGTTTTAAGGTGGAAGCCTTTAATGCCTCATCGTTGTAAGCAGGAACTGTCGAAAGAAATGTCAGGCTTTTCAATCGGTCGAAATTAAAGGGATGGTATAGTGATGATCCAAGTAAGTGGGTATGAGTTTAGTTAATTAACCAATTAGCCTAATTAACCCTTCTAGTCAGACGAGAAGAATAAATAACACAGAGTAGGAAATTGGTCGAGTTAGGGAATCGAACCAGGGTCTCCGCAGTGCGAGACGAGCACGCTAACCACTCTGCCATTCCAGTTCGGTGGTTTGGAATGAACAAAGGCGTGTCTAGTGAATACCGTGTCTTCGTTCACTCCCATCTTTCTCCCTTCCCTTACGGCGAGGTTCAGATGTCCACCGAGACATGCAAGAGAGATACATTTCCTTTCCTCAAAAACCAATTTACCGACTAGCAAGGCGTACAGCCGAACGAGCGATGGCGTTCTGTGTACTCCCTGGCAGCGTTGCAAGACGCTGTGGCGTTCCACTCTAGAGGCGAAGCTTAACATCTTAACCACACCAGTGACACAAGCACCGCACTTTAGGTCAACAAAGCGCCCCCTGAATTTTTTGGACCTGCTGTTTAGCTTTGAACAAAATTACCTCTGTTGGACGTATAACCCTCGCTCTAAGAAGGGTCTTCTTCCGCATGACAGCGCTCACTCGAAATTGATTAAGCGAGGCATTGTTTCATCCGCCATCCAGGCAGCGCTCACGAAAAGCTGTCCCCATACGTACGATGCAGAGCAGCGTTGAGAAACAAGTCCAACGTCTTTACAGTGCTGGCTACTCACCAGCCCTGGTGCGTATAGCGTTTCAGAGACCCTTCTCCAGAAGTTAAAAGTGCAAGGCAAAGACGCAGGCAAGCTAGAGCAGCTCCAAAACGGCCTCCCCTGGCCGTAATCCTATATGTACACAAGCTGTCCTATAACTTAAAGAAGGTCGCTAAAAGTAACAATGTTAATCTTGTCTTTTCAGCCCCGTGCAAACTATCACAAGTTTTCACCCTGCTGGCAAAGCAGAAGAAAAAAGTTTGCCCTGTCAGACATGTAGGTCCATTTACGCTATGTGCTACATGTGTCATCTATACCTTTGTGAAATGAACGGGTTCCGTCAAAACAGGTCTGCGACTGACAATATCATGCCCTCGTCTCATCACTTGAGGAGTGCCTTCATGCTGGGTACATCCCGACAGCCGTTTTCCTTGACATCAAGGCCGCCTTTGACTCTGTCTTTCACCATGCAATTCTCGCAGCCTTTGCCAGTTTTGGCCTTGGAGGAAAGCTATACAAGTGGATTGGGCATTAATTAAAAGAACGGCAAATTTTTATGACCACTCCAAACGGTCCAACACGCTTTCACTCAGTGGAGAGGTGCGTACCATAGGGAGCAGTGCTCAGCCCTCTCCTGTTCAATATTATCCTTATACGCAATAGAAGAAACCTTCCGCGAGGGGTCCGCATAACGATTTATGCTGATGATATCTGCATCTGGGCCGCATCACGTTCGCGCTATATTACCCAGCAACGTCTTCAGAGAGCGCTATTGCACATTTCGATGTACCTGGCTACCAGAGGTCTTCGTCTCTCGCTAGGAAAGAGTGTTGCAATGGCGTTTACAAGAAAAACGATGACCCGATATTCGCTGCTCCTAGGCGGACGATCGCTACCATATGTACGATCTCAGCGATTCCTGGGTGTTGTAATCGACTATAATCTGTCATCGTCACCTCAGATCAAAAAAACTCCACGAGAGGATCACTGCAGCATCGCAAGTTCAAGGTTCAAGGTTCGTTTATTGCATGTTTATGGTACAAGAAGAATAAAAAACACTGGAATACAGAAGGAGGTCCCAAAGTCAGAGACTGTGGACGGGACCTCCTAAAGTGTTCAGGTTCTTGGCGGGAGCAAGGTGGGGTAGCAACTGCCGATCAATGCTTCAGCTTGAAAAAGCGTACGTTGAAGGAACCTTGCGCTACTGTCTACCAGTGCTTCAAAGATTATCTACACCAAGCAATAAGACTCTCGTTGCCGCACGAAACAACTGCCTGCGAATATGCCTTGGCCTCCCAAAGGGTTCCTCTGCATCAGGAACAGTTGCGGAGGCAGGATGTCTCCCACCAGAGGTGATTGCCGCCCAGGAAACTATGCGTACCCATCTCCGCCATGTCCTGCAAGGGAAGAAGCACTTCCTACACAGTGTCCACCTAACTCACAGCAACTCTAGCTTTGGCCAGGCAGTGCAGCTCCTGCCCCTCCCTACTATATTGATCAGCCAGAAACTACTACCTCTGGCCTTTCCTCCATGGACACTCTCTCCTCTAAAGGTGAAGAAGTTTGTTCCAGGTGGGAATGCAAAGAGCCGCATGCCACAGGCAGCGCTTCTGCAAGCTACTCTCGCCTACTTAACCGAGGAATATACGCAGCACACCCATATCTTCACCGATGGTTCAACTACTAAAGAAACCTCTTCTTGTGCCTCTAACTAAAGAAACCTCTTCTTCTGTGCCCTCAACAGACCATGCCCTTTCATACCGGCTGCAGCGGAGGACATCCTCTACGACAGCTGAGCTTCACGGCATAAGCTGTTTCTTACATCCTGCGCCGAACCGCCGGCAGTTGGGTTATCTTCACCGATTCAAAAGCATCTGGCCAACCTGCTGAAGAAAACGAATCACCAGCCAGTTTCCCTGGACATCGGGTATCTACATCATTTAGCTATTGCCGCAGGCCACTGCATAACATTTCAGTGGGTACCTGCTTGCTGCTCACTGTGGCATTCCGGCTAATGAAAAAGCAGATGAAGCGGCCCGTAAGGGCCATCAACATCGGAGATACATTCGAACTTTTTTCACGAAATCTGATGCGTCCCAAATGGCTAAAAGATTTGCTTCCGAAGAAACGTATCGGCGTTGGAGTTTGCCGACACATCAGTACCAATTTCTTCACTGAATCGACCCACATCTTAGATCAAGACTCTCACCCAGAATTCCTTGCCATCTGGAAACACTTTATCACCGACTTCTTGCGATACCGTTTTGGACAAATGAACAGTCCGCATCGTGACAACTGTGCCTCGATAGAAACTGTGGAACATATCGTGCTTGAGTGCCCTGCGTATGCTAACGAGCGTGCGTACTATGAACACTGCATGCAGAAGCTCTGCCCAGTGCCCCTAACAATGGACAAAGTTTTAGGTCCCTTAGCCTGCCTTAAGCAACAGAGACTTGCAATGAACGTTCTATTTACATATTTAAAAGACATTGGACATCTCGATAAGCTTTAAATTCACTTGCACGTTACCTTCATGCATTCTTCATGCAGTGAACTTCGTCAGCCAATTTGTCGGACTATACACTCCATCATTCCATAGGTTACATCAATACTCGCCGTTGCATCCTTAGTACCCATTTCATGGCCGCATTTTATCTTCGTTTTCTTTTTTCTTTTTTTTTTACCTTTTCCACACTGCTCTCCTTCTGTCTATATCTCCCAAATTCCCCTCCCTACGCAGAGTAGCATATGCCAGCAATTTTTAAACACCGGCTAAATTCTCTGTATTTCATTAAAGAGTTTCTCTCTATATATATACCTTTGAAGTGTGGGAGCGTGTATATCGGGTAAACCTGCAGGTGGCCCAACGAGAGACTACTTGAGAACCGCCGGAAGGTACAGTCACGAAATTTATGAGCGTGAACACGGCAGCGCGTGGCAGATAGCCTCGAACCCTACTCGAGGTGATACGCGGCGGCCGCTTTCATAAACAAAGTGAAAAGGGAGGTGTGTCCTTCGGCTCGCTGGAAGCAGGCAAGGCGGCATAACCATTTCCACCACGTTGCTAAAAACAGCCGCCGCGTATCGCCACAAGTAGGGCTCGAGGCTATCTGAAACGCGCTCTCGTGTTCACGCTCATAAATTTCATGACTGTACGTAACAAAAACGGCAGGCACCTGGAAGACCATTGCAAGATTTGCAAAGGGTGCGAACCATTCTTCACGCGCACGCTTATATCAGAGCACGTGCGAGGACCGAAATAGAAAGGGTCATTATTGAGGCACGGTTGATCGCCAAAGCAGGAGACAAGTGCGTCAACAGCCCTTCAATTTTACTTTCAGACAAGGAGTTGCGTTTTCTAGGTCCACTATAATTACGTCTCTGTTTTGCATGACATTTGCTGTAAGTGTTGTTCTTTAGAACCTTTTAACTTTTTCTTTGACTCTGTATGGCTTTTAGCATTTGACACAGCTTTCGCGTAGCGTTTTGTTTTGTTGCGTTGTGCTTCTTTGACACTGCTTTGCTTCGACTTTTGGCGCGGTTTGGGGTGTCTTAGTTATTGTTTTGGTTTTGGCTTTTGTTGTTTGTTTCTGTCAATTGCCTCGCGCTGCGTGGGCAGCAAAAGTCGATAATTCTTTTGTATCCTGGTTTCTTTTGGTTCTTCCTGGTCATTTAGTCATTTAGTTTTTTTGGTACGAGGGTGACGTTGTGTAGCCTCGATGGGCTGTTTCTTTGATGTTGTGTGCAACGATGTGCATCTGTTAGTGTTCACACGCCTGCTGCTTTATCTGGTCACGTGGGTCTTGGATGGCATTAGCTGCTCTTTTCTCTGAATAAATGGGTTGGTAGTCAGCGCCCGTCCTGTCCACTTCTTCGTTTGTCCTTGTCTTTCCGGAAGAATTACCGCTCCCTGCTACGTTTCCGGTTGTGTCAAGCTGCGTCAGTAGTATCAATGGTCTCCGAAGATATCCGGAGCAGATAGGCGACGAAGATGACGGAGGCTTTACTCTCAAGTCAAGCTACGCAGCTGAACACTGGGAAATGCCGATCTCATTCTAGTGGCCGGAATTTCAAATAACAGCTGTTGCTGCTGCTAAACAAAGTCGGATGACTCAGAGACAGCGAAAATAAGCGGCAGCGGTTTAATCACGGTCACACCCAAAGGTCGAGCGATATAGCTCTGGCCTGGCTAGACAGTTGCACGGTTAAACTCTTGCTTGCACAAGATCACTAACGATGTCGTCACTGACTGCAAGCATTCAATCAAAGTCAAAGGTAAGGTTCATGGTCAAAAGGCCAAGGTGATGCCACCATGGTGAATCGTTGGTGGCCATGGGCGTAGTTTGACATAAATTGAAGTGTTTCTGTTGCTATGCTGGCTTATCAAGGTCAAGGATCGCACCAACACGGAGATCGACTTCTGCATCTAGTAGAGTTGTCGCTCTAAAATAGCAGGCAAATTGCCCTCAATTAAGTAACCAATCGGAGGCGAGTGGCGGGGCGATTCTCCCGGCTGCCGGCGGCCTTGAAAAAAAAAAATCCTCTGCGCAAATTACACGCCTATTCAGACGCAAACATCACATACATAATAGCATATATTATGATCTGCGATCTCTGAGAAATAGTTTAACATTGGCGCTTGCCTGGATTGTCCATAATTAACGAGAAACTGTTGCAGCCATCCAAGTACATAATTGACCCGAGCCCCTAGCTGATCTGACAGGCTGCGAAACCTGCAGGATAAGAAGCAACCGACTGCCCGGCTCGGCGGATGGATGAGTTGCGCGACTGCTTTGAAGCTTACTGCCGCATTTTTTCAGTGAAAGAAGTGATTACTCTTCTTTGTGGATCTAATTTAAAAAAGCAGATGAAACAACATTTTCAAAGCAATCGCGCAACTCGCTCACCTAAACGCTCACCCACCGAGCCGGCAGTTAGTTGATTCTTTGTCCGGCAGGTAGCGCAGCCTGTTAAATCGGCTGCTTGGCTAGCCTTCCAAAAACTGCACTCGCTGCCGACTACAGTGACTACAGTTTCTCATCAATTACAGACAATCCAGGAAAGTGCCGATATTAACTAACGTCTTAAAGAACGTGGACTATGATAGGCTACTATGTGTGCGATTTTTGCGGTTTTCGAAGGGGAATTTTTAAAGTTCGGCCACCAAATATGCAAAGAGCGAAGTGGCGAATGCCCCTCAAAGGAGGCCCTCCAGCCAACAGCGTCGACCGATTGACATGACGTCGTGGTCAATCCCCTTGCACCCGCTAGCGCGATTTCCCAGTGGGCTGGCTGGTGCAAGGAGATAAGAAACGGATTAACCGCAGTCATACCGCAGTTGCTTCCAAACGCGCTGCCCGCCGAAACCGTGCGTACATTTTGACGCTTGATTCATTTTCTGCATTTAACGACTTTGATTGCTGCAAAAAAGACGAAGTACCAAAAAGCCTTGCAGCCTACCGCGAAGCCGATAGGAAAAAACGTAACGCCGCTATTTTTTTTTTTTTCATAATGAGTCGAACTGGCCATTTACAGTGCTGATCAAGCCAGGAAGTCGGTGAACATGTAAACGGTTATGGAGTGACTGTGACACGTGCTTTTGATTATTCGAGCCATAGAGTTAATATAATTCGAGCAATATGCCGGCGTTTATGCCAGCGGTATTTGCGGCGGCTTGTGGTCTAATGTTGGCCACAATTTCGCCATATGTTTACAAGGTGTGTTGCAGCACGTGAGGCCAAACCGCGTGACTGTCAGCTGTTTGTTTGTCGCGGCTATAAACGGTTACCGGCTAACGTAAAGAAGGCCATCGTATCGCACGAAGAGCTCTTGCCCCTGCGCATGGCATAACTTTTGGTGAAGTTTATTGCGACCAATCTTTAGGAGAATAGTACGTATATACGCTGTACAGGTCGCAGCTTGTGAATTACTGTAACGAGAAGTCGGTCGTCGGACTAGCTGCGCTGTGCATAAGCATTCCGCGGTGATTTTCCGATCGGTGGCATGCTACTTTCGTGCGCATGGTAATCGTGTGCCAGTTCAGGTTACTGATGTCGCAGCCTACTCTTGGCGGGAAGTGACACAGTTTCACAGCCGATTCCGTTACCCGTCTATATTTTTTTCTTCGGGCCTGGCCGTCGATTCACTGGCTTTTCACGCTCCGTTGATGGTCCAGGCAATCGTTGGGTTCTACTCGGATCATCCGGAGGCAATGGCAGCGCGGCTTTTCGAAGAGTTTTGGCTGTGGAGACTGGAGGACAGCCCTGAGTTCGCCACCATGGTCGGCTTCCACGGCTACGACCACCTGTTGGAGTCGTACTCATTACAGTCGTTTCGAGACAGGAGGGTGAGTGTCTCGTTGTCCGTTCGCTGCAGCCTAGACACGCTAAGTGTCGCATTTCGCACTGAACTGTTTAGTGGCTGCTGGAGCTACATGCACATATCACTGGGCAGGGTGGCTTCTCGACATGTCTATGTTTAGGATTCTGTCTAGCTGAATTAGGCAGCACCCTTCTGTGGGAGGGTCTGCCAAAAACAGCTCAGCAAATCATTGTGTATCGAAGTAACAGGCTGCGACAAAGTGATCACTGGGATCAAAGCTGAGGCCATTCTTAGGTGGACTGGCTTGCCACCACTATATGTTTAATTAGACATTTAAGGTTGTCCATTTTGAAATAAATGGGCTTTAAAATGAAGTTGCAAGTCGTGCATTTGCACGCACTTACAGTATTGAACTCTAGCCATCCTACTGCACAGTGTGGTAGTAATGTTTTTTTTTGGCCATAGACTGCAGGAGACTTAAGGACAGTACTGCATAAGCATATCGCAATAATCTGAGGTCGGGTGAGGATGTGAGAACACAGTAGGGGCAGCATTTCAGTGTCACAGGCTTCTTGGACAGTGCACAGCACTTGGAAGAAACAAAATTTTTATGCATTAGTGAGAAAGTACTCATCTGGAAGCTCAAAAACGTGAGCATGCACAAGGGAAGGTCTTGAGTGCTCCTTGTGCTCTGCCAAAAAGCACAGCGATGCTTATTAGCTGGCACTCACTTGCCCCTCCTTACTTTGTTTGTGTTGCATTTGTTTTCTGCCTATAAATTATGACAGGAGAAGAGATAACATGCTACTGTTGGAACTAAATGCGTGACCGTCACATTTTGTGTGTGGTGCTGTGCCATTTGCATGTCGCATGGAGCATGCAACATGCACATGGAATGCAGTTGGTACAGCCTTGCACTCAAAATGCAGAGGTCATGGGTTTGCTCCCAGCCAGTGGCTTTCTATTTTTGAAGCGATAGCTTCACTCTGCTAGGTAAAGCCGGGTATCGCCATGTGTGCAACATGACCTTCGGGAGAGCTGCGGGGGCTCTGGTCAGACGTCACGGCAGGTGCTCGGAAAGTACCCAGGTTGCTCGGAAAGAGCAACCTGGGTCGCACAAGCCCCACCTGTGGTAGCACCTGCCGTCGCAGGGCAGTGGCGGATCGCTTAGCCGCTCGCTTCACTGCGCCTGGAGTGGTGTGAGGACATCCAGGGATCTATGAATGTAGAGTCCAGAATTACCAATTCCGCATAATAGGCATTATTAACCCATGCTATTGCGTACATATTACCCTTAAGGCGGAACTTTTAAAGTGTCTCTCCAATTTTTTCTTCTTTTAATTAGTTTTAAATCTGAATAAGTAACAGCAAGTAGCAGTAATTACTTTTCCACCACAACAGTAGCAACGAGAGAAGAATATAATTCCTTAACACCAGTGACCTCAAACTCATCTTTCTACGTGGGCTGCATTGGCAGACTTTAGTCTCCCCTGGGCCAGTAACTGAAAAGGGAAGAGGAGAGACAAGTCTAAGACAAAAGAAAAAAGTTAAAAAAGTTTGTAAGTAATTAAAGTACTCAAAAGTGAAGTGAAGCACAAAAATCAAAGGGAACAAGTCAGAAGCTGTGACGAAGAAGGCCGCTTGTGAAAAAAAACTGGTTTTTTGTTGTTTTCTTTTTTTTCTTTTCTATTCGAAATTTCTAGGTTTTTCTCACAGATAGCTAACTGTTAATGTAAGTAGAGGTGACTGGGCATTGAGGAATTATTTGCTATTGTAGGCTGTCAGAGAGTGAAAAAACAAAAGGTAGCAACATTTTTCGAGGACAGACGCTGAAATCATTAGGCCTAGCAGGATGCAGGACGAGGCTTTGGGGGCCACATGCATTCCATGTGCTGCATGTTTGAGAGCCCTGCTTTAAGCTTTCTTTGGTTTTGTTTGAAACACTGTTGCCTTCTTGGTATAAAACTGCAAAATGTGAATTCAGTGCATGTGAACTGAAAGCTGTGTTGTAAAGCTGAGACCTTGTATTGAAGGCATTTAACTTGCAGCAGTGAGGTTATATTGCATCAATGCATACAGCTGTAAACACCAGGCATTCTTTTGCTTGAAAACTATGTTCAGTTATGCCTGTGACAGGGGCTGCCCACATTATGATGCATTGGTGAAATTCTTGCATTTATGTACTCGGCCAAGGTGGAAGGTGGGATATGAGCATGATCCCATGCTTATTAAGCATCTTGCAGAATATGTACACTTATGCACAGTGCTAGCACTATACTGTATTCCACATGTTTTATTGTGGCTATCACGCTACTTGCCTGGCAGGTAAAAGGGAGATATTTCTCATTTTATAATCAGCAGCAAGTGCTTACTGGAGGTGTGTACCTGGGAATAAATTTATTAAAGCACTGGCTCACAACCCAGTCATCTGGTACTGGTGGTATGTGGAGTTTGACATCCTAAAGTGACATGTGGGCTAGTATTGGTTTTCTGGTATTGATACCAGCAAGAAGCAGCATTCGTTCCCTGTCGTACCTGAAGGCATTTCAGACATATTGCTTGCACGACTGCGCAAGTCAGAATAGCAGACGTAAGACAGAGAGAGTAGACAGGAGTGAAACCAGCCTGTTTTGTTGTTTCATCTTTTCTCGTGCACACGTGTACATACATAGATCTACAGCTTCTTCTTTATTGCAGTGATGGCACCCAAATTCCTTAGGACAGTGACGGCAGCAAAATAAATTTTCTTGCACACACCTGCGTCCTGTAAACTTTCGCTCTTTTGCTGCCCATTGTACATCATTGCGCAATCATTGTAGAAGAAATGAATGTTTTCACAAAGGTTCCTACTTTTGGGCTATTATAAAGGCCATTTAATAAGCTTTGCCTCCTGGGCTGTAACTTTCTTTTGTCATGGAATTGAAAGGTGTTTCATTCAAATGAAACTTTGCAATGTCCTCTGTCCCAAGAGCACATGCACTTTCAGTATAGTTCCCAGCAGTGGCAATGCACTCATGGCTCTTTGCATACGGCAGTCAAAAGACCCATTTTCCCAACCATTTCACCCCAGCAAAGCCGAGCACGCGTCCAGGGGTAAACTTGCACCCATTGGGAAAACTGGTGGGCATCTGATGGCACCGGGGATCGAATCCTCGTACCAACTGCTAGCGACTTGGATGCTGAAACCAGTAGGCCGCCGTTACAATATCGTAATCGTTAATTGCTTTTTTTTGTGGTGCAGGGAAAAGTACAGTACTTTCTCAAGAAAGCAAAAGAACTGCCCAAGACAGAGGACCAGTGGTTGACGTCAAGCCTAAACATACTGACTGCTGGATTGGAGGGCTACCTTCGTGGTCTTGACACTGATGGGTACTCTATAACCCCTTGCCTCTCTGTTGTCTACATTTGGTTTTATTTATTTTTCTAGAGGGTCTTTTATGCTAAATACAGTCCTCATAACTTAGTGTGCACTTTCTGACAACCACTTACTGTTTTGTGGCTCAAAACACATTTCTGAAAGCAGCTTGGTTTCAGAGTGTACTGTTTGCGCGGGTGCATGCTTCTCATCAGTATGTGTTTTAGTCTCTGGAATTTCTCGAGAAAGAAGCACGAGCATTCATGGTAGGTTAAAATACAGCAATCTGGAAACATGGTTGATTCACATCACGTGCCATTTAATATTGCCGAGGACCTCACTTTGTACGTAAGAGGTGATAAGTGTCTTCGTAGCAATAGCGCAAACAGGACAAGGGACCAAGAACGAGTAGACACACATTTGGTCCCTTGTCATGTTTGTGCTATTGCTCCAAAGTATAAACCAACAAGCCCGAATTTCAATGTTGATAAGTGTCAATGTATTATTTCTCACACTTGCCTAATACATACAAAATTTGCACATGTTGTTTTTGAACAGGGTTTTGATCTGCAATGTGCTCTTCAGGCATTAATGTAGAGCTCAGAATTGGGGCTGTGGACAACAGTATCCATTGTTGTCATTAACCTTGAAATTTCTGTTGGTTATTTTCAAACAGCCACCTGTACCCGATCAGTTTCATCGAAGGAGTCCATGTGGACATTTTTCAAACCATCGACTACATGGTGTTCAATACTGTAGATGACTTCAGAAAATTGCTGTCCAGATACGAGAAACTTCCGAAACAGGTTGGACATGCACTTTTGCCTGTTTATCACAATCTGTTTCTTTTAAATCATATTACTGTCAGTGATAATATGGCTAATATTGTATTGCTAATATAAGTAATATTGTTAGTAGAGTGAATTAATTAACATGAAGGCTGACTTATTGTTATTCTGTGCCATGGGGCAAGAATAGCAGATGTGTATAAATGAAAGTCACTTAGGCGCCATGTGTGCATCCCCAAGCAGGTGTTTTTATTGCAACACACAGTGTTTGGAAATGCTTCTGCAGATTTTAGCGGGTCATGCCTTACAAGCACAGTGTGCCTGCTCTTTGTCTCGTTCTTTGCCTCATTCTTTTTCTCCGTCTTTCGCATTGTTGCAGAATGAATTCTAGCCAACTTGCCCAGCTTTTCGTCCTCCACACTATGCCTGTAGCATAAATTAATCTTAATTTGCAGGGATACTTGAGCCACACTACTGAAGTGATTCCATGGTCATAGTACTGACTTCTATAGATGAAGCATTGATGAAACACAAAAGAAAAGCTGCCTCAGTTGCTTATGCACCACAAAACACAACACAACACAAAAGAAAAGTGTATCTTAGGTTTAATTGGTAGACATGCGACATTAGTGTTCACAAAAAAGGAGGATTTATTAGGAGACACCACTTATATAAGCTTTATATGCACTGCTGCAAGCCTACCACATAGTAATGGGCCCCTCCCCAGAAAATCAGTGCATCTTCCCTGTGCTGCTCAGAGCATGAGGGTCACAGAGTCACTCTGGTTACTTGGAGGTCTGGTAGCCTTTGTGGAACACTGTAGTGATTAAATGGGATAGTCTGTCGCAGGAGGCACACTAAGGGGCTAGGTTAGGTTTTGAACCAGTTCCAAGTGTGACCTGGCGAGAGGCGGTGTTGCCAGTTGGGCATGACTTGTTCGGACTTAGTTCACCACCTCTTATGGTGGAATGGCAGCTGGGTGTGCTCCTTGCTTGATGGCACTACGAGACAAAGTCATGCTTGACTCAAAAGGTTTGCATGTTTTCAAGAGGTATTACTTGTTACAGTGGTAGTATTGGCCCTACTTGGTGCAAACTGTGTTTGAGCATGAAACTTTGTTGCATCTGCAAGCTTTAGGTGCTCATCTTCCCTCCTGCTGGGATTTCATGATGCCTTCTTGACATAGCAGAGGCCAGCCTTTTCTTGGTGTCGTGTCAATGTTTGTAAGTCAGTGAACCTGTGGTAGAGGCGCCTTGCATGTGCTTTACATTTATTTAGCCCCAAGTGTCCTTCATGTTGACGTTAGGACAGCTCATTGTGTAGGCTTTTCAGTTTACATCCCTGATTCTACTGAAGCTTATTCCATTAAAGGAGTATTTACACTTTTGGGTGCGCGTTATCTTGTTTGTAATGATGCATCAGGCATTATTATACATGGATTACTACGTGGTATTCTCCTACGACCGCTAAAGAATTTATACTCAAATTTCTTTCTCTTGCAGTGTCAGTTTCGGTTTCAACAGCCGAAAAATGACCATGATGTCAAAGTGTGGTTATAGGTCGTATGAGGCATGAAAAAACTGCTATATAATACCTGCTTCTATATTCCTTGTCATTCCGGCTCTTGAGAAAGGCTGGCTTCAGCACTGTAGTGAATTAAAACGATGAAGCAGCGATTATATCGACATTTTTCCATGCCTCATGTGACATATAACCACACTTTGATGTCACAGCCATCGTTCGGCGGTTGAAACCAAAACCGGCGCAGCATGAGAGAAAAATTTGATTATAAATTATTTAGTGGTCGTAGGCAAATACCACATGGTGCTTCATGCATAGTAGTGTCTTCCGCATCATTGTAGAGAAGAATTCATGCCATCAAATTTAGGTGCCTACACTCCTCTAATGCAGGACAGCTGAGGTAGCAATGGAACTGCCTCTTCCACCACTGGTCCTCCACTCAGGGAGGGCTCCATGACATATCATATCTGTATTTTGGAGCTTGGCTGATGGACAGTTTTACTGCACTAGCTGTACTAGGAATGTTGGCCATTTTCATGACATTTGGCATCTGCTCAGGTGCAGAGCAGGGGTAGAGTACTGTATATATGTTTCCCCCTAGCTCACGTGGCCCCCCAGTCCAGTTGCTGAATAGCACACGCTGTAATGCAGTTAATGCCTCCAGTTCTGTTGCGCTGGGGCCCATTTCTGCCAGTGTTGCCGCGAGCCACCGCATTCATCATTATTTCAGTTGCTGAATAGCACACGTTAATGCCTCCAGTTCTGTTGTGCTGGGGCCAAGTTCTGCCAGTGTCGCTGCCAGCCATCGCATTCATCATTATCATCACAATGACATGGGGTTAAGTGACCAGCAAGCACTTAAATTCTCAGCATCTTTGGTGTTTGCATTGTTGTCACTGACATGGGCATTCAGTACGCTGATGGCATGGATGGCAATGCCATCATATCTGGGCATTGGTTGTTCATATGCATTTCTTTGATCTGTAGCAGTGCACCAGGCACCTTTACTTCAGTACAATTGCTAAATGGGCGAGTTGGTAATACATCCTTCAGGGTAACAGTGCAAAAGACAACGACGAAAGAAACACAGGACGAGCGCTGACTCACAACTGAAGTTTATTGATAGGAAACCAGGCTTTGACTACAAGCCAGATACACAGCGTGCCCATAAGCTACGCGGAAGGTTCAGAAATCGATGCGTGAAGTTATTGTTAGCAGGCTAACGATGCTCGAGGACGAGTTCAGATTCCTCTTCAGTGCACCTTTAACCATCTTTGTGCAGAACCAAGCTGTGTTGTTAGTGGCTACATTTTGCACCTTGAAACAGTGGTGGGAATTTCTTCTCTGCTCTAGCTTGTCCATGTCAGTGTGGTGAGTGCACTGAAACTGCATGATTGGTACAAACAGCTCATATGATTTCTGCTTGAGTAGGCCTGTCTTGCATCCTTTGAAATGTACACATTTTCTTGCTGTTATTTCTCAGCACGGACTCAGTGGAGTAGCCTTACTAATGTGATGTATTGCATTTCTAACTTTGCTTGTCTCTGCAGTTTAGGGTGAGTACTGAAGGTTTCATGGCACAAGTTTGGAAAAGTGACTGTGCTGCAGAATGTTTCCGTGTGGCCTTGTATTCACTTTGACATGTGTCGCATGACTGACGAAATTATTGGTTGTGGTCCAGTTTGCTTTCTCAACACCAATTTCCACTGCGCATATTTTAAAGTCCTTGTCTCAGTCATTTTTGTATAGCAGTGCCTCTTTTACCAGCGCAGGTTTTACATTGTGAATGTTAGTGATTTTAGAGCAATAGGCAAATGTCTTTTTTATTTTTTTTTTTGCACAAATTATGTTTTTTTTCCTTTGCCAGCCACTTTCTCAGGTCATACTATTTTCCACGTAACTCACACCAGTGCCTTTGTCCATCTCCAGTGGCTCCTTGTGTGTTCCACACTCTTGCAGACTTGGTTAATATCATCATTCTTTGAATTCTCATATTGCACTTATGGGGATCACTGCATGCAGCCGGCCAGCAAGGCGAGCATCCATGCCACCTACTTGCAGGCTTGCAGGCTTATAGGCTTGGTGTACAATGTTACCAAATGGCTGCGTAGTGCCAGACCTCTTGCCGGTGAGATCATTTAAGGGAATCCTCTTTTTCCTTTTTAGCTTGAAGAGATTGTAGAACTGATGAAGGAAGGCATAAGGCTGAAGAAGACAATGCATGCCGTGTCCATGGTGAGTTTGCCATGTTTTTGCTAAGCACTTGTGTTTCTTTTGTAACAGAGCTGGCCACACGCTGGCCAGCAAGCTGTATGGAATGAAAATGTCTCAGTTTGGTTGTGCAAGGTCCAAACAGATGATACAAGGCTCCAATGCAGCGTTACAATGTCTGTGAAAACCGGATTCCTGAAACTTTTTTCTGACCTGTCAGCTGGGAAGTCGGAGATTGTCGTGGACGGTCAGCTGTTAATAAAGTTCATTGATGTTTCAGGGAAACCACCTAGTTTTCTCAGACATGAAAGATGGTGTATGTTTGCAGTTTATCAGTACAGTAGTAGTGAGTGAGAATTGTCATGCTGTCATATTTGGATGGGCTGTTCTCTGAGGTTTGTTTGGTCAGTTTGCTGGGCTAGAAGTATGTTGTAATAGTTTTCAGTAATCCAACCAACCAGAAACTGAAAAACCTGTCAGAATCTAAAGTTAGCACAGGTATACTGAGAGCTATGCTTGAAAAACCTAGCTGACAATAGCTGCTGAGTGGTTACTTTTACTAACTGTAAAACCCATCCTGCTGATGCACCGTGAGTACTTGGTTGGCGGGGGATGTCGAAGGCAGTCTTATTACAAACCAGGCTTGGAAGGTAGCGAATGCGAGGACATCTAAAATGCCATTTGGTATTGTATGCCAACTTTTATGAGTAGCTGACGATGCTGTCAAAATCAGCTGGACGTGTGAGGCATGTCTAAAATCAGCAGCTGGCTGTTGACTGTGCATTTTAATTTTTAATTGCTTATTTAAAATCACGTAGAGAGAATGCACCAAATAAACTATCTCTAGTTATGATGTGTTAGTTCATTTGTGAAGTCCTTGAAGGCTTGGATGTTTATTACTTATTGGCAAAAGTGATTTTACTCATCCAGAATACATGACAAGTAAGGCTGCGAGAAAGAATTAGTTCTGCTTAGTGAAATACTGCCTTTATATGATCTGACCTGTTTGAGGTGTGCCACAGAGAGAGAACAAGTTAATTGTGAAGGCAAGGGCAATAATATAGTTAGTAAGGAAGGTGAAATACGAGTATACAGCCTGCACAAGACAAGCTAAAAACATTCTCCTCTAATATCTGGCTTTGCCAGGGAACAGGGAAGATAGATGCAGCACACCTGAGTTAAAGGTTATTTGGCATAGTTATTTTAAAGGCATTGCAGCATGTAGTTAAATTGCTAATCATGCCTGTTATATGAGCTTTCTAAGCGAACTTAATGATATTTTGAACACTAATGTGTAAACTAGGTGCCCCAGCTAAAAGAAGCCAAACTTTTAAAAAAGATGATGTGTCCTAGCCTATTGAAACCAACTGAGGGCCGCTGAGAGTCGCACGGCCTAGTCTGCAGTATTTTTATTCTCCAAAACTAAATAATTAGTAATGACTAATTAACATTTTTTTTTAAAGTGTCAGTTCAGGTTTTTTTAATTGTTATGAGAAACAGTCGGATAAATGCTTGCACCAAGGTGACATTTACGCAGTTTTATTCACTGGTATTAAGAAGAAGCTACCATGTGACAACTGCTGGCACATATCTCGTGCCCAGCGCACACTCAGCACCTTGTCGGGGCGAGCACTGCAAAGAAAAGCAGATTTTGTTCTCTTGGGATGCTGAAGCAGCACCGCTGTCTTGTGGAAGCTTTTGTATTTTTTAAGGCCCTTTAAAAAAGCTACTTTATGTAAAAATGTACCTGACCAACATATCATCCAGCCAGTAATTGAAAAGGTAGCTAATTAGTCCTGTCGAATTAACTGTGGAAAAAAATTACTTTAGACTAGTCCACGTGACTCTCAGCCCTCGGTTATTTTCACTGGGCCAGGGCACTCCGTCTTTTTTAAAAGCTTGTTTACCTTTAGCTGGGGCAACCGGCATGTGAAGACCCAGTGATCAACAGAATGTTATCTTGATTACAAATGGAGAGTGTGCATCTAGCATGAACAATGAGAAGTGCGAATGTAGTTCATTAGAACAGGAAGGAAGCCTAATGTTTAGTGTTGTATAATTTGTCTGCATGCTGTTGTATAATTTGTCTGCATGCTATGATAGTGCTAGGGGACTAAGTAACCTTTTGCATTTCTTCTTTTTCTCCAGAAAGGTGTTTTGGACAGGCTGAACTCGTTTGAGGGTCCTGCTGAGAAGTCCGAGTTTTTTAAGCGTTTTGAAAGGTACCCTGATGCCATATCTGAACAAGAAAGGTATGTTATAATTGTGCAGCTCCGAGTGGTACTGGAAGCACTGTACTGAAAGAATATCTCCAGTTTTATGCTGGTAGTACAGCAGGCCTCGTATTTGAATGTAGATTGTGCTTGCAAATTTAGCACCGTCATTATCAGGGTGCTTGATGTGATTATGTTCAGTTGTAGTTTGGCAGATTCAGCAAGGTACTACTGTGCATAGTATCAGCATGATTTGGGGGGATCTGCACATTGTGGTAATTTTTGAAGGTTGCCAAAAGGTTAAGCGCATGTGCATTGGCAGCAGGCACTTTTGACTGAAGTTTTTGGGATGCCTGGTTATATTTAACCAGGGGCCCAATGCTGAATGAGCTACAAAATTCGTTAAGTGTGCAGGTCTTTTGAATTAGTAATTATAAAGCAGAAATTTTTCATTAATTCAGTCTTGGAATAATGTTATATATTGGGCGTTCCAAAAATTTTTTACTGACCATTAAGCGAAATCGTATTTACTCTTGTAATGGTCTTAATAAACACTATTGGCGAAACGTTAACAGCTACATTCTAAGGGAGAACGTGGCTTTCACCAAAAATTTTATTTCTTGATATATTAACATGAGATTTTTTAGCATATTAGAAATAATTTTGTGACTACTCTCACAAAATTTCACTGTTATATCGCCAGAAGATTGTTTTCTAATCAAAATTTTTCCTCTGAATTTTTTGAAAAGGGTGCAGTGTTAGGAAAATGTGGCGCAAGGCTGGTTTAACATTCATTGCATTCCTACTGGCATGCTAGAGAGAAAGATATTCTTAGAATTTTTTTTTCCACAAAGCACTAATTTTGGTTTTGAATTTTTTGTGATGCGGTGTCCGTTGACATATCTAGAGTGAGAAGAAAATTTCATAAGAAATTTAAAATTCACAAATTTGAAAAACAAAGAATGTCCTGCACTACGGTACTAGCAGTGCATCAAAGCAGGCAGGGTAAAAATACCGTATTTACTCGCGTAATAGGCGCACTCGCATAATAGGCGCACCCCTAGTTAGGGCGCGAAAAATCAGATTTTTTTATTTCCGCGCATAATAGGCGCACCCCGAACTTGGCACTGTGATCAATACTGTATTTACACGATTGCAAGCCGACGCCTCACCACCCCCCGCTTCCCAATCTTTATTTAGCAGCAGCTGCTGCGGACCCACAGCACGTACAACGACATCGCGTAGAACAGCCGCACACAGTTTTCAGGGATGCTCACTTTAAACGTCTGTTTGGAAAGCTTCATCTCCAGCCGGAAACGTTCCCGACTTAGGCCCGCGAAAACCTCGGCGCTTGGAGTCGTGTACGAAAATTTAGGGACGCCGCAGTCGCAACTGCCGCACTTCTCGGCCACGTCGTATTTTCCGACCTGCCGCACGCTTGCCGCGTTGGAGAGCAAACTCCCAGCCGTGTAGCTGTTAAGGTGCTTGCCCGTAGAGCTAAAACATCAAAGCTCCGCGGCAAAGCCATAAACCACGATAACTATCTCGCTACCGCAAATCCCGGCACTTGACAGCAACAACAAAAAAAAAAAAAACGAGCTGGAGATGCTGATGGCGATATAGATAGCGAAAGCTCGCGGCGAAGGAAAACGATGATGAGCTTGGCCTTGGGCGCCCTCCGTGGGCGGCGTCTGGAAGCTCCTGTGCGCGTGTGTGGCCTCCGCGATCAAGCGCCCGTTGCGCGCAGCTGGAGCCGATCGCGGAGGCCTCGGCGCGTGTATTCCGAAAGTTTCGGTGCGGCCGATACACGGACCTTTTTGTTTTTAACATTTTCTTCGCGAAAACGGGGAGCGGCCCGTACACGAGTGCGTTTACGCGGTGTGTTCAATTTTGAGAGTCGAAAAATTTCCGGAAATTTTACCCCGCGTAATAGGCGCACCCCGAACTTTGAGCCGGATTTTCTGGAAAAAAAGTGCGCCTATTATGCGAGTAAATACGGTAGATAAAACAGCTGTGAAGAAATCTGCTTCACAAGGTGAGTATCTAGGCAGAAAACCGTAACTGAGAAAAACACCCATTTTTCAAGCGTTTCCCCACAATGCGCAGCTGCTGCGTTTCACGAAACAATTTTATTTAGAGTACTTCCCGGTTGATTTGAGCTGTGAAGCTTTGGGAGAGCATAAAAAATGAGGTATACAAGCGAATTCAACAATTTTCCAAAAAACAATTTTTTGGCCATTTTTTGGGATTTCAAAGCCGCGCTCCACCTTAAATCCTCTTGAATTCGGTGAACGTGTTTTATGTTTGGATTAACTGCTTTTGGCATTGAACTGCCACTGAGCATTCTTCTGGGGTTATGTATCATGCCTCAGGTTTGAAGGTGGAAGTCAGGGCTGTTTCATAGTTTTTGTAAAGGTTGCTTGTTAAAGTGTGAAAAGTAGAATGTCTTTTCGAACATATTATGGTGCATCCTTTTCTCATGATTGTAGGGAAGTCCTCAAGCAAGATGCAAGAAAAGTGATAGAAACATCTGTGCTACCTGCCTTCAAGCAGCTGAAGAAGTTCATTCAAGATGTAAGCAAGTGAATCATTTAATTGTCCTGTGCATGAATTTCCTGAATTTCCAGCCCCCTTCCCCCTCCCTCCCATGCATACTTTCTGCTGCTGTGACATCTTTGTCTTTTTCTCTAGTGCAAAAACTTTGCATGACATAACGGTATTACTCACCAGCTCTCTGTGCTGACCCACAGATTTTCCCCTTTTTGCATCATGCGTTCACACAGTAGCATGTAGCATGCATCATACATTCCTTTTTGCATTCACACAGCAGCTTGTCTTAAACAGTCTTTTTCTCGCATGCCTTGGGCACACACCCATTGCTTCAGTGGCATTGTATTCACTGCTAAGTAACTGCGACTAATAATTTTCATTATCTTAAACGCTCTTCCGAAAAGTAATGACTTCATCCTGAAACCATAATGCTTCAAATGTGTGTGCCATTTCATAGCAGGACGGAGGGTTTCCCTGTCCCGAACCAGCCGCTGCCACCCTACCGAAGCAGTTTCTGACATCATCACTTCACCTACTTCTCCAGCTTCTGCACTGCCTCCAACTGTATTTGTCTTCCTTCTGTATCCAATCCCTCACTGTAATATACCACTGTTTCTTTTTTGTTCTTTGCATTGCATTCTCTGCCTGAGTATGTGTCTTCATTTTAATTTCATCTCTTCTGAGCAAAAGTATTATCATCTTGCAATTTTGTAATTCACGCTGCTCAGGGCCTACTTGACCTTAATACCTGATGTGCAAAGACCATTTCAAGCTAGTACTAGAGCTAATGTCATGCTCAGTGTGAAACATTATGCTCAGAATATGAATGAGTGCATCAGAAATGGCTCATAAAATTCCTGTTTCTGGTACTGAAACTGGAGGAAACAGTAGCCATTACTGGCCACTGAAAGTGATGAAGGGCTCGGACGAAGTCTGGCCTGGCCAGGCACATATTTTCATTGCATGTGTGCACTGATGCTTGGCAGTGATGTTTAACACATTTTAGCACCAATAAACAGGGGACCATGACATGAAGTGGGAAATTTGTTTATATATTGCCTATTTAAATGTGCCTGACAACAGGTGCTGTATCTGTTATCAACTTTCAAATCGCACCTGTCTGACTTGGTCACCTTTCACACATAAAGCCCCTTGACTCTTTGCACATAGCATTTGCACAAATGAGGCGCACCATTCTGCAAAGTAGTGTATATACTTGTGTGGCCCCAGGACAGTGTAATAGCGGTGTGTTCTGGATTCATTGCGCATGAATCGAATTTCGCGAAGATGACAACATCCAAGCCACAGCAGGAGATACTGGCATATAAACACGCAGGATGTTTAACTGTGAAGGGTAAGCGTAAGTCATTGGGGAGGGCTTGCAGCGAGTGGTGGTGATTCAGTGCAGTGTCACATCTCTTTGCTGGACAACTGCGCGGCTTACTGCAAAACTGTCACGTTTTACAGCCATGCCACTTGGCCGCAATTACTTCCTTTACATGTTCTGCTTAATTGCAGCCAATTTAGCCCAAGTAAAATTTCGGTCAACTGCTTAGAGACTTGGCTGCGACGTACTGGTGCTCATAACGTTTATATACTCATGGTTTGCACCTGTGGTGCAGCAGAAAGCAGTGGTACCTATAGATGCACTGTTTCTAGGAATACATGCCTCGCCTGAGGCATGACATTGCGGCCACGTCCTTGCCAAATGGTGAAGCCTACTACAAGGAGTGCCTGCAGTACCACCTTGAGCTTGACCTGCATCCTCGGGAAGTGCACCAGTTGGGGCTGGATGAAGTGGAGAGGATATCCAGTGCCATGAAGCAGGTAAGCTTCCCCTTGCTCCTTGTATATTTTGCTTACTGGTTATATTAAGCAGCAGGCAATGAGCTAAGTCTGGGAAGGCAGAGCTGAGCTTGTCTGTATGCATTTTGACCGGCACATTAAAGGCTAACTCGACCTTGTAGTTGTGGCATTTCGGGGGTTAGCAGCTGTTTGTAGAAACCGCAGCGAGCGGGCACTCATTACAAGCATGTAATGAATGATGCAAACGCCAGTCACATGAATTTACAGCACTGCAAATGAACAACCGTGAGCAGGAACTTACTTTTTGTAGCACAGTGTCTGCTTTCATCCTTTAGTGACAAGAGATGGAACTGCTAGTATAGTTTTTATGAAGGCATTTTTGGTCGGAATCGCCAGAGGTGATGTGGACCTCCCCTATTAAAGGGACTATGAAACAAATTTATTGAGATTATGTAAAGATAGGCAATCCATCACTCGTCACTCCAGCGCAAGAATTTTTGAGCTAGCATCAATAACAACGAAGTTATAGGCGATTAAAAATCACCCTCCTCCTCTCCCCCCTCAACTCGTACGCGCGGGGCACCATAAAAAAATAAAGAAAACAGCTCCGGGACTGGGCTCCGCCCTTGAAAACGTCATTCGCTGACGTTCGGTTTACAACTTCCGGTTGTCGCACTCCCGAGGAGCAGCATGCGTCGGCAGCGTCTCTCCGGTCTCGGCGCTTTCTTGGATTGCGGCGCGCGTCGGGTTTCTTTGCTAGTTGGCAGAATGGACCCGGACCTGTTCCCGGCTCACACAATGTTTTATTTTTTTTGTGCGCTGGTTCGGCCGTCACACCGACGCTGCCAAGTCTTGGCGTGAAACACCGTGCATGAGCCTAGCTGTCGAATGATGTTGGACACCCGGCTGCGGGATCGCAAAATCGCGCCGCCCGACTTAGAACACAAGGAACATACGGTATTACGGTCGTAAAACGGACGGGAGAGTGAAAGAAGGTCGGGACCGAGTCTGCATGTCGAAGCAGCAGCCGAATGTGAACCGCAGCAGTACGTAGCCGTCAGGCCAAGGCCCTCCGCGACAGCTAACGCTTCGAATTCGTCCTGTGCCCTAAGTAAATGCGGCACCTTTTTTTAAGTTATCGTAGATAAAATTGTCTTCCATCGCAGATCATATCGTGTAAACGTTCATACCGATCGCTGTAAGCTGGAAACTCAGCTTCCCGGCGGGAAGAAACAGTGTCGGCAGCGACTTCGGTCGAAGCTTCAGGTGCTTGACATTCATGCCTGACTGTCGAACGAGCGCTGGGTTATAGTAGTAAGCGTCAGGTGCGAAGTGTCGACCGCAAACGCGGAGTCTTCGGCGGGCGTGCGACGCTGGCAGTCCGATGCGCTCCATCCAGGCTGCTCGCTCACGCACGTCTCTAGGAATAACATGCCTAGAGACGCTCGCCAGTAACTGGGTTTGCAGCCGACGACACAGCAAGGCGTATTCATCTTGGGCGGTCGAAAAAGGCACTGCGAGTGGCTCCCGAACTCGCGACAGAAAGAGGCGGCAGAGGTAAATTAAAACCATATGCGCGAAGGCAATGCCCTCGCTCGCGCTTGCCCGAGGGGGTCGCGCGGCAGCTCGAGCAGACGATTTTCACCGCTACCGGAAGTGTGCCCGTGACGTCGAAGCTGCCGCGGCTCTAGCGAATGACAGCGTGTGGTGGCCTTCCGACGTCATGGGACTAGTGACGTCTGTTTTCCCGATTTTGGTTTCAGAATTGCTCCCTACGAAGACACCAAGCGGCGCGCGAATTTTAAAAAACACGATTTTTAAAAATTCATAATAAATTGCCGGCTCAGTTCCGAAGACTCATACTTGGTGTCAATGCTTCTGAGCATCACTTCTAACATTTACAAGCGGCTTTTAATTCTTTTCATGGTCCCTTTAAAGAGAAACCCGTAGGATATGCTCAGTGATGCATAATAAACTTTTTCATGATCATAGCAATGGAACGGTGTGAAAACAGCGGTGTTGTATCCGTTCAGTATTTAGATATCGTGATATCGCATGAAATACACTCAGTTGTAAGTTTGGCAGTGTGTCTGTCACTTCTTTTCTTCCTGTCCCGTTTTTTCGCACCATTCCATTGCTATGATCATGAACCAACTGGCCCAACAATCTTCCTTTTTCCATGAGGTTGGCAACAGGGAAGAAAGGGGTAGGGTGCTTAGGTGCATCTGAATCTGAGATGGGAAGGGAAGGCAGGGAGGAAACTGCTCCATTCATGTGGGGCTGGCTGTATGGCGGGAAGGGCAACAGACCCCCCCCCCCCCCCCCTTCCCAAAATATATAATGCAAAGTGGCACTCCCCCCCGCAGGGGCGTCTGATTCATGCAGACGTTGGTGAGTTGCGACACCACGGGTTCCTCAGCATCCGCAGGGACGTCCCCGCAGGGGGATGATGGTGAGCAGTGCGCCACCACGGACCCGAGCACCCGCGCTTAGCCGTGCGTGGCATCGCCGTGTCCGGGGAAAAGGGGATCCTGGTGGTTGAGCCAATGCCGAGCGTTAGGACCTTTAAGGCCCAGTGGTTCACGTGATGTCCCTCAGCCACTTTCTCATTCTTGAGAAAAAAAGACTGAGGTTTTTATTTGATTGGTTTGGAGCTTCGACATCCTTGCCGAAGCAAGGATGGCCGATGAGGCTACCTGACCCTTTTTAAAAGCTTTTACCGTTAGCCATTCCTAAATCTATTTTCTCTGTTATTGGTGGGTAGGTAAACTTTTAGGCCCTTTACACCACTGATCACTTTTCACATTTTTATTGAATCGCGCAGAAAACATTTCCTATACCTTGTGCTTGGCATATGATGGCCTTAGCTGCCTATGTGCCATTAAACCCAACACAACACACAAAGTGGCACTCCTTAAAGGTGCACTGAAGAGGATTCTGAACTTGTCTTTTTGCCGCGGGAACTCAATCTACACGTTCCTAGCATTCTTAGAAACTGCGACTTATTGCCCTCTATGGCCGATTTCCCTAATTAAATCGAATTAACGTCCGGCTCCCGCCTTTTTTTTTAATTCTCCCGCGTACGGTGGGCAGAGTCGACCAACATGTGAAGTGCCTTTCAGCCAGCTCCGTGGAGGCTTTGCTTTCGCTTTATTTTGTTTTTTAGGTTTCCATGAATAAATAGTTTCATTACCAGATAATATAGCCGCAAAATAAGCCCGCAGAAATAAAAATACGCGCGGACTATTTGCTACTACGGACTACTACGTATTACTCCGCCGATGGCAGAGCGGCAAGCCGCCACGGGACTGGGTGAAAGGCGCTCCACGCGTTGGTCGACTCCGCCCACCGTACGCAGGAGAATTAAAAAAAAAAAGGCGGGAGCCGGACGTTAATTCGATTTCATTACGGAAATCGGCCACACAGGGCAATAAATCGAAGCTTCTAAGAAAGCTCGGAACGTGTACATCGAGTTCCCGCGGCAAAAAGACAAGTTCAGATTCCTCTTCAGTGCACCTTTAATGGCTGTTCAGAATAATGCTCATTAGAGTCACTGGTTGGCCAGCATAGAAAGAGGAAGGGAAAGAAAGTAGCAAAGGAAAGGCAAGGGGCTTAAAATTCTGGAAATCTGGCTGGGTTGAAGAGAAAAACCATGCTTGAGACAAACTTTAAAAGTAAGCAGAAAGCATAACAGGAATCTCTCTTATCCCATGTGCAGCTTTGGAGTGCTAAACCCCGTATACCGTGCTGTATCGTACCATACCATACCGGAAAGCATACCGGAAAGCATACCGGAAAGCATACCGGAAAGCATAGCAGAAAGCATAGCAGAAAGCATAGCAGAAAGCATAACAGAAACTTAGAGCAGAGAGAGGGGAGTCCAGAAAACCAATGCTAGTGGTCCATGACCGGTCACCAGGGGTGAGTGGTTGTAACGCTTTGGTCTGGTGCTAGTGCCATGTGCACTATAGAAGACAAGGAAAAAAAAATAAATAAAAAGCCTCAGTTGCAGACTTGAAGTGGAATAGCTGCACTGCCAGTTTTATTCACCGCATTGCGCACTGGTCGCTTTCTTTTACTGTGGTCCCCTGAAATTCTTCCTCTCCAGTCTTCCCTCCCCTTCCCCCTCTCTTGCACAGACACCACTCATCTACCTCCAAGCTGCATGTTGCCATTCGTCATATATACTAGTGTATAATAAGGGATTAGCAAGCAGCTTTCAGGTATACTTGAAAAGCGGGGCATTTATTAAACCAAGGGTCATTTTCAATGCTCTGGCACTCACACCCACATCCCAAAAGGTCGATGCACCGAAAGTAAAGGGTCAAGGATTGGCTTATCAACTGACATCGATGAGATGAAAAATTTCCTGGAAAAACACAAAAATAATGTTGCAAAGCTGAAAGCAGGACTCAGGCGTAACACTGCAAAAAACAAGGCCACCTGATAGGTTCCGACAATGCCAGGATAACTGACAGTGTAACTAACCTACTATAAGAGGGCTTTTCTTAGAATGTAAGTGTACCAAATGACATTTGAAACCATTGGAACGCTGCAGGGTGCCCTGTCTAATGCATACGCCCGCGGCTTTGTCCTGTGTCACGCGTCTAGTCAACAGTGGACCTCTGCGCTTAAAAGTTTCTTCTGCTCAAGAGGCCGAACCAGTCTAAAAACATTGATCTCTCTCAGCGTACATCATGGATAACATACCAGTGCATGTACGACTGGCGTGGTCTGGCTTGCTGGCGAAAAATTTGGCTGCTGGCTGCATAGTGCTGTGGATTAGATCTTGTGCTGCAGTGACAGCTAGATGTATATTTCTCGATGCAGTTGAGTTGCACAGCGGAATGTGCTGGTTGTACGTAGGAAAGCAGTGACCTTTGTTCTGCTTTTCAAGTGATGAAAAGTGGTTGCAGAAAAAAGAAGTCTCTGGTATGTAATTGACTGCTTCACTTGCATATCTCTGTGCTGCGACTGCTGACACTTGGTTCTTTTAGAATCAGTGGAAATGGGAGCAGAAGTTGACTGTGATGGTGTACTTCATTATTTTTTTTTCTTTCAGATTATCAAATCTCTGGGTTCTGAAGCTAGTCCAAAGGAATTTTCTGAAGCGCTACGCAATGATTCATCTTTCCTATGCAAGTCAAGTGTGAGTCTACCTTATTCAGGGTTGTGAAAATTTATGTGGTTGGTACTCATCATTTGAGCTACTAATGAAAGCCTTATTATTACCCTGCATTGCAGATACAATTTTCAGCATATTGGTTCGATGTATGATGGTCTTATTTGCTGTCACTGCACTGTGAGTGCTTGCCACCAATTTATATCATGCCAGGTTTCATGAAAGGTGTGAAGAGGGGTGTGTTGTGGGGGTTGTTAGATTTAAGCCCTTTATATTTGCGAACTAGTGTAGCCTTAGCTGGATTATATGTTTAGTAGCTGGGACTGTCCTAAAGGGAAACTAAAGGGAATTGCAAGCTTGATCTTGATTGAGGGATTAGTGTCTCAAGGTTGCGATTATGTCATTTTTACTGCAAACAGAACTTGGATAAACCAGAAAATTGCATAAAAGTTAAATACATGCATAAATGCCCCTCCAGAATTCTAGTAACCATGCCTGGTCAGGTGAATTTTTCACTGGCCATGATTGGCTCATTGCTTCCACATGCAGTGCAGTGAGTAGTGTTCAGCTGCGAGAATGAAAGCGTGGCTTGCTTTGCATGACACCCAGTTTATTTTTTTGTTTATTGCGCACCTCTGCAGACCAGATTGGCTTGAGCAGAAAGGGCATGTAGCACAAAAATATCATTCAACACAAGAAAAAGACAACACTGTATGCGAAAAATAAAAGTGAAGTATAAAAAAATGGCATAACAAAGAAAAAAAAAGCTGAAAAATGTTTGAACTCGGAAGTACAAAAAAAAGTTGAAATAAGTCTAATGAAGGAAATAGTTTTGAAGCACCTGTTCTGCATCAGGAAAGCAAAATACATGAGTGCTTTCTAATCAAATTATTTTAGAGAAGCAGCTATGCTTGGACGTGTGTTTTAGCAAAAAGCGGCTCTAAAGAATGTTCTTTATTCTGAAGCATATTTCTTGTAGTGCGGTGCCTAAGGAATGAAGGAGGTATAATTGTAAGTTTACCTGGCAAGATTTTGTGATTGAAGAAAATGCCGGAGCATGTTTGTGTTTTGCTGGGCGATCAAGATTGGTTCACTTTGTGGCAGATTTCATTGCTTTGGTGTGGAATGACCAGTGGATTAACTCACTATTGCACTTGACTTAAGTACATAGCTCTACGGGGGTTGGCAGTGCCTTGAAATGGCATTTTTTTATTATTTTTTACAAAACACAGTGTTTGCTAACAGCAGTACTGTTCTGTTTCATCCCTGGAAAAGTTCAACCTGACGTGTGTCCACTTGTTCAGGCACCTAGGACTTCGATGGAACTTGATTGTCAGTTTGAATTGCTTGAATTCAGTGGGTGTCAGTTATTCACCCTCTAGTGTGGTAAAGTTGTGCCCTAATCAGGTGATCACACATTGGTGCACATTTTTACTTAAGCACACGCACAAAAAAAAAAAAACACCAAGACAAAGAAGAATGCAGAACAGGCATGCTGATGTTGGTCTTGTCTTGTTCCATGCACTTTACTCTGTGTTGACAATTGCAAGCTTTTTTCATTGGGGCCTGAGCCATTTGGGGCCAGTTGCATCATGTCTTTTTTTTTCTGAAAAAACTTTTGCAATATTTTATTAGTGTTCATGCTGCAGTAAAATTTTCTGATGTAAAAATTGCTTATATTAATAAGTAGAAGCTTCCTCGCATTGATGAATTAAACGGTGGAAACTCAAAGTGGTGGCATGCATTAGTGTTTTTGTCATGCTAAGCTATGTAATATAATGCTGGAAGAGAACATAATGCAGCCATTTGTCACATCTTGACAACATTTGCTAAGAGAAAAATTGTCTGTTGTAAAAAAAAAAAAAAAAAAATTATGTTGCGGCTATAGTGCTGGCATATATTGCCACTCACTCTGAATTGTCAATAATCTGAGTGCGAACTGTGCTTACGATTAGAAGTTGACAGGTCAGAATGTCCTGTCAGTATGTTTATTGCAGTATTATCAACACAGCCATTGCAAAGTTTACGTAGCTTGAACGGTAAGCTTGCTACTGCACCACTAGAAACTCCTTCAGAAAACAGCTGTCTGCCCCTTAAAGGGAAAGTGAACATATATGTAAAGACATTGCTGATGTCTGGAGTGTTCTTGGATATTGCAGATATGCTTCTTTCACCAAAGCAGAGGTTTGGTGAGCCTGAAAAAATATCTAGTGTGGGTACCAGCACTCAGTGTACCCTTGTGCAGAAAAGCTGATGGTGGTAATCTGGAGCAAGCTGGTTTTTGTAATGTACTGTGTATTGAAGTTGAGTTTATTGTTGGCGTTGCTTTGTTGACTCATATATGTGGAATCAGTGCGAAATAAAGCAATAAAATGTCTCTTTTCAGGTATGCAGAAAGTAAGTGAAGAGAAATAATACCCCAGTACTGAATTAAGTTACATCAGTGAAGCAGCGATAGTAATGTTCACAAAATGACCTCAAGTTATGCTTGAGATGCTTCAGAATTTCTGGTTTCACTGTTCTATAAACCTGTTGGATTAGCTCCCATATAATCTTGTACAAGGGCTGCTCCTGTGTTTGGGCTGCACCCCCTGTTTTGGACTAGATAATTGATAAATAAATATGGTTATGTTTTTTTTTTTTTTAATTTGTGTATGGGCCGCACCTTTGAAATTCACACCCGAATCTTTAAAAAAAATGTGGTTCTTACTTACAAGAGTCTGTACGGTACAGTCAGCGCTGTGTTTTGACCCTTCCTTGTATGGCTTCGACCATTTTGCTGGCTTACAAGAACTATACAGTACTGTCAGCCTGAAATTAGTTTGGGGAGATTAACATAAGTTAGATGACTTCTCAAAAATACCTATACATGGTACATGTGATGCACAATGCAACTGTATTACCGTATAAACTCTTGTAAGGGCTGCACTTTTTTTTTTTTTTAATTTGGGAAATTTTGAAGGTGCAGCCCATACTCAAATTACCAAAAAATGTGTGACTGTATTTTTTTATTTTTTCAATTATCTAGTGCAAAACAGGAGGTGGGGCCCATACATGGGTGCAGCCCTTACACAAGATTATACGGTAAATGCAAGGTTCTTGTCGATGTTTGGCTCACTAGTAATTTGCCATATTGGCCTGATTGCGATATTTTTTTGCTCATAGGAGGAAGTTGTTCGAATCTATGAGCAACTGCTTGATGAAGAAATCAACCCAAAGCTGCTAACTATTTTTCCGTCGGTGCCAAAGTCTCCTCTCAGGTTTGTTCTTCAGCTGTAGAGTCAAAGGGAAGAAGTAAACTTCTTCTTTGACACCTGTTGCATGGGATTTTTAAGGGGGCTTCCTGTGCACAACCAACTGGTGTCAGTGTAGTAGAAAAATGGTGATGACTCAATCACGGCTGATACAAAATTTCCTTTCCAGTATGCACTCTGTACAATGCACAAAATTTCACACATTTTGAACACTATCAATCTTAGTCGCAGCACCGCTTAGGCACCATTCTCGTAATGCCAACCGACAACATGCCTCCTGTGCTCATTGGAGAGACAAGACCAAATGTCTGCTCCCTGTGTGGAAGCACTCCTGTTATTTTGCTCCGCCAGGGATGCATGGTACTCGGACAGTATGACCACGGGATCACTACAAATGTGGGAGCCACAAATGTTGAAAGTTCATGTAATGGGGCTGTGTCCTCTCGCTGCCTGCATCTATGTTTGCACTGCTGTTAGACTAGCGAGTATGATGTTCTTTGGTCAGAGCATGTTTGACATGCGGGGGCCGATCGATGGTGCTGGCATGGCCAGGGGGCAGCTGATAATGGCTGATATGAACATGCCTGACTATGCAGGGTTGTGCAAAGATTGTATGAATAATTGCAGTCCAACAGGCATAATTGTAGGGGGCAAGGTATAGAGGAAAATGGGAACCAGCAGTTGTCATCCTACATATACATGCATAAATATTATTTTGCAGACACCGGAGACACCGCCAGTTGAACAGTACTCTTTTTTCTGAAACAACTCTAAAAAACACCATTCCACGCACTTAATACGCAACTGGAGTAGTACATAAGAACTGGCATCAAAACAAAAATGAAGGAAAAAAACCAAGGTGTACCAAATGCCTTGATGACAAGATGTGTTTAAGCACTGAATAATTAGAGATTTGACGTGAAACACTGCAGGTTAGTAGAGAAAGATGAGGTAGCAGCAGTGACAGTATGTTCTGATAAATTATTCCAGTTATGGATTGTTTTTGGAAGAAAGTATGTTGTAATATATTTACCGTGCACCTGTATGCATATACTTTCATTGAATGAACGATTCGAGGAGACATAAGTTAGTGGGTTAACGTTAGGTGTGTGCGAGTATTCGATAATTTCGAGTATTCGGTCAAATAGTACAGTATTCGATATTCGGTTCAGTCTGAATATTTGGTATTCGAAGTCTCAAAGTATTTGTCTCGGAACGAATAACGTTTCCGGCACTCTTGCTGCGTGGGGTTTTGGTTCAGCGTACCACGTCCCCAACTCCATGTCATGTGCCTGCGTTCCCACACATATGCTGGAGCCGGTCTGCGCATGCTCGTGGCAACAGACTAGAGCAGGCGGAAGCGTGTCACCCAGATCTGTACCTGCCAGTCATCTACAGCTGCGCTACCCACGGTGCATATGCGCCGTAACTGGCACAATGGCATGCATGCATCAGTAGAGAGGTTTAGCATAGCACGATCCACTTCCGCACCGCCAGTGTACACGCGCTTATTGGTCGTGATGGGCAAGGCATGCAAACAGTTGGCCGGCGTTTGGTGCCTTGTGGCGTTTTCGAAGGGCGATCTGCACATGCACCGTGGCACCCTTCGGGTGTGGATCACACTATGCTAAATCTCTCTAATCTGAGGATGTTAGGAGAAGGTACGAGGGGGTACCCAAAAGAAACCGGACTTATTTTTGTTTGAACTTATTTGTTCACATTTTCAGCACAGACCTTCAATATCCTTCAAACTACTCTCCACTTACAATGATACGTTTGTCGAAACTTTCATTCCATTTTTCAAAACATTGTTTAAATTCATCTTTTGTGATGCTTGACAATCCCTCCGTCGTTTTTTTCTTCACCTCAGCAACATCAGCGAAACGCTTTCCATTCACCTGTCTTTTCATTCTACGAAACAAAGAAAGTAGCACGTGGCAAGGTCGGGTGAGTATGAGGGTTGAGGAACAGAGGTCATGCCATTTTTGGTCCGAATTTGTCGTAGAGACAGGGCTGTGTGAACAGGGGAATTGCCATGGTGGAAAAACCAGTCACCCGTCTGTCACAAATCAAGGCCGCTTCCACCGAACACTGTTGCCCAATCTTTTCAAAACATCCAAGCAGAAAGCCTGGTTAACTGTCTGACCCTGCGGAACAAATTCTGAATGGACGACTCCTCTCACGTCGAAAAAACAAATCAGCATTGTTTTGAGGTTTGGTTTCACCTGACGAGCTTTCTTGAGGCGAGGTGAATTTGAAGTTTTCCATTGGCATGACTGTTGCTTTGATTCAGGATTTAATTCAGGAACACTTGAGTTGTCCCCATAGCATCGTCCTTGAACGTCTTTCTGAATATTTCAAGAGTTTCCGTTCGACTTTTTCCGAGAAAAAATCTGAATTTCACCGGCGCACGCTGTTCACGAAAATCAGCCATTGCAAAAACGACACTCACACAAAACAGTCGTCACTCTAAAACTCTGCCTAAACTAGTCTGACCTTCTTCAGCGACGGCACTCGGCTTACTGACTCTGAAATGTTCGTTCTATGCGCTCCTAGAGGCAAAACGCGGTACCACAGAAGCTGTGCCGATTAAAAAATTAGTCCGGTTTCTTTTGGGTACCCCCTCGTAAGTGACGCCAACCAAGTAAAATATTATACAGGAAAAACACGACGTTTCGGGACCGGCTCGGGCGAGCCGGTCCCGAAACGTCGTGTTTTTCCTGTATTTTACTTGGTTGGCGTCACTTACCTTCTCCTAACATTAAATTTCCCAACCAGACAGACTTCTGTCGAATGTTTTCTTTTTTTAATCTGAGGATGCACGGCTTACTTAACTTCTGCGGAATGAGTCTGAACTGATTGCAGCCGCTCTTCTCCTTGTGAAATTCTCTAAACAAGCGCGACAGTGCGAGCACAAGGGAGAGCTAGCACGAGACACATGGAGATTGGTGCCCTTTTCGGATGCCTGACCTGGGGTGGTGTTGGGAATGCGGTGCATACGCTTAGCAGTTGTCATGAGGTCACCATTTAAAAGCAACAGCTGCGCAACGGCCCAATCGCAATTAAGTGCATCCGTTGGAGGCCCCGCATATAAGTCTCGCACTCCACAGATATGTTGGCATTGCATATAGGTCGGCTCCCCCAATTTCTAATGGCAGTTTTTGCAGAAACTTGACGCAGCTTAATTTTCAAAGCTTTTTTTTATGTGTACTGGCTTTGTGTGTTCCAATTTCAAAATTTCAAATGCCTATTTCACGCTTTAAAAAATGCCTATTGTGCCATTCAACCTTTTTGTGTTCTAGAAGTATTCATAATATTTGCTTTGAAATTATTTGAAGAAAATTACTGTTCACTTCAAATTCGCTTTGAGAGGCCCATGTGCTGTTTGATGTCGGTGCATGTTGAAGAACCCCAGTTGGTCGAAATTACCCGGAAGCCTTCACTACGGCATCCCTCATAGCCTGAGCCGCTTTGGGGTGTGAAACCCTATAAACCAAAAATATAAACCACACCGAATTCGCTTCGAACTAAAAAATCACTATATTTGCACATGCCTACTTAATGCATACATCCTTATCAGATACTATAGAAAAGGCCAAATCTGAGATATTTCCTCCTGTTTTCTAGTAGTGATCGACCCAACTAGTTTCTAATCATTTTAGCACTTTTTGTGAAGTCAAATTCACCAGAAACAAACCAGGCTACACGTTTCAAATGCTCATGCTCATTTATGTTTTGCTTCATGAAAGGGTCCCATGCAGAACAACCATATTCCCATATTGGACTCATGGTAGTCAGGTATAACATTTCTTTGAGTTCAAGAGGTGCTTGACAGGAATTTTGTCGTATAAAGTTAAGTGCACGGCTAGCATTGGATGACAAGTAATGAACATGTGTGTGCCACAGCAGGTGACTAGCAAACATAACTTCTTGATACTTGTAATCTGAAACAGTAGACATGCGCACACTGCCCAGAAAATAACTCTTGACCCAGAAACTAGCTATAGAGGATCTTTCCTTGTTGGGTTAGTAGGGCACTCAGTTTTGCCTGTGTGTGCAGTTTCTTGCGTATTAATGAATCCTAATACACAGTGGGTTTTGCTGAGAATATAGCCTTGCTAAGCATTTGTCCCTCTCAACCTTCATTTCTGCACCAACATGCCTGAGTGGCTGAGCAGGAAACTTTCATTGGAACACGAAATACGACAGCTTCTACGTTTTGTGGTACCACAGTCGTCAATTCTGGGGGTGCTCATGTGCAGAAATCTTCCAGTCATTGTACTGTTGCTCCTTGTATTGTCAAATCTTTTACTGGCTTTTTGGTGAGCTTGTACAGCAAGGGTTCAGAATAGCTTTGCCCCCTCTTAGTCATACTGTTTGCTGTGTTAAGGATTCCTTTTTCACTTCGTCACACAACTTGGACGTGGGCAGGTGCAGATGTGGGCCACTTCTGCCATTCTTGAAACATTGCCGTTGTGGTGGTGATTTTTTAGACCCCAGATGGTATAACATGCTGGTGTCTCCCTGGTTCAGGGCATTCAAGCTTCAAAGAAGTGTCACTTCCTTTAACGTATGTGCTTTTATCATGCCTGCTCCAGTGTATCAGCGGAGCTTCATTGATAATGATGTTTTTATTTATCCTGTCTTGGTTTATTTTCTAGAGTTCAGCTCCAGGATGCCTCCAAGTCCAGTGGTCCATGTGCCATGTACATCCAGGGCACACCAGATTTTTCTCGTCCTGGAATATTCTACGTCAATGCTGCTGACTTATCCAGATCGTATGTTTCTTGTCCCTGTTTGTTTGATTGCAGTGAATGCCCATAATGTACATTTCATTCCTTGTTGGGTGGTTGATGTCTTGCCACTGAAACTGTATGAGGGTAACACCTACTGTCAGGCCAGTACTAATTCTTGCGCATACATGTCCTTAAGGTAGCAATAAATTATTAGAGCAAGTTTATATGTGAGCAGACAAAAAAATATGATTTATCAGTTCTTGAAAAAAGTATTAGGGAATGTTGCGAAAAAAGGCGCTGCAATCACAGAGAGTATTTGGCAGGTTATTGAGTTATTAATGAACTGTCGTATTTTGTTCCTGCACTTAATCTGTTTAACAGCAACCTACACAGCAAGCTGTTTTAGTTCTAATATTCGGACTTATCAGGCACAGATGCTCAGATGAGCTCATTATTTGGCTCGCTTTTCTCAATGCGGTTTGCATGAAAATCTTGTGAAATTTTGTTACACAATCACAATGTTATATAACCAAAATCACAATCGCTGGAATGCATCTCTTTAGTTGGGACCTTAGAGATGGATATGATGTGAGCAGTCTGGTTGTGTTTCATTTTTTTTTTAAGCTTGTAAACTGCAAAAGTGGTTGTTTTGTTTATCATCACAAAATATACTTCCTTTCAATAGCTGGGTTATGCCCATTTTTGACAATGGTAAACTGAACTCGACCATCAGTAATAAGAAATTCTTTTTCCTATTCTATATTGACTTGGTTAAGGAAGCATCTTTGCTCTGAGGAAAGTTACCAGGGCCAAGTATGTAGTGTGCAGCTGTGCATTATAGGGAATCAGAATTGGGCATAGATGATATCAGGCAATAGTCTGTTTTTACCAACACATTCCTCAAGAAAAATGCTGAAACATGGTGCCTTTTTTTTTTTACTTTCCATTATTGTGCTGCTTTGAAATGAAAAGGTTGATGATTTATGAAAGATTCATGTAGTGCTTGCAGCTGGCATTGTTAATTTTGACCTTTTTTTGCCACAGGCCAAAGTACCTTATGCCTACTTTGGCATTGCATGAAGGCAATCCTGGTCACCATTTGCAGGTAAGTGGCTCTGTGTACAGCATTATATTGCCTGCACAGTTCTCTGTACAGTAAAAATTGCAACTGCTTTGTCTTCTTGCTCAATGTTACTACGCAAAATTGTAGGCTAGGAAAAAAAAAAATTCCCTTATGGAGCTAACTATGATGCAGTCATCACATTGCCTCCTGCTCAATATCAAATTAGTAATAAAGGTGTTGGTTACTTTCTCCTTAAACTGTGCTGTATTAATGTGTAGGCTGTGCAGATGAGGATTTTGCATGTAGGAAAAACACTGATCTGCTTGATAATAGTTGTTTTCAGCTTCAGGCACTCTTTTGTGCACATCTAAAGGCTATTACTGACCTCTTCGAAGAGACCAACTTCACATGCTTGTTATTGCATTCAAAATGACATCAGCTCTAATTGAACAAAGAAGGGATGGCACCGCATGTTGGTGGCAGACATGTCAATGGTGACTACACTGACTGTATGCAACCATTCTTAGCTACTTTGTCTTGTCACAAAAATGCCCTGCATAATATAAACCCCCTGTTTTGTGTGCGCAGCTTGCTTATGTCTCTTCCATCTGCTCTTGTGATGGCTGTTTCATAGCTTGTGCTACATGCTAGCATGTGAAGTAAGGTTAGTAAATCAGTGAAATGTGGAGGGGGCCCTGTGCCACTTTTTAAAGCTAATCATCATGTTCCAAGGGATCCTCACACATTAACAAAATCAATGTAAAAGAGTGACAGAGATTGGTACGTGCAAGCTAAATTCCATTATACCCTTGTAATGTAAGCAGTTTCCATTTACCTTTCTAAGACTGCATATATAAGCAGTCGAGCTCATCACTCGCTGCAAAAAGAAGAAATGCAGTGGCTGCATGAGAATTGCTATGCTTGCATCTTGCTGCAACAGCACAATGTTGCTTGTGTGTGCTTTACTGGTTTTACTACTTTCTTTGTTCTGGTGACTTTAATTTTGTGCTTTGAACATATCTGTAGGGTTCTTATGCTATGGAGCTGCCTGGCATGCCATCCTTCCGGAGTCATATTGAAGATAGGCGCTACAATGATGGACCTGTCCACTTTCCTCTCCACACTGCATATGTTGAGGTAGGTTACAAATTCTAGTCCCACCTTCCTGATTAGGCTTCCTTGCTCAGAGTGTGTTTGGCTTACTCGAGCATGCTGCATTGTAAGCAGAACGCACAGTGCAATATTTAACATAGTGTCTCAGGCTGATCTTTCTGCCTTTGTTAAATATAGAACTTCTCTTAATAATAGTAATAGCAAAGTAGATCCTCATTGATTCATTTTTGAAAAATTGCGAGGGTAAAACTTTTTATTACCCTGGAAAACACATTAATGATGGGACATAAAAAATGGGACCCAAAAATGGGAAGTAATATTTGATTCAAAATAATATCTGCTTGTCTTCAGACTCACTGCTACATTACTACTAGTATATAAAACAAGGTAGCTGAAGATATAGAAAAGTATTGTGAAACCCACCCATTTTGCAGAAGGACTTGGCTTGGAAGGAGTCTGTTGTGCTAAGAAAAGTTGCGCACCATGCTCTTTCTTTATACTTTTCACGACATTCACTGCCTTGTGGCAAATAAACTAGATAGTTCAGAACTTAAAGTTGAATACTTAGACTAGTATGTAACTGATGGTGTAAGAAGTCCAAAAGTGAACTGGGAGCCTTTAAATAGCATGCAACATCTGTGGGTAACTCTTTACCCTTGCTTAATGGACATGATAGTTGAATAGCTGACATAATATCGGCGAAATGGCCAAATTAGGAGTGTAGCAGGAAAAAAGTCTGGGTCCGCTAGCCGCACTAATGACAATGATGCAGAAGTGATTCTTCAATGTTGTTCTGTACTGAAAAGTTCCACCCGATACATGGTGATGTTGGTAATGTCACTGTGATATATTGGCAGCAGCATTAATTCAAATTTCTAAGGATCTGTGCAGAATTTGTGTATACAGTATGTATGTATATTGAGAACTTTCCGCCCGCTTTGCAGGACGTCCGGTTCCGTAAGTATTTTGCATTTCCATGGCATAATCAATTTTGGGCATGCACTTTTGCTGCAGTGCTTTACAGTGTCATGTGAACTATTACTTTTTTTATGGTTCAGTGAGCATTCATTTAGCTGGCCTTTGCTCCTGGAGCAATGGATCACAGCAAACTTTCAGTGGACTCACTAGAAGGCAGTGGAGTTGTATGCACTGTGATGCAGAGTACATCGAGCGTGGCATACAAACTAAATTGCAGAGCACTTGGAGCATAAAGTAGCGCAACGTTTACATCAGTCAAACAGTTTGGCTGGTTGCAACCATTGAAAGTTTCCTGAAGGGCGTCCGAACTGCTAGTGAAAGAATGTTTGCTCTGTGGCCGCACTGTCACTTGCCATTGTTTGCAAACTTGTCTAAACGAGGACACTTCCAATGATTATCAGCTCTGCTCACTGGAAGGTGGCATTGCTCATCCACCTAAAATGTGGCATCTCATACTTTGGTAAAACTGCAAGCAGGTATCCCATGAAATGTTGTATGTTTAAAATATATGTAGTGGACCAAAGTCTCTGCTGTTACACGCCAGAATCTAAGCCAATTCAGAGCCTGCTGTTGCACTGTCAGCAATATCTTATGGAGAGCCACTTGTGAGGGTGTAGCAGCTGGTCGGTTGTCTTGACAGGGAGCACATAACTGTAGGAAGTTCCTAGCTGCTAAAATATTTTGCCAGTATTCAGGAGTTGACTTGCTAGATTCACTGTTTGTCATGTGCATTGCAATTACACCTAAATGGTTTTTAAGGGCCTTGAGCAGTGGCCACATTTCTCCAAGCTTTTGTTTGTGCTGCTCCCAGCCTGCTTTAAAACAATGTTTTACTTGCTCTTGGGGTTGCTTCAAGGCAGGTATTCGGTTTACCCCCGATCTGTGGAACCATAAATGTTATTGGGTCATAGTTACTGAAAAGAATGGCTGAAGAGGCTTGCTTCAAAGCATATTTTTACTCTTGTGAGCGCTGCTACTTGAAAAATATACGCTCTGTGCTACCACTGCTTGTATTTGATCATCTCAGTTTTATTAAATGACCTGAGTTATTTGACTGAGTAACTGCAAGTAAAAATTTCCTTCACTTACCCAAGCACTGCCTTCAACAGCACTGCATTAATGCCATTCTGGTTGAAAGTTTGGTTTCAATCATGCATTCTACCTTTTATATCTAGAATTTCTTGCAGTTGGGTGGCATTCATTACCTTTTCTATAATTCAAGATAGCTTGCCGGTTGGAGGTAGAAAATAAAAAATTTGAAAAATAAAAATTGTTGCTTGCAGGGCTGGGGTCTTTACAGTGAGTACCTTGGCTATGAGCTAGGTGTCTACAAGACTCTCCATGAAAAGTGAGTAGTATTACACCTTTACACCTGATGACCTGCACTGTCACTATTACGGCATATTGCTAATGCCACGTCTTTGCTTACTTTCTCACAGGTTTGGACACTTGACCCAGGAAATGCTTCGTGCATGTCGTCTTGTGGTTGACACAGGAATGCATGCTCTTGGGTGAGTACTTCCAGACCTTTTTGTTTCTGTGTAGTGTAACCTTTTCATTTTATTTGGGGGTGGAGGTTGAACTGCAGTATACAACATGGTTCTTGCAGCAACTAGGGACCACCAGCAACTAGGGACTTTTGTTTCAGCTTGTGGAATCTGCAAATTTTTCGCTGACATGATTACGGTGACGTACTTTGCACCCTAATCTTTTCATTCGTAATGTACAAACTTTTTAGGGTCTTTCAAGCAATGGGATAATTGTTAGTCAAAGTTAAGACGAATTGGCTAAAAAACATTTGGAAGAACAGAGAGCTGATCAAGTTAGACTGCACTCATGATTTTTTTGGCACAATAGGTATAGGCCAAGAAAATGCTAATATGACACGTGTGCTTTCTTTTAACTGAAGGTTTAACGAATATAATGAATGATTAAACAGAAAACAACAGAGTGCAAACACAAGCAAACAGTCAAAAAAGAGGAGTGTTAACAAGTACATGCCAATTGTATGCAGGCACATGCGATTATAAACCTTCAAGAAAATACTGCTCATCTTTTGTTGATGTATCAGTAAGAGGGATAGCACAATCTCAGTTTGTAAAGCTTCCACTGTGTCTGAGGTGCATTGATCCATCTACCGTCAGCATCAAATGAAATGCCAGCAATAGAACTGTAATGTGTAGTACACATGAATACAAAATATCGGCTGCTGAGGGAGAAAAACAAGCAGGCTCCATGAACATTTCTATGTAGCAGTCTTTGCATTGTCGAAGTGAAAATAATGTGCTCCAATATTCAGTTTTGCTCAACTAATACCTTCTCGTTTTGCCTTTTTCTTCTCAGTTTACTTTTTTGGCGCTGACTGTACCTCATGAAAATGAGATGACTCTGAAATACACCTTGAAAGAACTTCAAGTCACGTTAAGGAAATGTTTACTTAAAGGGACACTGAGGACAAATGTTGGCCTGTATTGATAGGCTACCGCGTTTTCATCACAAAGAGCCCACTCTCACTGAAAACGGAGCTTTTATTAGCTAGATGAGACCAGCAAATTAAGTACAGGCGTTGCCATCACTGGCTGATATTGCAAGTAAAATGCGTGCGTTGACACCAGTTTTTTGGCATGAATCACAGAGGCTATGCTACACCGCCATGCACTTCAAAACAACAGCAAGCTGTCCTTTTCTGTTAAGACGTCACAAATTCGAATCGGCTAACGGGAAGAGTGTAAGTTCAATTTTCTCAGTGATAAATGCATCTTTCTCTCCTGGACAAACAACAGCATAGCCAGAAGGAGCAGGGAACCAAATTTTACTCAGAACAGTAATTGGATGGAGTTGTCCTGAGTGTCCCTCCTAAGTGAAAGTTCGCTGAATTTAAATGAGTATTAGCCACTCATTTTGATGAGCTGAACTTAATTTCAAGCATTCAGGTGGTTCTTCTGAGCACATTCATTTCTCAGTGCAGAAAACTGTATTACGAATTTTGCATTTTTGGTAAAATGCAGTAAGTTTAGTGTGCCTCATTGCCAGCTTTATAAAGGCGAGCTCGGGCATGATTTTGTACACCTTTTCTGATGCAAATGGCAGCAAAGACTTTCCCACTTCCGTAGACACGACAGTGCCCCTCTGTGGAATTGTCACTGCATTTTCTTCCAAAACAGATTCTTCCTCTAGTTCTTCCTGAAAGTGAGGCAAGCACACTGGTCAGTAGGTTAGGATACCATTCAAGCAGAAGCCAGCTGTGCAGCCATGGCAAAATGAAACCTGTATGGAATTCCCAAGTGCTACAAGCAAAAGTATGACACTGCAAAGTTTTGCAAGCTGCAGAGCTTCAAAATTACCATGGCCAAAGTTTGGCTGATAAAAATTGCTGCAAGTCTGCTGAAACTATGCTTCCTGACTCAAAAGCAGTTTGTTCGTGTTTATCAAAATGTTCTCACATTTTTGTTAGATACAATAGGGTTTCGGCTGAGGATTTCACAAAAGTTTGTGTAACTGAAAAGTCTGTTCATGGGATATTAATTCGAGTGTTATATTCCACTAAAGTATTGGCAAAATGATGTGTACTAGCACAAGTGTGATAATGCATAGTAATATTGAGTTATGTGGGCTTTCAAATGTTCTCTAAAGTTGAAAATTTTCAGAGAAAAATTACCAAATTGTTCTTGCAAGCAAACATTGACACACTGGTCCGTTTTGCCAACACAGTCGACTCCTGCTAAGACGAACTTGGTTAAGATCAATTCTCTGATTAAGATGAACACTGCAAGTCCATTCACTTGGTTCCCCATAGGATTCAGTGTAAAAAAAAAAAATCCTTTTAAGACTAAGTGTTTTGCGTGTAATTCGGTTAAGATGAACTTTTGCAGCAACCGCAAACGTGACCCTTTGCAATGGCACTAATGGAGTGTCTGCGCGGCACTGTAGAGCAAAGGAAAAATATATAAAACACTTCCACACAAAAAACTGCACCCTGACAAGGTAGCTTCTGTGCAAAGAAGCTACCTTGCGGGGGTGCGCTTCCGTGCGGAGAAATTTTCTGGCCGATGTCGGAAAGGCAGAGCACCTTTGCTCCTGCCTGTGTGTGGCAAAGACGTGCCAGATCTTGGCATCCTGCCCCCGGCATGTGCTGCGCATTGCCACCTGTGGCATAAAGGCATGTAGACATGCAGTAGACCCGCTCATCAATTCAGGGAATTTTTAGCTGACAGGGTGTCGCATTCCGCGTTGTCGCAGTGTAGGGATGTTCAGATATTGGCACCGCATGGGCACTGCCTGTGGCAGACGAAGGGGCGCATGGTACATCTACTCGTAGGGGTAATAACGGCTACAGGGGGGAACGAGCGAGATAAGAGAGGTGCACAGCTGCCCAGCTGGGCACCTTCAGAGCATTAGAGAAAAAAAAAAGCAAATAGCATTTGCTGCAGAAAAGAGAGACCAAAAAAGATATGGTGAAAAAAAAACTACCTTAATATCCCGAGTCATCGCCCAGCCACCCTTTATGCAAAATATCAATTATGTCAAAACCGAGTCATCGCCCACCCCTAGAAAATGTAAACCATGGGCCTTGGAATTTGCAAAAGATACCCTCCTAAACGTCACGACCACAAAAAAAAAAGAAAAAAAGTTCGAAGAGAAGACAGAAAGAAGCTGTTCTGTGACGCATCCTAAAGGGAACCTAAGGGGAATTCCTCCAGGCAAGGCATGATCAACTTTGTGGCAGAAGCTTGGGCTGCAGTTTCCAAAGATGTTGTCCATTGGTCTTTCAAGTGGTGTGGTTTCTCTACTGCCCTCGATGGCTCAAAAGATGGTGAGTTGAACGAGCAACTGGCGTTCGTAAATGAAGCTACAGCTTCAGCGCTGGAGCCGGAACACCTAAAGGGGTTGGAGAACGAAACCCTCACCATTTTTTTTTTATTCAGAAGGTGATGCTTCCTTTGATGGTTTTGACGAGGATGACCAGTGAATACTGATGGTCTTCTCAGACGCCAAACAAACGTTTTCTTCCAGTTCTTCCACGACAGCCGTTCGCGGTTCGTCACGCTCTGTTTACGTCGAGCAGTGTGTCATCCACACCGCCCAGACACCCAGTAGGCTACTACTGTGTACGCATCACACGCATGCCACGCTGCCACACCCGACGACGACACGCTCACCAATTCTGTTTGCTTATAACTCTCTTCCTTATCTGCATCCCGTGATTAAAGTTGAGTGCATCTCTTGTCAAGCCATGCAGATGCAAACAAAAAAAATGATATTTTCTAACTTCTCTCATTTTTTTTGTTTGGTCCCTGAGACATGGCCCACCCCACTTTTTCTATGAATTTCAGGTTGGGGGTGGAGGAGGGGGGTGCAATGACTCTGGATATTACGGTAGACCCTCACTGTTAAGGTCACTTCATTCATATTGCCATATATGTTCTATTTGCAATTATCCTCTCGCTGTTAAATTCTTTGTTAGTTTTTGTTGCTAGTGCTACTGCTGGCTTAGTTCAGAAAATAATATAGGCATACATGAAAATCCGAAACACCCCATGTCTACACCTGAAAAGTGCATAAAAGTTGTCGTCGCTCTGTACTTGCACTGAGTACCACATCATCTTCGTCAAAATACTAGCCTGTGCTTGCTGTCAGTTGCGATTTATGCCTGTTTGCTTGGTGTTTGGTGTTTCTCTGTTGTTTTCTAGGCAGAATTGTCCTGTTTTTTTCAGTAAGCTTTCAATTGAAAGACAGCTCCTGTATTGTCCCCACCTTTTCTTGTCCTTGTACTTTTGCTGTAGAAAACGATGAATGAAAATAATTTTATTCTTGATGAACAACATTGGGGCATATTTATAAATTATTGAGTTGTAGTAAACGGTAATTTTTTATGACTAACCAGTCTTATAAATTTCTAATGGCCGCTTGCTTTGTAATATTCACTTGATATGGCCTCAGTACACCGAATCACGCATGCAGGCTAGCTACACATGGCACAGAGTCCAGAGTGCTAACGTTGATGCCCACTGTCCTATAGGAGGACGGTGGAGCTGGTAATATTTATCTGCCGGTCAGCTTAAGGAAGCCAAAGGGAAAAATGCTTGCAGCTGTCAAATCTAGGAGGGGCCTTGGATTAGGCTTTACCGTTTTGATTGAATAATCAGGTGAATTGAGAACCAACTTGTATGTGCACCTTAAGACATATACCTTATAAATTCTTGTAAGCGCTGCACCCTGTTTTCCCATAAGAAAAAAAAGAAAAGATCCTTGTAAGGGCCGCACCCCACCTCTCCTTGACCCACATGGGAATAGCCTTCGAAATGCATGCGCAAGAGCTTCCAAGTGCCATTCATGGGTGGCACATGAGTCATCGCGGGTCATCGTCATCAGCAGGAGCAGCATCATCATCTTCTTTGATAGAGAACTCCTGCTATCCACATCGGCATCAGTATCACCAGCTCCAGCTTTTTATGGTTGTCAACTGCATGTGTGTTGGGGCTTTCGTGTGCGGTTTGCTTTTTAAGGCGAAAGCCTTACTAGCCCCATTACAGGAAAAGCCGGCAGCATGTGTACGTTAGTGTGCTAGTGTGTGTATGTTCTTGTGGGTGGTACAGAAAATCTCAGTGATGGCAAAAAAAATAGTGACATCATCAAGCGGCTGTAGGATGCATCGCAATTTCAGACAGTCATATATTTCGTTTGTCTTATATAACTCCCACTGGCTGACCTCAATGTGGCACCAGTTTTCCTAGCTACATTGTTACCTAAACTGTGAGCAACCGTTTGTCGTACAGGGTTCCGGTTGGTGTCGTACGATTTCTCTTTGCATATGGCTTACATTAGTCAAGTTGGAGGCTGGATTGCGACAGAGATTCGAACCGACGACATATGCAAGTTCAGTTGTATGCTCCCAGACTTTATCTATTCCCATAAGGGGGGGGTTGAGGTGCCCACCGAGATGTGAGACAGTTACTGCGCCATTTCCTGTCCTCAGAAACTAATTTTCGTGTTAAAATTGTGTCACAGCCATTCATCATACACGGTTACAGGTGGTGTCATATGATTTCTCGTTCCACATAGCATATGTTTCTTAGTCAGGTTGGAGGCTAGCTCCCAGCAGGTATTCGAACTGACTGTCCGAGTGTTTCACTCGGACCTTTGTGGAATCAGTGTTCGGAGGCACACCTTCGTTTCATTTCTCAGTGTGCAACCTGCGTCGAGGTCGAATGCTCATGATGACACACTAATGCTTTCGCCTTCACAGCATGTAAGGAGTCTTAAGTGCCTTCTGAATTTTTTTTTTTCATGAACTGCCGCCGAGCATAGTAATCTTAGCAAGTACCTTAATAGCTACGTCGCTGGCTTTAAGTTGAAAGATATATTGAGTTTGCGCTTGAGCATGGTAAGTGTGTGGCAGGAAGGAAATTTGACATGAACGAGAGGTGCATTTGACGAGGTTGCAACCAAAATCAGCATGCATCGGAGTACAGCACCAGCTCGGAAGTCAGAAAACTCAGCGAGTGGCGATGATGTATGCACATTGCATGCATGGGCCGCACTCCGAAAATTGGCCCTCAAATCTGGAAAAAAGTGTACGGCCCTTACACACGTTTACATATATATGCTATACGAACTTATTCCCTAGTTAGTGCTCTTTAGCTTATAGGCTAATGTTTACCTGGCTCTTAAGTACTGCTTGCTCAAACAAATATTTAAGAGAAATCTAGTCCTTGAGCTTAAAAGTCCGGTTCATGGGGGCCCACTTTCTATTTTTACTTTTATTTATACATTGCTGCAGACCTTAGGACTTCAGTCCAAGCAGAGGGGAAAAAAAAAAAATTTTTAGATGAAGCAAGTGCTTGGTTTCAGCTGGGGGAATGCCTGTGCTATAGTTTGGCTCATTATTCCAAAGTAGCTTCTTTCAGCAGAAATTTTGAGTGGTCCGTGCAGTTAATTCTGAAGATGATGCTTGACTTGCAGCTGATGAAGCTATGTTTGTGTTGCTTTGAGAACAGCATGCTGCTATGGGGTAGCAGTTGGCCTCTCACTATTAGGTGCTCTAGTTTCACATTTTGCTTTTTTCTCTTTCCTAATTTTCAGTTGGTCCAGGGAAAAGGCAGTGCAGTATTTACTTGAGCACACTTCATCTAGTCTAGGTGAAGTGGAAAGTGAGATTGACCGCTACATTACCTGGCCTGGACAGGCAAGTACAGATAGTTCTAGAACCTTTCTTGCCTAAGTTAATTCCTTGCCACAGTACCGTGTGTGTAAAGTGAGACTAACGGCTTGTTAGCAGATTTTGCATGTTGCCTTTGCGTGCGTTTGCTAAATTGGGGTTATTAATAGCAGTGGGCATATATGAAAGCTGCTTACTTACCTGCGTTTTTTATATACTGCTGCTAATCTATTGTCATGATTGTGTTTACTTCTAGCCATCTGGGTTGGGAAGTATTCGAAGCCTTCCCAGTGGTTGTGCATTTTCTATTTGATTGCGCAGAGCACTTATGCCTTGATGCTGCACAAAGCAAAAGTGGCAGAAATTTTATTTAAGTTTCTTTATATTTTTCCACACTTTCTTGGTAACATACTCATAAAATTGTGAGTTAATGGCATCGAGAAACTGATATTTCTGCTCTTAATAGCTTTCACTTCTCTTATGGCTAAACTGTATTTTCCTACAGGCTTGTGCTTACAAGGTTGGTGAACTGAAAATCAAACAGTTGCGCAAGAAAGCTGAGGACATTCTAGGTGAGCAAGTTTTCATAGTTTTCCTATGGGCGCTTCTTCACTTGATAGTGGAAGAGCTTTAGATGTACTAACAAATGGCTGTCATATTTGGTGTCGGTGGCACTGCCAGGAGCACTGTGCCATCTGTGTTGCACTGGGATTCTCAGAGGCCTTGGCCAAGGCTTTCGTCTTTGCCCAGTAAAGTCCTGTATGGCAGTTACACTTGTTCATCATGATCCGAGCTGATATTCGAACTTCAATTCCTTCAGAGAAGCGGTTATGTTACGCACTTGGAATGCAAAGTGTCGTTGGGCTAGCTGTCAAGGTGGCGACACGTGCCTTGGTGTGAAAATGCACTTGATTCAGCGACTTTATTTCTTGGTGTATGACTTCCAACACTGCAGATGGGACTGCAGTAATCGACAGTCTCTGAGGTGTGCCACTTCTGGAACAATCCCTTGTGTTGTCAAACCAGCTTTTGACATTGCAGCAATTGGCTAGCAGCTACACTCAGAAGCAGCAACCACAAAATTCATTCTTTTTTGCTGGTGGACAGAAATGTGTCTCTAGGCATATTTTACTGTGGTAGTGATGTTATGAGGACATGTCTTTTGTTTTTGTGTGTTGTGGCTTTAGTTTGAAAAAGCAGTTTACACAACTACAGTGATGTTCAGGCTTTCCATACCCACCGGCCAGACTGTGTGACTGCACCCCTGCAGTTTTCATTGCATCTGAGTACCACAACCACTTCAGCTGGTTCAGCTGATCAGGGAGCTTTTCTCAAGTCCCTTGAGGGAACAAAGTGCGAACATGGGCCCCGCTACAGTGCTGAAAGTCTGGCTCCATCGAAGGGAGGTCTCCAGTGATTTGAGAACAGGTGGAGAGGGAAATAAAGAGGAGAGAAAAAGCGGCTGACAGCCTGTTTACCACATCATTTTGTGCAGAGAGGAGAAATCATTTTTAACGGCTGTTGTTTGTTCGGTTTATCAGTGTGCTGGTTGTTGTTGTGTAGCCTTGGAGCTTAGTGGCCAGCTCTGGACTGACTCTTGGTGGGAGGACACAGGTTTTCCTTTTTCTTCCAGCCTTTGTGAAGTGCTGCCGACTTTTTATTTTTATCCATCTTGGGTTTTAGAAAACATGTTAATGATTCTTACAAAAAATCGGTGAAATTTTTGAAATGATAGAGAAGAAATGTTCCGACCATCGCTGACGAGAAGAATACAGGGGTGGAAGTGCTGCGCCAATTGCGCCAAGCTGCGCCTAAACGGCAATTTACGGCCATTGCAAGCATACAGAACCAAATTTAGCCGAGTGTTATTGTCGGCTGGGCAACACTGGGCGCTCGCGACGAAACGGACGCAACTGCATTCGCAGCGACAGTTGGGTTCGCTCGTGATGGTCGGTGTGGCTGTCACGAAAGGCTTGTACAAGCATGAGTAAAAGTACTGTTAACTATTATCTCGTAATATAACTTGAGCGCGGCCGGTATTGTGAACTTACCTCACATAGCAAGCTTTAATTATTGTGTGGACGAGATACCAGGCTCACTCGCGTAATTTGCATTTTTTTCGGTAATTTAGCGCTCCAAAAAGAGATGCGGAGATTTCGCGAAACACATCCTAAAAAAACTCCATAGAGGTGATAACGCGCATATATGCCCTACATTTTCGCGCATACGTCGACCCCTCACTTGCACCCCTCGCTGTCAACGCAACCCCCATCCCCGTGGGATGGTGTGACGCCGCGTGCGCAGCTCTAAGCAATGAACGCGCAACGATACAATCGCAGAGTCAGGAGCCAGTGGAGATAAACGGCGCTAAAACAGCGTCCTCGTGATGGGCCCGGCTGACTAGCGGCTAACCGAACCGCTAGCGGCTCGGTTGTTTAGGAATTCGGGCACCTTGTCCTGGAAAGCAACCGCCAGCGTGAGTGGGCCGGGTAAACGGTGTGCAAATATAATTTTGTTTACCAGACCTAATTTAAGAAACGAATTACGAACTTCTTACACGTGGAGCTGCCAGGGAATGGGCACCGGGCTTACTACCCGTTGTGCTCGCACCTCGCACCCAGTTGACATTGCTTTGGCTTGGCCTGGACAGTTAATCTTCACAACGGCGTGGCTGGCGTCCCCTCGCTGCTCGCACCTTTCATAGCCGTACACCGCAACGCGTTCACGCCGATCTTCCACAGCCTGCCTTGCGTGCACTCTGGTACATTTTTTTTTTTTCATACATGCTTGGGTAACAAATTCTGGGTGCGCATTTACGTGAGGGCGCAAATTATGCGAGTAAATAGGGTAAGTTAGCCCCCTCCTTGTTGGTTTGCCTGCGGCAATTTTCCGAATTTTAAAATCCACCGGTTGGTGAGCATTGATTCTTTTTTTTTCCGGTCCTGACAAAGTATATTCGAGATTCTGCTGCATTCTTTTGGCGGTTTTGACAAACTGTCCCCATTATGTTGTTGCTTTTTTTTTTTATGAACTGAAATTAGTAATAGCTAATGTACTTCAACTACTGTTTGTAGTAGCTGCCACATGTCTATTTTTTATGAACTCTAGCAAATATCTTTAGAACAATTGCAATTAATTCTGGCCTGTGGGATGTGATCAATATTTATGCAGATTCAGGACTAGTTGCAAACAAAATTGCTCTCACTCGCATTTAAATGTCGCCAGTCTGCTCCGAAATATCCTGCAAATTGCTGCAAACCTGCTCCAAAATGGGACTTTTGCTGCTCCAAAGCTGCTCCGAAATTGGACTTTTGCTGCTCCCGTGCCTGCTCCAAAAAGCTGGAGCCTGCTTCCACCCCTGACGGAGTAAAAAATGGTTGGGTGCTTTGGATTTATGCTGTCTCTACCTTCTAGCAAGGGGGCTCTAGACCCCTTGTCAGTACTGATGGGGGGCCTGAGACCCCCCCGAGACTCCCCTCACAGCCTTGCTGTGAAAACTGGAGACTGAAATGAAGTGCCTAACATTGCGACATGGAGCGTGCAAGAAAGAATAACAAACATATAACTAATTGTTAACAGCTATGAGGCTTTGTTCTGTTATGGCTAGTGTGTTTTGATTTCATGTCTTAATCAGAGTATTGTATAAGACAGGATAATTTTTCTGGCTGTTTTTCACTTTTTTACAAAGCCATGGTGGAACCTATGAATGCCTGTTATGGTGGTTCAGTAACTGACTGCATTTGTGCATCTAAGCACATTTAAGTTCACAGATTTGTTTGTGGCTTTGGTGGTCACATTTCAGTGGAAGCATAATTCGAAAATTCTCATCTACTTAGGTGGTCATATTCCAGAGCTCTCCTATACAAGGCCTGTGAAAGCCTGGGTGTAGCTTATAACCTTCGTGAATATTGAGTATTTTTCATTTAAGAGCACTAGCTTCTTCACAGCTTTGCAGATTGTAAGTTTAGAGGTTGTTCACAAGTTCCACATATCCTAATTATTATGTACGGCCAAGTAGCAAAGCTAGCCTTTGCCAGATAATGTGGCACTGTCATGAACTCACCTGTGTAACAAGCATTAACTGTACCTTATTAAAGCTTGTAGTGAACCTTTGTTAGGAACACACTTGGATTCAGTGGAAGCAGCTTACACCTTTCATACAATCTTCACACATGTTTAGAACACCATCTGAATAGGTGTTCTTTTTTCATCCTATTCAAATTCTGTGCAGTACAGTCCCTATGCAAATCCACTGCTTGCAGTATAAAAGTGCCTACGATAGTATATGTACGATTAATACGATATAAGTGCCTGCGATATTTCGTGCTGCACATTATCATAGCCACTTACCAGCTCGCACTGGTGTTCACTTCCTTAGATGAGTCGTAGGTCTCTTGAGAGCAAACTTCGGGATAGTAACTTCCGAAATATGCATCACGCTGGAATCTGGAACCACCGGATCATTGGCAGTTCAGTTTGCTACTCGTCAAGCTAATGAATACCTGCTAATAAATACCGACAGAGGACATACTAAGTGTGGAAGATTTACTGTTTTATCATCTTTGGTCTCCATTAGCTTCAAACTGTTGGTCTTGCAATTGCATTGTTACACCTCCATTGCTTTTGAGCTGTCCTAACCTATGCAAATATAGCAATGTGAGTACCCCGTAGTAAGCAAGTTGCCAAAGTACTGCGGGGATGTTAGTGAAAGGAAGCAGAGCAGGCATGACTTCGTGAAGACCTCTATACCGAAGGTCATGCTGAAGCATGCCTCCTTTCTTGGCCAGCTGGGTCTCTAATGACAGGGGGAAATGGGGGTTGACTTATTTGGTGCTGCCTGTTTTGTTTTTTGGCCAGCGAGGGAGGCAAGTTGTGTGAGATCGACTTTTATGCGGCAGTATGTGGTAATAACATCAACATAGACTTTACTGATTCTCCGAAGGTTTAGATATTTGTGCACGTGGTCATTTCACACCGTAAAACCTGTTCCTAAATGTGCCAAGTTTCTGTAGGCCCCCAAGTTACACATCTGCTTTTCACCACTGCATTACAACTTTCCATTTTTGGCAGTTTGTGAACATTTTTTGCCCTGAGTTTTCACTAGCTGGTATTCTCCTGGTGTGTTGATTTTAAAAAATAAATCAGTACCTTACGTGCTTGTAACTATGTAGGCAAACTGTGAAATTATACTGTAGCGTCTTGACTGCTCGTGTACAATTTTTCCATTTGTTTCAGGTGTAAAATTTGATATTCGAGCATTTCACAAGGTTATACTCGACAATCCTGGTGCACTGACACACCTGGAAAAGCAAGTTGACAAGTACATAGAAGAAACAAGGAAGAATCAAGCCAGGGAGCTGTAAATGTGCTGGCTTGCACTAGCTAACGTGACTGATTTATTTTCTGCGTAATTGGAACATTTCAGGCAACGTACTGTGCATGTGTCTTGCCTTTCAAAGAAATATAAGATGAACAGTTCCATATGAATTTTGTAAGCAGCTGACATATTATTGTTATATTATTATTATCCCAGACATGTTCAGAATACAGTGGAAAATGTTCTCCAGCTGCACGAAATTCTGTCAGAATTGATATATGCTTTTTGCATAGTGTGCTGGCATCTTTTGTGTGCATTGCAGGGTGCTGTTGTCTAAATGAGTCTTTAAAGGGACACTGAGGAGAAATTGAAGTTAGCTTGTATCGACAGAATACCAGCTCCTGATTACAAAAACGCCACTCATACTGACAACAAAGCTCTTGTAACGTAGAAAAGAGCAAGAACCAAAATACAGGTATCGCTGCCACAGGCCAAACTCGCAAGTACAAGCGTGATGACGTCATAGGACAAAACAGTGTTGCTAGAACCAACACTAAAACACGAGAAGCAACGAATTACTGAGGCGCAGCCAATGCATGCGTAAATCTCCTTGACGTCGCCAGATGGCGCCACGTACCCGGCAGCTACGCGCGCGCCTGCAGCATCAGGGCCAATCAGCGCCTGCTCACTGGCTATAGGCGGGCTCCCGGTATTCCGCTAACGGTAACAAGGTACATGGTATGCTAAAGGTGTCTATTTGCGAGAACTTCGTTGACGACTTCGAGAACAGGATCCATCGTTACGCTGGCAAAACGCCGGTGCAAACGTAAGCGAAGCGACGATAGCGACGGCCACAATAGCCGATAGATGCCTTCAACGTGCGGCCGGCGGTAGCTTTCATTTCGGCTGCTGCTAGGCCGCTGTGCTGGCGGTCAGAAATCACAGAGTCTGCATTACGTCATGTGCACATTATGTTTCACGTCACTTAGTCCTGTGTCATCATAGGAGAATCCCAAGTTTGAGTCTGAGCGGTGGGAAAAACTTTTTCAACTTCGAATCCAAATTTCTCAGAAATAAATGCATCTTTTGCTGCCGGCCAAGTGGCAACAAAGCCATGAAATGCCGAACTATCGGATTTTGCTATAAAAAAAATGTTAATAGAGCTCTCCTCACTGTCCCTTTAATATGTGCACATGCAAATGCAACTATATATTCATTGACAGGGTGTCAAGTGGCAGATTTACAGTAGCCGACCGATATTTCGGACTCCAATAATTCGGACTAGCGTGATATTTCGGACTTCGCTGAGGAACCGTCGCGCACCTCATAGGAACGTGTACATTTTCACAACTGATATTTCGGACTTTGCGGAGTCTAAATGTTCGAATTTTCAGACTAAAATAGACGCCAACAATATTGCAGTGATCGTTTTTCAACTGAAAATTTGTTATTTCGGCCTAATGTAGACGCGAGCGGGCATCGCTGTCACTACCAAACCGTTTGCTGCCACCGCGAAAGGCGCCATCTTGGATTTAAACGGAATCGGCTCGGCGGCGCAGTCGGACTGGCTTGGATAGGTTTGGCTATTTGTTCTCTATCGTCGAAATATGAGATGCTCTCCATTGCCATCGAGATGGCCTACAAAGGGCGCGCGATTGCATTGAAAACGGTACAGCGGGACAGCAAACGCGGTAGACGGGGGCGAGGGTGGGACTGTAGTCGGAGGCACTCGCTCCCGCTCGCGTCTTCCCGCGGGTTACCCATAGGTTACCTCGCGGTCTTCGCGAACGTTATTGCCCCATGCAAACCGACTGTTCTTGCTTCGCGCAGCGAGTGCATTCATTCGCGGCATGACCGCGGCCGCGTCGCACTATCTGGTATCATGATGCGATAGGATGCGGGCATGAAGAAAGCACGGTTATGACTCAGATATAGTCTAATATTATCGCTTGTAGGCGGAACATGGGGAGCGGCGATTTTCACGATTTTGAAAGCCGGTTTTTCGCTGAAAAGTTAGTTCCTTTTAAGTTCACGGATTTTTCGGACTGTTCGATTATTCGGACCATTTTTCGGGTCCCGCCGAGTCCGAAAAATCGGTCGGCGACTCTGCAATAATTGCTCTGCAATTCGCCTTGAGTCATTCACACTTTGTACACAGTTTAGGGAGTAAAGCATTGTTGCACTGGTATCTGTTTAATGCAACAGCCAGTTATTTCAGAGTTCTCAACTGTCCTGCTCACCCTACGTTGGAAGTGCTAGCATTGGGCAAGTTTCTAGTTGCAGATGGCAGACTGCTATGCCTATCAATGCATAGAAGAGAATTTTTTTTAGGTTGATTGACAGGAAGTAAACAGCACTATAGTAGGATACAACTTAAAAAAACATCAGTTGCTAACACTGGGCCGCGGAGTTGTATTACTCCGCTGGCCAATCTTAACAGTAAATGAAATCAGCCTTTTAATGTTTGACTATATCAAACAGTCCACGTGTCAAAATTCCAGAAGCTCATAAATTTTTTTTCTTGTGACAAGCTTCTTGTTTAGGTAACAAGAAACGTTTAAGCAGCGGACTACTTTTTCGTCATGGAGGAATCCTGTGCGCGGAAGCTGAATGTGGGCGGAGCTTCACTGCAGACTTAAGTTGTATCCGACTATAGTAAAAGTTTTTTCCAGGTTCTGTATATTGGGAGGCATCCATGAAGGCTTGAGATTCCATGCTTGATTTATTCCTCTGAGGTGACTTATGCTTGTGTTGCATTTTCCTGTCAGGATAGCAAATTGTGGTCGCCATATTATTGCGACCACTGTGTATTCAAGCAGTTGACATTATAGTGACAAGAGAAAATGACATTGCCTGTTTATGTGCATATTCACAGTAAAGGCATAGCCATCTATAGCAGATGAGGGGGCTCAAAAGTTCTTGAACTTGGCCACTCAAATTGGGCACGCCACAGTGATTACAAGTGTCTTGCCGTCCTTGTGGCTTGTGAAATCACTTGTGTTACTTTCGGCATGAAGATGTGCAGGTGATGCAAGTTGAGGAGACTTATTGTTACTTGATTATTCAATTTTTGTTGCTATTCAATGCCTGGGGCACTTTGTTTTAGTGCAGGTCTGTCTAGTGCTACTGGCTGCAACTCCAGTGACATTGTTGAGCTCATTCTTTTGTGACCTTCTTTGGTTCGCTTTAATTTTTATCAAAGGCATGATGTAATTTTGTAATAAAGATGGGAGATCATTGTATAACCCCCTATGGTATGGTTGAATGTCAATTTGTTTTTGGCGTCTGGCTAATCGGGAAACACATTGGAGTATTTTTAAGCAGTACAAACATTATGAACTTCTGCTGCGATCCATTAGGTACCACCAGGAGTTACGTCAAGTGCTGGGACCTCGCCCCTACCAGATCTTTCTGGGTTGGGAGGCAACTTTCCGCTTAGCCTGCAACCTGGAAATGCACAGTGTAGATGTGAAAGAGCATTTTGTCCAAAATTTATCATGGCTGAAGCATCAAACCAACACCTCCTGTGTTATCGATGCCTGTCATATCAGCTGAAAGTGGCGAATCAAGCCCTTTCCTGCCCTCTCTCCAACTGTTTCCAGCCCACTAGCTTTTCTACTTGCTCCACCTCAGGCTTGTCACGCAGGGTGTTGCAGGGCCGTGCTGTGGAGACCATGGGAAGCAACATGTGTCCTGTCAGCCCATGTAACTTAATGCGGGGCTCCAGCCGAAGCACACCACATTGTGGATAACCAGTGAGTGAGGTGACCTTGTTGGTCCCATTATAAAGCAGATGATACAGCAGGCACCTGCCAGGCTGTGCCGTGCGGTGCCGCAGCCTACCCGCAGGCACCCACCGGAGCACGCTGCATTGCGAATGGCCGGTCAATAAGGCGTTCGTGCTCCTTCCATTGGAAAGCGGACGATCTGGTATGGATTGATAATGCAGGAAGCGTTGATTGAACAGACTCAATGGATGACCTGATTAATATTAGCAGCACTTCACTTGAGCCAGGCTTGCTTCATCTGTAAGGAGCTCGCTGCTCATTTTTGCACTTGCTGCTTTTTTACCAAGGGGAGGGGGTCTTCAATAGGGTAGGCATATGAGAGTGTGCCAGTAAACGGAAGAAAGCTGGGCAAGTTGGCGAAGATTCATGGTGAACAAACGGCGTGGTGGAATGCAGCCTGAAGAGAAGAAACAGGACTGGACAAGCGCTTGTCCCGTCCCGTTTCTTCCTTTCAGTTCATGTTCACTACACTGATGTCTACTATGAATCTGTCTTCAGTAACATGAGCCAAAGTTTAAAATTTTATATATATTTCTGGAACAAAATTGAAACAGTATTGGTGTGTTGTATGCACAGTGTCCTGTGGTAGCCAATAAGAAGCACAGGTGTCATTTTGTCACATTGCCTGGAGCACTGTCATTCTACATACATGAAGAAAGCCAACAGTCACTGACACTGAAGAAAGTAGAGGGGAATTTTTTTAAATTCATGATGTTGATCAATGGAAAATTAGTAGTGTAACCATTTGTTTCCTTAAAAATAATTTATTACAATGTAGAAAAGAAATCCGCATGGACACCTATTTGCAATGTGTTTGCAGTGCGATAGACTTGGGAGCTGCTGGTGCCTTTGCATCAGGTTTTGTGTCATTCTTTCATGGTTCTGTTTGCAGACTCCTATGTGTCTGTCTGCACACAACTAGACACCTCTTCGGGTCATCTAGCTGATGGTTCAATGTTTCCCCAAACGTGTCTGGAGGTAGTGACACAGACGCAATGACGATTTATTCACTTCCAGTCCTGGGAATTATGTGACCGACAGTGCATTTTTTTCCTGATGAGGCTTCTAGTGCTGTTGCATTAGAGGAACCACATGCATATATACTAGGTCTGTGCAAATAGTGATTTTTTGGTTCAAAGCAAATTTGAAACGAATAGTAATTTTCTTTGCATATTTCCGAAGTGCATATTTCGAATACTGCTGGCACACAAAAAAGGTTAACTGCACAATAGGCATTTTCCAAATCATGTATTTTTCTAATATTCAAGGTTATTTCAGTGGAGGCGAAATCATGTACAGCGTCCCCCATAGCCTGAGTCACTCGGGAACATTAAATCCCCATAAACCATAAACTCAAGGTTATTGCATGCAAAAAATAAAAGGGCGCATCGAAGTCTTGTTAAACTCATTGAAGCATATGTCGACTTTCTGCAAAAATGGCCATCGGTAATTCTGGGAGTAAACCTATATGCGGAGGAAACAATTTGCGGGGTGTGGGACCTACCTGTGGAACTTCCGACTGCTGTTCTTAATTACGATTGCGTCGTTGCGTAGCTGTTGCTTTTCAGCGGTGACTCAATGGACACCTGCCAGGCGTGCGTATGTACGTGCCGCGCGCCCAGTGCCACCCCGCGTCAGGCGTCGGAAAAAGACACCCATCTCCATGTGCTTCGTGCTAGCTCCCTCTCGTGCTCGCGCTGTCGCGCTTGATTAGCGAGTTTCATGCACAGGTGAACGGCAGCGGCAACTGCAGTCAGCTCAGACTTCTCCCGTGGAAGTCAAGGGAGCCGTGTATCCTCCAATCGATGCACGCTGCCGTGCCGGTTCCGGCGCGTGTGCAACGCGAGTAGCGCGAGCGCACGCGCCTGGCATGCACAGATCAGGGCGCCGGGCCGCCGCGCTCGAGCCTGCTCTCGCATGTGCTGCCACACGCGTGCGCAGATCGGCTGCTGCATATGCGTGAGCGCATATTTGGATTGGAAAACGTTTATTGTCAGCACTGAGCCCTAGTGGGCATTATACTAAGTGGCTTCGAGCCCATGGCTCTTGGCGACCTTGTGAGCCCACTCAGTGGCCCGGACTTGCGTCAACGGGTCTGAGCTGGCCAGTATAGCCTCCCACCGCTCTAGAGAAGGGACTGGTAGTAGGTCCGCCGGTGGCGGCGCCTTTTTGCAGCTCCATAAAATGTGGTCATATCCGGCTATCTCGCCGCATTGTTTGCAAGTAGCGTTGTATTGTGTTGGATACATGTGTGCTAGTCTCGACGGGCTAAAGAAGGCTCGCGTCTGGAGCCGACGCCACGTTACCTCCTGGCTTTTGTCGAGCTTTTTGTCTGGTGGCGGATAGATCCTCCTTTCCAGTTTAAACTGATTGGTGTATTCGTGAAATGATATGAATGCATCTCTCGTGAAATTTGGGGACTCGACCCGGCTCACTGCTCGGCTGACATAACCTCGAGCTATACTGTGAGCCAACTCGTTTCCCCTGTTCCCCGAGTGTGCCGGCACCCATATTAGTTCCACCTCTCTTTGGTCCCAGTCTTTATGTCTTAATATTCGTTCTGCCTCCTGGGAGATCATACCCCGCGCAAAATTGTTGATAGCCACCTTGGAGTCGCTAATTATGGTGACTGCTTTGGTGCTGGCCACTGCCATAGCGATAGCCGCCTCCTCCGCTGTCCCTGAGTTTTTTGTTTTGACCGAACCGGCCGTTAATGTTTCACCCGAGTCGTTCACGGCCACGACCACAAAGGAGTCGCCTCCTTCGTATTCCGCCGCGTCTACATAGGTTGTGTGTTCCGAGCCTTCGAGCTTGGCTTCAAGGGCCTTTGCTCTGGCTCTCCTCCTGCCTTCGTGAAAAGCAGGGTGCATGTTTTTTGGAAGTGGTTTAATAGTGAGTAATTTTCTAACTTTGGTCTGTAATTTTGCCTGCGCGTTTCTTTCCGGAATTTTATCATGTAATCCTAGGTTGCTCAGGATCTTTCTCCCCGGGGGTGAGGTCGCAAGCCTCCTTAATTGCGCAAATATATGTGCCTCGCATAGTTCCGTGGTGGTGTTGTAGATCCCCAGTTTAAGAAGTCTTTCCGTAGGAGTGCAGTGGGGCAGCCCCAATGCTGCTTTATATGCCTGCCTTATGATCCCATCTATTTTGTTCTGTTCCGCCAGCCCTAGCTTGAGGTAGGGAACGGCGTAAACTATTCTGCTTATCACGAAAGCCTGAACCATTCGGCAGAGATCTTTCTCTTTGACTCCCCGTCTTTTGTTAGCTATTCGCCTTATGAGCGTGGTTGTCATGTTAATTGTGGACTTAAGCCTGTTTATTGTCTCTGTGTTCTTTCTATTGTCCTGTATTATAAGTCCTAGGACCCTGATTTTGTCAACTCTGGCTACCGGAGTCTCATTTACCAGTACGTGAATGTCTCCTGCGTTGGTATCGCGTTTGCTAGCCCCCCGGATCACCAGAAGTTCGGATTTGCTTGGCGAGCATTTTAGTCCTGCCCATTCTGCGTATTCCTGGACAATATCGATCGCGTGTTGGAGATTTTGTTCTATTTCCCCATCGTTTCCTGTATGCGTCCATATTGTTATGTCATCCGCATATAGCGTATGGTTTATACCTTCGACAGTCTTCAATAGCGGCGGTAGGTTCTTCAACGCCAGGTTGAATAAGAAAGGAGAGAGCACTGAGCCCTGCGGAGTTCTCCTATCTCCCAGCTTAATAGTTTCTGACTGGATATCTCCTAGATTTATTTCTGCGGTTCTGCCGGTTAGAAAGTCCTTTACGTAATCGTAGGTCCGCTTTCCAGGGGTAATCTCCGCCAGATTAGTTAGTATGACCTCGTGTTTGACGTTATCGAAGGCTTTATGTAGGTCTAGGCCCAGTATAGTTTTGGCGCCCCCTTTGTTGGGCGGGCCTATGATGTCTGCTTTGAGCTGGAGCATGACGTCCTGCGTGGACAACTTGCTCCTGAAGCCTAGCATCGTTTCAGGAAATACCTCCCTTTCCTCTGCGTATTCCTGGAGTCTGTTTAATATGACATGTTCCATCAGCTTCCCCAGGCAGGACGTTAGCGATATCGGCCTGAGGTTGCCCACTTCAAGTTTCTTCCCGGGTTTTGGAATAAAGATTACTTTGGCATGTTTCCATTGTGAAGGTAGACTACCTCGTTTCCATATCTCATTTAGGTAATCTGTGACTGCCGTGACCGAGACTAGATCTAGGTTCCTTAGCATTTTGTTGGTTACCCCATCTGCCCCCGCTGCCGACGTGGTTCTTAGTTGACTCATTGCTCTCCATACCTCCGCTATCGAGATGTCCTCATCTAGCTGTGTGTTCTCTGCTCCTTGGTAAGCTGGAGATGAACCCCCTTTGTCTGTGTTAAGGTACCTGCTCTTCAGTTCCTCTATTAGGTCCGCGGCTGTTCCCTGGTATTTGTGAATCAATCGTTTAAGCTGCCCTTGTGCCGCCGACTTTGTTTGTCCTGGGTCTAGTAAGTGGCGAAGAAGATGCCACGTGTTCTTGCACCCTAGCTTTCCATTCATTTCATCGCAAATTTGTCCCCAGTGTTGACGCTGAAGCTCGTTTGTGTAGTCTTCTATCTGTTTTTCGAGTGTCGATATTCTCTTCTTTAGCCTTCTATTGTGTTTCTGTTTTTTCCACCTCTTCAAGAGGCTCTCGTGGGCTTCCCGCATGTGGGCTAGCCTCGAGTCTGTGATGTCATGTTCGGGGGTTGGGGTCTGTCTAGTGTGACTGTTTACGTCTTTTTTGAGTGTCTCAACCCATTGATTTAGATCCGATATCTCCCTCGGAGCGGTTCTGTCCCGGACTTTTCGGAGGGTGTCCCAGTCTGTCAGCTTCGTTTCGCGCAGCTTCCCCTTCATCGGCCTGGTTTGTGTTTCAATCTCTATGATGTAGTGATCGCTACCCAAGGTGTGTCCTGTGTTTGACCATCGTTCACCCTCGAGGTCTTTGCCTAGCGTCAAGTCTGGGGACGTGTCTACGCTGACGCTATTGCCTATCCTCGTGGGGTCTTGCGGTTTGTTTAGTAGCGTGAGCCTTAAGTTTTGGATTTCTGTCCATAGTTTGTTTCCCTTAGGGGAGGCCGTTCGATATCCCCATGCCGGATGCGGGGCGTTGAAGTCCCCCGTGATTACTAATCCCTTCTTATAAGATAGTCTAATGGCTTTACGTAATAGGTCCGCCAGCCCTGTGCCCCGGTTTTTCGGTGAGTTGTATACATTCAGAATAAAGAGACTGTTGTCCCCCTTTCTGTTTGGGATTATTTCTAACATCACGTAGTCCTCGCTTGTGTTTTCGAGTGCGTGTTGTGTTGCCGTTAGATTTCTATGCACTAGCGTGGCCGTGAACGACTTGGGTTTGTGCTCTTTTTGCACTTCTAGCGGGGTGTACGCGGCGTAGCCATTTAATTTGACCATGCCGCATGCCTCCTGCAGCGTGATTACGTCCGGTGTGGTTATGTTTTTTTGAATGTATGCCTGCAGGTTCCATCTTTTGGACTGGAAGCCTCTGCAGTTCCACTGCCAGATTCTAATTTGTTGGCTAGGGGCCATGATGCCTAGGAAGTTGTGGTCAGCGCTTTGGGGGCGCGCGCGCCGCGGTGCCATCCCTGAGAAGGTACGCAGAACGGAAAACCCACAAAGCAAGCATTCCAGAAACGTTATTCGCTTGTAATGAATAGAGTTTAACCTCGTTATAACGAAGTTGAAGGGGCCTGGTGATTAGTTCGCTATGGCCGTAGCTTCGTTATAGCCCGTGTTGACCGAGCTTCTAGGGGAGTCGTCATTCCTTCGTTATATAAACCGTCTCTTTACCCAGCAAACCACAAACCACCCAGAGGTGTCCAGATTAAGTCTGAACGTCTATGTACCGAGGCAAAATCTCTCAGACGTCTTATTTACCAACCTTTTTTCGTGGAAAAGCTGGAGACGTACCCACGACATTATATCTGCCTTAACCTAGACTCCTCGTAGATATAACTTGTCACGTCCTGGGAATATGTAAGTGAGATATAACTTAAGAATTCCATATTTTTCAATCGCCGCCGCGGTGGCTCAGTGGCTATGGTGCTCGGCTGCTGTCCCGAAAGACGCGGGTTCGATCCCGGCCGTGGCGGTTGAATTTCTTTGGAGGAGAAATTCGAGGCCCGTGTACTGTGCGATGTCAGTGCACGTTAAAGAACCCCAGGTGGTCGAAATTTCCGGAGCCCTCCACTACGGCGTCTCTCATAGCCTTAGTCGCTTTGGGACATTAAACCCCATAAACTAACTATATTTTTCAATCGTTCGATATTTCGTGTTGCCTTACTGTATTTAAAGTTGGAAATTGCTGTTGACTACAAATTGGAGGCATAACCAGCGCTGCCCGTGTTTTTCTGTGTTTTCGGGCTCGCTTCACGGCAACATTATCCTACCTAAAAAGAAGAAAAATACGGGAAGTAGTAAAGACAAATCTGAATGCACACGCATAAGGTTTCTGACTCAACTGTACGCAGTTTGGTTTAAAATGCCAGTCACTTTGGTCAGGATTCGCATTGTTATTTCATTACTATTCTTAAATTCAATTTATACCTTGTGCTACAGCCAATGCAAGCTATCTCAACCACACTGAAAAGTGAGGACACACTGAAAAACCTTTTTGTTATTCAGCAGCCAGGACTATAATAACCATTTTTTTCTGATTAAGCATGTTTTATTCAACTTATCCAACTATTTAAAGTACAAAAATTGGTTGAGTTCAATTTTTGGGAGTTAATTTTTCTCAAAAATGTGTTAAATCTGCTAATCGCGCTAGCAATGATAACTATGTCATTCATTGGAGTCAAGGCGTACGCAAGATGCATGAAGGATAACCTGTGTGTGTGCGGAGCGGTCAAGTGGGCGAGCGAGGGAAAGGCTCTGCTGCACTAGTTATTAAAACCTTGTTTTGGGGGGCTTGCATAGAAGAAAAAAAACTGGGAAGGAAGCGCGCACGCAGAGCGTCTCGTGACGTGATCACGGCTGGGGGGGGGGGGGCGAACCAACTCCCTCAGTTTTACTATTTTTTACTTTTTATGGCTAGGGTTCAAGGCTGTCGCCGCACGCTCCCTCCGCAGTTTTTTTTTTGTTTGTTTCTTCATGCGGGTTTGTAGGCATGAGCCAGAACAGAAGGCGCTGCGGAAAGCGTTGTGCAGACGACGCGACGCCAAGGCTACGCCCAACCTTCTCCCGTCAGTCAGAACGATGCACCAATGGAGTGCCTTTAGCGAAAGTAACCCCCCATGACGTCAACGGGGTTCAGAGTAGTGGGGCGGGGCCGTTTTTGTTGAAGGAAAGAACGAGCGGGCTTTCCCAAGCAACCACAGATATCCTTCGGACGTACGAGCTAGATCCGAACGTCCTTTGCCGAGATCGGACGTCCATCGGACGTACGAACGCAATCCGATTTCGGATATCCGTGTTCGTACATCAGCCGGACGTACGGACAGTGTCCACTTTTGTATATCCGCATGAGAGACGAGGTGTACGTCCGAAGGATGTAAGGCTGAGTATTTTCCCAGGCCATGAGTATGGACGTTTTTTATTTCACAGAAAATTCGCGTCTTTCGTGTATGTATACTGTTTTATTTACATCAGTTGGAGGGTTTGACGCGAAGATGTTTGTAAATTGGAGCGATTCCACTCCTACCTGCAGTGCAAGAGCCGCCAACGAGCTAAATTTATCAAAGAGGAGAAGCAGGTGCTGCAGAATTTTGCAAGAACTTATGACTAGTTTTATATTTATAAAACTTCTCCAAATTAGTGGAGTTGTGCGACATGTCCACCGTTTTGCTATAGCTAAACTTGCCATTGAAACCATTCGTAAGTATCAAAACTCCCGTGCATTCTGCTATCACCATCATCATATATGTCAGTTCGCGGTCAGTCCAATCCAATCCATCAGTACGGCTCCGTAGCGCTATAGTGAACTAGAATTCTAGTTCACTATAGTAGCGCTGCGCTGTTGTTGATTTGCTGCGTAGTGCTGTCGCGCAGAGCTTTATAGCTCTGTTATTATAATGTGTGGCTTTGTTCGGTCTGTGGACGAAAGTAGCATGTAACTTAAGCAATTCGAAAGATACGGGAAGCGCCTGAAGTTCTTGTGGAACACCGGAATCCCGTACTGCGTCGACCTTAGTTTAAAGAAGGCTTAGTGCACATGGGATTGCCTACGAAGGTATGTATCCAGTACACTTCTTGGAACTTGCTTTTAGGACAATGCATGCTCATATAACATTCGTTCACAGGACAGTGGGAGCAGTAAGCGCGAGGAGATGGCTTCCACAAGTGTGTGCTGTTCTCACACTTTCGGGAGCCTAAATCACACAGCTGCGGGAGCCCTCAACTCGCGCGGCTAATTCCCACTCTTCAAAGTTGCGGGACGGAGTATTTTAGCATCTTGTTAATTTTTAGGGCATCGCTAGGTTCACTGTGCCTATATAAAGAGTGACAACGCGCGAAAGGCAGACCATAGGAAGCACGTGTAGTTCGCAACGGAAGCTTTGCGGCTTTCTGTGCACAGTCGCGTACAGTGCTGCGCAGGTTAGTGCCCTAAGGCCCATGAGAATAAATAAAGAACAGATACATTGTCAAATATGGTGTGGAAAAGTGAGAACTGTTATTGCCTTATACTTATTGAGGTGTTTGTTAAAGTGCATTGTCTTTTATACTTGCAGCATTAAACACTTCTATTAATTGGTTCCAATATGTTTTTACTTGGGCTGCTGCATTGTGCCATTTATTTCACATGACTGATGTTTGCCGCGTTCTTTTTATTTCAGAAATCCTGTGGGTGGGAAGATTACGGATGTGTGTCCCAAGCTTGCCACATTTGAAGAGTCACATTTAAGAAATTTTCCGAATATAACCCATTGCTCTGCTGATGTATCATCAACCACAATAAAATATGCGTGCTATGCATCAAATTGTTTTTGGTTTTATTGCATCGCGCGGAGTGAAAAAAGCACGCATGCACCATATATGCGAATATTCGAGGAAGATCCGCCAATGGACGTACTCAACTGGACGTCCGTCGGCGGGCGAACCGTATACCTTTGGCCACCTTTCGGACGGCCGACGGACGTCTACCGGCTGTTTGCGGATATTCAGCGGACGTACAGAACATCCGAAACAGACCTCTGTCGGCCGTCCGAAGGATATCGGTGGTTGCTTGGGTTGATTTGAATTTTCGCAGCTTTTCGGGGCGCGCATGGCTCTAGTATTTTGCAGAGGTTATCTTCGATGCCTCATCTATGCAGGGGGCTTGTTTTTCAAAAATGTCCGGACCCTGGTCAGTGGCCCTCGCATTAAGTTAGCCTACAGGTGTGCCGGGGTCTGTGATGAAGACCGATGACGCATTGTGGCGTAAGACTGGAGCTTTCAAAAAACAGCCACTTCGGCAGTAGTGGCGCAGGGAAGTGGCTGTGTTTCGGCGTACCGCGTTAATTAGTCTGTCGCTCCAAAATCCATTTGTTCCCGAGGACGACACTGGGAATGGGCCCAGCAGGTCGTGGCCATGAAAGGCTCTGCAGGCAGTGGTATGGGCTGGAGAAGCCCTACGCTGGCAGTCGCGGCATGTCTTCACGTAGTGCTGGACTGAAGACGCCAACTTGGGCCACTTAGTATTTCGCGTGTATATGTGCGAATAATCTGGTGACACCCAAATGGCCGGCCAAAGGCTCGTCGTGGAAGGCGTGCAAGATTTCTGGAAAGAGTTCGGATGGCACAACCAGAAGAAGGTTTCCTAAATTGTTATGTGCCAAGTTCCTCTTGTACAGGACGTGATCTCGGGAGCTGTACGAGCACAAACCCCGGACGAAAGCCCGTGGAACAGTGACGTTAAGGCCCTCAAGATGCTTGATGAGCGGGCTAACATCGGAGTCGGCCCGTTGACGCTCGGCCATATAGGACGTCGTGAGACAGCAAAAAAAAAAAAAACGGGAAATTGTCCTCGAGTGGTGTCGGGTGGGGCATCAGCAGGTGCACGCGGCAAACAATCGGTATCGTTGTGCTTACGACCGCGGGCTTGTAGACAACTGTGATGTATTCTTGGAGCCGCGGAGGATGAGGTTGACTAGTCAGCATTACGAATTGTACGTGCACATGGTCACTCACAGCTGGAACGGGCAGCCATAGAGATAAGGTCTGAACTTGCTGATGGCCCAGACTACCGCAAGGCATTCCTTCTTTGTGGTAGTTTGCCTCTGCTTTCGAGAGAAAGCGGCTAGCGTACGCTATAGCTTTCTCATTGCCGTCTTGTCATTGAACGAGAATAGCGCCGACACCAAGATTGCTGGCATCGGTGGCAGCTTGTTCATCAAAGTGGGCGAGTATCGGGGCAGCCCGTAGCCGCCTGCGTAGCTCGTTGAAGGCGGCCTCTTGATCATATCTTGCCATGCAAAAAGATTGTCTCTGGTAAGTAATGTAAGGGGCTCGGCAACTGTTGAAAAAAGTTTTCTACGAAACGCCTGTAAGCACAAAGGCCCAAAAACCTTCGAATGGACTTTTTGTCGGTAGGGCGCGGGAACTGTGCCATAGCAGCAGTCTTCTCGGGGTCCGGACGAACTCCCTCAGCACTGATGACTTCACCAAGAAAACGGAGCTCCTGGAAACCGAAGTGGCATTGGTTTTATCGTCACCTGAATGCGAGGAACGGATGGACTGTAGCACCATATTTGAAGCCGGTTGAGGTGTTCCTCGAAGCTATAGAAACAAAAATGTCATCGTCAAAGAACACTAGGCATATGCCCGCCATTTTAGTCCAGAGAGAACGGTGTCCATCATGCATTGGAAGGTTGCTGGAGCGGAACAGAGGCCGAAGGTCAGCATTTTCAGTTCATAAAGGCCGTCGAGGGTCACGAACGCTGTCTTCTCTCTGTCCCTTCCGTCCACTTCGATCTGCCAGTAGCCATTGTTAAGGTCGAGTGAGCAGAACTATTACGCGACAGCGTATACAGCTCGTTCGGTGGAAAAGCCGTCGGAGTAGTAGTAGTAGTAGTCGGCACTGCGTGTCGGAAATAATCGGGCGCTGCGTAAAAACAATCGTATCATGCCAACCGTTTGCCGCAGAATGTTCCGGATAGTGTTGTACTATAGTTAAGTTAGAGCGTAGCTCATGGCAGGGATTCAAACCGGCGACCTATAATCGGAGGCTGCGTAAAAAAATCGTATCATGCGCGATTCGGGTGTCCACCAAGATAACTGAGACTATTACTTCGTCATTTCCTTTCCTCAAAAAACCAATTTTCGGTTTGTCCAACGAGCAAGGCGTACGTCACGCCTAATGGGCGATGGCGTTACTCCCTGGCAGCGCAGTCGACCCAAGGCGTCATCAATACGCGGAAGTGGGTATATGTCGCGTTTCGTGGCGCGACTTACCTTCTGATAATCGACGCAGAATCGCAAAGTGTTGTCGTCATTCTTCACCAGCACTACAGGCGAAGCCCAGGGGTTGGTGGACAGTTGGACTACGTCATCGATAAACATTTCTTGCACAATTGGCTCCGAATAGCCTCTCGTTCCATCGGCGACACTGGTTCGGTGTGTGAGTTGGGATATCAGACTTATCTCCTTGTCGACGATAATGTGGTGTTTGACTACTGGGGTGCGCCACACCGTGGGTGCGCCCTATACCTTTGATGTATATAGCAAAGCATCCGGCAAAATCCGGCCTAAAGTAAGTCTAAAAGGTGCTGCCTCTGACCCGCCGACAAGCCGGGGTTGATGGCGACAGCGACTCCAGAGTACACATGTCAGAGGGCTCAACAAAGTCGGTTACATATGCGATGTCCGTCCGTTCTTTTCGCAATGGGTTGACACTCGGTCCTGAAATTGCTAAGGAAGAGTGGCAAGAGCGAACAAGCCCTTTTGCAGCGCAGATCCCTTTCTCGAATAGAAGGCTCACGTTTCTTTCCACCATACCGTCGCGGTCATCGGGTGAGTCGCTTTGCACTATAGACCACCATGCTGTACCGCGGCGGCACCGTCATGTCGTCAGCAGCAATATACAAAGCAGGCATCACGGAGTAGTCTGGGTCGGGTGGGAATTCGACTGCTGTTAGAATTTACTTAGAATTTTAATGGAAGCAGAGTGGACCCTGCCTTTAGCGAAATTACGAATTGCTTTTTTATGTATTTTATGTATGTAGCTGGTTATGTCTTTGGCAGCGGTGGAGACGATGGCCAGGGCTATGGCAGTCTCTTCGGCCTCTTCCGGTACCCTGGGGTTACTGATCATGGCTTAGACTAAGGGAGAACCTCGGTGTCGACTATTGCAAGGGAGAATGTGTCCCTGTCAGCGTACTCCGCAACAACCACGTGCAATGCGTCTTGCTCTGTGGATATCTTTTCTTGAATCGCTTTAGCTCGATCGTACCCTCCGTCTACTCTCGTGGTGTTCTGGATACATGTTCTTGGGCAGAGGAGTGATTGTTTTGTGGATCTGCCTTGAAATCGGTCGAGGGGTAATATGCGATCGATCGTTCGTACTCGATCCCTGCTTTGCGTAAGACGAAACTTCCCGCCTCAGTCTGAGACATCCTTTCATATTGGGCGGTGAGGTGCGCCCCAATCATTTCGGCCAAAGTGTCGGGAATACCGAGCTGCAATAGCTTTTATTTGGAGTGTAGGTTCAGCGTTGTTTTAAACGTCTGTCTAATAAGCGAATCGATTTCTTCCCATTCCTTGACATTGAGAGGTAGGTACGGGGTCGAGTAGATAATTCTACTCGGTATGAAGGCCTGCACCAGACTCCTGGTTTCGGCTTCCTTTACCCCTCTATGTTTATTCGCGATTCTGCGGATCAAAAGTGCGGCTTGATTAACTGCGGTTCTTAATTTCTTGATCGTGGTGTCGTTTCTGTTGTTTGATTGCGTTAACATTCCTAGGCTTCTTAGGCTTTCCACTTCGGGAATAGTTGCCCCGTCTGCACATAATTTTGACTTGTTCTGCCTTTTTCTTCACTTGACGTTTTGGTCTCAGTATTAAGAGTTCAGATTTCTGAGAAGAGCATGAGAGGCCCACGGCTTGTACCTCCTCTACTACAGTGTCTGTCGCCTGCTGTAGAGTGTCCTCCAAGGACCCCACGTGCGTTACCCCTCGTGGTCCACAATGTAATATCGTCCGCATAGAACGAGTACTCCAGATCGGGGATTTTGGATAATCTGTTGGCTAATTTGATTAAGAATACGTTGAAGAGAAAAGGGGAAAGGTCGGCGTCCCCCTGTCTCCTAAATCGAAAGTAGGATTTGATTGAGCCAGTTTGAATTTCTGCAGTTCGGTCGGAGAGGAATGCTCTGATGTAGTCGTGCATCCTGGGGCCGACATTCAGATCAGACAGTGCGTCTAGCACCGTCCTGTGGTGGACATTATCGAAGGCTTTCGTCAAATCCAGCGTGAGAATGGCTCTGATAGTGCTCTAGAATACTTTGGGCACTCTACTTTGGGTTCAACTTCCCGCCTTCCCGCCTCAACGGCCGCTAGATGGCGATTTGGCTGCACATGGTAGGCGGATATCTGAGAGAGAGTTGGCATGGTTGGTGCAGTGGAAACAACGAGGCGTCAACTGTCGTTGGGGAGAAAAATTTCGATAAAAATTAAGAAGACCGTGGGGTCTTCTACATAATAGGCTACAATACTTACGGAAGAATTTCGAAGTAACCTACCCGATGCAAAGGATGCAAAGGGAAAGCCACATAGCCAAATCCAAATGCAAATCCAAATCCAGCAGGACCGCAGTTTGGGACCGATTTTAATTTCGTGTGGTTCGTACATTCGTAACAGGTGCTCTTAGAGAGATCTAGCTGTCAGCGCCCGGCACCGCTTGAACTACTTCGTTCCAGTGCTGTCTCCTTCCCCCTTGCAATGTGTCATAGGTACCATGAACCACGCAGGAATCGAAGAAAGCAGTAACATCGCAGTTGTAAACATACGTGGTACCTCACATTGCTCTTTCTTGTGCTGTGGAAACTTGGTGGAAACTGCTGTGACCTGGCCAAAAGGTGCAGAGGTGCAGGCATAATTGTGGTGCGAGTGTTGGTCGCTAGCTTTTGTCATGTCTTCTCAAGATGTTTACACCATCCCAAATCTCAGCAAAGAGCCAGACAGTTTCTTCACCTACAGTGATGGACTGCGGTTACGGAAAACGCCCGTTGTTATTGATAACGGTAGGTGGTTCAGATTTTATTTAAAATTCGTTTGCTAATTACTTTTTGCTTCTTCGACTCCAGGTTCTTATGAGTGCAGAGTTGGCTGGGCTTCTGATGAAGCACCGCGCATGGTATTTAAAAACATCACAGCTAAACAAAGGGGCAAGAAGGCAAGTACACGGCATTTATAATTTGCGAGCTATTAAATTGCGTTGAACAAGAACGTTCGCCATTTAGTTTTCTTTCTTTTTTTTTCAGCAGGAGAGTGAGGTGCAAGTTGGAAATGACATAGCGAATATTGAGGCTGTTCGTTGGCTCCTGAAGACCCAGTTTGATCGAAATGTTGTTACGCACTTTGACATACAGGTTCGCTTTTATTGGCAAGTTTTTCAGTCAAGTGAATGATGCATGTGTACGACTGGCAACATTCCACAAGTGAACCAGGTCTCTCTTTGCACTTTCTTCAAGTTTTCTGAGTCGTAAAAAAAAAAAAAAAGGAGTTCCAAAAGTGCATTTGGAACTGATTGGTTCTAGTGCGTTCCTGGAACTTCCTGTCCTTTTGACGAGGCCTTCCCTTTTCTCTTGCTGTTGCAGGAACACATTTTTGACCATATATTCAGCCACCTTGGCATTTCCACAGAAAACAGGGTGGATCACCCTATTGTGTTGACGGAAGTTGTTGGCAATCCTAATTACTACCGCCAGAGTAAGTACCTTGTGGGTGTTAAGAGTTGATCAAGGCTGCAGTGACTGTAATATGGGTGCTAACCGACTTGCAGATATGTCAGAACTGCTCTTCGAACATTACCATGTGCCCCAAGTACTCTACGGTATTGATGCACTGTTCAGCCTGCACCATAACTGCTCCAAGAAAGCTGGTAACTATTTTATTTGACTCTTGTACGCATTCCTTTTTTTTTTTTGTCAGGCCCCTTCTGTGTCTCTGTGCGCAGGGAGGGTATAGACCTCCTTCACCCCGCGATGTCATGAAGATGCGGTGGCGCTGATGTCAGTAGCAACTTTCTCACGGTAGGCAAAACAGGTTCCGCCTGCCTGTGCCTACCGCAGCTACCGGCGGCTGCGTCATGTCTGCGCACTGCAGAAGCAGCATGTACTGACCACCTGCGTCACTGTTGGATCCCCGTAGTAGCACGAAACGGAAAATTAAATTAGCCTTAATAGGTTTCTCGCAAATAAATACCATATTAGGAAGTCTGGGTGCTGACCGGCACTGCCAGTCAATGTACTTCATAGCATGGAAGTTGCTGCGCTCATTCACCTGAGCGTCAACATAGTACGCCTAAAATTGCGCAAGGACAAAAGCACGTATGTAGCTGCGCGTACTTATCACCCTGACAGTGTGCACGGGTGCTGGCAGGTTCACTCGCCACTGAGGAATGCGTTCTTTTGTTGATAGCACAGCATTGTTTAACGTGTTTAGAAGTTATACGAACGTATAATGGCGTTTTATGGCATTTATTATATACATGAAACTATTTTTTAGTATGACAGACATAATTACTTGATTTGAGTAGAAAGAATTAAGTTCGGTAAATTGTGTCAATCTTGTGTGGTCACGTTGACATGCTTAGAATAGCGTACTTTAAGTGTGCTAAAAGCCACATGCTTTTTCATTGCTTCGTGCAAGTGTCATTAGCTGTTTCATGTGGTAGTACATGATCGTGAAGCATGTTTGGAAAGAAGCAGCCGCAGGCGGCTACTAACAGAGGCACGTAGTGAGATTGAGAGGGGATGAGGCAATGAAAAGTGTTTTCTTTATGCATGAGATATGTAACCAAATTTGGTACAAATATGAAATGCTATGCTCATTTCAGTGATGTATTTTATTTTCAGCTATACCTGGTACAGTTCATGTGTAATTATAATTAACACCCTGGTCAAATCACCCCAGGATCTTGAATAACTAACTAGAAAGTGCAGAAATTTTTTTATGCCAGCATATTCACAAACCCTGTTCTCTATGGTGTGTTTATTCTTTTTTTTAGATTCTCAGTACTTACGGATGCGTATATTTGCATGAAAACTTTTCTTACAGAAATAACTAATATTCTTCTGCACGTGTAGGAAAAAAATTGAGAGGTTTATTACACTCATCAACGTCTCAGGAATCGTGCGCGACAAATAGAATCATTCTATTTCCATTCGTTACGAATTTACGAAGGGGTGAGTGGTGCCAATCGCAGAAAATGTGAAGGATTAAAAAACAAACCTTTTAGTTTATTCCCTTGTTTATAGCCCCTTCACTTTCGCTTTGGTCAAAGAAATGCAACACTGAAATCAGCGCAAGCTCTGATCTCTCTTCGTAGTGATACTACGATGGTGGTGTTCTGTAGTAGGAAACCTGCAGAATTCGCAACGTGCCAGGGCCATCAGAAGCCCAATTACCTCACAATTTTCGATGACCACACATCTAAAAAGCGTAATATTATGAATTTCTACAGAATATTGTGCTATAACTGTTTGTCACCAAACAGAAGACCCCGGGGCTTGGAAAGAAAATAATTTCAGGAATCGGAACTTTCCACCAGATCGACCAGTTTAACAAGGGTAGAAGTCGGCCTGGCTGGTGCGTGATGACGGCTAAAAACATTGCTTACGCGAGACAGAGGTGATCGGGGACACAATCGACGCTGTCCCCACTTTTTGCACTGCGCAACACATGTGTCATCAGACGGTGAGCGCACGTCTGCCCCGCCGAAACAACGTCAGTACGTCTCCTGACTACTGTACCGAAGTAAAATCATTCTGGCTGGTGCAGAGTGTCAAAAACTTATTATTTTATTCAATGCCTAGGGTAGAAATCAGCAGCAGAAATGCTTTCGGTTGCCACTAACCATAACACAATACACAGTGGCAAAATACGTCTTACGTGGCCAACGTGAGCCTGTGTACCTCGAGAAATTACTAAGTTGAAAGCATCAACCACTGCAGTGATTCGCAGAAACTGAAAACGCTCCTACAAGCCTTGGAAACCCGTGCTCACCACCTCAACGCGACACCACTCCTTGGCTTCTTGCCTATCGCGAGTCCGCGAGCGACTGCAGCGCCACCTCGTTTGTTTGCAAACATGCAGGAGGTCTATAGGTGGCATGCACGTGATGTCACAGACGCCATGATGGTGAACCATGCATAGCTTCCATGGTGCATGCCGAGCAGGGGTTAATAAGCAGATTATAGAAACTGGCTAGGTTCCTGCTGTGCCCCTTGCTCACCAACGTGGCAGCTGCTCTGACATCGGTACTGTAAGACAGAAAGTTGGGGTGTGATGCCCCAGCGGCCAGTGCTGACGAAGGAGAAAGCTGTCTATTAAAGGATACAACTTCCGAACTTTTGCTAATTTCCTTTTCTTAGTATTGAATAGTGAGAATAATTATTTGCTTGCTTTAAATAAATGTAATTAATAAATTATGCCTCTTACATTTTGTTCTTTTCTGCAGAGAATGCATTGGTCCTGTCTTTCGGGCACCACACAACGCACATTATCCCAGTTCTGAATTGGAAAATTGATATCGAGAACTGTAAAAGGATAAGTCTTGGTGGAAACAACATAACGGCTTACTTACAGCGGCTGCTGCAACTGAAGCATCCACATCTGACAGCTGCTGTTACATTGAGCAGAGCAGAGGTAATTGGCTTTATTTACAGTAGAAACAGCGTATTATCAGATGGCTCCTTGGGCTTGCAGGGTGTATAACAACTTCAGTTTGAAAGGAACTCAGAAATGCCCCAATGGGCTAAATATGCATCCAAGGTATGATGCCACTCTTAAAGAAAAAATGTTTATTTGATAGAATAAAATTCCTGTTGCTATTTTGAATTAACAGGCATACCGTGTTAATGTTATCAGTGGGTATAAGATTTCAAAAAAATGTTTTGGAATTTTTTAAACGTGACGTCTTGCTTTGAAAAGTGTTAAATTTGCCTCTTACGCCAAAAGTGATAACTCGCAAACAAACCAACATACACGATAACGCTTTGGCATTTATGCAGGTCATTGTATTAGAATTGTAATGAATTAGAATGAAGAGTATATGATGAGTTTACGGACAATTATCGCAAAAAACAACTGAAAGTGTGCGAAAAAATTGGCTTTCCGCAAACATGGATGTTGAGATAACAGGCAACAACATAAATTATTAATGGATTTCGATAATCCTAGTTCATTTCGTGTCTTGATATGAAATAAATGATCGTACAGAGTTTAAAAAAAAAAATATTTTGCTGAGTGTAACCTTATCCGTGTTGTCATAACACAAAAAAGAACAAAATTGCATTTTGTGAAAAGTAAGATTGAAGATTACAAGTTCTCTATTGGTGCAAGTAACAATGTAGCTGTAACTTTTAAACGGCCCAGGATAGAATTATAATTTGTTCTGCAAAACATAGAGGGGTGCTTGGGGTTACCAAAAAAATATAAAATGCAAAATGTCATTATTTGAAGAAAAATGACTTTTCAAGGGAGTCCTCATACTTTAATGGAGAGAAATTTTTTTATAATAGGCATCTCAATTTGTTCTGAGAAACACTGGGCGCATATATATAGTGCAGTATTACTGCAATATTTATTTTGGGGTATAGTATACTTTGTAGCATTTTTAGACTTTGTTAGGCTGTGGGCTCTAATAAAAACTGGAGTGGGGCCCTGTTGAGGTACTAAGCTTTGCCGTGGTGAGTACAAAACATATTTCTATCTTCCTTTTTTCGGGAGAAAATTTACATGTTTCTTGGATTTCCAGCTTCACTGTAATTTTGCTTTCAGTGAAGATTGTGTTGGTAGGGTTTGGCATGATGTACTGTCCTCGCCATTTTGGTCCTCTCTGCTAGTACGAGGCCTTACTTTAGGCCCAGTACATATTCTTGCAGTACCTTTTTAGCCTTTTGTTTTTTAAGTATGCAAGAAATACAGTATACTAATGGATTTCATGCAGCCCTTTACTAGCTGAAGGCATGTAAAGGCACAGCATGTTCATATTTAATGATGTCCTAAGCTTGAGGACATTAATTTATTTTAGGGGTAACCTCTCTAGTCTGTGTGGCTGAATTAGTACTTGTGTTTACTCTTTCTGAGAGTCTCTTGAAGCTAGTGCCATGTGGCTTGGGTAGGCATAACTGCACATACATTCATCAGGTTTTTATCAATGTGACATGTACTATTCTTTCATAAAATTGGCTATCTAAACCCTCAGCGTATGCTGTTTTCAGGCAGTCCTTGATCATTAGCCGCCGCGGTGGCTCAGTGGCTATGGTGCTCGGCTGCTGGCCCGAAAGACGCGGGTTCGATCCCGGCCGCGGCGGCTGAATTTCTTTGGAGGAGAAATTCGAGGCCCATGTACTGTGCGATGTCAGTGCACGTTAAAGAACCCCAGGTGGTCAAAATTTCCGGAGCCCTCCACTACGGCGTCTCTCATAGCCTTAGTCGCTTTGGGACGTTAAACCCCATAAACAAACCAACCAACCAGTCCTTGATCATTGAATTTGCCTATGTAGTCTTTTGTGTCGTCATATAGAATACTGAAGACAGAGCTAAGTCTAAGGTGCAGGAAAGCTAATGCTCGGGATTATAACCTGAGCCTAATCAGTGCACTTGGGCCATGGAGCATGTGGCCTCAGTGTTGCATGTTACAAAGGCTCTTTTGTGATTCAAGTACGCAGGACTTATTTTCTCCCTGCAGGTAGTCCTGCATATGTGTATGTATGTGACTTATGTAAGTTTATCACTAAATGTTTAATGATCCTCATCTTGAGTAGCTTGTTGGGTGCATTATCAGGCTAGTATTTACAGCCATCATTTAAGAAGAGTGCTCCTTCTTAAGAAAGAGCTGATGTGGCTGGCTTACACTTGATTTTGATAGAGCTTCAGCTGTCACTGCATTGCAAACAGTTATTGAACTGGATTGTACTTGAGCTTTGATAGGATACATTGTCATTCTATTGTTAGTACTTGTCTGATAAGCATCCAAATAGCTGAAACTCTCAAAGGTGGCTTTTTATGAGCCAAGAAAGACAAAAAAACTGCTTTGTGTTTAATGTATATTGTTGAGTAACTCTGTCCAAATGTGTTTACCAAATATTTGACATTTCTGCTTCATTATTGCATCAGCTCAGAAAGAAGGCTTTTAAAAGCGCTCGCTTTAGGACATACACTCTGTCCGTGACTGCTTCAATACGATTATTCTGTTTTGGTCCACCTCTTATGTAGTGCCTTAGAAGTACTAAGAAAGAAAATTAACGGTTTGGTTTTATGGGCTTTAATGTCTCAAAATGACTAAGGCTATTAGGGACATCGTAGTGAAGAGCTCTGGATAATGTTGGGGTTCTTTAATGTGCACTGACATCGCACAGTACATGGGCCTCTAGCATTTTGCCTCCATCAAAATGTGACCGCTGCGGCTGGGATCGAACCCGCGTTTTTCAGGTCAGCAGCCAAGCACCATAACTACTGAGCCACTGTGGCAAGAAATAAATAAATAGATAAATAAATATTTTTATATTATGGTGAAGTGGACACTGAATATAGCACAGCAAATGTTCCTCACCGTATGCAAGATAGACAGTTTTCATGGTTGTTACACGCGTCACTTAAATGCCATTGTATGAACATAAAGGTTTATCTTGACAGTAATCTCGGAGCAGTGACAAACATCAAAATCATTCTCTCTTGTCTGTCACTCTTTTGTCAAATGCTTGTGTTGAGTAGTATCATGCCTTCTTCCTGGGTAGCCTTCACCTGTGCAGGAGTTGTGCATGTTAAACCATCTGAAGTGGGCTAAGATTGTCGACTCAGCTAGAGTGTTTCTTTTGTTTGTGGCTGCAGTGTTTGGATGCAAAAAGCTTGGGTAGTTTCAAGTTGCTTTAACTAACATGTGCACATGCTTGCAGCATTTAATGCATCAGCACTGCTATGTTGCGGAGAATTTTATGGAAGAACTGGAAAAGTGGGCGGATGTTGATTACTTTGATGAGCACTGTCAGCTGGTCCAACTTCCGTACAACACGGTGAGAAATTTTTTGTTTCATATTTCTTGCAGCAGCGGGATGACAATGACGATTATCATTCAAGCAATGTTTGTTTTTAGTGCCCTGGAACAACCAAAGCCTTTGTGCTTCCCACGAGAAATTCCTGGGTTCGAACCTGACCCATGGAACTTTTTTTCTGGGATTTTTTTCTGTTTATGTGACGCAGAAGGACTACACACCGCCATCACCGCCAGCGGTATTGCAGTTACCACCTGCAAACCAGCCCAGTATGCGGCCCAATTTATCGCAGCTAATGCGCATCCACTAGTATTTTCCTCTTTCCCATTGCTGGGTGGCGACGTGGGTGGCGTGAACTGAAGGTGTTATGGAAACTGTGTAGAGTGTGATCTGTCATGTAGCTGCACTCTCATTGATGACTGATGATAGTAATTGGTGAGGAGGAATAACCGCAAACTTGACAGGACTGAAGACCGAGAAGAGGACAGGACGAGCGGTATAGTCCTGTCCTCGGTCTTCAGTCCTGTCAAGTTTGCGGTTATTCCTCCTCCCCAACATGTCTGACCAACTGGCCCAAAGCTTCCCCTTGTTGAACCTTATAGTAATTGGTGTCCACACATGGAAGACTATGACTTGTGACCAGTGATTCGTGGAGCCTCTTGAGGGGATATGTTGATGTGCCTCTTCTGCATTGCTCTGCAAAAGGGGTCGCAAATGTGTTGGCTGGGAACAGTATTTGGAGCGTTCAAGATGCTGGAAGAAACATACCAGTTTTGTTCCTTACAAAATTGTAGCAGTGTGCAAAATTTCCGTGTTGCCTTATAGGGAATGCTAATTTGGACAGACAAGGAGTTACTTACTTCAGTTACTAATCGTGGTAGTGTTGTGCAGGCATGTGCAGCGACAGGACAATTAGTATATTACTGTAAGAAGCACCTTATTTGTGCACTCTTGACATTTGTAGAGAGGAATACCAGCACCTTGGGAAGCCTGTTTGCATTATAAATTCTTCAGGCTCTTTGCATATATGACCAGATTAATGCAGAGTCATTATAGTGATAAAAAAAGAGCAGTTGTGTTTGATGGAATACCGTATTACTCTACTCTAACACACACTTTCTTTTCCCGAAAAACTTGTCTAAAAGTGACCTGTGCATTAGAATAGAGCACGAAAATGAAACCACTGCAGCAACAAATAGGGTGTTGCTGAAGTAGTTTCATTTTCGCCCTGTATTCTAACGCGCATGTCATTTTCAGATGATTTTTTCCCTAAAAAAAAAAAAAGGTGCGCATTAGAATTGAGTAAATATAGTATATGCTGGGCATGCATGTGCGAAAATGTGCGCTGACTTAAATGTATAGTCGAGCTATTACTTGTCGCAAATTTCAGTTAGTGCAGCATTCATTTTATGTGCCTGCTTATTTTTGTCCCATCATCCTTGTATTGGTTAGTGTCCTACATGGGAGGAATGCACGTTTTATGACATGTGAGCAGTACTTCCATTCCGTGCAGCTGCATGCCTTCCGAATTTCCTGAGCTGCTAGTTTTTCGGAAATTTTTAGCCGTAACTTAAGCGTCATCATTGTTTGAATCGTCCTTCTGGTAAAAAATAGTGCACTTTGAAAAGGTGATCTTGGTGTACTTATAAAGGGACTTTCATAGTAAGAATAAACTGATTTCACAAAGTGCACTGCACATGCACACACTTGCCGGAAGCAACCAAGCTGCCATCTTAGCTGTAGTCTGCCTGCGTGGCAGCCTGCTTTCCTTCGCACTTTGAATGGCATTAGATTTGCTTGCAGTAGCTTTCCTTTGTGGTATTCAATGCATTCTGCTAAAGGAACTAGAGGCAGGTACAGCTCTGAGAGGGGAGCAGCTGCTGTGGCGCGGGGAGGTGGTGACTGCAGTGGGGTAGCTGCACTTTTCACTAGAACCTTTGTGCTTGAAGTGGTGCAGGTGGTGATCAAAATGCACTTTTCCCACTTTCATGTGATTTAACAGGAAAAAACGTCACTGTACATGCCGATACAAGGGTTTTCATGTGTTCAGACGATCTTCATGTTTCTGGCTGCTTGATTTCCCGGTAATTTCCCTAGTGTCAGTCCAGGCGGCCACGTCACCAGACTTTTAAAAAAATTTTTCGTTTGTGCTCCTTTATAAAAAACAAAGGAGTAATAGGTGCTTGTTTTTTTTTTGCTTTTTATTTTAGAAACAACCTTATTATACCGATTAAGGAGAATTTTAATGTCATGTTTTACTGAATTCTCTCTCATATCATACAGAATGAGTCTAAACTGACGCAGAACATCGGATATAATTATGCATGATTACGGTCAGTTAGACTTTTCGCAACTCTAAATGGCAGTGGACAATGTTTATGCTTTACTTCTGTTTTACTCTGCATTAGTCGCACAATACCGCAGTTGAATCTGTCAGTGTTTTTTTGTGGCACGAAGTTCATGCAGTGCGTTATCGCATGAATTTCAGCTGCATTTGGTAATGAGACGTGAAAGGTTGATGTTCCTTTTTTAGGCTACTTAAAACTTCCCGTCCATATGTCTGCTTTAGGTGAGATTTTATAATACACATAGAGTACGTGAATAAAAATATTGAAATTATTGAAAAGTCAGCTTTTCTAGTTTGCAGCTTAACTGCAATAAACCTGGGCATTACGAGCAAGTTATGCCGTTTTCATTAAAGAAATCTATGAGAAGCATGTATCGGCACGAAAATGATCATTCGAAAAAAGAAATTAGCCGGCATTGTGGTTCGAATCCAGGCCCTCTGTGTGCTAGGCAGGCACACAACGCAAAAACTGCGAAGGGTCGTTGGTTCAAGCGTGTTAGAGGGGCACGAAGTAACATGTTGTGATGTGTACAATGGTAAAGTGTGTTGGGCATGTGTATTGATGTTAGACAACGATGACTTGCAAAAAAAAGTTGCTGACGTTCGCATTTCTTCAATTCAGCAGACTGCAGTGCTTTCTAATTTTTTTTATATAATGGGATGTATTGAGCAAGATGCCAGTGATATTGTGACAGAATTGCACGCTGTAAAAAGGCCACTACACTTACACATGATCAAAGGTGGGTGAGCAAGAAAATATCAGGAATATTTCACATTAACACACATCTGTGTCTAAGTAGTCGATATGACATCATTGCTGCCTGGCCGCTGTTCTGATTCCATAAAAAAGAGCATTTTCATGAGTGTGTCAGCATAAGTAATGAGCATGGAACGCAGTGCTCACATCTCGTTGAAGACCGAAAATGGCACTAAAATGTCACTCACTTCGTCCCCCGCAGCCTTACAATGGGCAGAATGCTGGTAAGACAGTTTCGTGAAGTAGTGCGAGGGTGAAACCGACCGTGGCCTTTTCTGCAATTTAACCTTCAGCAGTACTTGACAGAAACTAAAGCATGCTTCTGCACGTAGCTCCACGCTTAGACTACAAAAAATTCACGTGATGCCAACTTACGCTGATCTGCAGGGACAAGATGCTAAATGCTAGCTGCCTCTCTGACTGGTTTCTACACGCTTCTCATGTATACCATTCTTCTTTTCCTGGTTGCGTGAAATCGGGTGCCATCTCCTCGATGTGCCTGTCACAGCATATGCAGTGATCAGAGGAAGCCATCCATCCTATAAAACCTGAATACGTGCAGCGAATAGCCATGTGGCAAGGGAGACAGCGCTGCTAGCCGCTCATAGACAATGCGCTGCGTTGGTGCGCTCACCAGCTGGAGTACCTCTACTTCCAGGGTGCATCACAGAGGCAGTGGCGCAGCGCAACTGCTTGTGAAATCGGTCTATTGATTACCTAGACATTGCACAGTCTGTTTTAGTGTCAGAATTCTTGTGTGAGCCTAATGCAGAAGTCAGATAAGATTTTTCTTTTGAGTACTTGAACCCTGTTTACCAGTAGGAGAAGTGTAATTCCTTGTCACTCTTAGTATGGCAGGAGGTAGACATGGTTTATTTGGACCTGGTTCACATTGCACGTGCTTTATGGTAAAAGCACTGCTACTTATGAATGCGGTGTTTATTGCTTGGACAATTTGATGGCTCGTGCACATTTGCACTGTTTTGGTGCACAAACACAATATGTAGGAATTAAGGTTAGAGTCCGTAACAAAGAATAGAATGTCACTATTGCATGTATTGCTGTGCTTGAAAATTGACTAGCAAATCATAATATACTCATTTAAGATCAGTAAGCACATTGCTTTCTAAATTGCTGTTGGCTGGATGCATTTAATATGTGCCCGGTCTGTGCTGTAAGGGCCAGAAGTTTGCAGCATACTGGATCTGTGAAATTGTAAATAGCCGTGCATCCTCAGTCAGTATCCTGAAATAACGGGTGTACTGCATGGGCAACACGGGAGGAGGACAGATTGGACCACGTGATTCGAGGCTGCTTGCTCAGTGAGCACAGCAGATTCAATGGAAAAAAACCAGCGCAAAAAACATGGACCAAAAGGCTACAGACGTCTTTTGATCCGTGTTTTTTACTGTTTTTTTTTTCCCAATACGATTTTTTTTTAACTAGCTCAGTTTTCCATCCTAATTGAGTGCAACAGCTAGGATTTTGCATTGATTCGGCATCCCGTAGACATTTGGCTTCGGTGGTACATGTGGATTTTCAGGGCCTTTAAGTTGCTGTTTCAAGCATAATTTTGGTGCAGTAAAGAAGTGGATAAATTTCAAACTTTGTATTTGCCTATGCTGCCCTTTGAGACACCATTATGACTGACCTGTTTATGATATCTGGGGTTTGTGGACATCCCTGGTATGAGAAGCAGTGCTCATGATGTACTAAGTTCTCTCTGTTCTGATATTATTGCTTGGTCTTTATAATTGCATACAACAACAATGCATGAATCACATAGTGAGGTGTGCTCACTGTTACACATTGCATCTGTGGCTAACAGGGTGCCTCTAGTCCAACTTGCTTTCTTTTTCTTTTTTTGCAGACCTCTAGTGGTGTCATTGGCTCTGGGGTCGGAAAAATGGACATCTGTTTCAACATTGTGAAGCGAGTACAGGAGTCCATAGCAAAGAAGAAACAGGATACTGTTAGTGCAAACTGACTGTTCATAATCTGAATGTCTTCTTTGCCATGACTACACTGAAAGCACTTTCTACATCTTACCTTTTTCTTATTTTACAGCTAGCAGATGATGAAGAAAAACTGCAACAGCTGATTAACATCCAGGAGCTGCTTGAATTTGAAGATGAGGCAACATTTCAGGTCAGAAGTGTGCTTGAGGTGTACTGGCAGCAGAAGCTTACAGGCATGTGAGTGCTGATTAAACTGCACCACCGTGCCATCTGGCGTCAGTTGCCTACTGTCCCTTACCCATGCTCTGTGCATGTGCATTTTTCTGTTCTTGCAAGTGCGTTTGTCGTCCCTTGAATGAACTCCCAGTGTCCTGGATGAGAAGTGAGAAAAAGGTTTGGTCTGAGCTGGGGTGGTGGCTGCATTTTGATGGATGCAAACTGTTCAAAATGGGCATGTACTTTGACCTTGGGGTGCACTTCAAGTGTTCAACATATTCCGGAGCCTCCCCACTGCTGCATGCCTCGTAGCTTGCAGTATTGCTTTGGTACATGAAAGCCCCTCAGTCAAAAGAGCACGTGTGCCCAGGGGGTGGGTTTTGAGTACAAGCATATGGTGGACGGCTCAGCAGTGTGCAGTGTTTGGTGCCTCCACATCCCAGACCTCTTGCTACTAATAGTGCATGGGGCTGCCTACCATCATTGCTTAGAGTTTATGTATTTTGGCACTATGGTGTACTGAACTACTTACAGCTGATTAAGACATGTTGTGTGGGTGTGGTGAAAAATGAAGATTTTGCCTTGTATTGGTAGGGTTGGGTATGACATTTCTGGTTAAATGAAGAATTTCAGTTTGGCAGGGAAAATTGCGTAAAGCTAAATGAACTCAACATTATGCAGTGACAATTCAGTACAATTGATGTATGACACCATGTGACCTCTTGTGAGAATGCCTTACCTAGCTGTTGTTTAACACACTGTGTTGTGGGTCACCGGTGGGTCACATCGTGTATTTGTGCTGTGTGGCAACGAATACCGAGTCGCACGATGAATCTGTGGGTTAGCTCTGATTTACCAAATAGCCTGCTAAAAGTGCCCGTGCCATGTCAGCCTTGTCATTTCTTGGTGGTTCCAAGAAGTTGGCTTCACCGTGGCTCCCTGTGCGTTGTAGCTGTTCATTGTGGCAACTCACAGTGCACCCAAGAAAATGGAAGGTGGCCCACTGGTGGGCTACGCCACACAGGGAATACGCACGCTGCACAGGGTACAGTGAACGTGTTAATGCGCAGGGTTTTTCTTAACTGTATTTGATATTTTATTGACGTTTATGCTTCTTTCAATACTTTTTCTGATCTAAAGAAAGTTAGTTCTTAGAAGCTGTGCTGGAGGGAAGGAGCCCTCGCATTATTGAATGGCATGGCAAAATAGTGGTTGCCTCCATAGTTTGGCGCTACACATCAATGGCTACACACATATGTGTTAAAAGAGTGTTAAAGCATGTATGTATACATGTAAGAGTATTGGAGCAATGAAACAGTCCCAAAGGCATGTGTCAAGATGAAAATTGCATTGTTCAGGGCTGTAGTTTTTTACCATTTTCCTATTTTTGTTAGTGTATATAGTTGGTTTTACACTTCTGGTCATTGCTTCCAATTAGAGACTTTTAAAAGTGGATGCATACACAGCTTGAAAAGTGCAAAAATGTTTTTTTGCACATCTGTTGTATGAGAAAAAAATCAACAAATGCATTCTGCCAATAGGACTGCACCTCCGCACCCCATCAGCTGCCTCCTCCAAGAGTTGTCCGAAAATCTGCTCCTGCCTCTTGGCTTGAGTCATTCATTATTTTTTTAAATACGGAGTAATAGAAAAACTTCTGTAGTCTCAGTACTTACACAAACTACTGCATATGATATAATATCTTGCTTGTCATTTTAGATATGTTAGCTTAAGTACGTTGTTTTAACCAGCTGCCCATGCCTGATGGAATCAACATAACTATGTTGAGCCAGGAAGGTGGCATCTGTCACTGTGAATGTTACCTGAAACTTGCTGATAAGAGTTTTTAATGCCATTGCAGATGATGGCACTGGTCTGTGCAAAAGTGCAGGAAATAGAGCCTGATAAAGGGCATTTTTCTCATAAAGCAAGAGGGCCAAAACACATATAAATAGCAGTGTGTGTAGTCTACACTTCTGAAAGTACCTAGGTAATGTTAAAACTCCGGGTAAAACCCCAATAAACCAAACCAAACCAAACCAGAAACAACTGCTAGCATCTGCCAAAACTACATGCACCGCCGGGGTGGCTCAGTGGTTATGGTGCTTGTCTACTGGCCTGAAAGACGCAGGTTCGATCCAGGCGAAATTCAAGAGGCCCGTGTACTGTGCGATATCAGTGCACATTAAAGAACCCCAGGTGGTCGAAATTTCCGGAGTCCTTCACTACGGCGCCCCTCATAGCCTGAGTTGCTTTGGGACGTTAAACCCCCATAAACCAAACCAAACCAAACCAAACCAAACCAAACCACATGCACGCATGCATTCTCTCTCACCCTCTCTGTCTACTGCCTAAGAGCTGCACTTTTTTCTTTGTGAGTTTGGTGTGGTGCGGCCCTTACACGAAAGCGGCATTTTTCAGACCAGATTTCAGCTAGGTTTCCTCATCACTATGGGTGATGCCACTGCTCGGGCCTCTCTCTTCGCCACCCACCTCAATGAACTCATCTTCAGTTCTGTCCTGCATCTGAAATTCCTGTAACTTAAATATAATATCCGGGGAAACTGCACACCATGCATTCAAAATATATGAGCAGACAAGCTGCAGTGATGCTCTTCTAAGCCATTCAATCAGTGTCACTTCATGGTCACCTGTTGACATCTGCTGCTAGTACAGGCTTCTGAATTCTGCTTTAAATGGCTCTCAGCTGCACAGCGGTGCACATTGGATGATAATAATATTAATAGCGGACAAGCTGCAGTGATGCTCTTCTAAGCCATTCAATCAAGTGTCACTTCATGGTCACCTGTTGACATCTGCTGCGAGTACAGGCTTCTGAATTCTGCTTTAAATGGCTCTCAGCTGCACAGCGGTGCACATTGGATGATAATAATATTAATAGCGGACAAGCTGCAGTGATGCTCTTCTAAGCCATTCAATCAGTGTCACTTCATGGTCACCTGTTGACATCTGCTGCGAGTACAGGCTTCTGAATTCTGCTTTAAATGGCTCTCAGCTGCACAGCGGTGCACATTGGATGATAATAATATTAATAGCGGACAAGCTGCAGTGATGCTCTTCTAAGCCATTCAATCAGTGTCACTTCATGGTCACCTGTTGACATCTGCTGCGAGTACAGGCTTCTGAATTCTGCTTTAAATGGCTCTCAGCTGCACAGCGGTGCACATTGGATGATAATAATATTAATAGCGGACAAGCTGCAGTGATGCTCTTCTAAGCCATTCAATCAGTGTCACTTCATGGTCACCTGTTGACATCTGCTGCGAGTACAGGCTTCTGAATTCTGCTTTAAATGGCTCTCAGCTGCACAGCGGTGCACATTGGATGATAATAATATTAATAGCGGACAAGCTGCAGTGATGCTCTTCTAAGCCATTCAATCAGTGTCACTTCATGGTCACCTGTTGACATCTGCTGCGAGTACAGGCTTCTGAATTCTGCTTTAAATGGCTCTCAGCTGCACAGCGGTGCACATTGGATGATAATAATATTAATAGCGGAGAAGCTGCAGTGATGCTCTTCTAAGCCATTCAATCAGTGTCACTTCATGGTCACCTGTTGACATCTGCTGCGAGTACAGGCTTCTGAATTCTGCTTTAAATGGCTCTCAGCTGCACAGCGGTGCACATTAGATGATAATAATATTAATAGCGGACAAGCTGCAGTGATGCTCTTCTAAGCCATTCAATCAGTGTCACTTCATGGTCACCTGTTGACATCTGCTGCGAGTACAGGCTTCTGAATTCTGCTTTAAATGGCTCTCAGCTGCACAGCGGTGCACATTAGATGATAATAATATTAATAGCGGACAAGCTGCAGTGATGCTCTTCTAAGCCATTCAATCAGTGTCACTTCATGGTCACCTGTTGACATCTGCTGCGAGTACAGGCTTCTGAATTCTGCTTTAAATGGCTCTCAGCTGCACAGCGGTGCACATTGGATGATAATAATATTAATAGCGGACAAGCTGCAGTGATGCTCTTCTAAGCCATTCAATCAGTGTCACTTCATGGTCACCTGTTGACATCTGCTGCGAGTACAGGCTTCTGAATTCTGCTTTAAATGGCTCTCAGCTGCACAGCGGTGCACATTAGATGATAATAATATTAATAGCGGACAAGCTGCAGTGATGGTCTTCGTAGCAATTCAGTCAGTGCCACTTCATGGTCAGCTGTTTACATCTGCTGCGAGTACAGGCTTCTGAATTCTGCTTTAAATGGCACTCAGCTGCACAGCGGTGCACATTGGATGATAATAATATAATAGCTGGGAGCTGTCGCACATGCCAGCTCCCTGGTGATGTGCCATGTAAGGAAATTAATACACACATGAAGTGGAGCTTCTCTGCAGATTTTTTTCCAGATTCTTGGCCCCTAAATTGATGGGAGTGCTCTGTATTGGCGATACACGACCGCAGCCTTCGGTCGAAAGAGAGAGAGAGTGTGTATGTGCATGTGCGTGCGTGCACATGTATGCATGCACGCAGTACACACACACATGCACGCAGTACACATGCACGCACGCACACACATGCAGTACACACACAGTACACACTCACGCGCACACACGCACACAGTAGATCCTCTAAGACAAAGTTGAAAGGACCATGGGAGTTTGCGTGTCTGTCATGAGTTCATCTTAATAGAAGTGCTCCCGAAAAAGATATTTATGAGCATGCTAGGTGTATCCAAATATATTTTACATGGAAATAGTGAATAAAATTACCTTTCAAATGGAGGATAATGGTAGTTGTCATGTGAGGTCACAGGCGCCATTTTTGGGTACTGCGGCTAGCTTCCGCAGTGTACACGGGAACCGATTGGTGATAAGCGGATTTTCAAAACACCCAGGATTTTGCTATTCTTTCTGGTCCCGAAGACGCTGGCCACTATGGCGTTGGTGAAAACTATCTGTACATGAAGCGAAGAGGGAGAGTATGAAATACGCTCACTTGTCTAGTTTCCTTTATTTTGCCAACTCTTTTTTCTCTGTCTTCTGCAATGAGGGCTACTGGTGTTCTTTTTCTGATTTTTGTTTTCCCTGAGTCTGCCCGAAGGTGCGCTGCTGGGTAGCCATGAGTCTCTCAGCTCGCTCCCTCCACAGCGCAGCTGTTACCAATTCCATGAGCAGGCGCATCATGCAGCACTGATATCTGGCCATCTATCTGCCATGATTTGCATGCTGTACTGCCACATCGGTTGAAACCCAGGTCTTTTAAGTTCCGAGTCCACAAGCGGGTGCACTATGCACTGTTCGTCATAAGCGCATCTTTTTTTTTTTTACATTGAATGCTATGGGACACTAACAGAGTGTTTTCACTTTTTTCAGTTTATGAAAGAATTTTTCTTAGCAGGAGTTTACTGTGTGTTTTACATGCAAGCATGCTTGCATGTGTATTGTTCATGCAGAATGTTTTTGGTGGCTGTGTTGGTTCAATAATTAATAAATTGGTTTTGACGAAAGGAAATACTGTAGTAACTGTTTCACTTTCCGGTGGACACCCAAGCTGCACCATAAGGGAAGGGATGAAGGATGGAGTGAAAGGAGGAAGAGAGAAAGAGGTGCCATTGTAGAGTGATCCGGAATAGTTTTGGACACCTGGGGATCTTCAACGTGCACTGACATCGAAAATGCGCCTTTTTGCATTTTGCCTCTATCGTAACACGTCTTCTGCGGCTGGACCCACGACCTCAGGCACAGCAGCCGAGTGCCCTACCATTGAGCCATCACAGTGGGTTAGAGTTGTGTAAAGCAGTTGTATGTGTCTATAATGCTGCCATAGCATTTCTGTTGACTGTGGAGGTCGACGTAAGATGTAAGAGCCTTCCAAATTACCTGGCTATGCTGATGCATCTTGTAGTGGGGCGCTTGAACCATTTTTAGCTACCGTTGACACTTTGATGTAAACGAGTGTTCCAGCATGCTGCTGTAATGCATTACATCTGCATTTTTAAGAAGGTTGAAGCCATGAATTTGGTATTACTGCATAGCAAGATGTTTGTGCAGTGCAGCCAGTTCATCTAGTGCAGCCATAACTGTGCACTGCAATAGCCAATTTGAAAAGTGAATGTACAGATGTAGAATGATCCTCTGCAGTGCATCTACAACATTGTTTATATAACTGTAGGACATGTTACTGCTGGCTACTTAGAGTGCAAAGGAATCTTAAAATCTTTCTACCTAGCTCAACTGTACCCAGCTCACTGCATGGAACAGGTGGGATGGGGTACAGTAAGCCTGATGTTATGTGAAAATTGAGTTCATTTACCAGTCTGGTCACATAATAGTGATGGAGGATGAGGGGATGGCCAGTCTTTTTACTGCATTAGTAGTATAGTCCTCGGTCAGGGAAACACCACTCTCTCTGTTTCTCTCTCTGTGCATGCACGTGTGTATGCGTGCGTGCATGCGTGAAGCCTGCATCCTCCCAGCACTCTTAGCAGATTGGTGAACCTCCCGGGAACCCTCCACGCCCAGAAGGTGCCTCCTCCAGAGCACATTCTGGTGGGTGCATGCACCCACCGGTAAAAATGTACCTCCCACCTATGCACCCCCACCCACTTCCTCCTTCCGGAAGCTCCACCACTACCCACCCTCCCACACACCTGCATTCTCCAGAAGCATCCGCCCATCAGGAGCTTATGCAGCGGGGGAACTAAAAAGCGACAACGAAATAAATTCAAGGATGCGATGGGAAGGGGATCATTCTAAAAGCGACATGTACAACCAGTACTAACACAGATTTGTCACATCACATATGATTTCTTGTGCATCTCTTTTTTTCTTCCCAGTTTCTTTCTCTCATGCTGTGTTTTCTGTGCACTTAATTATTTTGTTCATTTTTTGCAGAGAACCTTGCAAGAGTTAGGATTCTCTAGCATCGAAGAGCTCAGTTTGGTGATCAATGAGCTACGACGACAAGTTCAACAAGTGAAGAATTCACTTGCCAGCGGTAATGCAGCAGACCCTGACCTAATGGTTAGTTTGTTGTGTTTCCTTATCAAAATTGCTTATTATTATATTTGTGCTAAAGATTGTGTTAGTGCAAATGCATGCACCTGTTATTTTTTTCTATATCAGTACCCTTTAACTGGACAAGGTATGCTCAGACTCAAAATAAGCTTACATTTTTTGTAAGTACATATGTGATATTCAAAGGACAGAGTCGAAAGACAGAGTTGAAGGTACTGGGGTGTTAACTTTGTGCCAGCTTGACTGCACTGGTTCAAGTCAAGCAGGGTTTATACTTTGCAATTAACAAGCATGTCGGAAACAGCTGTTGCAGTAATTCCCATTTGTGTGCTCCTGCTCTGTCCAATGGTCATGTGCCACTCATGGGCAGTGCTGCCATTTTGACTGGGGTCATGGTGTGGGATTTTGTACTGTTTAAGAGTAATCACCTGGTATTAATTTTGGCTGGTATTTAATTAATGTTGGCTTTGTTTTGTTGTCAGGAACTGTTTTTTTTTTTTGATGAGCCTATGGTTTGCAAAATTATGCTGTTTTTTGCATTAGAATGCCACTGGCAGCTGACATGACAGCACCGGGACGTCACAGTGTCGAAAATCCATACATGCGCAACACACCTTGACTTTTTGAGCTTGCTTCTCAAACCTGCTTGGCAACATGGGGCCAGTGAAGTATGTACAGAAGTTCAGAAAAGTATGTCTTCAAACAGTTAGCAACTACAACATCTGAAGTTCTGGAAAGAATGGCTACAGGGGACAGTGCTGCAAACACGCCTGGGATGACCAGTGTGGGTGGACAGTCAACTACACAGTGCGTGGCAGACTAAGATGAAACATACGGCATCTTCCTGTGAGTGGTAATGTTCATTATGGTCGGCAGTTTCCAGCTAGGAAAAAAGGAATGTTTCTTCTGAATGTTAAGTTTTAGTTACCTGAGTACTTTAAAGGACTGTAGATGCCAAATTTTCGTCGGCCACTACAAGCGCTTCTACTCTGCCAAAAAGCCGTTGTCTGTCTATCCGAAGCCTGCTTCTGGCACGTGGCCCACCTGTTACAGTGGGCAGGTGACAACCTTCCCACTGTTGTCCCGTTGTCTGTTTGTCTGCCTGGTTCCTCCGTGACCTGGAAGAGCCGGGTGCTAACCACCTGGTGGCAGGCTGGGCCACCTAGGTCACCTGACCTGTGACATCATCACAACCTGCCCACTGGATTTTGAGCAAACTGCTCACCGTGGCAGGTTTCAGTTCAATTAATGATTAGTAACACGAGTTTCCTCGTGAAGAGCAACCTGGGTCTCACAAGCCCCACTGATGGCAGCACCTGCCATTGCAGGGCAGTGGTGCGTCGCTTAACCACTGCACCACTGCACCAAGAGTCATATGAGGACTCCCATTGATCTATGAACATAGAGAATGAGCCATTCTACTGCAGTACAAGTCCAAAAAGATGCAATATCATGCAAACTTACATCATATGATATATGAGGCAAAGTAAGCCAGTTCAAATGAAGCAAAACCATAAAAAGTCAAGATAAACCATGCAAAACCATGGCTAACCGTGCTAACGATAATTCGAGATTAGCCCCAAGCTAAACTGCCCGTGATTTCCTTACATGCATATTTCCTTTTTTCAAATGATGCGTTAGACATTGGTGTACATACATCATCTCGTGGTATTCCTCTATGACTACGAATTAATTTATTATTGAATTTATTCTTGATGCTACTTTGGTTTCACTTTCAACAACCAAATGATGGCTGTGATGTGCAAGGCGTGTTTGTCACGTGAGGCATGAAAAGAACTGAAATATATTTGCTGATACCTAGCTTTGGTTCAGTACAGTGTTTAAGCCAGCCTGCTTCAAGAACTGGAATGACAACAAATGATTTATCAGCAGTTGTTATTGCAGTTTTTTTGTTTCTCACGTGACCTAAACAAACTTTACATGTCACACCTATTGTTTGGTTGATGAAACCGGAACCAAAGCAGCGTCAGAAAAGAAATTCAATTATAAATAATTTAGCAGTTGTAGGCAGATACTACATGGGGATCCGTGTATTCTAATGTCTTGTGGATCATTACAGAGAAGAAAACATGCAAATAAAATTAAGTTTCTATAGTCATTTAAAAGGGGATGAAGCAATTAAAACTATTTACATTATTTATGCATGAGATATAACCCAATTCGACACAGATATGAAACTTTTGATGCAGATTTCAGAATCACCTTTTATTTTAAGCTAGCTTTTAGAGTTGCTTGTAATATCATTTGCAGGTTGTTAAATTATTAAGGAGAAAGTGTGCAAGTTTTTTTATGTTGGCATGCTCAGAAAGCCCCATTTTGTGCCGTAAAGCTATTATTTCTTATTTAGGTGCCCAATACTTAAGAAAACGAAAGTTGAACACCAGCATGCATATTTACATGAAGTCGTTGCAAACAAAAATAGCTTTCAAAATATATTGCGCATATAAATAAAAAAAAATAGAGGCCTGTATTGCACTTCTCAGTGTCTCGGGATTCATACGCAACAGATAAAATCGTTGCACTGTCATTTGTCATAAATTTCTGAAGGGATGAGTTATAGCAATCACGGAAAAATTATAAGTTGAGAAAATCAAGCTTAAAGTTTATTCATTCATTTCCCTTGTTTAGTGCCTTGTTTGCTTTTGCTTTAGGTCAGAGAATGCAGCATTGTGACCAGTGAGAGATTTGGTCTCTTCTCATCACTGTGATACATAGGGACATTTAGAATGCGGTGTGCTGCGTCATCAGAAAGCCACAGAATCCACGATGTGTTAGGGCCATCACAGGCGCGAATCACTCACAGTTTTGTATGACCACACATAACACATTTTTCTTTTCTATATGTATAAAAAACATTTTACTAATTTTTTCCTATTATACAGATTAAAAAAACAAGGTTCAAGGAAAAAGTGAATTGAAAAATAAAAATGATGACCAAACTGCCTATACTATTTGCCGCATCCATACTGGTTGACCAAAACATGATCCAAACATGGATTTTCTGAAAATGACAATTTTGAAATTTAAAGCTATTAATCTCCCAAGTCTAGCAAAACAACTTTTCCCTCCCGGAATCAGTACTTTGACCATAACATTGAATGTAAATCATTATGTGGGCTGAATTTGTGCGGGAACAGATAATAAAACTGCATGCAAATTTTGGACCCCAGGCCCATTTGTTACGTCGATATCTGAGAATTTAGGACAGGTAGAGATGGTTACTTTTTTATTTTCACTGCCTCAAATGCCCCTGTGCAGGGGTTTTACATGAGCGGTGGGCATTCGCGATGACATATGTGTTCTTCAATGAAACGCTTGAAGTGGTCATGATTGCTATGAATAACAGATGCTGCAGGAAGGTCACCAGTCATTGGGTGTTCTTATGAAAAATGAGGAAATATGTGCTGATGAATGGGCTGAAGGTCATGGCTGGTAGAATGACAGGATTATGCAGGGATTCATGATTATGGAAGAGGGACAGGCGAGCGACTTTTCTGCGATATAAAAAGTTGGGTAGGTTAGCTTGTGCTTTGAGTTTAGTAATGCTTGATGTATATGAATAATCAGAACAATTTTTTTTTGCCAAGGGAAGCTGAAAGTGCACTGTCTGCTATATTCAGAGCCGAATTGTTCTATCAGGCTTCAGAAATGTTTTGTTTTGCAAAATGTATGGATGTCCGATGGGCACACTTTCAATGTTGATATACCAAGTGCTGCAAAATTACTAATAAGGGCAAAATGGGAAAACTGCTTTTTAAACTATGTAGCCATGCAATAAAAATTGTTTTTATTGAGTCATATTCTTTGTGGCGATGTACTAATCAATAACTAATTAAAATAATTATCCTAGGCACCAGTTAATGTACAGAATAGCAATTGCATATTTTAAATCTGCATAAGAAACTGAGCAAAGTGCCTTAGTTTTATTAGAATTTGCCTAAAACTAAGGAAAATAGCTCTTGGACCAGTGTCCCCCCGAAGTTTGTAGCCAGCAGCTTCCGGTCATGAAGTGTTTAGACCATGATGAGGCAGGCGGAATTTTTTTGTGTGAGAAATTATTTTTACCACCATTTACTTACACAAGGAGAAGGTGCTTTTTTGAAATTTATTTCATTAGCTGTTTTTTTAGGCTTATTAAGAAAGTAAAATTATTTTAAAAGTTTGTTCATATGCAAAGTACAGATTTAGTGTGTGAGTGGTTTTATTGGATTTTCAGATTTCCTGTTGTGGCATTTTTATTTCTGAGTTGGCAGCAAATCTCATTGGTGCAGTTATTGGATAGGATTGACATGGCCAATTTGCCCCCACTAATGATCATTTTCATGAGAAAAGGTAGCCAGGCCTCTACTGATTCTTAAAAAAAAAAAAAAATAAGACACCTTGTCAATCTCTGATCCCCGATTCTTCTACTATTCCAGTGACAACTGGCGCAGCGAGAAATGATGCATGCATGAAGATGCCACACACAAGCACCAGCTTTCACCTTTATTACAAGGCAGCCTAGCTGTCAAGTTTATACCAGTTGGTGCGTGTGTGTGTCGTCTTCATGTGTGTGGTTTTTCCCGCTCCGCCAGTTGTTGCCGAGGCATGTATAGTGTGATCAACTTGCCCATACACTTACACTTTCTACTTCCCCCGCTGAAGGTTGCCCATTAATCTACCTCTGGCATTGGTTAATCTACTATTGATAGCAAAGGTAGTCCATACCATGCATGTTTTGATTAAACTGCAGGGTGGTGCTATGTTTTCTTTGATTTCAATAAGCAGTGATGAATCAAAACAAGGAAACTGTCATGCCTGCAGATAAGAACAGTTCCACTTTCAGCTGTCTTAACTTCATACATGGCTAGAATGTGTTGGTACGATGCAGTTTAGATAAGGCTCGCATAGATTACGCCACTGCTCTGCCTGACAGTATGTGTTGTGATTACCCATTACATGCAAATGATGGCTGTCATATAGTAAAGAGACAACAAACCAAAGCACAAGCTGTTTAAAGGGTGAACTTGTGCCCTCAAAACAAAGAATAAAGTTGGTAGAACTGGTAACAACAAATATGTCTGGCATTTGAAGAAGTGCCTTATGGTTGGCCTCTGTTTATTTTCATCACTGTGCATCTTTTGTACTGAATGGTGAGTGGGTAGTGCAAAAAAAGGGGGAAGTTCAGCAGCTTGAGATAATGCTGTAAACTTCTCAGCACATATATGCCGGTGGCCATCTTTGTCTTCACTAGTTTGTGTGAATGTGAGTATGTGTACGAGTGTGCGTGAAGTTAAGTGTTGTTGCAGCTTACTTTGGTAATCTTTTTCTCATAGAGTTGTTGTCTGCTTTGTTGCGTATTTTTTGGTGCTCTTATTTTCATCTACCAGGAGAAGAAGTAAGCTGTTAAGCTGCCACTGCTAGTGAAATAGGCCTCTCTCCCTGAGGAATTTTGTCCTTTGGTATTACAGGAGAGTGCCCTGAAACGATCCTGCTCAGACCTAGACCCTCGTTTCTTCACAGAGCCTGACGCTTGGATATCAGCTGTTAGGAAAAGGAGAGAGGTGAGTGCAGTGCTACAGTTGTGTTGGCTTAGCTGTATTGTTTACATTTTGGGGATGCTTGGTGTGGTTGTCCAATTTTATTTCATTGCTATAGGCTTGCAACCTGCTTTGATGCTTGCTTTTGTACCTTTTATCTGCTATAAACTATAGTGAATTCCTGTTTGTTCCATTTCCTGTGTTGAGTCTGCACAGTATAATGTAATTTTGTAAGAGGTGTTTAATCAACATGCATATTTTGCTCTGGATGTGTGACCATGTTAGGAGTGACATTTGCACAAAGGCTTGCTTATGCATGCTGCTTGTGATGACATGGAAGAGATAGCAGGCCTCCTTAGTACCCACGTCAGCACTTTTTCTCTCCAGGTACTATCGAATTCTAGTTGTTGCAAGCTGTGGCCAGCAGTATGTACTCTTGGGTCCAACTGATGGACATTGCAAGTGCATGACCAGATTGGATTGCCATGCTGTCTATGGTGTATCATCTGCAGGTCAGCCTGATGTTGCTAATGAGCATGTCCTTTCCTGTCTGCTGGTATACCACACGCCTCTTCCTGCATGGTGTGGTTCTTATTATAAGTGATGACAGAAGGTACCACTTCTAGTGAACTTCTTAACCTTTTAAACACCGCACTATGAAGCAATGTTTGAAAGACGAAAATTCCTTTTGACAATTCACAGATGTTTTTTAAAATAACTGAAAAAAAAAAAAATGTGGCCACATTTACAATGACTAAATAAGTTTGTTCCATGTTCCATTTTTGGAACATTGGCGTTTCCTGTAAACCGAATGCTAATGTCGTCTTAAACAGCTTTTATGGCCTGTGCAGCATGGATTTCTTTTTTTGGCTATCTGCCTGCAATGTGTTTGCAAATTATAGAAAGCCAGTTACTGAGCAAACGGCTGTGCTTGAATAACGCTTTTCTTTCATCATGAAAGCTCTATTGCATTGCATTCCTCACTTCAGATCCTGTGGTAGGCAGGAGAGCATGTCTTGCGCTATGGCTTTTGCGGCATGGCTGTGGCATGCACGTCCCACGACGACCCATGCATGGCTCCGTTCCATGGTTGCGTGGCCACCTTCTTCACATGCCTTGCTCTTCCTTCATCGTCTTCAGGTAGGGTGCATGAAAGGGGAGAGGGTGGGGTGTGCTCACACTCAGCATGCACCTGCCTCTTGCTTCGTACAATCTTTGCTGTCATCGGGTGGAACACGCGGTCTTGAGATACTCAAAATGCTTCAAAACACCTGTCAGATGCCGCATGTAGCCAGGAGGTGAGAGCTCGAAAACATGCGGTGGGTCTAATATATGTAGCATGCTCTTGGGATGCTGCTTATAAAGGAGCTGCCGAAATACACTGGCAGATCTGTGCCCACACATTTGATGGATCGAATGCGACAGCGTTTAGGCCTGCCAGCGTAATGTGGGAGACACTAAGGCAGCAGTATTGCTCATCTTCGAATTTTGCTACTGCCTAATGCCAATGTTCCAGAAAAGAAACATTTGCATAAAACTCACTGCCAGTGAAAAACATGCAGGCTTTAGTCCGTTTTTTTCTTTTTCCTGTTAAAGTGCTCCACTGATATTTTGCGGTGGCAAGGCCCAAAAGATGTCCATTTACCAGTAATAATTCAAAGTCTACAAAGAAGTCAGTAGTCGCAATGCTTTCCACAATCACCATACAGTGTGCAGAAACAAATTTTGGAGAAGGATGTATTTTGAAGGGAAATAAAAAATTCAATTTCATATGTTTCAATTTCGGAACATCGGCAAGGGAAAGGTTAATGTAATATCGGCTTGGTGTTTCAATCAGAGAACAGTGCTTGCCTGCTCTGTAGCACAGGAGCACATTGCACTGTTTTGAGGGGCCAGAGGTACGCCAACAGATGTGAAAGCATGCATGCATGCAAACAATTTGTCACCAACCTCAACCACAGTTACTGTGTAGTTAGATAATGTAGCGATAATGATTCGTCTCTAGTGGAATCTATGGTATTTTAGCATTTAGTTGCCATGATGCCTCAGGAACATGTGCTCACACCTTCCAATGTCGAGTCTATACTCGTGTGTATGCCAAGACATCTTGACATGCTTTTGTGGCTTATTTGCCCCTGAGTGAGTTATGTTGTCTTTTGCCCTTGCGTAAGTTATGTTGTCGCTGGAAATGAAGTGAATTTAGATGCTTGTTAATGAAGATTACTTGAGAAGGGATGAGCATGGCACTGCTGTGGCAGGCTTGTAGTCGGCACTACTCTATTAATGTCTGTGGCTTCACTTTGCAGGAACTGAAGGAAAAAAAGATACTGCAGCAGCAAAGATTTTTGGAGCGAGCACACAATGCTGGTAATTTGGGAAACTCTTTGCTAAAATGAATAGTGTATTGAAAGTACTATAACTGTAGTACACCCGACCATTTCTTTAACCTTATCACCTGGGTGTGGAACAAGCAGTCGTACAGGGTTTTTGGGGAAGTGGGGTGGTGTGAAAAGTTCATGCTGTTTCAGCCTCTTTTTTTCCATTTTTCTGCAGAGCACTGTGCAGCTGTTTGTTTGATACTCGGGTGATACTGTTAAAGGATTAGCCGGGTGCACGTCATTTCTAATGAGTGGTACACAAGGATGCAGTGATGAATAGCAGTTCATGAGTTCAGAGTGTGGTATAGATGTGACAAGCTTTTGAGTGAGAACATATCTTTCAGCAGAGTCACCCGAAACATCACTGCACCTCTGGCATTTGTTTGCAAGTTTTATTCCTGAAGAGAAAGAAATGTTTTCTTGCAGTTCCGAAAATATTGTTCTTATGCTTCCTTCAGCTCTTCATTGTAAGGGAAACTAGTGGGCTTGCAGGTGCTTTCTGAGCTTTCTGAAAGAATGTGGCACCAAAAAGCCTCCCAGGCAAGGTGTGGAGACTGCGCCACTTTGTAATTGGGGACCGTTTAAAGCCACATTTCCCGGCAGTGCTTTAGACAAGCTGGCGGCAAGGAGACTTTCATTAAGCAGCAGGCTTTTTTTGGGCTTAGTTTATGCTGGCAGTTTCGTTTGCTAGCCAGGTGCAGCTGAACATGTACTTGGGGTCATTATGTTTCCATTACTGTGGTCTTTAGCTGGAGAGCATTTGATAAGGAGTGTGCTGTACTTACCTGAAAGGAGCTCTGAGGACTACTCCATGCAATTGTTGTTCTTTGTAAAAATCGATTCTGTGGCTCTTTCTGGCTATATTGGCGTTTATTCAGCAGCAGAAGATACACTTACTGCTAAGAAAATGGCATTTAAAAATTTGCCCCCACTCGATTGAAACTCGTGCAATCACTGGAAAGGACTCAGTGGTCACTGTTTTGAAGTGAATGGTGGTTTAGCCTAGCTTCAGGGATCCATGTCAAAAAAAAAAAAAACTGTCGACGCGCCACAGTTCATTTGCGAAATCGGCCGGCAATGGCAACACCTGCGTTTCATTTTTTGACCTTTTCTAGTTTAGAATAGCTCTGTTTTCTGTTCAAGTATAGTGTCTTTGTTGTTAGAATGTTAGTCTGCTGATCCAGTACAATTAATTTGTCTTTGTTGCTCCATTAAATGTTTTTTTGGCATATGCTGACTGTCATTTCTGACATGTCGCGAAATTTTACTGCCATCATGTGGCTCTTACTTGCTTACTTGCTTTCGTCATGCAGATGGCATCTTGAAATTTCATTTCCAGCTACTATGTACTCGTAAAAAGTACCCGTACTGATTTTCCTCCTGGCTAGCACTCCTTGGTTACACTTCACGTGATTCTTTATTTCATGAGTCAGCGTTACTGGTGGCCAGCGTTTTGAGATGTTAGACTTTCTGTAATGCTTGTGCAGGGTAATTTTCACAGATTAAGTATTAATACTTAGTTCCGTAGCAACTCGAAGGACCCCTTCACACCCAAAGTTCATTGCCAATTCTTCCATCTTGTAATGCATTTCCTCATGGATAACTTCAGCCAGGCAACCTAGACATATTTATTTATTTATTTATTTATTCGATACTGTCAATCCCATCAGGGATCGTAACAGGGAGGGCATTCAAAGTACAGAGGCACACAAAAAAAAAATAGCAATGGTAATTAATCAAAGTACATAAAAAATATAACACGAGATTATACATTAGAAGATACGAATAACAAATAAACCATTTATAACCATAAATAAACAAATATGGGCCATTTGCCAGTGGCTACCTCTCTTGCTAGACTGCTGTCCAATTTTTGACTGAGCAGCATACCTGTGGACTTTTCATGTGTTTAGGAGTGCTTACTAGTGTTTTTTTTTGCTTGGAGTCTCAAATTGATTGACTGATGACAGAAGCTAATAGCCACAGAAACCAAGGGGCACAGGGGATTTTTTTTTAAAAATTAATTTATTTATTTTGTGGTGTTGATCAATTTAGAATATTACTGAATATGTTATTGCTTAAAGATAATTGATTAGAAAAGCAGAAGAAAAAACAACCACATGCCGCCGGTGGGATCCGAACCCACGACCTCCGAATTACGCGTCCGGTGCTCCACCTCTGAGCTACGGCGACGGCTGTCAATTCTTCTGCTTTCGGGGGTATTTATGTTTTACAAGTAACCTAACCTTGAGAGTGTTCATCAGCGCCACCCATGTTCATAAGCGGCGGACGTAGAACGTCCTGAGTTACCGCAGGTGTGACGTAGAACGTCATCGAACGGAGAGGGTGGAAGCTGCGTGAGAACCCTCTTATGCTTCCTATGGCGTCAAGGCTGCCAGAATCGAGGCCCTCGCTAAGCAATTAAGCAAACAAGGTAAGGGTAATGAGGGGCTTGTTATAAATATGACAGAAGCCAACAGCCACAGAAACCAAGGGGCACAGGGGATTTTTTTTTAAAATTAATTTATTTATTTTGTGGTGTTGATCAATTTAGAATATTACTGAATATGTTATCGCTTAAAGATAATTGATTAGAAAAGCAGAAGAAAAAACAACCACATGCCGCCGGTGGGATCCGAACCCACGACCTCCGAATTACGCGTCCGGTGCTCCACCTCTGAGCTACGGCGACGGCTGTCAATTCTTCTGCTTTCGGGGGTATTTATGTTTTACAAGTAACCTAACCTTGAGAGTGTTCATCAGCGCCACCCACGTTCATAAGCGGCGGACGTAGAACGTCCCCTGTGCCCCTTGGTTTCTGTGGCTGTTGGCTTCTGTCATATCTATAACGAGCCCCTCATTACCCTTCTCTTCTTTGCTTAATTGCTTAGCGAGGGCCTCGATTCTGGCAGCCTTGACGCCATAGGAAGCATAAGAGGGTTCTCACGCAGCTTCCACCCTCTCCGTTCGATGACGTTCTACGTCACACCTGCGGTAACTCAGGACGTTCTACGTCCGCTGCGTATGTACGTGGGTGGCACTGATGAACACTCTCAAGGTTAGGTTACTTGTAAAACATAAATACCCCCGAAAGCAGAAGAATTGACAGCCGTCGCCGTAGCTCAGAGGTGGAGCACCGGACGCGTAATTCGGAGGTCGTGGGTTCGGATCCCACCGGCGGCATGTGGTTGTTTTTTTTTCTTCTGCTTTTCTAATCAATTATCTTTAAGCGATAACATATTCAGTAATATTCTAAACTGATCAACACCACAAAATAAATAAATTAATTTAAAAAAAAATCCCCTGTGCCCCTTGGTTTCTGTGGCTGTTGGCTTCTGTCATATTTATAACGAGCCCCTCATTACCCTTACCTTGTTTGCTTAATTGCTTAGCGAGGGCCTCGATTCTGGCAGCCTTGACGCCATAGGAAGCATAAGAGGGTTCTCACGCAGCTTCCACCCTCCCCGTTCGATGACGTTCTACGTCACACCTGCGGTAACTCAGGACGTTCTACGTCCGCCGCTTATGAACGTGGGTGGCGCTGATGAACACTCTCAAGGTTAGGTTACTTGTAAAACATAAATACCCCCGAAAGCAGAAGAATTGACAGCCGTCGCCGTAGCTCAGAGGTGGAGCACCGGACGCGTAATTCGGAGGTCGTGGGTTCGGATCCCACCGGCGGCATGTGGTTGTTTTTTCTTCTGCTTTTCTAATCAATTATCTTTAAGCGATAACATATTCAGTAATATTCTAAATTGATCAACACCACAAAATAAATGAATTAATTTAAAAAAAAAAATCCCCTGTGCCCCTTGGTTTCTGTGGCTGTTGGCTTCTGTCATATTTATAACGAGACCCTCATTACCTTTCCCTTGTTTGCTAAATTTATTGACTGTATGCCGTAACTAGCTCGGACATAACCACTGTTAGTATGACAATCGGAGGTAAAATAAAAGATGAAGTATTTGGGGCGCAACATTATATGTAAATACAGCATATATATGATCACAGTATTGCAACATCTTTCGGCCTTTGTATGGAATGCTGGTTACGCACAAAGTTTTAAAGTTGTATTTGGGAGCTTAGGCGTGTATGTCACGGCCAGAAGTGAAAAATAATAGTCCTAAAGTAGGACTGTTTTTTCTTATTGAATGCTTATTTGCTTTTTTATGGTCATGTGTACACATAGTATGATAATAAACAACTTACTGCAGAACCGTACTCATGCTTTAACTTATGATGTCACATTTTTCAAGTACTAATTTTTTAATTGTTTTGATATGATAGCCTGGTCTGCTAATCTTATTTTGTGGTGCTTTGATACCACAAAATATTTTGATACCAATATAAAGTGATGGGCTAATTTTATTGATTAAACAACTTTTTGTCGTTTTGAGATCATTCGTGAGTTTTATTTGGGATGATGTGGTGTACACTGAGGGCCTTATGAGGGTGTTTCCAAAAATGTTGCCCTACCTATAAGGTATCATTGAAATGTATAGGAAAGACTTAAAATTCAAGCAGTGTGAGCATGGTTTAATGTCCTATGGTTGGCACCATAGGACATTGGGAAAACTGTGGGAAAAGCGTTCAGAAATTGCACACTGTTTTTTTTTTGGCGGGGTAGGCTTCTGCTTTCTCATTAAACTTTTGGTGTGCTTCTCACAGTTAGCGCATGTGTAAGTTATTGTTGTTAAACGAAACATATGTCTATTTGTGTATCACGGCTTCACTAACTCTGCATCAGATTAATTTTTAGGCTTGTCTGATGTATGTTAATGTAGGTACCACGATGTATATTCTTGTTTTCATTACCACCTGGCTTGACTGATTTTGTGCTGAAGGGGAAGAACAGTGTTGACTGGTTGCCCAGGCAGTTGATATACTTGGCCTGTAAATATTGGCCAAATAAATGTCTTGTGCAGTAAAAGTTCATTAATTAGAACTTCAAGGGACCAGAAAAAATGTTCGAATTATCTGAAAGTTTGAATTATCGAATGACCGTGAAAAAACTGACAAGAACCATTTGCATCACGGTAAATATATTTGGTGAAAGACTGGGCAGTAGGTGCCTGCTTTCGAGGTAAGAAATGCGTGGTAGTGGCCATTACCCATCTTACCATAAGTGCTTTACTGCGTGCATACTGTTGGGAGTGTGAAAACAAAACTGCACCAAAATAGTAAATGACTCCTGCATCCTTAACAGTGTGAAGCGGTGGAGTTCCACCGTTGTCTTGTCACATCCATCATAAGTAGCACCGTTGCGTGTGAGGAGCGAGAAAAGAAAAAATGGGGAAGAAAACACCAGCGGTGCTCCAGTTGGCGTCCGAAACGGTGTTCAGCTGGGCTAGATTGGCTGGCTGATGTGTTGGCGATAGCTGGCGTTGCAGCAGGCTGAAATGAAGCTCAGATAAGTGAAACTGAAACTAAGCGGTCAAACTATACTCTGCGACGAGGCCGTCTGTTTTTTGTCGTGCCTGCCGCTGAGTGCATGTCAGAGGTGTGCAAGCAACTCTGCGGCATGGAACTCCAAATTAGCAGGCACCTGACGCCATCGACTTACATCGCCATTGGCTGGGACTGAGCCAGCAGTTCGAATTATCAGGGTTTCAGCTTTTGCTTTGTTTGAAGATGCCCGCACCACGAAATTTTAGTGATAAAATGTGCCGGATTTTCAGATTGCTTCCTTATTTACAGTGTTGCTAGGCTTAGCGAATATGCGTCGCTTGATGGCAGAAAGCGCGGGAGGTTCAAACAGGTCAATGATTTTGGTCTAAAATGCGGCCACTAAGGATTGACATTCTGTTAAGACAGTTTTTTTATTTATGCGGACGCGAACAAAATGAAAAATACTTTCATTTGGGAGAATTACCGTTGCGTGTTTCGGCTGAGATGGCACTGTACATGACTATCAGTCCAAAAAAAGGTAAAAAACGTTCCTTGCATATTGACCAAATCACTGTGTAGTGGTGTAGCAACAATAGGAAGGAAGCAGCCGAAGCCGAAGCCAATGCGAGGGAAAGGAAAACGTCACCTGGGGTTCCAGTCAAATCTGCCGATTTCAGCAGAGCAAATATCGATGCTTCACGGAGCGATCCAGGATCGACGTCTAATCCCAGTCTGCCATTAGAACAGACAACTCGCACTCCCATTTAGCCATTGGAATACAATTGCTTCAAAGAGAGGAGAAAAACTTGATCCAGATCTGACATTGGAATTCACCACAATTTGTGGGCCTGTAAAATTATTCCAGAGCCCTCTACTACAACACCCTTCATAACTAAGTGTAGGTTTTGGATAGTGAAATCAGTTAATGAAAAAAAAAAAAATATGTTTGAGTGTTCCTTGCAGCTCTTGGGCAGGTCTAATGGACGGGATTTATTTTTACCATCTTTATTCCATCATTTGGGCTCCTTTCTTGGTTCTCTGTGTTTATTAACTCTCTCTTGTGTGGAAGTTGTGGACCTAACTTCGGCAGTCTTGTAGACGAGAATATGCTGCCTGGTCTAGAATGAACATTTTGCCAGCCTACCATTTATGACCAGACACAGCAAGTTTTTGAAGGCAAAACTCTTTTATCGATATCAACAGATTTTGTGACATGTAAAGGAAAGTCCAGACTTTACTTTTAGTCTGAACTTATTTAGCTGGGCATTTTTTTCCCCACAAGAGTAGTAAAACATTGTTAATTTAGTGGCACAATGCCTACGTGCATAAATTTGGAGTGTGTAATATACTCTATTATTTTTTCAGGTCAGAAAGGAAAGTCAAAAAAGAAGGTAAGCTCAAGATGTACTATAAAGATCGAGGTATGTGCTAAAAATGTGATGTTTGCTTCTTGCATAACCTTGTCAGAAGGAAGCTTTTCTTATGACTTCTTTTTATTTTGCAGGAGCCTCAGTTTTCAGACAGTGAGTTTGATGATGCAGATTATGCAGAGGAAGGAGAAGAGATGGAAGAGATTATAGCAGAGTTTGAAAGGGAATTCAAGAAGTAAGTGCATTTCCTTTGCCATAGAGTCTGAATGATGTGTCAGACTGACCTTTTGAATTAAACAAAAAGCATTGGTAATACAACCATGTCTATCTGCTGTGTTTCAGAAAACAACTTGGTGCTGATCAAATGGGCACGACCATTGCTGAATATTATCAGCTTCAGCTGGGAACCGAAAGGATCAGGTTTGTTCAAGCACCTGTAACTATGTTTATATAAAAGTCCAAGTGTATGATGCACTGTGATTCACTACTGTGCTGATCAAAATGCTGGGAGTTTGACAGGGTGCCTGGAATGACAATGCTTATTTCTTTACTGTCGAAAAGTGGCCAGCTAACATAAGACTTTTAGACGCAGGTGTCGTTAAAAAAAAAAATTAGAATCTCCTGCATTGCTTAATATGGTGTGCTTTCTTTTTTTTTTTGTCTATGCAGAGCTCCAGAAATTCTCTTCCAGCCCAGCATAATTGGTGTTGAACAAGCGGGTGTTGCTGAAACCTTAGAATTTGTGTTTTCCAGGTACACTAAAGAACAGCAGTCTTTCTTGGCTCAGGTAATGGAGCACACTTTTGTATTCAAGTACTCCTTGCTAGCACTTAAAGAACCTTAACCCTTGATGTTTTCTTTTTAGCTACAGAACAGGGGAACTTACTTTTCTTATTTGTCTTAGTGCTTAACATTAGTTCATAAAATATGGAGTTGCACACATTTGTAGCTCCAGTACTCATTGATCATTGTCACAATAAACTATACGGACGGACGAAGATAGAGAAAACTTTATAAAAGTACTGCCTTTGGTTCAGCCATGGAATGTAGTAGATGGATTGATGAGGCTGATGTGCTGTGCCCATGCTGTGGCATGTATTGCAGCACTCCACTTTTACTTGTTCAGGTGCTCTGTGCATAGCACTGGCATGACTGTTCATGAAATTGAACTCATGTTTCTAGCTTTTCTGCTTACCTTGTCTACACTGCTGGAGTAATCAGAGTAAATGGCTTCCTACAAGTAAGTGATGAGGGTGCAGGCAACCTTGACTGCTCCTGCCTTGATGGAGCTACTGTGAAGTAAGTGCCTGTGCATGAACTGAAATGCACTGCATAGTTCAAGGCTGTGTGCATAAATTTATTCCTTGCTGCATAGAGAGCACGGTTCCCAATGGGAAGAAAAGATGAATAATGGTTAATTTGTTTGGTTCCTTTCTTATTTGGTTATTTTAAATTCTTCTAAAGGGTGTCAGCAAGGTCATTGCATGGAGGGTGGTGTACACTAGTGTAAGACAAGGAAAAAAAAGAGTACAAATGGGTAGTTGGGACAAAACTGTTTGTATAAAACACTTAATAAAAGCAGATATTAATTAATTAATTTATTTATTGAATACTGCGGACATGCTGTATGTCCAAGCAGGAGCGGGAAATACATACAGGAGGAAAAAGCAAAGCAGGTGTGATGTACCGAACAATATAAATACCACAAAACAAGCAACGCAGAAGTACAATTGAAAACGCGGTTACAGTACAGCTACTAGACCAACAGTGAAAATCAAGAAGGATTACAAAGCAACAGAGAATTCTCCGGTAGAGCATTCCATTGAGAAACTGTTCTCGGAAAAAAAAAGAAAACTTGTAGGTATTTGTGCGTGCAAAAATAGATTTCAGGCTAAGGGCATGCTTATGGCGCGAGGCTCGTGTACAATCATTAACGATGTAATAAAGTGTGGCACTGAAAACGAGGTATAAAATTAAGCTAATCAACCAAAAAGTTGGGCATTATAAGACATAAAAATGTAGGAGTGGCTTAGCATAGCAGAAGTTATACATATGACAGCAAAAAAATAGAGACACAACTTGGTTTATGGGAAGTACATAAACAATCTGGAAACAGTAGAAACAAATGAGAATAATTGTAACAAGATTTAAATGGGGAACATTAAAGGGGCTCTGAAAGGGGCTGTAATAAAGTTGTGGTATGCCTGGGGTGTTAAAGCACGCTGCTTCACAAATATCGCCCCAGCAGGAATTTTTTGAATGTGATTTTTAGAAGAGTTATCTGTAGTCAAAATTTGAATTTCAGCATCTTCGCGCCTTTCCCCCTCGTCTCATCACTTTTCGCATGCTGGAAGGTCGGTGCTCCTCCACCGGTCCCACCTCCGGGGGCGGAGCTTCGTGACCGGCCGGAGCTACGCGGCTTATTGGCCATGGCTGCGGTAGCTGCCTGATGTCTGAAAGCCACCTGGTGTCAATAGCCACCTCTCAACTTGCATACACAGGTGTGAGTGATGGAGGAAGGTACGAGTATGAAAGAGTCACCGGGAAGGGTGTGCCAACTTTCGCGCGTGATTGTGGGTCCTCTGCTACATGTAGAAGTGTATTATTTGGCTCAGGTTTGCATGACAACACAAGCAGTGATTGAGCGAGGTGATGTGCCCTCCTCGGAAGGTGTTTCAGAGCCCCTTTAAAAGCTAGCTGCACATCAGAAATGGTTCAGGGTATCAAAAACATAAAGTGGTGACGCAGGAAAGAAAAGAAGGAAAAAAAAGTGAGCTTGAAAATGTTGACATCGCTACATATGAGACGATTAAATTTAGTTGTATTCGCTTCTGGGGCAATGTGCAGTAGTACTAAGTTGCAACGCGTAATGGTGCACCGACTTAGTGGCATTGCCTGTGAGGGTTAATGACATGAACTGTTCTCAACTTTGTGTGGGTAATATGTCACGGAAAGATGGATGCAGGTGACTGAAAGAAACTGTGATGTAGTGGTATGCGATGGTTTATCAAGTTGGTGGTGATCTTCTGACTCTGCATGATTTTTTAATACAGTAAAACTTGGCATGTTTGCATAGTCTGAAAAAATGAAAGGCACAGTGCAATTTTGCAAGGACTTTTCATTCATGTTTAGGCCTGGTCTGAATGCCAACTTGCTGATGCATATTCAATTTTAGGTTTGACTAGGGTGAATTAAGCAAGTGTCTTTAGATATGCCATAGTGTTCAAAGTTGTGTTTAGGACAACAAAGCGCATGGCTATCAGAAGCCAAAGTTAATTTGATGGTACCTTGTTCTGATGGATTGAAGGTGAACACAGGTATATATAATTAGTGGTAAGTTTGACGGAACTATTATTTAGAAAGTGAGCTGTTGGCATGCGAAAAGAACTGTGAGTAAAGGACATTAACCAAGATGAATGTGTGCTGCCTACTCGAGGGCCAGTAGTAAAGGCTGATAGTTGGCGACAAAGTTAATGTTACTAATGTTACAATATTTTACGCAGTCATTAGCAGGTAACCTAACTTGATATGGCATATCACTGGTGAAGTCATTAATGTAGGGTAGAGGGACAAGGAACCCCCCCCCCCCCCCCCCCCCCCCCCTTGGGGTATTTCAGAAAAGATTTAGATGGAAATGAAGCTAATGTTGTTAACTAGTTAACTGAATTAAGGAGGTTTTAATCTAAGGAGTAACATGAAAGTCAGTGTTCAGTTGTGCTAATTTGTGTTTAAGCATGTGACAATGGACACTATCAAATACTTCAGAAAAATTTAAAAAAGCTGCGTAATTCACCCTAGTCCACATTAAAATTGAATATGCATCAGCAAATTGGCATTCAGACCAGGCCTAATAACTAATGTCAAGTCCTGACAAGAGAAACTGCATGAACTTCAAAATTCTAGTTGTAAAGAAGTCTGATGAGTTGAGTGCCATGTGAGAAACCGCTGCAAAAGCTATGATAGTACTATTTGAAATACTTTACAGGCTTCCAAGCGGTTAATGACTTGGCTATGAATTATGTGTTTTAACCAGTTGTTTTGGTTTTTGAGGGAGAGTGGTAAGGCTGGGAAGAAGAACAGTCACGTGATTTATGGGAAGGTATAACTCTTGTTTCTTACCAGTCATTTGGTAATGATTGGGGAAACGGTGGTTAAGCTGTGTTAATAAGAGCCTATGGAGATCTTAAACTGGCTGTGAAGAGAGTACATAAACTCAATCACTACATTACCTCGTCATGAACACCTGAGCCAGATACTAATATGCACAGCAGAGAACCCACAGTCGCGCGAAAAAGTTGGTGTTCTTTTTCCGGTGACTTTGTGATGCTCACGCCCTCCTCCGTCTTGCGCTCCTCCGTGATTTTGTTCAGAGATGGTTGGTGTTTAGATTCTTTCAAGTGTCAAGTAGCTACCAGGCCGCGGCCACTCAGCAACATCGCACTGGTGGGTCAGGAAGCTCCGCCCCACGGGGTATTCCGCAGGGGGGCTAGCGGAGGAGTTCCAACCTTTGAGCATACAAGAAATGACAAGAGGGGAGAGAAACGCATGAAGACATTGAAATTCAAATTTTGACTACAGATAACTCGGCTTCTACAAAATGCATTAAAAAAAAATTGTTGCTGGAGGATACTCATGAGGCAGCGTCCTTTAACCCTTTGAGGGTCGAATTATTTTGAAGAAAACTTTCCCAGGTGGTCAAATTACTTTATTGCGGATCTTGAATCTACAAAATGTATATAATCGAAAATAAATAGTAAAAAAAAATTAGGGACAGTACTTTGGTGACAGCATCACTCACAACTGGAAAATGATCAATAGAATAGAATACCAACGGTGATAAGCAAGCTAAGAGCAGCACCAATAAAGATAGAAATCAACTTTCGCCGCCTCTGCAAAACAGTGCCCACAAAGAGAAAACACGTTTCGCGCGACTCCGTTGCGATCCCGCGGCGGAATTGAAACCGCGTAGGCGCGTTGCCACAGAGGGTGAGAATACCTCGCAAGCAACGGTGATAAGCGAGCTAAGAGCAGCGCCAATAAAGATAGAAATGAACTTCGGCAGCCCCTGCAAGAAAGTGCTGACAAAAAGAAAACTCAAATTTCACGCGACTCCGTTGCGATCACGCGGCGAAACCATAACTACAAAAGGGGTGTTGCCGCAGTCTGTGCCGCCGCGCTAAAGCTAGACATAAGTTCTGCTTATCTCCGTAAGAAGGCAGCACAAAATTCAAACACTTCTGGTAAGTCCTAAGAGGTGGCAGCACCCCCCAGTGAGCACGCATTGTTCTTTTGGCGCAAAATTTCAAATGGAAGATCGAAACCATACCCGTACGGCAAAGACCTTGCGGGACAGAAAACCGCCGCCGTACATATACGGCAAAAACCTTCAAAGGGTTAACATCCCAGGAGTACCATACCTGTATTGAGAGCCCCTTTCAGAGCTCCTTCAAGGTTATCTAGTGGGTATGAAATACCAGTCTCATTAATGGTTATTTAAGAGTCAGAATAGGTACTTCTATGAAGAAATTCCACGTTTTTTATTAGTAAGCATGGAAGGCTGTGTACACTTGAATTCAGGAACCGAAATGCTGCTGGTATTGGTAAGGACCACTCCCAGATTCTTATTTGGTTATCAGTTTTCAGAATTTGCTGATGTTGTTAGTAGCATGGGTGCCATTGAGTTAATTTGAGTAGTCTGGCATTGCATATTACATTCTGTGTATTTAGCCCACATACTTTAGGGACTGTTGCTAACAGCTTGTTTGTATATCTATAGACTTTTTTAATACTCTCTGTGAAGCCAAGGAATAAACCATGGCACATTCTTACTCTCCTGAAGGGCTGATGAGGGCTACAATGCTGTGTAGGTACTTGATATAGAGTTTTCCCACCAAGCTATGAAAACCAGGTTCTGTGTCACTCTTGTGCATTAAGTACTGGCTCTGTTTATTTTATAGAATGTGTTCGTAACGGGCGGCCCAGCATTGCTTCCTGGCATTCGTGAGCGACTGTGCACTGAACTCCTGGCAATGCGTCCTTTTCAGTCACGATTCTCTGCAACATTGGCAAGTAAGTGCAGAGAATATTTGTCTCTGACATGTATGCTGATGCCATGATATGAAAGAAGTGTGATGACAAAATAAGGTTGTTACAGCCTTGCCGCATTGCAGCTGTGGCAGCAGAGCCTGTGGTCCTGAGCAGTGTTTATTATTAATGGTAATTTATTTATTTATTTATTTATTTGAAATACCTTACAGGCCCATTGGGCATTGTGTAAGGGGGCCGAAAAAAAAATATAATACAATGCATTAATAACCAAAAGAAACAAAAGAGAAACACACAGTCATGATAAACAATATATCAACAAATAGCAGAGAAGAAGAAACGAAGCGGAAATAACAACAGGAAAAGAGAAAAGAAAAAGAATACGCGGCACAAAATAAAGCACTACAATAAAGGATGATGTGCTCATCGAACATGAGAACAATGAGTAAAATAGCGTGATTAAGGCAAACATGGAAACATGGCAGGCAAACATAAGTAAGAAAACATCCGAATGGCACTGGTAATTTAGAATGTATGGCTTTGATTTAAGTCATAAATCGAAACAAAGTTATGAAATGCGTTGTATTGGACAAATTATAATGTGTGGCTTTATCTTGTATTCTAAACTAAACCATGTTATGAAACATTGTGTGATAGATGAGTCCATGTGTATATTATGATGACATGTCGATGTTTGTTAAAACTTTGGTAGACAAGTTTTTCTGTTTCAACCCCTTTTTAAAAGCCTGTACTGCTGCAGGCAATTAAACCTATTTACTGATGCTTTTCCTATGTTAGCCATTGTGCTTCACAAGCAAATGTGCTCCGTGCAAGCTGGGGATACGCTACTTTGATAAATGCAAACACTGCTAAGAGAAATCTCCTCAACTGCTTAGTTGCCAAGTGCCTAACTGCAACTGCTGCAGCTTCAAATACAGTGGAGTAAGATGCGTTCCTTCAATAGCTTTCTATAGCGTTCCTGTAGTGATGCATTGCAGGCTGTTTCACTGACTGTCTGGTCATTTTGATCCTAGGTGGACTAACTGAGGTTGGCTGCAGGGTGTAAAATGCCATAGAAAACAGTGCCTGTTTGTTCTGGGCTTTATTTAACAGGTGCAGATGTACTGTCACAGGGAAGTAGAGGCCCATTGTGTTGAACGTGCTTAACATCAGTATCTTGTATGAAGTTTTGGAGGAGCACGTTTTTTTTTTTTTTTAACTGTGGTATTGATCAAAACAGTAAGAGGTGGTTAAGGTGATGTGCACGCAGTACAAGGAACTGCTGAAGGAACCACGATGAAAAGCGTTCCGTTTGGTGGGAGGTCGTTAAGAAGATACGAGGAGGTTGATTTGCTAAGATTGTTATTGTGCGAACTGTTGAGTTATTACGTCACCAGGTTTTGCAGCAAATGCTACATGGAACAGCAGGCATAAAAGTATCTGAAAATTGCTGAAGCCAAGGAGCTGCAGAGAAGCTTTACCTTCTATATGAACAAGTTTCAATGTATAAAGGGTCACTACTGGCTACTACTGAATGAAATGACATGAAATGCCTCGAACTTTGAATTGAAAACTTGTTTAGGAGTGAAAGAGAAGTTATGATGTAAACTTTCATCTGATTAATTCATTTTGAGAGCAGAGAGTGTCTAAAATCCGTGACATGCCAACTTGAAGTCATCAAATCTTTGGAATGGAAACATAATTCTTATCAACACATCTATTAGAGCGTTTGTGAAAGACAAATATTTTTTTAATTACTTCTTCATATACAATTTCATTATTTCATGGTTTCTCGTTACCTAAGGCCCACAGAGCACTGTAACATTTTAGTAAATAAGAGCAGTACTTACCAGTTCTGTCTTCTTTACCTGTGGTAACGAATGGAATTGCCAAATTTGAGTGTTAATTTTGCTGTTTATTTCTGATGTCGATAGATTTTGGTAGTGTCAGCACTTTATGAGCAAAAGATTTTGCAATTCCGTTGTTTCCAGCAAGTCTTGAGTATTTAGCACAATGTTTGTGCTGCATTTAAATGTGCAAATAAAAATTGAGATTGGTGTCAATGTGGTTGTTTTGTTGACGGACGCTGTTTTCTGATGCACCAAATTTCATCCTAATCAGTGCAGTTGATTCTGAACAAAAGCATGTGTGGGATGTGTTCACTGCCTCACAGCTGTCATACCACTGTGCTTCAGCACCAGCCATCATATTTGTGGTTACCGCTAAGCAAAAACAGTGTGCTGTGGTATTTTTAATGCAGGAATGCTTTTAATGGCTACATTTGTGAGCCTCTTTCCATCCTCAAACTCTGTCCATTGGGTTTTCCGTCCATCCACCCAGACCCATCCTTTAGGACCTGCATAAGTGCATAAGGTGCTGTTGGAGTGAGGTTCAAAAAATTTTCGTTTTCTGTTTCTTGAGCTGCCACGGTGGCTCGGTGTTTATGGCTCTCGGCTGCTGACCCGAAAGATGTGGGTTCGATCCCGGCTGTGGCGGTTGAATTTCAATGAAGGCGAAATTCTGGAGGCCCGTGTACTGTGTGATGTCAGAGCACTTAAAGAACCCGAGGTGGTCAAAATGTCTGGAGCCCTCCACTACAGCATCCCTCATAGCCTCAGTCACTTTGGGACGTTAAGCCTCCATAAACCAAACCAAACCGTTTCCTGTTTCTTGTAAGTGTTAGTTCACGATATCGTCAATTTGAATGGGCGAAATATGCAAGTTTTTAAATTATCACCTACAATAAAACATTACATACACTTGGCATCTCAGAGGACGTTGTAACACCAGGCAGCGGCACTCGGGAGAAGAGCTTCCAGTGTGAGTGCACTTACGGCGTGTGGTATGCTGGCGTGCACACAGGAATCGGCGCGAGGCTCCCAGATAGCACCACGTGCTGGCAAGGTGGGCGTGTGCCTGTTGCGTTGAGACCAATTAGTGCGTGCGCACGGGCAGCGCAAAAGTATCACCTGAACCTTGTACTTGAGGTGGAGCGACCATTTTGACTCTCCTCTGAGCATTTCGCGCTCTAACTGTGCTGCTATGACCTGACACAATGGCGTCAACGTTGGCAGAACCTTCCGCAAGTAGTGTTGCTGTTTGCCAAGAATGCTTATGCCTTCAGAAGCGACAGGCAAGATCTTCAACTACAGAAGGTGACCAACAGCTTGACCGCCTTAGGAAGCGCCAGGCAAAAACTGTTCTTTCTTTACCAAGGTGTGTTGCTGGGCAAGTTGGTTAAGAAACATTCTGGGAATCGCAGCACTGGCAGACAACGGAATTTTTGGTGCTCATGGCTGCTTATGCACTCATGGAGACCACTTAGCAACAGGACTGGAGTGCATGAAAGTGGTTATCAAGAAGGAATGAAAGAAAACATTAGAGCACAAGATAACTCCATCCAATTTTTGTTATTAGTAAAATTCGATTCATTGGCTTTTTGTGGCTGTGTTAACATTCGCTCAGCTGCAAAAGTTGTATTTATTCCCAATTCAGAGCTGAAAATATATTTTCTGTTGCCCTTGATTCAAACTTTTGAGGTTGATGATGACATCCAGAAAATGGTAGACCCTGTTATCACTGTTGAATGTGGATGGCGATGTAGTCTTGCCTCTGAGGTCTGCATACCAGAAGGTATTGATGTCATCACAGCTTGCTTGTTAAAAATGCCTTCGGAGTTGTGATGCCTTTATTTCATGTTTTGGTTTTTTCTGTATTAAAAAGCTCAGTTTTTAATGGAAGTAGCTTCTTTATCATTAGAGTACGGTAATCAGTTGATGTAGGTCAACTTCAGCTTGTTCTCAGTGTTGGCCGTAAGTGCCTTATACATTCCCATTATTACTGAGTCTATTGGTAATTGTAGCTGTGCATGTTTTTGGCTCGAGGATGCTTACATGAAGGAGTTTTTTTCAGAAAACCCAGCCTTGGACAGCTGGAAAGGTGCAAGGCAGTGTGCTGTTCAAAGAGATTTCCTCAACAAGTTCGCCATTAAGAGGGCAGACTATGAAGAGAAAGGCCCCGACTACTTGAAGGAGCATTGTTATTCCAATGTCTCAAGCTCGCCTGTTGCGCAGTCGCCTGCCAAGTCCTTGACAATGCAGTCAAGTACATTGTGACAGTTGTGCCTGGTAATTGCACAAAAAAAGATGACAGTCATGACCAGCCATCAACTGTGTGGCTGTTATTTACTGAATGGTATAGCTCTGTGTATTAGTTTCATCCCATCAAGAAGCACATTACTGAAACGTGAATTGTCTTTTTTCCCTTGACCACATGTAACCAATGTAACCACGAACTTTGTGTAAAATCTTTGATGTAAAATAAACTAGCCTACACATCTATGCGTCTAGTTGTTCCTTGGGAATGTATAGTAGTTTGGGTGATGCCATGACAGGCTTTGTTGTGCTATACTGCTTACAGCAGAATTCTCACACTTGACATGCCATTGCACAATGCAGCAAAATGATGAGGATGTTGTACCCGAGGGCTAGCATCTAAACACATGGAGATTGAGAAATGGCTTAGCTTCGAGCTGTCATATTATTTTGAATCGGATATGTAACACTTCAAAAGGACGAGTTAAAGTCTGGCTACTATTGGAAGCAAAATCTGTTTATGCCTTGAACAGTGTCAATGCAGAATTTCAAGGTTTGGAAGTGTTTTTTGCACAACTGTAGCTTGGTAATCAAAGCAACAAACTGCCTTCATTTAAAGGGTGACCAAGTCGGTGATGTAAATTTAGTGGAAAAAAGCGTGCTTATTACGTATGCACAACTTGTGTGACCAACATGACAGCTCCACCTTTTGCATAATACCCTACGGGCACTTTAGCAGGGGTAGTTTACAGTCTGTTTCTGAGCTAAAGTTGTAAAAATGAAATCCATGATTGGGAAGAGCTGCAATTTTCTGTATTAATATTCAGAAATTGGCAGCCTAGGTAGTCAGAATTAATCTGGAGCCCTCCTCTATGTTTGTCATAAATAGTGTGCAGCTTTGGTACAAACACCACATAACATACTGTTCCCTAAATTGAAATTTACTTTAGTACTAGTAAATAGGTATCTTTTTATGGTTGTAAATTTTGTCCAGAATGGTGCAGAGGCTAGCTAGTTGGCATCAACCTAGTGATTTTGTTATGTGCACGCTGGAAACGTTAAAATGTAAATGACAAAAAAAAACTTTAGCATCCCTACGGCTGTACAAGGGCCAGATATTAATGACTACAAACTTGTTGTGCAAGTAGGTGTAACCGATGTAAAATAAAATCTTTAAAGTAGCATTCATGTCATTTTATACTGAAAAGCAAGACTGCACCAACTTGAATCACTACCTTGTAAAAGCCAGTGAAGGGCTCAAAACAGGTCAATTTAAAGCTGTTTTTTTTTCTTTGCATGTGAGCAATGATGTGATCTGGGAACATGATCACAATACATTTGTCTCTTCAATATTAGGTATTAAAAAAAACAAAACCAAACACTCTTACTTTGTAAACTATGACAGCAAGTTTAAGCAAACGTTTCTTCCAGTACTTTTCATTTATTCATCATTCCATCCAGGGGCATGCTTCAATGGAATCGGCAAGAAGGTACGTGCTAGCACACAACTGCAGCAGGACAGAGCATACGAGTATACATATAATGCCAAACACAACAAGTAAATTGCCACTCAAGCGATTTCAGTCGGACTTGCACTGGCGATTCTTCATGCACAGCCGGGCAAGCAAGCCGGCCATTTGAAGCAACGAGTGCACACCTTGAAGGGTTCTCATTTGGGTATAGCCTATTTCTTTGATGAACTCCAGCTTGACATCATCTCGCATATCATGGCTCTTGCAGACACGAAATATGTTCACGATGATGTCTTCGGCGGCATAGCCGAGTTTCCACATGTGCAACATGATTTTGTACGCATTGTCCAGCTGGCCATCAACGCAGTGCTGCAGCATGTCCTTGATTTGTTCCGGGTGCGGCTCGTCACATACCTTGAAAACATTTTGGCTGTTCACATGTCCGAAACCCACCACCGTCGATTGGAGGTTGTTGATTGCCTGACGCATGTCGCCTTGGGCTGTGAATACCAGGGCCTCCAAACCATCTTCTGCGTAGCTGGCATCTTCCTGTTTGCATATGTCGAGCAGCTTTGCGAGGACCTGTGCATCCGTCAAGCGACTGAAGCGCACAACGGCACATCTAGATTGGATGGGCTCGATGATTTTGTCCGAAGTGTTGCACGCCAAAGCAAATCGTGTAGTCTTCGAGTAGATTTCCATCGTACGACGCAGGGCTTGCTGCGCTCCTTCCGTCATACTGTCTGCTTCATCGAGAATTATTATTTTGTGCTTACCTGGCGGAAGCGTCACTTTCTTTTGTGCGAACATCTTGATCTTGTTCCGAACAACATCGATGCCCCTGTCGTTAGAGGCATTCAGCTCCAGCACGGCTTCGCGAAATGCGGGCCCGAGGAGAATTCGTGCCAAGCAGAGGATTGTCGTCGTTTTACCAACACCAGGAGGACCGGACAGAATTACGTTAGGCACATTACCTTCTCGTGAGAACACTTCTAGGCGTGCGATGGTCTCTTCGTTGCCCACAATTTCTGAGAATTTTGCGGGCCGGTACTTTTCAACCCAAGGTATGCAGTCTTTCTTTTTCTGGGCGCTCTCCGAATCGACATCCATCGCCTCTGCCATCACAGCAAACGTTTCACGTAAATAAACCAGTATAATTCGCAAGTACGTTAAGCGAGCCCACAAACGCTCCGCCACTCCGTTGCACAAAGAAAGCGCGCCAAAATACGTACGCGCATACTCTGAGCAGGTAGGAGCGTTCTCCAATATGAAACTCGAGTAGAGTAATGTCTTGACTTCGGTGTGGTATCTCGCGCCGCTTCAAAAAACGGCGACATGAAGCAGAGCGGTGAGACAGTGGCGACCTCACCAAGCAGCGGCGGGAGGCGGAAACACTCTGTTTAAATACAAAGCGCGCGCTCCACTTTATAACTTTATGATCATAGAGTTTTTGCTACTCACTAGCGGCAAAGCTGGTGGCTCTGCACCTGATCCAATATTAACTCTACGGTAACTTTAGTCTGGCTAGGGCGGCTAGCCCATTTGGTTATATTAACTCTATGGCTATACAGCCCAACGTTGTTGCTATGGTGCGGCCCAAGTTGTTATGTTCCGGCCAACGTTTCTAGATAAAGACAGTTGGGAAACTGCGCCGGCGAGCCAGGGAGCAAAGCGGCCCCACGCGATCGCCGTCTAGGCGGTGGCGCTGCGGTCGCTTTAGGATGAGCGCGTCGTCTGCTACTGCCAGTTGGTTGGTTGGTAAACATTTATTAAAACAGTCAAGGGGCCGAAGGCCCAGATCTAGGGGTCGGCCAAGACTCCTTGGAATCTGGCAGCCTCTAGAGCGAGACCGATGAGCGTTCGTTGGTCTTCTAGGGTAGAGCTGCGTAGACGAGCTTCCCGGGTATGCTGTGTGGGTGTTGGCATGTGTTGTCGTGGACAAGTCCAAACCATATGAAGGAGGTCTGCTGGGATATTGCAGTGTTTACACATCTTGAGGAGTGTCGGAAGGAGATGGCTCGCGTCCGTTAAAAAAAATAACGTATCTAAGGAATATTACCCGCCCGAGGAATATTATCAACATAAACTACGAAGAGGCAAGCGGTACGTCATGTTTCTTTAAACCGCGGAAAGAAGGGCTTCCAGTTTTTTCCGATATTTACAGCCAAAAACTCAACCTCGAGCATCCTGCCCTCACGTACCCCAGACGTGGAGCGCACGCGGACTTCGCAATTCGTATATGAGCGCGGCTAGAAGCAGCCGCCCCCGGCACAGACGATGCGAGGCGCGAACTAACGTTAATCATCCGCGCAGCGAACAGTGACCAAGCGCAGTCAATGGGCGCCGCGGCGGTGAAGAGAAATCGCGGCCTCTGAGATTAAGCGCAGTGTTAGATGCTTGAGCTGGTCACGGAGGCCATAAAAAACAAACGCGGTACTCCCACCACCCAAGAGATGGCGCTCGCATCTCTTTGAGATGAAATCGGCGACAGAAAGGGGCCGCATACCCGGAGAGAGTTTTCCAACTGTCTTTATCTATAAACGTTGGTTCCGGCCAAGCCAAGTCTACCTTGAAAGCAGCCGCAACCCCGCAACTAGAGTGACCTACCGCAACTGCCGCAACCCCGCAACTATAGTGTACTAGATTAGGTGTAGTGGGGCGAGGACTGGAGACGCTGTGAAGCTATAATCCCAGACACGCTTAGGTGGCGCTGCAGTACCTTTCACCTGGGTCATCGTCCGCACTCCCGCATGCTCCCACTCAAGCGGCGTTCTGGCGCGCGCATCGAATGTATTTTACGAAGTCGATTCAACGCTAATTCTATGGACGCTTAAAAGAAAGAAAGCATGCAACACTACATATACTGCTTACAAGTAGGGCTATGCGGAGACTGCGATAAAAACAAGGAACCTTTTACCACACACAGAACAGCATTTATTTTATTCAAAAATATACAGCACTGAAGGAAAAAGTACTGAGAAACCGCAGTTCACGTGCTCCTGCTGAGCTTAAGATGTTTAGCTCGCTGCCGTTTTGTGGCATTTGAGCTATTCAGGCCCTTAATAAGGAAGTGCAAGCGCTTGAGTATGTAAAATGAAACAATTTTTACACTCACTTGTTCCCTGTGCTGATCGCAACCAACACTGTTAGAGCTCAAAAAGTTCGCTTTTACTTGTGACAGTGTACAGGACTGTGTACAGGACTGTGTACAGGAATCTGTGTACAGGACTTTATTCTCACCAACGATAAATTAATTCATAAATAGCACATTCAAAACATGCAAACCGCAATAGGAGAAAATACGCAGTAATGCAGTTCGTCATTAAACATCGAAGAATTCACGATACCTGAATGAAAACCCCGATTCTCACCTTTTGATATCACACTTCCTCTGCATTTCGTGCTAAGGACGAGTCCGTCGGCATGAATCAATTGCTTCTCCAGTCCTTTTGTTAGGGACACAGCCACGAAGTCTGCTGGTTTACCCACTCCCTTGCAGATGTATAGGGACTCGGCGTCATCCAGCACACATTTCGCTTCATCCATATCGCGGCAGACTTTCTCAGAGATAAGGGTCCCCCGGCAATATGTTCTACAAATTACTTCACCCGGATTGCAACCACAGTTCACAAAAACAGTCTTCTCGATGACGACAGACTGAGCTTCGCTGTCGTACGAGGCCTGCACGTATGCAGCACCAGCATAATTTGGAAATTTGTGCATAGCCCACTGATTGGTCGGTTTGGGAACATTTTCAATGTCAAATGGAATGGCTGGCTCCACACATTCGTCCGGTTCGCTGGGTTGCGGCGTTGCACAGCAGTCGTGTATGTCTTCATCACAGAATTTCTTTGTTCCGTCATCTTTCGTTGCTTCTTCACACCGCCTCTTCGGTAGCTGTCGATCTCGAGTGGGCTTCTTCGAAAGATACTTCGGAAGGTTCGGCAGTATAGTGGGCACGGCGTCCGGTGAAAGCGATGGCTTTCCACGCGGAAGGCGCACCTCTTTTCCATCAATTACATGCACATAGTCTCTCAAAATGTACTTATCCTCGAAGTGCAACTCACAAAGAGCGTCAGTCACTTCTAAAGCCTTGTCAGCGCGTTGAAGGTTGCGCTCCCAAATCCGGCGCTTGCATTCGTCATCGGGGACTCCAAACAAAGAAAGTTTTGGCGAGTTTTTAGCGCCACTATACCCCGTCCTGCAACCAGGCGCGAAGCAGTAGTTCCTGCGTCGAGGCTTCATCGTGAAGAAAAAACACAGTACACCACGAACATCGGAGCACAGCGAAGCGTCAACACACAAGAAGCACGTCGAGACAGGCAAGCCGGCAAGCAGCCGCTGCGCCGCGCCGGAATCCCCAGGTGAAAGGCGCAGCTGCGCCACCTCGCGGCCGCTTGAGATTTCTGGGATTTGAGCTTCACGCGCGCAGCCTACCAGGGCCTTCCCTCGGCCCACTACACCTAATCTAGTACACTATACCCGCAACTGCCGCAACTGCATTTCTAGGGACCCTAATAGAGTATCTTTCTCTATGCGTCGGCGGCGGCGCGCGCGCATGCAAAAACTCTCCCGCTGTGCAGCTGTATTAGGACAAACAACATGCTATTCAGTTAATGGGCAGGTTTACTGCGCGGGTGGCTTTGAATTCACATAGAAATTCACCGATGAGTGGTTGCCGGGGGTGGGGAGGGTTCTTTGACTACATGACATGGCAGGCGGCGCGCGTGATTTGAATGCAGCGGTGATTTTGCAGCCCTGTAGTTCTGCGCAGCCACATGCGAACTCCAGTGCCAAACGTCATAATACGCCTATTAGCCTGTGATCATTCAGCTCACTACTTTTCGCCCCTTCTTTGTCACTTCAGGTGCAAGATAGGAGCTTTACGTTTCCCACCCGCAACACCACGAGTCCCGCCGCTTAGCCCTGACAAAGGCGTTCCACAAATATTACGGCTCCGCGAGTGATACCGTACGGGTGGACGCCGCATACTCAGACATCGAAGCGGTGGCAGCCGTAGTGGACCATACCCTTCAATCGACTTACTCTCCCCCTCCCCTCGGTCACCTCCTCAGAAGTGGCCGAGGAGGTAGCCATCGCCCTGGCGATTGCCCTCACGGAAGCCCGTTCAAAGATTAAAAAATTGCGCTACTAAATTTCGCACGCGGGCAAGTTCATGTCCCTGCTATCTTCTTTCTAACCTCGCCCGGTGCCAACCCGCCGCGCCACATGGAACTGCTCTGGATACCTGTGCACACGGGGAACCCCGGGAAAGAATCCTTTAACAGCTTAGTCCGAGGTACAGGCACCTGCCACAGACGGTCCCCGCATCGGAGTTCTCCCGGGAGCGCATGCACATGCATATCAAGCGTTTTGCAACTCTGGCGCAGTTTGCTCAAGAGAGGTCTCTGCAAAGTGTACTGATCAGCTTGTCTGTAAGCTTCCTTCTTATCCTTGACGCTGTAAGCTTTAGATAGCATACCTCCGGTTCTCACAGCTTCGTTGGATTGACTGCTGGGAAGAAACTAGAAGGAATCCTTGAAACGCTATCGCGTACAGACCGAGTAGGTGACCCAGTGTTGGGTGGCCACTTCTCGAAAACCTTTCTGTGTTGCTCCGCATGCTCATTCCTTGCCTTACCATGGCTGTGAGCGCAGAGGAACGTGCGCCGGTTCCGCGTAGGCCAGCAAACGGCCGTTTTTGGGAAATCAAAGTAGTGGTATAATGATGGATATATGTGATAGAGAATTGATAAAAAAGTCTTTGTGGCATCGAACTCCGGAAATACTGGATGTAAATTATCTGCACATTCTTGTCCCGAATATTCTTCCCATGTTTCGAATAATTTGTCGCGTTTTTTTTCCGGCGTTCTAAATTCCGGAAATTTTACATCTCTGACGAAGGTCCGACCGCAATCTGAAAAAAAAAGAGAAAAAGACAAGGCAACAAAAAACGAAAGCAAAAATAGCGTTTTGCAGACAAAGAAAAAACAAGAAAAGTGAACAACAGAGTGAAAATTGTGCAAAACATGAAAGGTGTGAAAGAAACACACAGTAGACATCGATATACATTCCATATGCTAGATATACATATCGATTCTTATAAATCATGAAGTGGGCACGCGGGCAGCACGGCATCAACCATGCCTTCAAAGCCTCCATTTCTGCAGCTACAGGTGGATAACTGCCTTTCTGAACGCGCAAAAAAGAACGACAATCGTTGCCTGTTGCTGCTCCCAAGCCCACAGGTTTTCTTTTATAGTTTAACCGAGTATCTAATCAACAATTGCCTTCTGTTATGGATGTAGGGGGATGTTGAAGGAAACCCCGCGGCCCCACAACGCGCACTGCTCCGCGTCAGCATAGAAAAAAAAAAACGGTAGCTCCCCACGTTCCGGCAGAATCTTGCACGGCACACCGCCGAAGGAACTTCACTAAACGACGAAATACTGGCCTATCCTTCGAGAGCTAACAAAGCCAGTTAGTTGCAGCTGCGACCAGCAATCAGGAACTGAAAAAAAAAAAAAAATATGGACGAAGCAGTAAAGGAACAAAAAATTGGCCGGCGATTACGGTGCTCGATATAGCGAAATTTCAGCGCCACTCTTGAGGTATTTGAACTATAGGCGATCGCAAACACGCAGTGCCGAATGGCGGCGGCGCGTGGCTTCGGCATCGGCGGTGCGACTCTGCTTGGAAATGGGGCTTTCACGTGCGCCCCACCTTGTGTGTAACCAAAAATTGCGAGGACACTTTGGCAACTGAAGTGTTAATATGCCGTGACGACTTCCGGTGGATGTGACGTCACATCGTTCCCGTGGCTATATCGATGCACAAATTACATCTTTCGGGGATCTTAAGTGTTAATTACGCTTAATTACAGATTTTTCTATCTAATTTGACACAAATCCAACATTTTTCCGACCATTATGTGACAATTTTTACTATGCCGTGACGACTTCCGGTGGATGTGACGTCGCACTGTTCCCGTGGCTATACTGACGTCCACGTTGTTTCGACATTTTTGCCTATAATTAACTAACTAATTAATCTACAGTCATCAAACTTGGCTTCTAGGTTCATTTTTCCTGCTATATCTGCAGCAACCATTGGTTTTCTTCCATCTTTATTAGTTCCCGAGTTAAACGCGTGTGACACGTTTTGTTAACGGACGACAGTTTGAGCCTTTAAAGGCTTTCGCCTTAATATGACTCGTGCCTTGGGGCTGTTTTGCCGTAGCTGCTCTAACGCCATTAAAATTCATCGTCATTAACAAAAAATTGAATCGTTTCACGGAGATATAGGCAGCAGGCTTTGCTGACGTTGAGCGGAAAATAGAAAAAAATAGACAGCTTTAAAGGAGATACGAAACGCACAATCAACAATCTTCAAAAACAAAACGAGCTCTTGCAATCAACTATGAGTGAACTCGAGGATAGGAGCCTGCGAGTTAACTATTTCACGTGGTGCCACATGCCCGAGAAGCGTGAGCGTAGTCGGAAGAGAAAGTGTTAAGCTTGTTATTCACGTGTCTCGATAACCAGTTATCTTCAGCCGATATTGAGCGTGCGCACAGAATAGTAGTGTCATAATCAAGAAAGCATTGCGCAAACCACGACGGGACACGAGGCAGAAGCACGCACTCAGATAGGAGAGAATAGGGCAGCAACAACCATCCAAAAACCTCATTGTTAATGTAAAATTCACCAAATTCAAGACAAAATCAAAGGTACTGCAATCTATAAACAAAAACTAAAACGAAGCGAAATTAGTACAACTAAGGATTTTTCAGCAGCCACGCGCAGTGATGCCACAGCTGCTGATTTATCAGTAGATCTACTGATTTTTAAAATTTTCTGCTGATTCAGTGATAAAGCGTTAGAATCTACTGATTTTCTTGCTTTTCTACTGAAACGAAAGCAAAAGCTGCTACTTTTTCCAGTTGGTTATATTAATTCCATGACTTTTTCAGTAAAAATGCGGTTGGCTCCGAGGTTAACATCATTCTTTCTTTCCTCCATGGTTAAAACATACATTCTTGCGTTTCCAGACTCTCAAACGTGGCGCTACCTCTGTCTTTCAGCAAAGTGGGCAAAAGGTGGGGCGGGTGCACTACCGTACCCCACAACTATGAAACCACAAGTCCACAACAATGAAACCAAAACTATCGAACCAGAACCAATGGCGCAGTACATACCGCGTGTGGCAGGTCACTCATTAAGTTCAGCGTGCGCGCTTCATTACGAGCTCACCGGATAAGTAATATCTGTATGTCTTGAGTTCTCGATATGTTAGTACTAATAATTTAGTGATTCGCCCATCGAGGTTATATTTATGTCCACTGCAGCACTTAGGCCTCTCCCAGCGATCTCCCAATCACGCCTGTCTGGAAGATACTATACTCTAAAGATTTCAGGTACTAACTACCATCTGACGCCTTTGAATATGCCATCAGAGGGCTTCACTATTTTTCACTTCGTGCTTGACAATGACTCTCTGGATCCCCGGGTTTTTCAAAAGTATCGCCAAGAATCTCGTGGCCAATTTTTGTACTATTTCTTAGAAGCTACAATACAGCAGAGTACTAATATAAGCGCTGAATTCGTGGGCTCATAAACTGAGTACAAAAATTGAAATGAAAAATCTACTGATTTCTACTGATTTTTCGCGAAAAAATCTACTACTATTTTTTTATGTGTCGTGGCAACACTGGCCACGCGCCGCGGTAGAAGGAGGATAACTATATTTGCTAACCCTTTATCATCAACCTTAATATAGAAGTTATTCACAAGTACCAAATGCTTTATGCATGTAGTACAATCCCGTTACAGACAACATATCTGAGTTCAGCTACGCTCGTTAAGGGCCTTCAGTCGTTCGCAGCTCGCTTACTATTTATATACACATCTGCCTCACCCTTTCTGTGCAAATGAATGCATCATCATCTGATTAACGGTTGCATACGGGCAGTGGCTATTATCCCTTTACAGCGCACGTTTCTGCCTCGTTCATTAACATAAGAAGTGCATATAATCAAGAAGCGCATTGAACTTTCATCTCTTGTGGATTCGTGCTCTGCAGATTTTGTACTAACTGAAACATGGCTGCATAGGAACATTCGCGACTGAGAAGTTCTTTACTGATCTATTGAATTTAATTTCTATCGATGCAATAGAGATTCAAGGCAAGGTGGCATCCTTGTGGCTATTAGCAATAAGTTCGAATTATTCACTCGCTTAACATCACAATCCGCTTGGAAATTACATCGGTACCTCTGAAGCCAACCCACCACCAAGTTATGTTAGGTGCTTGTTATCGCGCTCCTTATGCATCACCCACATTTGTTTTATGGGGGTTTAACGTCCCATAGCGACTCAGGCAGTGAGGGACGCCGTAGAGGAGGGTTGCGGATAATTTCGACCACCTGGGCTAGTTTAACGTGCACTGACATCGCACAGTACACGGGCCTCTAGCATTTCGCCTCCTTCGAAATGCGACCGCCGCGGCCGGGATCGAACCGGCGTCTTTCGAGACAGCTGCCGAGCACCATAACCACTGAGCCACTGCGGTGGCCAACGCCCACATTTGTCTCTGAGCTTCATGACATCATTAACATTGTCACGACGCGTTTTCGTGGTATTGATGTCTTTTACTGGTAACTGTACTGATTATAATTCTTCCATTCGACAAGAATTCGGAGATTTATGTTCGTGCTTTAACTTCACGTGAATTGTTACACAGACTACACGAATAACATACACTACTGCAAACATATACTATATTTAATTCCCAATGAATGCTCTGAACTATGCTCAGAAATAATATACTTGTAAGGAATAAGTGATCGTCGTGTACTGAAATTTTCTTTTGCTATACCCAAACAGAACGCACGTAAGAAGGCAAAAATTTTGCACAGTTATCATCGTGCAGATTTCAACCTAATCAGCTGCGAGCTAAGCCTTTTGCAAACAACGCCTTCAGAAAGCTTCGAGATAGCTATGCCCCGCTGAAACTGACTGGACATTTTTCAAGCATAAGGTTAGCGAGCTTACTAACCGTTTCATAACGGTCCAAAAAATATGATATAATCCAAAAGCGCTATGGTATAACTCATACAGTTGGCGCTTATATAAGCGTAAGAAATGCTTATGCCGCCTAGCTAAAACATTAGGCAGCCAGCTTCGCTGATTATTATATCACTCTGCAAACAGTGTTCATATTTCAGCTTTTAAAAGCGCAAAAAAGAAGGTTCTTACTAAGACACTGCCGGATATGTTATTAGAAATTCAATAAAACTGTGATATGCTATTAATCCAGCGGTCATGTCTGGAATTGTCTTAGCCAACCTTAATGAAGCGCCAATTCCTGACAATCAATGCTCATCAGTGTTGAATGATGTGTTCTCCACTTGCTTTACAATAATCTTGTCAACCGACTTACCATATTGTTGCGTCCGTAATTACTTACCAATGCATCCTGCTGTGGTCAACCCGGAAGGAATTTCCAGAATTATCGATAACTAAATACTACTCCTCGATGATTCTGTCTAAAATATTCCAGCATTCATAACATACTCGTAACGGTACAATGCCAGCAGGCTGGAAGACTGGGTAGATGGTTCCGGTGCATTAATCCTGAAACAGGGGCTCTACTCCTAATTATCGCCCAATTTCAATTACCAGCATCCCTTTTAAGATGATCGAACATCTCCTCTTTTCACATACGGTAAATTTCTTAGAATCGAACTCATTTTTCCACCACGCACCACACGATTTTCGCAAGTTATACTCGTGCGAAACACAACTATTTTTTTTATTCACAAATAGGTTGCATGTGATTCTTGATCACTATTGCATCGCAGATGGCATCTTTTCAGACTTGGCCAAGGCTTTCCATAAGGTTTGTCACCGGCTTTTGTTACTAAAACTGCGCAGAATAGGCCTTGATGCTGGCTCCAGTGCTTTCTGAGAGGACATCAGCAGTTTGTAACAGCTGATGACACTAACCATCGTTTGCACTCCGTTCTTGCCGGTTTTCTGCAAGGCATCGTCCTTAGGCCTTTGCGTTTTTTAACATTCATTAACGACCTGCTCAATTGCGTCACTTCACTCATTAGCTTATTTGCGGATGATTGTGTTCTTTTCCTCGAAACAATGGATGATTAACGCGCAACTCAAACTCATATTAACAATGCCGTGAACTATTCCATGTCAGTGCATGTTAAAGAACCCCAGGTGGTCGAAATTTATCGGGAGCCTCCACGATAGTGCCTCTTTTTCTCATCCGCCTTTCACTACCTTCTCTTCCCTTCCCTTACGGCGCGGTTGAGATGTCCACTGAGAAGTGAGACAGTTACTGCGCCTTTCCTTTCCTCAAAAAAAATTTTCATTTCCTGGTGCCAAACATGACAAATGAGGCTAAATGTTAAAGAGTATAGTCGTCTAATTTTAGTTGCATGATTTTCTGTCTGCAATGATGGATTAGTCATAATACATGAATCACCGTGCCGCATTCGGCTGCGACTTCTAAAGAATTTATATTTGAATTTCTTCTCTCATGCTGTTTTGGTTTCATCAACCGAACGATGGCCGTGGCGCGTAAAATGGCATGAAAAAGAAAAACGTGCAGCATGAAAAAAAACTAGTGTAACTGCTGATATATAGTTTTAATTAACTGCAACTCTTAAAGAGCGGTGAAGCACTTTTTGTGTCTTCCAAAATATTCAAGGATTTTAATCTGCATAGGCCGTGGGTAACGCACGCTAAGCTGCTTAATGCAAGAGCATTAGTTAATTTTGAAGAATGGTCGTTAGTTGATCGGTGATGTTCATCTTGATGTTTCCTGATGGTTCGGTGATTCCGTGACACGTTGCGGGACAGACTGGACAACTTCTTCGGGACACTATGTACACTTTATTACACGGATCAAGAAAAACAGTTACAATAGGACAGAGTGGTACTGGCGCCGCTCTGCCTGTCATGAAACTCTGCCTCGCTCCTCAAATTCTCCTCAAGCGAATGCTCTCTCGGACTTCCGCGAGTCCCTCCTCTTCTCGTCTCCAGGGTCCATCTGCCCTGGCTCAATCAGCCTTGCGATCTCTCTGACTTCCCTTGGTCTCTCTCGATTTCTGCCCGATCTCCGCCGATATCCACCCTTCGTGCCAAAAAGACGTTCTTAAATTACTTTGCCCAGCATTATGGGGACCATTTTGTAGCCAATACGAAATGCTCTTGTCAGAGCCAATAAGTAGAATTTTGTGCAAACTGAAGGAGCCATTAGCGTGCCGGTGCTCATGGGGTTGTTGACTTGCGAGCATCGCGTCAATTCCGCAAAGACGTTGCGCATTTCCGTTTAGTTACGGCACACATACACAAACAAAAACGCTAGCGAAAGCTACGGAGCTACTGAGCTACGGGGGCGGTATTTTACTTTCAGGGGTATTTATGTTGCGTGTAATCTAACCTTGAGAGTATTCACCGCCGTCACCCTCGCCCATAGCGGCAGACGTAGTACGTGCTGTAATTATACTATTACGCTAGTAATTACACTGTTAATCTCCCACAGATCAGTACCACAAATGAAAAAAAAAAATAAAACCTTTCCTTATGTTTCATGGTTTCGTTGACTGTTGGTTTTCTTCATGTGTGTGTCATAACGAGCCCCTCATTTCCCTTTCCTGGTCTGCTGAATATTTTAAATGAAGGCTTCGGTTCTGGCAGTCTTCATACCATAGGTATCATAAGAGGGTTATCGCAAAGCTACCGCCCTCACCGTTCGATCACGTGCCGCGTGACACTCGCGGTATTACAGGACGCACTACGTCCGGCGCTCTGGGTGACGGTACTGAACGCTCTCAAGGTTCGGTTACACTACACATAAATACCCCTGAAAGCAGCAGATTGGACAGCCGGTGCCGTAGCTCAGTTGGTAGAGCACCGGATTCGAAATTAGGAGGTCGCTGGTTCGTTTCCCACCGGTGGCATGTGGTTATTTCCCTCCTAATCAATTATCCTTCTGAGATAAAATAATTAGATTATTAATCTCCCACTGACAAATACCCCAAATTAAAAAAATAGGAACATGCCCCTGTGCTGCTTGGTTTCCTTCACTGTTGGCCTTATATATATATATATATATATATATATATATATATATATATATATATATATATATAAGTTAATATCATAGAGTTTCTTACTATTACCTAGAGGGAAAGCTGGCAGCCCGTCTATGGGAGTTTGCATGGCGACCCCTCGAGACCACTTCAGCCACCATGGGCGCTCAAAGCATCATGGGGCGGTGAGCTACTTGTTGCGGAACTGCAACTTTTGGCCAAAAATTAATAGAAAAATAAAGCTGTTTGATAACTACAAACGTCCTAACATTCAATATCTTGTTTAATGATTGCAAAAAACGATCAGAAAAGCATTTAAGTGCAAAGTTTGCCCAAAATAAGAGACGACTCGCTCTCCTATTGGCCAAGTAGTCAACACTATAAAAACTAATATTTCGTAATTAACAGGCGCAGTTTTAAAAGCAAATATATTTTCAAAAAAATGTTGTTGCTTAAACACTATAAAAGGTTTTTAATGGCATTTCAGAAAAGTGAACCCTTTTATTGGCGTCGTGTGTCGTCGCGTTTTCACTACTATGAGTTTTGCCCACTGCGTTCGCGCGAACGTCGTCTGCGCACACACGAACAGCGTTTTCGGAATGAAACGTCTTAGTAGTGCCACTCCATGTTCCCAAAAATCTACGACTGTCTCGCAACAAGTAGCTCACCGCCCCATGATGCTTTGGGCGTCCATGGTGGCTGAAGTGCAGCGCCGCCAGCTTTCCCTCTAGATAATAGTAAGAAACTCTATGGTTAATATATATATATTGTTACGGGACGGCGGGCCCGCGCAGAGAAAGGCACAGAGACTCAGACACAGGAGACTCAGACATAACCGGCCGCGGCGATTCACCTTTGTTCTCAACCTCACGCGCTAGCGCCGCGCGCTCTCCCCTCGCGCTCGCCCCGCGCCTCTTCTTTATTTGTATACCGCAGCGCGCTCTTGGTTGCGAAGGTCGTATGCCGTTACATCTTTCCACCGGGGGGGGGGGGGGGGGGGGGAAGAGGTGGAAGATAAGAGTCTCTTCCAGTCTGCAAGATAAGAGGGGGAAGACACCGCTGGTGTCCCCTAGCGCGTGCTTCGCTTTGCAGGCGGCATCGAACTCGTCCCGATGAGCCCGGGCTGAGGTTCTTCGCACCGGCGCAGCTTGGTGCGCAGGAGGCATCGTCACGTTGTGATGACAGTGTCGTCTGACACGAGACGGTCCCGGTAGATCCCGGGGCTGCTTGTAGGCGACGCCTCGCCGTACGAAAACTGCGAGGGCTTCTCGCACCGCGGGACTTGGGATTGCGTTCACGGAGCAGCGCTCCACTTAAGGGGCGGCATTCAGGAAGGGAGGCCTGGTGCTGGTACTGGAGGGCGGCACTAGGGAGGACGTGGGAGCCAAGTCGGGATCACGGTGGGTGCCGGAGACATAGCGCTTCATGTTGGAGACATGTTCCGGAAAAATGTGGTGCACACCGCGTGGCCGAAGCTCGGGGAGGTCTTCTAGGCGGTACGTAACGGGGCCGAGCCGTGCAACGACACGGTAAGGGCCGCGGTATCGGGGCAAGAGCTTCGCTGCACGGCCAGTCGCGCGGATGGTGCGGCGAACGAGGACCCAGTCACCGGACCGGAAGGAGGGAGGTGGTGGTGCTGCAGCATTGGCCACTTGCGCACGCGCATGGGCCGTGAGAAGGTTGCGCTGAGCGTCGAGGCGGGCGGAACGAAGTCGTTGGGCGCAGTCAGTCGGTGACGCAGTAGGATGGCGAAGGCCCAACTGCGCGTCGAGAGGGATGGAGGGCGTTCTGCCATAGACGACTGAGAACGGCGTGACATGCGTTGTTTCTTGAGCCGCAGTGTTGAGTGCAAAAGCTGCAGTAGAAACAAAACGATCCCAGTTTGTGTGGGACGGAGCGACGTAGGAGGCGAGTATATCCGTAAGGGTGCGGTTGACACGCTCCACGAGGCCATTGCACTGGGGATGATTGACGGATGTAGTGGAATGCGCAATGCCGAAGGAGCGGAGGGCACGCTCAAATTCTTGGGACATAAAGCAGCTCCCGCGGTCCGTGATGAGGCGTTGTGGCACACCATGCCGAAGAACAAGATGTTGTTCCACAAACAAGACGGCATGAGCGGACGACGTGTCGGGAACGGGCAGTGCTTCGACCCACTTGGAGAAGTAGTCGACCGCAACCAGAATATACCGGTTGCCGGCGCGTGTCTTCGGGAACGGGCCCAAATGATCCAATCCAACCAGTTCGAAAGGTGAACTCGGCGGCGAAAACGCCTGCGGGGGTGGCTTGGTTACTCGTGTGGATGACTTCCTGAACTGGCACGTCTGGCAGGACGCCACGTGTTCCTTGACGTCTCTGGACATATTAGGCCACCAAAAGCGCTCCGACACTCGTGCGTAGGTTTTGCTGCGACCAAGGTGACCAGCCGTGGGAGCGTCGTGTAGGCCGCGCAAGATTTGCGACCGCAGTGTTGCCGGCACAACTGGCAACCACACGGGTGGTCGACCACGGAACCACTTCACATGACACAAGAGGTTATCCTTCATTTGATAGACCCGGCGCAGTTTGCGGAGACCTGCGCCGACGGCGGTGCCAAGGGAGTGGATTATGGCAGCAACGTCGGGATCTTGCGCTTGCGCAGTCCTGAGGTCCGTCAAAGCTGTCACGGAACAAGGGTGGCGAGAAAGGAAATCGGCATCCTGATGTGCAGAGCCGCGCCGATGCACTATGGTGAAATCATACTCTTGAAGTTGCAGGGACCAGCGTGCAATCTTGGCATTTAAGTGTTTGGCAGACTGCAGCCAAGTCAGAGCGCTATTGTCCGTGACGATGGTAAAGTGACGGCCGTACAAGTAGGGACGGAACTTCTCGACGGCCCAGACAACGGCGAGGCACTCGAGTTCTGAAGAGTGGCGGCGGCGCTCAACGTCGGAAAGCTGGCGGCTGGCATAAGCTAGGACTTTATGGTCACCAGACTCGTCTTCCTGCAGAAGGACAGCGCCGAGCCCATCTTGGCTGGCATCCGTGTGGAGGACGATGGGGGCCGATTCGTTGTAATGGGCCAACGTAGGAGGCTCGAGGAGCGCGTGCTTGACGTCAAGGAACGCGAGCTGTTGGGCCGGTGTCCAACTCCACGCTGCATTCTTCTTCAGTAGGGCGGTCAAGGGAGCGCTTCGCTTGGCAAAGTTGGGTATAAAACGACGGAAGTATGAAGCAAATCCGAGGAAACTTTTGAGCTCCTTGGCAGTGGTGGGAGCTTCGTAAGCCGTAAGCGCTTTTAGCTTCTCCGGGTCGGGACGGATGCCATGCCGGCTCACAACGTGACCCAAGTACGTGACCTCTGCGAAACCGAAGAAACATTTCTTTGGTTTTAAGCGAAGCCCAGCAGAGGTAAGGGCTTCGAGGACGAGTTTGAGTCGCCTTTGGTGTTCATCAAACGTGGCCGCATAGACAATGACGTCATCCAGGTAGACCAGCGCCATAGTCCACTTCATATGGCCTAAGACGCGGTCCATGAGGCGCTGAAAGGTGGCTGGAGCATTTGAGAGACCGAACGGCATACGGTTGAATTGGTAGAGGCCGTCGGGAGTCACGAATGCTGTCTTTTCCACATCATCGGGGTGAACAGGCACCTGCCAGTAGCCCGAGAGCAGATCTAGGGTGGAAAAATAACGGGCCCCCTTCAGGCGGTCAAGTGCATCGTCGAGGCGGGGCAGCGGGTACACGTCGAGACGAGTGATAGCGTTCAACTTGCGGTAATCTACGCAGAAGCGGAGTGTTCCATCCTTCTTGCGCACAAGGACGACAGGGGAGGACCAAGGGCTACAAGAAGGGGCGATGATTCCCTGGTCAAGCATGTCGCATACGTGCTGCTGGATGACTCTCCGTTCAGCTGGCGCGACACGGCGAGGTTGGTGATGAATAGGCCCACGGTTTTCGGTGTTTATCCGGTGTTGGGCCCAGGAAGTGCACCCGAGTTCACTAGCGCTTAGAGCAAGGCAACTGCGATGCTCGAGCAGCAAGGCCTTCAGAGAGGCGAGCTCCGCGCAGGTCAGGGTGGGCCCAAAGTTAAATTCGTCCCATGATAGGACCGCCGGCGCTGGAGTGTGGTGAGATGGTTTTTCATGCTGCAGAGACGCAACCGGTGATGCTGAGTCCAAGACTGACGCTGCACCCAATTGCGTGCCGGGAGTCAGCACGAGCGGTGCGCGGCTGATATTAAGCATTAACACGTGGACCTCTCCATTGAGCACCGACAGAAGGCTTCGAGGGGAGGTCATCTCTCGGGCCGGAGCCGAACACCGGGTAGGTTCGAAAATCACATCCGCTGTGATCGGTTTGTCAGACTTGGCATGCACCCAAGTTGCCGCACCCGGTGGCAGAGTCACGGCGGTCGCCACAGTCACGGTAGTGACGTCGACTGGCTTGACTCGACGTGGCCACTTCGTTCCGAGGTAGCGCACAGATCCCGAAGCACGCTTGGTCGCCGACACCAGGGACTGCTACAGGGTGACACCGACGCTGGAAATCCAGCTAAGCCAACCCGGCCCACACAGAGTTTGGCTCGCACGTGGTTCTGTGGTGGTAAAATTGAGAACGACTCCGGCTTGCTGGCACCACCCGCATCCGAGGACCACTGGCCAAATAGGGCTGTCCGCGACAACAAACTCGGTGGAGATGGTCTTTCCGAGTGCTGTCACGTTGACGGTAACACGTCCGACTTGCTCCACCGGGGCGCCGTTAAAAGCTACGAGCCGGGTTTTGGCGGCTGGAAGAAGCAGGTGGGGTGCGTTGACAATAAGCGATTTGTCGAGCACATTAACAGCCGCTCCAGTGTCGACCAAGGCCGCTACGTGCCGATCAAGCAGGGCGACGTCAACGAGCACGTAGGGAGCTTCCGTTGTCATCGAAGCCGACGAAAGAAGGGGACGTGGCGAACTAAGGAGTGCGGGGACGGACTTTATCCGGGGGCACCGTTCCACCGAATCGTTTTCCGACGTCGGAGGGCCAGCACAGTCCCTCGCGTAGTGTCCCCTCAGGCCGCAGCGGAAGCAGGTCGTGCGGGTGTCATTACGCCTGCGTCGGGTAGAGGCCGCTGTGGGGACTGAAAACCGAGGAGCCTGCACCGGGACGCTGTGCTCGGAAGACGGTGGCGACCCCCGCGTGGCCAGCAAAGTCGATTCCGCCTCGACGGCGAGCGCCATGGCGGCGCGGACGGACTCAGGACGCCCAGAGCGGACCAAGCGCTGCACCTCAGGGAGTCGGATGGCGTCGACGAATGCCTCGGTGCCGACCAGGGCCACGGCGTTCTGAGGCGCCCCCGGCAACGACTGCAGAGCCAGGCGTTCAATGGCGGCGGCGAGGTCCTGGTATGTCTCCCCGGGCTCTTGACGGCGGACTCGCAGGCGGTGGTACTGCACACGGGGGTGACCTGAGGCACTGTAGTGGTCGGCGAGGATGCCCGCCAGGACAGTATAAGAGCCCAGCTGGTCAGGCGGCATGTTCTGCAGCAGCTCAGTCGCGCGGCCTCTCAGTTTGGCGACGAGCATCCGTGCCTTCATCTGCTCGTCCCAGCCTCTCGCCGCCGCAATACTGTCCAGCTGGATGCGGTAAGCGTCCCACGAAATGGTGCCGTCGAACGTGGGCAACTCCACGACGTCCAATGATGCGCCCGCGCCGAGCACGCTGTTGGCGGCTACGACCGCAGGCACAGCGACGGCAGAGCTGGGTACAGCGGTGGCGGGGACGTCCAGAGGCACCGGACCCGTGTTCGGCTCGACTGGCAGAAGGCGACGGAAGTCGCGCCGGATCGCCTCCATCTCCCCAGCCTGGGCAGTCAGACGAGCCTCCCATGCGTCCATCCGCTGAGTAAAAATATCGAGGAGGCGCTCAATACCGGCGTCCAGCCGCTGCGGAGAACCGAGCCCCTCCGAGCGCCCAGGTGTAGCGATGCCGGCCGCGGCGTCGTCGGCGCCGTCGGCTGGTGGCGGAGTCCTGTCGACTGGCACGTCTGGGACTTGATTCTGGGAGCGGGTGAGCGGCATGATCCCACCGCTGCCACCAAATGTTACGGGACGGCGGGCCCGCGCAGAGAAAGGCACAGAGACTCAGACACAGGAGACTCAGACATAACCGGCCGCGGCGATTCACCTTTGTTCTCAACCTCACGCGCTAGCGCCGCGCGCTCTCCCCTCGCGCTCGCCCCGCGCCTCTTCTTTATTTGTATACCGCAGCGCGCTCTTGGTTGCGAAGGTCGTATGCCGTTACAATATATATATATATCACTTTCCCCCTCTAGATATTCTCTTTTTCAGCCGCGACTGCTGTGAGAGCTCTTGTGCGATCTGCTTTGCGGTCCCCTGCCCTCACTTTCAGGTTTGTTGCGAGGGCGGTGATTATACCTCCTCGCTCATACTGTCTCCTTTTACTACTGAACTGAATCATTGTAAACCTGCCTTGGCGAAGGGAATACCATTCCCGAAGCTGTTGGTGAAATAAGCCTTAAAAATGAACAGTCGCGTCTATCGTAACGTCCTACTTAGCTTAGTAAACTGGAACCTGTACTATATATATATATATATATATATATATATATATATATATATATATATATATATATATATATATATATATATATATATATATAAAGAAACAAGAATTAGAACAAAGCAACCATAAAAATAGCACTAACCTTGTCATCTTGGGCTCTAATGCAGTTTAGCACAGGAGAACGGAGGTCTCTGCACAAGCGCATGCCACGCATGAGGGGGGCGGCAAATTTGAGAGCGGTGGTCAATGACGAGGCATCTGCGAGTGCATAAATCAAATGTATATAGGTCATGTGAGTGCCCAGTAAGATTCAGTTGAAGTTGTCCAGTCTTGTTCTGTGTAGTGTTCTGTTAGTGTGTATAGCGTGTGTAATGCGTGTAGTGTTAGCTAGAAAAAGATGAATTTAGGTGCTCTCTGTCCATTACATGGGCACAGCGGCTGTAACTTGTGCGATGGACAGCCTTGCGTCAACATAACAAAGTTTTATTTTCCCTAGGTGGCTTGGTTTGTTGTACAGCTCAGCCGAAAAGAAAATAAAGGAAGAGATAACGATTTCACGCAAGCACGCAAGCACGCACACACACACACACACACACACACACACACACACACACACACACACACACACACACACACACACACACACACACACACACACACACACACACACACACACACACACACACACACACACACACACACACACACACACACACACACACACACACACACACACACACACACACACACACACACACACACACACACACACACACACACGCACGCACACGCACGCACGCACACGCACGCACACGCACGCACGCACACGCACACACGCACAGAGAGAGAGAGAGAGAAAAGAAGACCATGAAAACCACGGTTTGTAGAAACATCCTGTTTATTACTCCATTTACCAAGGGTCCAGCTATACATAAACGTGGAAAATGTCAACCACCTGGCACTCAGGTGCATTTCAATGGCTTCTACTCTGCGTCGCGTATGAATGTTTAAGGATGGTGCGTGCTACATCAGGGTCAACGAACCGTATACACTGGGAAACGAACAACCACGGGTGTGTAACCATAAAGGAATCACTTCATCACCACATTCTTTTTTTTATATTTCTTGTATACACATTTTCACGGGGAAAACACAGCTATAAACAATATGCGGAGTTACGTAGAATTTCCTTGTGCCAAAGAGGCAACCGCGATTCGGCAGATTGTTGATACCCGCAACAAATACAATGGGAGAAAGAGCGCTTCCTCCACTATGCAAAACAAAGCGAGAAGTGATGTTGCACGCTGTACAGCGACTTTCTCTTCGGTGGCAAAGTCTATTGCTGCGAAATGTAGCAAAATTTATTGACCACGATGTCATGTGCGCGGTTAAAAGGAAAATTTTTGTTCAGCAATTACATAAAATCTTTTACCCACCAGCAACAGCTGCGACACGACCTGTCTTCCAGTACGAAAAAGTTAATTAGAAAAACCGCACTGCCGTAACAAACATTGCATAGAAAAGTCCGTGCATCGCATGTCAGCCAGCATTAACGAAAAAAAAAAAGCCTGCTATTTTCAAACTTTGATCTTCGACGGTTAACTTGTGTTCCTCCAGAATAGCGGTGTTTGGCGCCTCGCAGTTTTAGCTGGATAAAAACGGGAGATTTTGATTTTTTTTAATCTTTTGGGTAGGCAACATCTTGCGCCGTGGAAACAGCAATGTCCATCGCTCAACTTACGAAGAATTAATGCGCTGAATTAGGTATTCCGCTTTTGGGATATTCGTCTGAGCTGACAAGACGCTTTGCTCTGCAACGCTTTAAAGGAGCCGTCCAATGTGCGTTTAGCATCGTATACCGCGTTCAGTATAATGTGCAACACTCAATATGTGGTGGGATCTCGCTTCACAACGCAGTTAGCAGCAGCTGACGATGAACAGCCGTGCATTTAGTATCTAATCAAGATAGTATAAAGTTTCCATGAATTGACCTCGCATGTTTGGCGCCATTTATTACAGCGCATTCGATTGCTGTAAGCTGCAAACGATCACCAAGTGACGCGTTGCAGATTGCACTGAGCGCGACATTACATGTGGTGGCTTGCGCAGAGCGCGCGCGCGAGAGATGCGGGAGCAAAGAAAGCGAAATCTGTCCGCATCTGCTTTGGATCCAGGGAAAATGCTCGTTTGTGAGAACAGCCGCACGGACACGGAAATCACGCAGTCGAGCGGCTCAGAATCCGGGGGGTACGTTCACTGTCGCTTTCGTTGCTCCGTGGTGCACTGCTCAGGCGCTCTGGACGCGTATGGCGCGCTCCACCAGGAAAGACAGGAGAGCGCACCGAAGACCGTTACGCCCCTTTGTTCTCAATCGAGTGTCTTTCACGTACTCGCATACGGTTTCTTTTCAGAGCCTTCACTTGAAAGGCAATGCTCTAAGCTTATTGATCTATATATATCGGTAAAACCTGTTTTACTAGCGTAGAGCTGGCAAAGAGGCCCAAAAGCAGGCCCGCGTAGAACACTGAGAAGACCGGATTACCCCCCCCAAAACTGGTGTCTGTGTGAATTGGTGGGCCTTAGTGACAGACACAACGCAGAAAACTGGCACACAAGACGGACTGCACATTAGCGCTTAAGCTTAGAAACACACAAACAAAACAAACAAACAAAACAAACAAAACACCACGACAGGTTGTTGTCAAAGGGGTGGTGTATTCGCTACTGCTGTCATGAAGCAAGACAGGAAGATGAATCCATGAAAGACAAAGGGAAATCATTTTCAATGTTTAAAGACCACATGCGACTGCCTTGTACTCCATTGTCCTGGTTGTTGGTTTCGAGCCACTGCTGGAGGTTTTGTCGCATAGCACGTCACCAGGGGCAACCTATGGAGGCTGCTGAAATGTCAATATTTGGGGCTGCATGCTTAAGCGTCCCTTCTGTCGATGTAACCACAGCGAAATCACAGCGTTAATGCACATCATGATGGCACGAAGTACTATTTGATGTACCAGAGCGGGCCGATTAAATGGCCGACAGTCACTTGTACTCGTCTCACAGACGCGCTTGCTCATTGCTCTGTTATCGAAAGAAGTGCGCGGTGTAAATAGACCAGAGACCTTGTATCTATTGCTTTGATCATTTAAGCCTAATTTTGAACAAATTCCGTGCTTTAAGTTTAAACGACGAGCAAGAGTCTTTATTACATCGACGGAGAACCGATGCAACACAACAAAACGATTTTTCGCTACAAACGGCGCCACATTCTAGTTCCCACCGCAGTGCACAGATAGCGCCACGGTCATTTCCTCCTCGCACAGAAGCGCGGCAGTTGCGCGTGTGACGGGATCAAACTTTGGAAGGCCATCGCGGGTGGGTTCTCCATAACAGTTATTCGCTGTAAATAAGAGCTGGAAATTTTGGATGCAATACAGCGATTTTTAACTACGGTGGCACCGCTAGTTGGTGTAGCACAGCGAAGAGACACTGCGCGCTAGAGTGTCCTGCATCTCCCGCGCTGTCTCTTCGCTCGATTTTAAAGTACAGCGCTGTATGTGTGTGTGAGTGCTGCAGTCTTGTGCGTCAGATTTCTGCTCTGCTTCGTAACCGGACTATGGCGGCGGTCATGAGCTTCAAGGGGTCGGCGGTAAAGATGCACACTCGTGACGTTGTGCTGCATGCGCCAAGACTGGAAGTGCCCATCTCTTCAGTTGCATCAGACCACTTCCAGCTTTAGATTCGTTGGTGTGGCTTGCACGGACAGAGCGAATGGCCATGTTGTTCCTCTGAGAGCTTGCCGTGCGCAGCCTCAAGCAGCTTAGAAGGCAAAAATAAACACTTATGGTAGAATTAAGACGTCTTAATGGGCTTCATGAATGGTACTGTTGGAACTTGAACAGGTTGTGGGTATTACTTCTTCCTTGCTGACCAACGACGCCTTTACAGCGGCGTGGTCAAAAGTCGTGCTTGACCACAGAGCCACAATAACGATGTGCTATTGTGACTAGGGTCCAAATACTGTGTTAAGTACGGCAAAGCGTCTAAATGCATGTTCATCGGTGATTGCGCATGTGAATGAGACAGCGATAATTTGTGCACTAATTGATTATTAACAATCTAAATAGTCTCTTACAAGCAATTCAAGATGCTAGTCCTACTTCGTAGGTGGTCCCAAGGCGTCTTAGAAATTTAGCGCGTGATTACAAGCTTTCCGCCGGCTTTTGAATATCCTAAAAACCAGCAAAACGTAGCCACGTGTTCTTTTCTTGTTTTTGCTTTTCGTTCTGATGAGCCAAAACACTGCGTAGGAAACGGGGTGAAGGTTGACAAATAACTGTGTTCATTTAGGTGGCGTGCTCGAACAATACGAGGTCTTTTTCTTGATACACGGAGTCGGTGTACAGGCTAATGATCGCAGCCTCCGCCGCAGCGCAGCCGGAGAGCGAAGAAAAAGCAAAACCCGAAAGACAACTGTGCTCTGCGTGGCTCTAAGAGCCGATCACAGGTCGTCAGGGTCTACCGATCTAAGTGGTTTTTGGTGTCCTGCGGGAGTACACTCTACGCACGCCTATATGGGAGTAAAAAGGGTGTAAGCTGTCCTCTAGCGCACTCCCTTTTAAGGGCAGGGTATGCTACCAAAATTCCGGGGTAGGTTTTGATCAGTAAGTACACCGAATGCTTACTCTTGGTGACGGAGGTATATTCCCACCGCAAAACAGGGTAACTTGATGCAGCTGGCAACCGGACGATGTCTCCAAACGCAGCGCCGGTTGTCCAGAGGTTAGCAAATAAAAGGAGAGTGAAACTTCGGTTAAAATCTTCGTAACTGCTGAAACTTCGCATCTTTTGAAGAGGGAATTTGTTTACGCTGCCAACCGTAAGTATTCCGTATTTTTAGCGATGGAAATCTACCCCGGGGCTTTGGCAGCATACCCTGCCCCTTGAAGGAAGTGCGCTGGAGGACAGCTTACCCCCTTTTCACTCCTTTCGTGTTTGGAGTGTAGGGTCCATCAGGGTATGCGTGGCCGCAGCGCCTCCGAGAAGCAAAGGGGCCGGTGATGGAACAATAGATCCGGCGCACCAGAATCTGCGAGTCTGTGGAAAGCCTCGCCGGTACGCCATCGGGCGCGCAGGCTACAGAACATGGTGTGCGACACCCGGCGGAAACACCTGGCTACCGCAGGGAGCAGAGTGGCACGATGCAGAAGAGGCGCCATTCTGCGCGTAAATTTGGGCATTTTGCCTGTCACAGTTGCGGCACCCGCCGACCGCTGCATGGGGGACGAAGAGATACGTATACACTGTGCTTTCAACCATCCGCGGACACCTGGGCGACTAAGGGGCGCCTTCTTTCACTCACACATGAACGCTCACTTGTGAAGAGGGAAGGCTGACTTCAAGGGGCGAATGAAAGAAAGAAGAAAAAGAAGAGAGAATCAATACAACAAAGAAAGAATTATAAAAAGGAAGGCTTCCAGGAAGACAACCTGAGGGCGCCTCTACTTGAATGCGCCGTTCCTCAGGCTGCGCACGGGGCACTCAGGTAGAGGAAGCCTGCCCGTGCGGCGTCGGCGGCGTGGCCTCATTAATGGGCTTGTCCCAGATCCGACAGAGCGCCGGGAGCCCCTTAGCACGAATATCTTGCCTGCATCGAAACACTCGTATCGAAACACGCACATTAATGGAAGAGAAAAACGTCAGGTACTGTCAGGGGAAAGAATCAAACGTAAACGACGACGACTGTCGTGGTTCCCGAAAAGCACAGGCCCGCGGCATGGAAGGCGCGCGCTGCGGCTAAGGTAGCGCCACGCCCAGGGCCGCAGACAGCACGCCCAGGGAGAGGGTGCTTCGGGGTCGACTCCGAAAACAAAGCGCAAGGCGAAGGGAAGAAGTGTGTCCACGAGGGAGAAAGCACGCCAGCTCAGAACAAGCACTCGCGGAACAATGCGCCACGTACACTACAACACAACGTACACCGCCCGTCGCTCAGCTTATGCGCTTTCCTTCATCTTCGGGAGCGAAAAGACATCTCTAACGCACCTTTGTGAATCACAGGCGACGAACTCACATCAACGCACCCTTAACAATCCACAGAACATGATCATTCGTACCACTTGACATAGATACGTCACAAAAAATGCACAATAAGTATGATATGCCACATGGATTCACATATGCAAGCGTTTAGTTAAACATAAAATAAAGGAGAGGTATACATTTTAAAGCGAGGACATGTAATACTCTTTTTTTTTTTGTTTTGCGCATTGTGCACACACACAAAAATGATAGAGAGAAAGAGAGAGAGAAGGAGAGAGAAAGCATTGGTCTCCAGCCCTCTATTATAATTGCAGTGCTGCGACCTCCGACACTGTTTGTCTGATTAGGACTGGGGCATATAACAATAATAATATCAAAACAGAGGATCGAAACTTAAATGCATTTATGTGAAACATAACTCATTATTTTGTACATCTACGCAAACTGCGGGGGAGTGTAAAAATTACGTTTAGTACTTGCTGGAAAGGTCCGCTTTCATTAGAGCTGGAGCTCGGCGCACGACAAACATTGAGCAAATGTTTGACTAGAGGTCAAGGAGGGGGGGCGAGGAGAACCTGAACACAACCACCGTAAAAATCGAATAGCTCTCGGGGATCAACCTGGCCACCATTTGTCTACAGGCATTGACATACGAAGCTGAACTTATAAAATTGCATCACTTGTGTGTGTCAGTGTGTGTGGTTTCTTCTTACAATGTGGCAATGTCTGTCTTCAGGAACGTGGAAGGCATCCGAGTACAAAGGTTTCACTTTCACTTATCTATAATACATTACACTGCGGTCAAAGCTCACGGCATGGGTTACTGTTGGATAGCAAGTACCCCTCCCCCCTTTCTTTTAACATGCAGGACACTGTCTTCACAACAATTTGTGCTTAGGCTGTTGAAGGAACGTACAACGTGCAGTGGTGAACAGAGTGTGCATAGTGAAAATGTGCTCGAGCCGGAGCATTTGCTGTGCAAGGTCAGGTGCTCACACCGAAATATAGTTATCACACTCCAACAACGTGTCAGGCGGGATCCACTGGGGAGTGCTGGATACACTCCGATAAGCGGCGGCTGGAACACTTGACATCAGGTATTCACACAAAGGCTGCGACTACTTCCTAAAGCTCACCGCTTCAGACGTTATAGATAAAAAAAAAACAGCACGAGGAGTGCACAAAATTATCTCCGACAGGTGTCATTAATTCTGCTTGAGAATACTCCGATGTCTGTTCCGAAGGCTCTGGAATTGGGCACGCGGACGTGTTTCCCTTATTATTGAGGCGGGTACAGGAGAGGCCAACTTTGTCTGGTTATGTCGAGGAAGCTAGCTGCCATCATATCATAGCAAAACGCCCTCCTGATTGGAAGAAAAACGCGCTCTCGATAAGCAGAATGCCGAGCATGTTACGCGTGCCCTTATTTTGAGAAAGCTGCTCTCGCCGCTGTGACCTCAGCCCGCCCTTTTTGATTACGCACTAGTGCCTGGCTCGAATTGCTCCGGCTTACTGCTTCTTTTGCCTAAAAAAATACGTTTACGACAGGATATACAGCAGCGTGCCACAGTTCGACTCGCGACATCTGCGCACGACACGTGTCATCCTCAACAGCTCTTGGCAGTGGCTCCTAACAAAAATGCGAGCGAGTGACCTGCCCAAGTGCCCAGCTGCCTATCGGCATTGCGGGAGGCGGACGTTCCAACTGCTCATCCTCGGGGGACTCTATTGCTTATGTTCTACGCCGGCCGGACAGACAGCTTGATTTCCGGTGAGGCAGCCGGCGTGTGACGACGAAGCACTGTGCTGCGCGGTGGAAGGTGGGCGAGGAGTACAACTCAGAGCGGGGCGAGCTCACTCAAAGGCGCAGCCATCACGGCGCACCCTATTGGTTTCTTTCACGAGGCGTCCGGGCCAGGAACAGGGTCCGCCAACGGGGCGTTCACATGAGCGCGCAGACAGCCGAGTCCGTGACCGTGTTCTCGGGGCCGGGGTCCCGCGCGGCCGGCTCGGGCGCTTCCTCGACGCTGTTGGTGCGCGGCAGGAGTACGGCTGTGGCGCGGCCCGACTTGGCGAGCTCCTTTTTCTCGACCAGCTCCTTTGGCGCCACGGGTGACAGTAGCGTTGGCGGAGTCTGCTGTGTGAACTCGGGGAAGCAGGCGAACATGCTTTGCTGCTTCTTGAGGATCTTGTGCTTGGGCAACTTGGGCTTGGGCTGCAGGCCGAGGTCGGCGGCGCCACCGGCGTGTGGCGCTGCGGCGCTGCGCGGTCCCCGGCCCAGGCCGCCGTTCCACACGGCCGCGCCGCCCGTCAGCTGGAGGTGCTCGCGGGAGCCGAACGGAGACAGCGGCTTGCCGGCGCGGAAGTCGTCCGCGGCCGTTTCGTGCTTGGGCGATTGGGCGCGCAGGTCCCAGTAGAAGGAGTCGAACGACTGCTCCCGCTTCAGGTTTCCCCGCAGCAGCACCCGCTTGGGGACCATGCCGCGAAGGGGATGCCCTCCTGCGACCACGCCAGCGCGCTCTTTCTACTCGCCGACAGGAAACGAAGGGGGGGGGGGGGGACATAAAGGCGGAACTGGGAACAGACAAGACCGCTGAACGCAAAACAAGGCGGCGCCAGGGGCGCCCAGCAGAATGCCCACAGTCGCAGCATTCTCTCTGCACGCAATGGCCGGAGCACTGGTCGAGCAAAGCTGCCGCGCCACGGAGCCCTTTCTCTGTCTCGAAGCTCCTCCGAAATAGCGCCCCCGCTGAGTTTGCGACTGTGTGTGCATCCGAACATCGTGTGTCTCTGTGTTGTTTCGGCGCTCTCATAATCGGTCCGGCGCTGTTTGTGTGAGAAACATAAGGATCCAAAGAACAGGCGGCTACAAGAGCTGCGAACCTGCTTGTTTAGTCTTTGTTGAACAAAACGGAATAAACCAGCAACCGAGAATGAAAAACGTGCTTTGTTCGATTAACATTCTTCCCCTTCAGCTTTTCTCAGAGGGAGCGTTATAACCACCAGCCAAAAACAGCGGGCGAACGGGATGAAAAATGCGAAGAAAAATAAAAGAAAATAAAGAAAAGGGATTCCACATCTACAGGAGAGAGCTATCGCAAATCAAGGCACTCCCGCGCTTCCTTTAGAGCCGAGAAGGCCGCCTCACTGCGCTGTGGCGATGCTCATTCGGCACTGGCGAGATCAAATAAAAAGGAAAGAAAAATCGTACCCTGATATAGCATACGTCATGTACGACACATTCGGCTAATTTCTGGACCACGTTTTAGCTAAGACAAATGTACATCAACAAAAGTAAAATTTGCTAGAAGGTTGGCAACCTCAGCTATTGCATTGAAGAAAAACTGCCACGGGTCAAGAGGGAAAAATTGCTGAAAGTCTAACAAAAGGAGTCTGCAATCCTCATAACAGTAACAATGAGCCTTCCCTAGTTTCGCTGTGTATTAATCTTTCTTATGATGTCTGTGTAATCTTACCGGAAACAATTACTGGCAGTGGTGAGAACATTATTCAATCCAACCTAAATTTCATATATAGCTACGATAATAGAAATAGAATTACGATTCGGATTGGAGATACGAATGAATGAAAAACTTTACTACCACCCAAAAATGTGCAAAACCCACTCTTTATTGTTGCCATCAACGATGATGGTCGCTTTATAAATTCTTGAGTTAACACGGTGTAGTTATTGTGCTTTTTGAGTGTGAACAAATCCCTTACGCCTATTGTCGACGCCGTTTCCTTCTGCAATGACTCAGCTGTGGGGCCAACAAAAAAGGGGTGAAAAAAAAAAGACGCATTTTTGTTTGTCTACAGAGCTTAGTCGCGTCCTTGAGGCTTAGGCAACTTCTGTGGCCGCCTTCTCTGCACCGCCGCAGTTCTTTTTTCGCTCTATACGAGCAGCTGGCTTCATAATCGCGAGTTTGCGTGTCGTTGCCTCTAGCAAGCGGATCGAGAATATGTAGTGAACACATTCGTTTAAGCGTATGTGTAGTTCTCTGGAAGCACTACCCATTTTGTGTCCTCTATGGTATTAATGTTTTGGAGGGTTCATGACTCCTGCTCAAGAATGATTTTATGCGTAGAATAGTGCGAGTGAAAGTACTGCACCGATAAAAGTAGGATGACAGTGCGATCGCTGCAAAGGCAGGCGCCAGAGAAAGGCTGGAAAGCCCTCGTCGTCCATTGAGAGCCCCTAAGAGCACTTTGAAAAGCAAACGACCAGGCCGCATATCAAGGCGCTGTGTGAGCAAGCCTTTTGCAAGTCATTTGCTGGGCCGGATTCGCAGAGTTGGTAGTACCTCTTCATACTCAAGATCTGTCGGCTTAGCTGTCGTCTAACTCCATTATGTACGTACCCAGCGCACGGACCAGTCATAATGCACGCCTCACCCGTCATTCTGTCGCTCGTTGTAATTGGTGCGGATACCGGCGTCAGTCAGTTACGAGCAATTCTTTTTGGGTATCACTGAAGCACGGCGCTAATCTTCGTCACGCTCATGTCTTTCTCCTGCGCTTGTGTCCTTTGTGCGCTGCAATTTTTCTTTGCACCGATTCGTGTAAGGGCCTTTACCACGACAACCATTGCCCAGACTGGACACTGCCACTTACACCCTCTTGAGTAAAAACAAGGCATCCTAGAGGTACAAACTTAGCGCATGTACCAGGGCAGGTTTTCACGTGAAAGATCCGTATTCGTTAACGCTTCGCCACATGTTAGATGAACTCTAAACATGGCACGGGGGCTTTGCTACGCATAATCGGTGCAGTGAATTTCGGATATGTCACACACGCCGTGCCAGTGTGAACGACAAGTTATCGTCTGAAAAAGGGGTTGACAAAAAAACTGTGAGGTGCACTGTCACGGCAAAATGCGAGGCTGGCGTGGTTAGACGGACACAAGGAAGCTACATGTCTGCTTCCAACCAGTCCTGAACCAGTCCTGATTTCACTTTTCCGCTTTGACTTCGGTCTGAATGCGGCGACAGAGATACGCCGTCGTGTGTCGTTATTTTTTTTCATCCCCGTTGAAAGCAGGGCCGGCACGTAGCCGCCACTAGGAAGATTTAGCAGAGACTACGCAGCACCTTGCGCTAGTTGCATTAAGACTTCGTGTGATATTAGCGCCTCAAAGAGCATCTGCTACACACTAATCTGCGTAAAGTATTAGACGCTCAGGGTGCTTGTTCCCTGCCGCTGTCGAGCTAGAGGTAAACCCACAGATTTATAAAACGCGGAAATGCTCACTGGGGGCGAGTAAAGAGTCAGGATGCTTAGTTGGGTGAGTTAGTTCTCTCTTTAGATGGTCAGTTACTCTTCGAGTAAAGAGTGTTCTTAAATAGCTTTTCAGCAGTCCGTCTACCCACGCTGCACTCAGCATAAGACACAACATGCGTGGAGCACATGCGACGTACAGCACAGTCAAGACGGCGTGGCCTCGAGTGATGCGGTCTAAGAGCAAGTCTGCTAGCTCTAGGACTCGTGCATCAGTTCTCTCCACACAGGGAGCATGCGACTCGACCACCAAGATTCTTGTGTTGCGCGTCCGAAAGGTTTTTTTTCCCGCGTTTTAGGCTGAATGAATTTAACAATTATTACATTAAGTACAGTATTTGTTCGAAAGTAGTTCTCCTCGTTTTAAGCGAACGAAAATATCCGTGCGATGAGCAGCATTAGCATTTACCGCTTGTTGCAGGTAACGAAGAAACTGCGGCTCAGGTATCAGTGTGTGACGCAATAGGGGAAGCACTGCGAAGCCTCCAACAGAACGCCGCCGTGCACGGACAAGTGCGTAGAGCGTTAGGGGAAAACACGCTGTCACCAAGATAGGTGCATTGAGGCGGAAAAAACGTTTTTTTTTTTTTTTTTTTTTTTCACAGTATGCAGCAGATAGGTCCAGAGTTGCGGAGTGGGATCAATACCGTTGCCGGGAATGGGCAACTCAAATCGCTTTTAGTATACAAGGCGAAATGCATTTCTGCAATGTTTTACAGTGTCCCGTTCCATTCAGTTTGTCTCAGCGCATATCTACATGCTGCAAAAGGCCCTTTTTTTCCCGTCAAGACCGCACAGTACCGCGTAATGGTAGGCTGATGAAGTCAGATTAAGGCAGGTATTAAGAGTACATGAATTTATCTTTGTGAACAGCGGAACAACAGGGCACGCGTACCGGAATGAACAAGAAGAAAACAAGGCGCTGATTAGCAATGGAAACAGAAGCTTCATCAACGCTTGTTGAAATACGCACCGGCTACTGTTCTATAGCCGGATACTGCTCAAGAACGAAGCTGCAAATGCTCCTCGAAAGAGGCCCTTCAGCCAATGGCGTCGACTGCTTCTCGTGACATCGTGGTTAATCCCCTTCAGCAAATATAAAACTGCGTGAAGAAGGCAGGGCAGAAGAGACGAAAAGACGTTCACACAAAGTGTCTCTTCTCGTTCTGTCTTCTTTGCGCAGTTTTATATTTGTTGAACCGACTAGTCCAACATAATGTCTTACTTTAATTCCCTTGCAACTGACAGCATGACACCGTAGGGGGTTGGCAGGCGATGGGGGATTAACCGTATATTAACGAAATAACCACGACGTCATGACAATCGGTCCACGCCATTGGCTGGAAGGGGGTCCTTTGGCGGGCAAAAGCCCCTTCGTTCTTGAGTTGCATCCGACTGTAGTTGCTTGATGGCCCTGCTGTTGCGCTGTTCAAAAATGTGTAAATCAACCAACTAGGCCGAGAATACGTATTAACGTGAACATATACATCGGGGAAAATAGCAAGGCTACATTACTCTCTCCGGTGTGCGCGACAAAGCCTCGTTTTGTTTGTATACGAGCACTTATGCATTATGCATTACGTGGCCTTTGTGCACTTACTTGCACATAGAATTCCAACGGCACGAAGTATAAGTTCGCTCGACGACTTCCAGTGAGCCATCCTTTTATTTACGGATCGGGTTATACCGGAACACGTAGGTGTAGACGCTATGATTAATTTCCCTTATTACAAGATCGAAATTTCCCCCTAGATCCGAGCTACCCCACCGCAAGTTGGAAAACGAAAATACGTATGTGACCTTTTTCAGAGCGGGCTAAAGGCCGCCTGCATGCACTGTATTGTCCACGCAGCATGCGCAAAGAGTTTAAAAAGAAATGGGGCGCATATACCGTGAATTAGCTTGAAGGACTGCCTCTCGCTTTACCACTAAGAGGAAAATTTCTCACTAGACGAACGGAATGCGTATGAGCTGTGAAATGTCGGAAAATGTGAAAAAGAATTTTTTTTTTCGGGTATTATCGCACAGAAAAGCCGGATGATTGCTTGTGGACTTCTTAGGCAATAAAATGGTTTCTTTCAATTAAGACCCACTTTTATTTATTGCAATAACAGTACGTTCACGGATCATGGCTCTCCTAGCACCATTATGACATTCGGTACGGTGCACTCTCGGTGCTCACAGGACGTGCGTCAAGAAACGAAGGTATATCGCGTCCTTTCCATTCGTGCAGCCCCATTATATTCCCATCCTAACCGCGACGTTCAGAAAGTCGGAGTGATTCCGCAATGATTCCAGTTCCGCAATAAACGGCCACTCAGCAACTCTGGCAGTACCCATCATGTTTGCAATGTGTCCATGCACCTTCCGGCTCTCTGGCAAATGAAGGCTGGTTCATCTGGATAGCCACTAACTGTACTCTCGCAACTTCATGCAGCCTTCGTACGAAAGTAGATGCGCTTCTTGAGAAACAGGCTGTGTATTGAGCTTTCGTCAGCTTTGAGAGCCATACTGACTTTAATCGTGGGCAACACACCTGGCGCGCATTGATAAAACCTGAGCTAAGCCGCTCTGCAAATATTGCTTCATTGCCGCAAGGCACCGGATGTGGCGGTGGCTACTCTGCCGACGCTGATATGAGTTTTGCGCTAGCATGGCCTTCTGTGCGTCCCACACTCGCGAGCCTCGGCCTGCGCTCAGTGGCTCTTGGCGCGGGCCACGTTCTCTAGGGCGGGCCGCGCGCGGCGGGCGCGACGCGCGCTCTGCTGCTGGAGGCGGCGCTCACCGAGCGTCTTGGGCTCGTCGCCGACGGGCGTGCCGGGCGGCAGGTCGAGCATGAGACCCTTGCCCGGGTTGTTGAGCAGCCGCAGCATGGGCACCAGCGTGGAGCTGGCCAGCTGCACCACCAGGTGGCCCGTGTTGAGCGAAGTGGTGACAGCCAGCACGGTGGCGTGCAGGTCGAAGCTGGCCACCCGGTGGCCGTTCTGCGTGTTCCAAAGCTGCAGCGTGTTGTCGTCCGAGCTAGACACGGCCACCGAGCCATCCAGCGTCAGCTTGGCCGCGCGGATCGCCTCGGTGTGGCCGCGCAGCACGAAGCGGTCGCTGCCCGTCGTTACGTCCCACACGATCAGGTTGCAGTCCTGGGAGCCGGACACGGCCAGCGAGCAGCGGAACGGCGCCACCGCCACGCACGTCACCGGGCCCTCGTGGCCCACCAGCACCTGTTGGCAGGGGCATGCGCAAGGGAGCCCTGTGATCGGAGAACCCTCTCCCATGGCTTGCACCGGGGAGGATTATTACCAGGGTGAAACTTAGCCTACCATTCATATATACGATAGCAAATAGCAATGTTTTGACCCCTTATAGATATCGCATATGAAACCGCGGTGTTTGCAAATAATTCAAGAAACAAAGCTGCACTCAACCTATTACCCCAGAGGAAGGTCCGTTAAGAGTCACTCATCGTGCCTTTAACCGGTCCTGAGTAATTTGATATCCATACCTGGCGAGGACAGAAAAGACCGAATTACAGGAAATGGACGTCGTTGCACCAGCCTGTGCACTGTCGGTGCTGTATAGACTAGCCTAAGCACCGCACCATGAGTTGCACAAAATTGAACCTATTGTCATAAGACGAACTTCGACGATATTTTCTTGGTTGCAGTTTTTCAAGAGAGGAATTAGGAGCAAGAGAGGGCACAGAACAATGATGCGCAGCGATGATGAGGTTTTGCGCATGATCGCAAAAGCGCAACCATGCAAGAAATGTGAAAAACCAACACGCTCAGTTTGAAAAGCTATTAGTGTTTACTTCAACGATCGTTACTGATATTGCGCGACCTCCTTCCATTAGCCACGTCAGGCTATTAGGCGCGCTAAATGCTTCTCATTGCATTGATTACAGTGTATATGGCCTGCATGCGTAACTGCCCCCTCCCGCCTTATTGAGTAGTCTTTAGTGCAAAAAGCGGCAGATTTAAATCTTTTAATGAAAAATGGCCTCGTTACAAGAGGTCGTTCCTTCCTTTCGATCCCCAGGTGGTGGTGGTGGAAAAATTTATCAGGAAGGGATAGGTGGTATGCTTGGATCAGCCCGTAAGGGACCGATCCTTACAAGCACTAGGTGGAGGTCTCTAGTTTGGGACTCCAGTGGCGGTGGCCGCCGCCCGTGCGCGCCTGACTAAGGATTGTTGGGCTTGTAAGTCGTGGCAGCCGAGCGGGATCGCCTCCCAGTCCTCCCGGGTTGGGTTGGGGATGGGGGAATAGCCGGGTTGGAGGGGCAGGCCCACACCATGTGATAGGTGTCCGAAGACATCGCTCTACAGTGCGTGCAGCTGCCGTTAAAGGAGGGGTCAAAATGTTTTAGTGCTGCCGGGCACGGCAATGTATTGGTGAGAACGCGGGGAAGGAGCCTCTCATCGGCATTCTTGAGGCCTTTACATGGGCGAGGGTAAATGCGATGACTATTTTGATAGCAGGTTGTAGTATCTTTGAAGGCATAGACCGGACTAAAACCGGGTTCCTGATCGAGTGGGGGAGGGGGGGGGGGGGAGAGAGAGAAAACAGCCCGGTGAGAGAGCGCGCGGGCGGCTGCGTCTGCTGCCTCGTTTCCTGCCAACCCCTGATCAGCAGGGGCCCATATAAGGGAACGGTGCGCGGGGTCCGTATCCCCTATGTAATTTTGGTAGATTCGATAGGCTAGGAAGGGAGTGCAGCCTTGTTCGACGTTCCGACAGGCCGCTCGCGAGTCGGTGATTATGTATTTTGAATCGAAATGTGAGCCCCAGGTGCCGTCTTCTTAAGTTATCTAAGTGCGCCTCTGAACATATGCTTGAATAACAGCAAATAGTTTCTTAGTTTGTGTTCTCGGTGTCGTTTTTGCTTTGTCCTTTCATTTTATTCCTTTTCCTGCAGATCTATACTAGGATGCAAGTTAAAAAGAAAAACACGGGTCGACAACAACATGGCGATTGTCGAAGAACATGGCCTCCATGCGCCGGGATCGCTTTTCGCGCGGAGGCTTTTGGCCCCGATAGTACATAGTTTAAAGAAGGCCTTATTTCTTCGTCGCAACATGTCGCCGGGTCAATGAGCTCCTGCGAGAACATCATTACCACGCAGTCATGCAGTCTTAAGGACTACAAACTTGCTGTACATGTTTTTGTCCGAAGATGCTTGATTTTTGGGCTTTATACATTCTGAAGTAATGAGTTTGTAAAACGCTTTTGTGATATTGTGCTGAGCAGGATAGGCGCTATTCCACGGCTAGTTGTTTAGTTAAAAATTCTAGAAACTGTAGCGACATTAATTCGCTGTGTTTCAAAATGTGGTCTGGGCAGTTCTTTGTTCTTTAACTTTCTTGTCTTTGAGCACTCTCAACCTTCGCGAATTCGCCGATGTTTTTTTTCTCTTTTTTTTTCTGCATGAGCGAGCATCTTTATGGGTCGGCAAGATATAGCGGGGCTCCTAAAGTCACTGATTTCCTTCGCTCTCTCTCTCTTCGACAAAGCTACTTTTACCAATAACGGACGAGGCATAAACATAATGCAGCCTCGGAAGGACAGTGTAATGGGATCCGATTTTGCAGCAACGGGTCCAAACAGGAACGACACACAGTTGCCGCAAAGTACACGGAAATACGTCCCCGCATTAGGGGTATACGTTACGGCCAAAATGGGCCTCAGAGAGCTGGGAACAACGCACATTGAGGACAAAAAATCTCACCGCGGTTCGGCCGTTGGCGGCTATAGGATTACTCGTTGGCTGACTGACTGACCTCCATTTTTTTTTTCGAGTGCTGCTAGGTCTTCCGTATCGAATTAGTTTTCGACTGTAGCGCGGGTACAAAATGAAAGCTTCTTTAACCTTAAAAACTGTTGAAAAGGACTGAAGAAAAAAATTCAGGGGGCACTTTGGCTCTCTAAGGTGCTGCAAGGCGAAAGCGTTTCCTGGCCACTGTTTGTTTTTATTTACTTTTTTATTTTTCATATTTTGTTTTTATTTATTTATTTATTTTTTTGCTCCTTTTCTTAATTTTATTGTTTTTATTTTTATTTCCACATCTTATTTTTGTTTTTATTTTTGTTTATTTTCTTGTTTTAATTTTTTATTTTCCTTTCTTGACTTTACTCATTTTATTTATGAAGCTCATGCATTCACTATACTGTATGCGCCTTTATTCATGCTGGAACCTTGAGCCTTTTAAGCAGTGACGCCGAAAGGCGGACGAATCTGACGACGCGTCTGTCGACACTCCTGTCGACGCGTCTGTCGACACGGCTGCCGATGCGTCTGTCGACACCTCTGCCGACGCGTCTGTCGACACGGCTGCCGACGCGTCTGTCGACACTCCTGCCGACGCGTCTATTGACACGGCTGCCGACGCGTCTGTAGACACTTCTGCCGACGCGTCTGTCGACACTTCTGCCGACGCGTCTGTCGACACGGCTGCCGACGCGTCTGCTAACGACAGTATGAGGCATTTAAGGCTTTCGCCTTAATATGTTTATTTTCACTCTGAAGGCAACATAAAAAAGTTTTGTGGACGCTAAATTGTTATTGTGGATGCTTTAGTTTAGTTTAGTTTATGGGGTTTAACGTCCCAAAGCGACTTAGGCTATGAGAGACGCCGTAGTGAAGGGCTCCGACCACCTGGGGTTCTTTAACGTGCAACATGTTGAAGGTTGATATTTGCGGGCTCTAAATTACCTATGGCACCCTCGTCACTGTTCTGGCTTCCGCTATCAGAAGAATTCGGTGAAAAATTGCTTTCATTGCTGCATTAAACATCATCATTGCTCTTAAGGAGAATATCCATCGTTTCTTCATTAGAAGGGCTGTGCTTGCTGCCTGCCGCGGCTATTAGCTTGTACTTCAGGAATCAGCCAACTAATATATCAACGAATTCGAACAAAAATACTTCGAAAAAGTAGAACTACTGCTGCTGTCTATTGGAAAAGTATCCAACGTCCATCTAATAATCCATCATAGTGAGCCAACCCAGGACGGCAAAAAAAAAACAAAAACTTTTGAGGCTACAGGCCGTAGTTTCGACAGCTTTGGGAATATGGTCCTGCATGCTTCCTGTGGGCGTCGATCCGACGGCTTTGGAGGCCAGTGGGTTAAACGCAACGAGTAGGCGTCCTCTCCATCCGGCGAGGAGGACAGTGGTTTTTTTGCAAAAGTGTTTGCCTTGAGTTGCTTTTCGAGCCCGATAAGAAAAGGCCACAAAGCGTTGTTACCATCACCATGCAAAAAAAAAAACGAAAACAATATTAACGGAAAAACTGTACACTCACTTGAGTTAGCTTGGCCGTGGCGACTTCCCACACCTTGAGTGACATGTCTTGCGAGCCGGTGACGATGGTTTGGCAGTCGTACGTGACGGTGTAGCAAAGTATGGCGTCGCTGTGGCTTACCGTCTTTTCGCTGTCGGTCTCGAACACGGGCCAGTATTTCAGGCTGCGAAAACGAATGGGGTAATTAGTGGCATGAACGGCAGAAGACAGAGGCTATTGGCGCAAGAAACTGTGTATGCATGGTTAGTTGCAAAGCAGCCCGCTTACGCTCACAGGGTTGTTTTTGGCAGGCGCCTTTTTTTGGAACTGATAACCTAACGCATACGTAATGACGCATGACACCGCTCATAACAAAAAGACCGCACAAAAAGTTTCTACCAGCAGCATACACTACATATGCTGCCAAGACGAGATGGCATTCGGAATAAACCTGTGAAGAAGAACGGTTATAATATTCGCAGCAGTAAAAACACAACTTCGTAAACTACGCGGAGACCGCCAAATTTTTTGTAAAATCAAAAATTTTTAAAATTGGACAACGCAGTACTGGAGTAGCGGATGAAACAGCCTTCTCTTTCTCAACAATACCGTCAAGCACTTCTCGTACGTTACAAGGACACACATTTTCGTCTGTGCTCTCGTAGACTTTAGCGCTATTATCTAAACCCTCGGCGTTTGGCACTTTTCGGACGGCAACGACCGCCACGATGTCCTCGTTGCTACGAATTTCTACTGTGCTCGCGCACGAGTTAGAATCGGCGTTTACGTATATCCTCGTCAGACCAGGGCAAAAGTTCGACTCGTCAGCGTTAACTCAAACACATTACTGAAGTCTGATTGTTTTCATGAATATACACAAAACATTTTTATCCGTAGGTCTAACAGTCCTTCCAATATGAGTTTTTCCCATGCTCTCTGCTACGGGCCCGTCTGCCTTCAGAAACATGCGACAGTGTCTTACGACACATATTTATTCCAGTACAGAGGGCAAAGCACATATCTAGAACGACCTAACTGTGCGTTCCGCAGCTCCCAAAGCCGCTGCGAGCAGGAAGGCAAAAAATGACGATGAAATCCTATGAGTTCGAATGCACATGCTTAGATAAAAACCTCTTTTAACTAAATACTATCGCTAGATATCGGGGGTTAAGCCCGAAACACGCCCAGAACATGTTCTAGACAAGCGTTTTGCCCTCTGTACATGCCCCACAGATTACGTATTTACATCAAAATTACATATAATCTCGTGGTAAAGCGTGGGATACTTGGAAGCTGTTTGATCGCGGGGTAAATAAATCTGATTTAGACAAAGCAACGAACTTGGAAGGCTGGTCGGAGCGTCCCTATTATTACAGTTTCTGAAAAGCTGACTACGTGGGAGCACAATCAGTTGTCTTTGGGAACTTGGGCTGCAGAAGTGATGCACTTTTTTAGAGCTCCGTAAAAGACATTATTATAACGCATTATTATAGCGCATTATAATACGCCCGAATTTCACATTGCCTCAGTTGCTTTGGAACATTAAACCCCTATGAACCACAACTATAATGCGCGCGAGGACTGGCGAGGATATAGTCGCCGAAGGTTGTGGGACCTCATCAAGCGCACGAGCTTTTTACCGCGACAGCCAAAATTATTACCGAGGAAAGCCAGCTGGTCTAGCATGTGTTCGCGTGATTCACAAGCGGTATTTCTTACACTACTTCTTCCGCCTCTTGACTTCTTACAGACTTCTTACGGTGAGCCCGTGAGCTCACCCTGTTCTTACGGCGACAGCCGTTAATGATGCGAGATACGAAGAAGGAAGTAGGTACTGCGACGAACGAGAAAGGAAGAGAGCGTGGGAAGGGCTGCGGAAGAAAGAACTACGGTCGGATAGAACTTAAGTCTGCAGTTAAGCTCCGCTCACATTCATGACCGCTACACAGAATTCCCCTGTGACAAAAAAGTATTCCGTCGTCAAAGCTTTTCTTTTTGACTAAACAAGAAGCTAATCATAAGACGAAATCATAAGCTCGACAATTTTGATGCGTCTGGCTTCTTTGATATCGTCAGACATTAAAAAAACTTATTTCCTTTTGCTGTTGTGATGGTTCATCGGAGTGATAAACGACGCCGCGTTACATGGCCTACCAAGTGTTGTTTTGAAGCGAAAAGCTTCACTAGACTCGTCAACACCGCGCTTCGCGTGAGCCACACTACAGATTTGCCACAGCTGCGCATGCGCGAAACCGAGCGACGTCACGCGGAGCGCAGGTGGCCGCTTCTGCCGCAGCCGTCGTCTACCGCCGCGCGCTGACTCCGTCGTCTGAACGTCGCCGCTTCTCCTCGCCACCGTTTTACCCTTCGCCGCTGCCGCGCGGTCGCCGCCGCCGTCCCAAGAGGAGAAGGTTCTTTCGCAAGGCGTTGCGAGAACGCGTGAGCGGCGGCGGCCATAGAAGAGGCTGCCATCCTCGCCACCGTCTGACCTTTCGCCGCAGCCGTGCGCAGTGCACATTTTAAAGGAGGGGTATATAAGGCGCGTTTGCCCATAGAACAGGTGCAGACACTCGCCATGGTAGGAGAAGAAGAAGCAACAGTCGGACGGCGCAGAAACACCGATCCAGAAGTGGTAGCTTGGGAGTTGGCTGAAAAGCAACGAGAGCTATTCGCTTCGAGATATCCAGGCTTAACCTTAGCTAAGCCACAGCCAATTCTTTATATGTTTTATCCTGCTATAGAATAAACATGTTAATCCATAGTGGCCTCGATGAGCCAGGCTCCAGACATCGCCATCGGCGCCTGAGTGATATGCTGCCAATAAAGTTGACCTTCTCTCGTTGACGACCGAAACTCGGGCGCGGCGCGCTTGGCAGTGTTGGTCGTGACGTCAGCGAAGAGGCGGAGTCAGCGCTGAGTTTCGCGTATTCATGTGTGCTATCAGGACAGGCAGCCGCAGCCGGCATGCAACCGCCAGCTTAAACAAGGGTCGGATGCGTAGCAAGAAGCCGCCCGCAAACGCAGGCGAGCCGGAGCCAACCAACTTTGGCGCGTCAGAAAAAACCGGGGATAAAGCGGCAAACCGACTAGCGCAGCAAGGGACCGGCAGCTTCCGAGAGGATGGACGTGTGACGCGCCAGCAACTCTCAGCGACAACGGAAAGCGGACAGATTGAAAACCGTGTGACACTAACACGAAAACTATCACATACAATCGCACAGGGCTGGATTTCTTGCCTGGGACGCACTGCATCTTTCGTAATGCTGTATACACTTAGCGACACATTTCAGCCCGCATAAGCCTGTTATATGTGTTGTACGCTTGTGAAATGTTAAATGGTACTGCAGAATATCTTTGGATAGGGTGGTTTTGTCTAGACTGTGCACTACAGGGTGCAAGAATAGTGCACAGCGCCTCGGCTGCCGCAGCTATTGCTTTGCAGCACACAGCAAGGAACACGGATTTTATTTCCAGAGGATTTCATGCTGGCGCCCTGAACTGTTCCAATTCGTCACAGTGTGTGCTTATAAATTCCGGAATTACTTTGGGCATTTCGCTTTTCTGCGCTGCCAAGCTCGAGAAGCTAGTCCCCTTGACTATTGTTTCACATTTTTCTCTTGTCTATGCCCCGGGAATCCTTCGTAAAATTGGGTTCGACTGTGAAGTTTATTGCGTAAGATAGATTTCATAACTAAGTAAATATGAAAACCACGGTCAGAGAATTTAAATCTGTTCGCGAAAAAAAAAATATCCTGAAATCATGCTTCAACTGTAGTTGGTATTTTTTCTTTCCAGATTTTCTTTTGCTGGGCTGCTGTAAAGCGACTGTCGTGAAACACTACAGTCATTAATCACTGTCAGCGCCTAAGAAAACAGGGAGAGATCAATTTTATCTGCTGCGGGTTCGGAGTCTACGTTGCTGAGGCGCCGTCTAATTCGAGCGCCTTTTTAAAGTATTTGGCCCCAAGAGTGTTCGCCACGGTCCATGTAGGCGTTCAGGACAAGTGGTCCATGAGCTTCGGAATTTCGAGCGGGAGTTAGGTGAGGACAAAGAGAATATGTACTTTAATTTCTGCTTCGAGTCTTCCAATCTGTGACTTCATTTGCATGCTACCAAACTCACTCGCTTCCCCTTTTTCCGCTTTCCGTTTGGACATAGTTTCCTTCGGCAAGACGTTGATACTGTCCGAAACGGCTAAGTGGTTTAATTTGAACGATCAGCTTTTCAAGTTCGTTCAGTAATGAAGGGAATAATTATAACCAGAGTTCATCTGAATGCAGTCGTATCGGCGTTAACAAAACTGATTTCTTGTTTTTAGTTTACCGCACACTGGAGTAGCCCCTCAAACGTATTGCACCGAAATAAAAAAATACTTTTCAGGGCACGAACACTATAAACTGAATGTTGTTGCGAGATTAGAAATATGAAAATTTGTTAATCCGAGAAGCGACTATTACAACAAGGCAGGACAACTAACCATTTCAAATGTGTGCACGAGGGGGGGGGGGGGGGGGAATTTGCGATCTTTTTGAAGACGCTGTTATTGGATGAGGTACATACGTCCTCGTGTACTGCTTTCCAAATATAATTTTTTGCAGCACTAGCAGCGGCAACGTTATCATAGAAAACTTCTGCAAAAAGAAGCAGAGAAGCTTCGCTCTTTCGAAATGACCCAAGATTATTCCCAGGGAGTGCATATGACACGTGCGTTGTTTTTAATTCTTTGCCAACCACGCCCATCGAGTGTAGATAACCCAGGATCGGTGGATGTGAGCGCCTCCAACAAAACTCTTGCGGCTGCGCCGGGCACTTCGGGCTTGTTGTAGATAGATTAGCGACTACAGTTTCAGTTTATACGTAGTTTGATATCTGGTCACCAATGTGCGATTTTTAAATGCGCCATGAAACCGATGCCACGTCGCGATCTCTCAGAGTCATGGCCGCCCACACGGGCCCATCCCAACTGCGGTATCGTGACATGCCTGGAAATTCTGCCGCATTGTCGATGGACGCTTCTAACTTGGAGAGCAGCACCGAGTCCGATGATGATCACAGGTCGTCAGAATTTACTAGTTCTAACAGCGATGATCAACGAAACCAGCCCGGAATATCTGCTTCGCCGCATGGCACGTCACTCATAAGGGCCGACTCGAATTTTTATGCTTAAAAAACTTTGCGAGCTACAAAGGTAGTTTTTGCAACGCAATTTGTTGCTATAATGGGGGACATTGTGCATTCTAATTTTTCGTATGTATTTCATATCATGACATATGGGCTTATTACCAATTTTTTTTCCAGTCGCCACTAAAATTTTGTGTTTGACGAATACTGTTTTTCAGTAAATATTAAGTCTCTGCGTAATAATACTTCCCACTTTTCAAAGATACGCCCATTTAGCTTCATTTATATGTGCGACACAACATAATCAGTGCAACGATTTTTTTTAAAATAATCCTGCGAGGCAGAGCGCCTACGAATGTGCACGCGACCTGTCAAACGTTTTTTCAGAACGTCTAGACCTGTTTTCGCGAAGTCACTGATGAGATTTTAAATCTCTGCTGGACAGAATGGTAGGGCCATTTCGTGCCGAGACAAAAATATCGCTTTTTAAACGCAAGAAATAAAGATGGATGTCGCCAAGTTCTACGCTGCTCCAAGGAAGTGTTGATGATGATGATGATGTCCTCAGGCTTAATGCACTTTGGCGTTGTAAACTTTCTCTTCTCTGATGCTGTGGAGTGTTTTACTAAAGCCCACTGCAGCTTTGCTTTCGCTGCGAAAACAGCTTCGAGTGATACAGAAAATAATTAATTGGGTATAAATGTGCTTTTTTGACGAATAGGGGGGCTGCAATTACCTCAGCATGGAAGTGTGCGCCCTGCATCAATTCCTGAAGTTTTCAAGTCACTAATTTATTTTGCGAAACAGCGGATTCTAAATACACAAAAACAAATATTCAGAATTTTCTCTAGAACATAATACGAGTCTTAAAGGGGTAAATAGGGATCAAGATACAGCAGAATTAGCCGTTTTTTCCGTGGTTGGGAAACAGTTAAAACATCCAGTTCAGACCAATCATTATTATTCTCTAACAAATAGAGCGCTTCTTTCTTATTATGCATTAACAAATACTCGCGCTGCAAGGAGATGGCAAAAAAACTATCAGGTTTTTATTTTTGTTTAAAAAAAAAATAAAAGTCAAGTTGTAAGCAGTTATACAGCCATATTTATCATGAAGTAAGTCAGCGTCAATGTTGCTGTTTTCCTTTTTCTTATTTTACAAGTCACAAACCTCGGACGCGCTACTTTACATTACATAAGCGAAAATAGAAAACGTGAAACAAACTAAGAATAAATGTTGCTCGCTATATTTTAATAGAATTCTCTGAGTGTTTTTTATTTGTTGTCATATGCGAAAAAAATTGAACAGTTTTGCGCCTTCCATGATGTGATCATCTTTGCCGAAAGGTCTTGCTTTGTGTTTTTATAGATCAAGCTCAATAAGCACGCTTGTTTGACTACGACTTTTACGCGCAATAGCAAACACCACGTTCATTTTGTCTTCCTTGCTCCACAGTTAAGCCAAGGGAGGGAGGTGAGAACTTGTCTTCTAACGGTGACACTGCCTGGGTAAAATGTCACCGGTGTAAAATACACTGCTGTTCCTGCAGACTGAACGCGACTGCCTCATTTGCCCGCCTTAATGAAAAATAAGTAAAAATAATATTTGGATCTCATCTGAGTTATCCGAATAAAAAGAGAATCAGTTCAGTAGTGAAGTGCATTTACGAATAAGAATATGCAGAAAGAGGTCCCATGGTCGGTGGCCATATCGGGACCTCCTGTCATTTTCGAATTAGACTGATTTCAATTAAAGCAGCGGGAAAGAAAAAAAATTAAACATGATAACAAAGAAGAACATGGCAGTTGAACAAATGCAACTATGAACACAGTTCACATAGGTGGCTCTAACACCAGGATATGATTTATTTATCGCTCTCGCTAAAAAAATAGCGATGAATTTAGCTAGTAGACAATATACGCGTAAACTTTGAGAATTTACAGTGAGAAGACAGTAAGACAGTAATGATGACAGGTTTCTTCCTCTCTTCTTGCACTCCCATCTTCCTCCATTGTCTTACGGTGCGGTTCGGGTGTCCGCCGAGATGTGAGACTATTACTCGCCATTTCCTTTTCTTAAAAACTCATTTAATTTGTAAAAGAAAATTGAGTAAAACGCGTGTCGTGAGAAATAGCGTGTACATGTAAACTGCGCAGCTATTTAAGTGGAGTATTTGATGGGAATCTGCGTTAACGAGTATTGCGCAAGTTTATCTGAACACAGTGCAGGACAAGTGTTAGCATAAAGATGACCTTGATAATTTACAAATTGAAGCGTTTCATACATTTGTGGATTTGTCCCCGAAATGCAATTCAAGCTCGAAACAATATACATCAAACTCTCTTCCTAGCACCATTCCTGTTTATCCCGCCAAGAAGCCCGGCTGCGATCTTGGTGTCAAGTCGAGATGTGTATACGTCGCTGATTCGGTCACTGTCCAGATATTCGCATCAGTATCAAGCCAAACTACCATATTACAACGACGCAGGCACACTTCTAGTGGGACGCGAGCTCCACCACTAGAGCGAACGGCACTAGCATCAATCTTGCGCCGCAGCTCAGGTAACGTGACACCTTTGCTGCGGGAGCAGATGGATTTTGCAAGAATCTGCGCGTTTTAAAAGACATAGGTCGCCTTATCCTCTTTACTTTTTCCTGTGCGCGAAGGAACTCCGTGCAGGCTCCAGTTTCAATCAGAAAGATGGGAAGTTCAGAGAAGCCCGGTTATTTACGCTGAGAGGGGGCAAAAAAGCGAGCGCAGTGTCGTGTGTGCAGCAGATATTTCGGGGAGCAAGGATTCGCTCATGGAGTTTGCGCGGAACTGTTTAACAAGTAGCAGCCAACCCCAAAGGAGCTGGCTGAAACGCACCTATAAAGTTTAAGCACTTAAAGATCGCTCTGTGTCGTTGGTATCAATCCCACTTACTAGCTCACCTACTCTAAAATAGTTCAACGGAGCAGTCGTATGGCGTCGCACCCACCGGCAGAAACCGAAACCAACTGTTTCACTTGTACTGCATCGATATGACTTGGCGTTGTGCACAGTTCCTCACCTGCCTTGTAGAAATCATCTTTCCACCTGGGTTTATCGACCTAGTTGCCGCTTACCTCCGAATATTGGCGTAGCAGCTACAGTGTTGTCTATAACGGCGGCAACCCTTGTGCTGAAGGATGGCTAGGGAATGTTGGCCGCCAGGATTTGCCGAGGCAGCTCATTCGCACGGTGAGGTGCTTTGTTGCCGAAAAAGTCAATTCCTCAGATGGGGAGTGAACAGAACCATAAGCCCTAAACGCGAAAACTAAACTGCCCGGGACGCACTGCAAATCAGGAGGGCGACACGCATGATCCCTCTTCCAGCGTCGCGCGGGCGCTGCCTAGAGATGGCGCCATTTCATTTTGTGGAAATCGGCTGCTTTAAGTGTGGGGGGCAAGCGAGTAAATGCAGACCACCCCTCCCCTTTTTCTGGGCATACCTGTTGTCACTTTTGCCGCCCACAGTGAAGACGACGTTGGCGTGCAGCGTCACCTGCTTGGCCGTCTTGGCGCAGGCGATGAGCTGCGTGGCACTGTCGGCCGTCCAGAGGCGATGTAGCCCCTGCGCGTCGACTGACAGCACGCGCCGGCTGTCCGACGTCACGAACACGCTCACGATCTTGCTTTGGTGCTCCTGCACGTGTCAGACACGGCACGCACACAGAAGCTCATTGAATGTACGACATGTCTAATGAGCGCATCCCTGCTGCGCTTTGGGAAGCGAGCGTTAGAGTGGGGGAAAAGAAACGGAAGCAATAGTGCAGCACTTTAGCGCAGCGCGAAACTCCAGAAGAGGCCTCGTGAATCGGCCGAAAGTTGCCACTAAAGGGAGGTTGCCGCCAATCTTCCGAGTACTAACCTATACAGTCAAAAGGAACGAATTGCAGGACTCTGTTTTTACAATAACCAAGGCAGGTCACCTCGGCGAGCACGGCTTTAGGTTAGGCGCATCGAAAAAACTACGTCACATAATAGTCTTCCTGCGGATCAGTCATGACTAACTTTCAGTGTGGCTAGTTTTCTGCACTTAGTTTGCGTATACATGACGCGCAAAATAATTCAACGCAGCATGCCTGAATTTTATTTTTACTTGATAGCAAATTTTTTTTCTCTACATATTCGTTGAGGAGTGTGATGTGTCAGTTGGTTCAGCCGTTTCATTTTTCATGCTGTATTGCGTTTTGTGCGGTGCGTTATGATCTTGTCAAGCTGCACTTCTGAAGTCTTGCCCTCTCCGCATTTTCATAAAAGCCGACCCCAAAACTTTCTCTAGTACAAGCTTTGAGAGCGGTAGAAAATCGGAAAGCCCTGCACATGCATGCACTTTGTGCAGCGGCAAATGTGAAAAAAAAAATAAAATAGACGGACGCTCAGATTGTCTGATGCTATGGAATGCGTAATCAAAATGCGCTTTCAGCATGGTGCTTTTCCTATTTGCCGCATCCCATTGCATGGAAGCTGTGCAAATTAATTAAACATTACGCCATGGCATGCCGCGTATGATCAGCCGATGACGCGCTCTTGCTAACGTGATGTCATCGTGATCCGCTGACGTGCGCTCGCTTTCGGCTCCGCTTTCCCTCTCTTCGCACTAGGCGCTCGCTTGGGGCGTCGCAGTGCCCGCCGCTCTGCCTCAGCCGATGCCGATTTTCCCTTTCGACTCTGGCCGGGAGAGCGGTTCTCGCGCTCGGCTCACTGCAGGCGCCGCATGCCGCAGTCGGCGGCCACGCAGACACGCGCCGGCATTTTCGCGTAACGGCACTCGTACTGCTTACGCGGTGAATAAAAAAAATAATTTGAAATGTGCCCAGATATATGCACTCGCGATAAGCACACGCGTCAAGAGAGCCCACACCTGTTAAAACTAGAGCAAAGTATTTTTCGTAGCGCACTATGGGCACGCACTGCGCCACTTATTTGTGCAATGACATTCCTCGAATAAGCGTTGAATGACGGGGTAGGTAATTTGTGCGGCGTTATTCCCAATAGAAACACTTTAACAATGTACGATTGGAAAAGAGCACTCGTGGCGTTTTTCTGCTTTCATCTCATAAAATGCGGTCTAATTTAGCCACCTGGGAGTTGGCTTCTGTGTCCCTGTTACAGAGGCCGTCAATTGGGAAATACTGCCCTCGCTGAAAGGTGTACAGGCAAACGTGAGCGGCATTCTCGCGACCGTTCCGCCCCTCCGTTTAGGCTAGAGCTTCTTTCGAACTAGTTGCGGATGTACACCGAGCTTTCTCGCGGCGAAAGGGAATGAGAACAGGGTGCACCTTGAACATGGAAACCACCAGGCCGAGCGTGAGCCCCCACACGCGAAGCGTGTTGTCCTCGGAGCCGGAGACGACGAAGAGACCATTGGGCGCGAACGCCAAGCAGGTGATGGCGGCCGTGTGGCCGTCCAGGTTGGTGTGCGCCTCGCCGGTGCTCATCTGCCACACCTTGAGCTGGCCATTGCGCGACCCTGCATCCAAAGGGTTGGTGCATGACACGCTAATCTGCGGGTGAGGTTGAAACTGTTCTAAGCTACAGGAGGGCTGGCTTTGTGTAGCACTGCCGGAGACTGCTCCACCATAGCGACACTTAGATAACGAAGTAAGATTGACCTGCTGTGGCGCAGTTATCTGTCAACACTTGTATAAGCGCCCAAAAATGTCTCTAGCCGCCACCGGCGCCACTTGTAGTCTTAGTGTCACGAAGGTATTTGAGAAAAAGTGTGGGAGCTTCATTCCGAGCTGGCCGGTTCGTTCACAGCACTGGATTCCTGCGGCCCTTGTAGCAAGCAGAGAGGGCAGTGTCCGTCCATGCTAGCAGCCCGATCCTACGACAGCAGTGCCGTTATCATCGTGATTGTCCGTGTGCAAGCATACAGAAGAGCAAAGAGAGCTCACAGAGCGTAGGAGGAAAAACAGCTATAGAAGGGCTGAACTCGGCGCTTTCGTATTGCAAAACGCAACGGAGTTGCAGCTACGTTCTCTGGCACCATGACAGCACATGAGGACACTGTGGCTGGAAATTGGTCACTCCATCCGAGGAAGTGTTCTGGAGCTTGAATACGACGAGAGGAACTTTATCTTCAGAAATTATACGAGCAACGTGAGTCAGAGGCCTGAGGCGTGCTTACCGGTGACAGCTACGCTGCCGTCTCTGGAGAGAGCCACACATGAGACGGGGTCCTTGTGAACGTCCACTTTCTTAGACTTGGGCTGCGGGTGGCACATCTCGCTTTTCTTGAGATAGAAGTTCCACACCACAATCTTGTTGCCGGCCGCCGTGATCAAAAATGTGTCCCTACTTTGAGCCTAGAAAGAAGGTGACAGGGCGAAGCTATTATTACTCCAAAGAGAAAGATTGGCATCCCCATGAGAATGGCTGCAGTTATTTCATTCATGGCAAAAGACAGGCTGGACTAGAGGGCAGCGGAGGACAGTGTGGGAGGGGGATCAGATAGGAGGATGGTTTGTGTACATTAACAGCCCATCGCCTTAGCTATGTGCAGCTGTCCACTGGCCAGTATTTTCCAGCGCTAGCTGTATTAGCCTGGTATTAGCCGTCGTAAATATGCCGGGAGATTTTTTTTTAACGCTTACAGATCTTTGTTTTTTAAAAAAAATACGAGAGATACATCGGTGCGGTCTGTGGAGGTGGATTGTACAGCAAGGCGGATATTATGTACGTAATGGGCCTCCACAATTAGACAATTAATTAACTAAAATTAAATAATTACGTTTCTATTTTGGACTTTAAGGGTGACGTTTATATTGCGATATTGAAGGCCTCGTCTTCAAGGATGAGCTAGTTTTAAACTTAAATTTTCTTAATCGGCAAAGTGGTTCGGAATATCCAACGTCAAAAATACGCATCTGAAAGCTCGTTGATTTAGTTGTCCTGCATTGCATATTTATAAACTGGCTTTGCAGCACCTGGTATCATCGCTGAAATTCAGTCAACTACTCCTACATCAGCAAATACACAAACGGCGTCTATATTTGATGCATAAAAAATGCGAGCGACGCAATGCCTAGCGGGAGAGCGAATTCAACGAGCTTTCAAGTGCGCATTTTTCGCAATCGACATTTCACTCGGCTGATTAATAAATGTTAGAAAGAGGGCTCACTTTTTAAGTTTACGGCCTTCAATTCCACAATATAAACTTGCTCTCTAAGATTGAAAATAGAAAAGTTGATTAGTTAATTTTAGTTAATAAATCGTCCAATTATTGATCTACTTCGGGTACACAATGTCCGCCTTGCTGCATAAGCCACCTGCACCGACCACATCGAAGTATTTCTAACAGTTTTGAAATAAAAATCTCTAAGCGTTAAAAAAATTACCCTGTTCCTGCATATGTACTACAAGGCTGCCGGCTCTGGCACGGCCACCATACGGCCAGTTTACGTAGGACTCCACCCTCCGGTGAAGGCCAATTTATGCGACCGAATTTGAAGCGGAGGCTCTATTCCAGACTGTGATGCGGAGTATGCACTTCCCCTCAGCCACGGATCCCCGCCCATTCATTGATAGGCTACTGAGGCTATTTGTGTTTGTTCAGTGGCAGTGGCAGTCAAGCGTGGCGTGGACCGTCATTGTGTTTATTATTTCGCGAACCACCCAGTGCTCATCACTTGTCGCTGAGAGTAAGAGGCTATAATTTTTTTTTGCATTCCACTCACACCTGCATTAAGGACGCGTAAGGGAATATTTGTTCAGGAACAGGCTTTCCTGCCAGAAACTGAAACCTCACGACTCACGCTAAATTAGCAGCATTTCTACTACTAGGTCATTAGGCTGCTTACGCTAATTGTTAACCAGAGCCGGAGGTAAACTGTTAACCGGTAATTGTTAACCAGAACCAGAGCTGGACACAGGGACTTAGCAAAGCGCCAGCGTCTTTAATGGAGGCCACCCGCCCAAGGCGCAGTCCCTTCGCCACGGGAGGCGTATACGGACGCACCTGGATGGCTGCCACAGGGGAGTCCGGGTGCGCGGCCAGCGTCTGCACCAGCCTCGCGGAGTGGACGTCGAAGACGAAGGCCTTGCCGTCGCGCGTGCCCAGCACGCAGCGGCAGTTGTCGCGCGCGAATGCGAGTGCGCTGACGCGGCCGGCGTAACCCTGCAGGCAGTGCACATCCGAGCCGGTGGTGAGCGAGCGCACGCGCACGCACTGGTCGGCGCAGCCCAACAGCAGGAAGGTGCTGTCGCCGGAGATGCTCATCCGCTCCACGGCAGCCGGCAGCGACAGCGTGTTGAGCAGCGTGAACGTCTCCAGGCACCAGATGCACACCGTGCAGTCCGACGAAGCTGCACCGCGAGACGAGGGTCACAAGCTCTGAGCCGGTCGCATGGCTGGGCTCGGGTGCGCAACGATTTGTTTCGAGGGGACATAGCGGTACACATCACATGGAGCCATGCTCAAAAAGTTATTTTTTAGTGAAATAGAAGCATTCGCTAATACACCGACATGCGATCGTTCGCTTCATCTGGATATAGACTCTCCCATAAAAGCGCAACGTTGCTGTGGTCCCGAGACCTGGCAGATACCTCCGAATATCTGTAAGGGCACACGGCTGACTCTTGCAAAAGATCGTGTCGGCGGCCGCATGTTCCTTCAGTTTGTTGAAAAAAAGCGGCGCACTGCTGGCAATTCACCAGGCACTAGACATGGTGCTCAACCCTTTCCCTATAGCGAGAAATAGCCAAAATTGTATAAGTAGTATCAGAATTTCTTTTGCTTTCAGCACATCTCATAATTTATTTTTATTGGGGCAATAAGTGATGTATTTTCAAATTGGCGAACTTTGTTTATTGGTCAGAATTACTGAGACAGAAATAACGAAAATAACTGATATTATGGGCCTCTCCGCATAGCGCAACCGCTCTCTGGCAATTAAGCCAAGTGTGTACTCATCGAAAAGAAGCCCAAGTCAGTCCCCAGCCCTGTACACATCGGCTGGAGCTTTTCTATTCATATAGTTTGGCTAAACTAGAAATGAGACGGTGCGAAAGCAGATTTAACTACATGGATGAAGGACGGTACTTCTCTTACGGGCTGAGTCCACAAATAAATAAATAATTTGTAAAATCATTGATCTTACAGCATTTGTTTGAAACAATGTCACCTTCGGGCATTTTTGAACGGATATCTACACCGCTATCTTTCGGTGAGGAAGTTGAAAGCCTGCGTCTCTATGCATTTACTTTCACTCTCGGCGAACAGGCAGCGATTTGCCTCGCGCCAATGTCATTGTGACCTGCAAAATGCAACCGAAAGATACAGAACGGATCACCTTCTGTCACCTGGTTTTAACGATTATAATCATAACCACAATGGCGACTCAAGCTCGTCACAGGATCACTGTGAGATGTGTATAAATAACTCGCCATGACGGACAGACTCCTGTGTGTTAGCGAAAGGGTAGCGGAAGAAGTGCATCTGCAGAGGTTATCCTGGAATGCCAATGCATAACGACGTCGGCAATATATAGCCGACGGAAAGGTCACCGCCATGTGTCTGTCATTCGGACAGATCTTCCCTCGGCTTGTTAATTGGAAGAACGGTGCTTCAGATCTTCCAAGCACCAGGGTTCATGCAAATTCCCGAAAGTAACTGAGAGCCTTGAACGGATGGGCTCAGTTTCCGCTCGCCGTCATGATCGAGCTGTAGCCGTTAGCTATTGCGAATGGCCAGTCCTCACTCCCTGCCTAATCAAGGAGTACTCGTATGTAAGATGAGGGCCGCGAATACGATGACCATGCGTCTTCGTACATGAATCAGTTGCAGACTGGCCGGCAAGCTCTAGAACAGGGGGGGCCCTATCGATTAGAGGGACATCGGGTTATTCTTTCTACGAGTTTAAATATCACTCGAAATTGAGATATTTTTCACCCAGTGTCTGTTCCATGAGGACACCGTCTTTTTCTAACCATAAACTAGAAGCAAGGATAGCGAAATGTTCCCTCTGACGCCAGGTCACTATGCAGCGAAGAAAGTATGAATATATGGCATAAACTGCACCGTCGGTGACCGCTAAACTATTTTGCACAGATGTTTGTGTGCATTTAGAGCGTGACTGAGTAATTCACTTCGATGGAATCAGAAATCTGGGCAACAATGGCCGCCGGCATGTGCACAAAAGTATATTGTTAAATAAATGAAAAAAAAAAGTGGTTCGGGATAAAATGAAGAAATTTCAGTATTAGCAATGTAACTCTACTATACTTGACTCAGCCATTTTTAAAAAAAACAAGGAGCATATCTCGCAAATAGTCTGTAATATCATATGCCATACGAAAATCTTAAAGCAAGCTATTCCTGCCCATTGCTATGCTTCCCGACAAGATTCATAACGAGAAAGTGCTAGCACAGGTACCGTAAGAAACGCGCACAGCAGCGCAGAGGTGGGAGTGCAGTTGGCGAGCGGAGCCAGTGCTGCTATGTGGCCAGGAGTGGATATACGAGCGGCATGAGTCGCCCCAGCTGCGTACACAACCCGACATCCTTTGGCACTTCGAGAGATCGACGTCACGGCGCTGTAAGGACACCATCGAGCTCATCCGTCGCGAGGCGCATTGGCACGGACACGAAGCGAAGAAGCGAAGAAAGAGCGATAAATATCTGCAGGTCGCTCGAACTATATTTATTCAGTTCATAGAGCGAACTGAGCCAAGCATTTAAGGAAAACAAGGAATAAATAAATAAATCTAAAGCACAGATTCTAGCAGTCGTCTAGAAAATGCCGAAATATTTCTTAATTTGTACCATCTGTATTAATTAGTTAAAACTTCATAAACTTATACAAAGAAATTAGAAAATTGCCGAGCGTTGACAGCGGCCACGCATGGAGTAGTTTTAGTTGCTTAGCTTCAATGCGAAAGTACGTGTAGCGCTCTGAAGAAAGCAGATGATATTTTAAATGTTTGAGGCAGAGCGAATTTGCGCACGAAAAAAATCCGGCAGAGACATTTAAGACTGCTTACTTGTGGAAATCCGAAAGCATTACTCTGCCTGACCGCGTATGAAACCACCCGGCACGCTGTACGACGAACGGCTGCATCACAGTTTTGATATGAAAGTCTGGGAAAGAATACAACTGAAGGTGCATATGCCTTCGCTTCAAATCCCTAGCCTCCTTCAAAATCCCTAGCTTCAAAAGCTAGCCTCCAACTTGAGTAGCACATGTAAGATATATGCAACGAGAAATCGTATGACGCCATACGGAACGCTGTACGAAAAACGGCTGCGCCACAATTTTGGTACAAATGTCGGGAAAACTGGCGCCGCATAGAGGTCGGCCAGCGATGAGTACATATAGACGAACGACATGAAATAGGATTGCCTGAAGTGGCGGTGCTCGGCTTCCTGTGTGCCGCTTGATGACGTCATCCTATTTTTCTTGCCGTCGCTGGGACTTTCAGTACCATCTGCTTTCGCATTGAAACAAATAGCGCGAGTATTGAGCATCCCACACATGGCAGCGCGCCTGTTATGGCTATCTGCATGGCGCGCACAAGTTCGCGCGGCTTCATTCGCTATCAGCGCGCACAAGCGGCCGCATTCTGCACGCCTCTTGGGTTTCGCCATGCTTTCTCCAGAGCACAAAAAGAAAAAAATGGTTCGAATGAAGCTAAGTTTCCAGAAATTACGTCACTTGTGCTTTCTTGTGAAAGTCTAGCGAATTTCGGCATTTCGTATTAACCCAGTGGTTTGAGGTTAATAAAGTAACTACACAGCCGTAATCAATTAGCTGATTTATTGAAAAACTACGCGGAAATAACACAGACCAGCTTGTACTAGGCTCTGTTTCGAAGCCAAGTTTTACTACCGCAACCAGTGTCTGTGTTTTAAAACCCTTGGTTCACGTTAGCAGGGACACATCTAGAGCCCATTGGTGCCTTTGCCATTTTTTTCTTTGAGTGACTCAGCCCTAACGATAGAAACAACGAGAAACGCGCGTCTGATATTACCTTGGAAGGTAATTTTCTTCTAATGAGCCATTGCTTTTTTTGCGCCTCGCGGTTGGCAGACATAAAAGGAGAAAAAAAAATGCTTTCAGGAGGAGTGCAATATTCCTAAGCGCTTGAGCAAGAAAAAATAAAGCAGAAGGAAAGCGGTATCTTTACTGCTGAAAAGAACAACATAAAAACTCAGTCTCTCCATGGCGGAAATTTGCAGGCGATTGGTAGAGAAGACATTATGTTGGAGAATATTTTTCATCCAAAAAAGTATGACGATGGTAGATGAATAACAACTGCACAGAGGTACACATTAATAATAGTTATGCTATCGGCGCCATTTAAACAAAAGATGACGGAAGGAAGAGAACAATGTTTAAGAAAAGCAAACCTTTTCGAGTTACGCCATTTCAGTGCTTCAAAACTGCTTAATATCACACACACAAAAAAGCTTCCTGACATCGTACTAGACTAAATCAACTGCAGGGACGGAGAAATTGTTTCAGTGATCGACTACTTTCGGTTTATTTTGCTCACGAAGAACAGCAGGCAAGAAGAAATGCAGACATAAACGACTGATGAAAAGAAGAGCTGCATTCATCTCTATTTCTTGTGCCGCGTTGCGTACATTCTTGCACGCTGTTATTCGTGGGCAAAATGGGTAATCAACTGACCCAAACTGCCGCACTATTGAACCCCGTTTCCTATTTATACTATCTCTCACCAATGCAGGCTGCGTTCCAAAAAAGATCACTCCATTCTCTTCCACAGACAGCTGCAGCCGTTACTTCAGTCAAAAGCTATACATACCGTCTTGAATTCTAGTTCAGCGCAACTGCCGTTGCTTGCCAAGGTCAATTATTCGTGCAAAAAAGCGGAATTTGTACTGGGTTCTTCGTTTCCGCAGTTTTTTGTAATATTTTTGATTTCGTACATTTCCCGAGCTTTAGATGCAATTTCAGGCAAGTTTTCGATACACGGATGATTTTTAAGTTAGTTTAATGAAATGGAAACGTGCCAATTACCAGGACACTGCTATGAAAGTTTTAACTACATTTAGACCGTACAAATATCATTATGAAGAGAAGGAGGAGAAGAAGGAAAGGTGGACGAAAAGGACATATTTAACTGATATTAAATGTTATTTTTTTAGCGTGTTTATTACCGTGCGTATTGGCTGCTTTTGCGCATGTGAGCCCACTGTGCAAGCGTGCGGATACCATCAATAAAACCGGTTGCGAGTTAACGCTTGTACCATCCCTTTTCTCATGCTCTTCCTATCACGCCGCGTCCGTTCCAGAAAGGCGGGAAACAAACCAGCTACTCGACTGTGATCAATAGCAGCATTAACCAGGGTGCCGGACGCTAAGCTAGGCGGCTGCCGCCGAACGTGACGCACCAGTGGCGAAGATGTCGTCGCCGCGGTTGACGGCCACGGCGCTGACGACGCCGCGGTGGTTCTCGAGGCGCTGCACCAGCTGCCCGGTGTCCAGGCGCGCCACCACGACCACGCCGATTTCGGAGCCGCTCAGCACCAGGTCTTCGGCGTTAGTGCACGCCACACACAGCACGCCGGCCACGTGATGGCTGCATCAGACACGGAGAGATGAAGCCCGCCTTCGCGACCTTCCCCATATACCTCTCACAGTAACCAGTTTATTGAACACTAGCCACAGCGCTTTGACGCTTTACTGCTCCTGACGACGTGCAGCATTTGTTCCGAAGTTGTGTTTCGTATGCAAGGAACAATGGGACACGATGCAAAGAGGAAAACATTGCTTAGAATGAGCCTACCCAGTGGAATTTCGCACCTGAGAATTAAAGTTCTGGTTCAGGCTAGTTTGTTCATGTTGAACTGTTAGAAACAGCGCAAAGAGGACGTGAACGACGAAAAGGAACGTTTACAGACAAGACAGCGCCCGACCTGTCTGTAAGTGTTCCTTTTCATCGTTCACGTCTTCTTTGCGCTGTTTCTAACAGTTCGCATCTGAGAGCTTGCGTAGATGAGTCCACTGTGAAAAATGAGCCAGTTGGTTTATTTGCAGATCACAAGACAGCGATCATGCCCCGAAACGTTTTGTTGTAGGTTCATTAAGACTCTATTCTTTGTTTTTACATTTTATTCCACAGTTCTAACCGCTCACGGCGGTCTAATACGCATCGAAACTTCAAAACAATCTTGCCCGGAGGAGAAATGATATTTCAAGTAGAAGCTTAGAAACTCCTGTTCGTGCCACACATCCTCGGGGTCAGCTTTTCAGAAACGCAATGGCAGCTCTAAAAATGAAAACTTGATGTCGACACTGCTGCAGGCACCGTAGCTGCAGGCACCGAGCTGCAGGCACCGTATGCTATCGGGTTGCTGGGAGCAGCGAAGGGGAAGGACAAGAACCAAGGAGAGTAAGTGCCATGCAGGTAAAGTTCGCCGCGGGGCAACGAACGTAACCACCCGTGAGCCTGAACCTATAGCCTCGAGTGCAGGCTCACCTGAGCCTCCTTTGAAGTTCGCCGGTGGCAGGATCCCAGACGAGCACGTCCGTGTCCTCGGATCCGCTGAGCAGGTGCAGCCCCGAGGAGGACATGTGCAGGCAGGTGATGGCGGCCTTGTGGCCTGCACGCGACAACTGGTGGTGTAAGTGAGGCCAAGATCTTGCTCTGCAGCTCTTTTTGCCAGCTGCGCACCGTGATTACAGCACCCGCATACATAGTTCACGAAAAAATGCATAATCGCTAGAACCTCTTCACTTGAACGAAACTTCATATTCGACACCCCAGAGCGCTGTGGTGTGCGGACATCTTGAGGAAAGAGGGAAAGGAAACGAGAAGCCCAAACGCTAAGCTACTAAGGGATAAAAAAAAAAAAACGCTTAACATACTGGTTCTTTAGGGGCTCTTCTCATGGAACTACAAAGACGGAACAGAAACAACTTTCTAAAGGAATGCTTCTCACCGAAACCGGGAGCCCTGTCCGATGCCGCAACTGACCCTGGCATTTGTCCATAAGATAATATTTGAAGATATCAAGTATCTAACTCTTCGAGTCAACTAACAAGAAATATTCGATTAAAAAAAAAACAATCGCGCAGCCCCCAGCAAATGCCTAAGTGGCATCGTTTTTTTAAGATCACCATTGATCGCAAGCTTCAGGTGCAAAGCACCAAGCTTAGCACGTAAGCAGTCTTAAAAATAGAACATTTGCTTCACGCATGTGAATGTAAATCATTATAATGGTGCAGCTACGCATCTAGGCGCATATTTTAGGGAAGTTATTGTACTAATGAATAGTGAGTGATTTTTCTGAGCATTACAGAAAGGAAAAAGGCGGAAAACAAAGTTATAATGCAAACATATCGCATATTAAGGTATAACGCTGTGCTTTGGAGTAAGATATTGTATACACGGAAGAGTGTGCCACACCTCAAGGCCAGAAGAAATATTAGCCGTTCCAGTTATGTTGCATTTTTCTTTACTTCATCCGTCAGTGACACAGGAGACTCGATGACTCTTCCACGGCCGTAATTCACCCGCTAGCAGGGTTCGCGGGTGAGCATGCACTTAAGCGCTTCTGTAGATATGCGGCAGTGGCTTCAGTCATGCCACAGCAATGTTGCACACACGCCCGGAAGACTGCGGAAAACAGACTGTTGCCTGTTATCTAACCAGCTTCGTTTTTGAGCCATCAGTCCATCCGTTCAGCGCATACTGGCATGCGTTGATGATCAGCAACAAATGGCAACCCCGGCCACCAAGGCTGCCAGATGGCTGCAGGAAGCGGGAGAGAGGGGGGGGGGGTTAGAGTGGGCTGGACCGTTCGCTGTTTGCTGGCAGTCCAGACTACATCTTGGGGACTCACGAGTACAACAAATCAACGTTGTTGGACGTCGGCGCCATACGAGAGTGCGGATGCCGTGAAGAGACTAATTCATGCTTGAATGTCTTTGCACGACAGAAGAAGCGCTGGTGGTTGCTGGACAAAACTTAGCATCCGAAACAAAGCAGCGAGCGACCGCTGCGAAATAGAGAATGCGGTGTGCCAGTCGTGCGAAGTCGTCAACGGATAGGAAGTCGATGGCAGTTTTGAATGCCAGTAAACTGGCCAAGTTTTAAGTTTTAAGTTTGAAGTTTTAAGCGTAGGAGACAGTCGGTGAACTTCAGTCGCTAGATTTCAAAAGTTGGCGCTCAAGTCACGAGAGAACCTCCGTGCAAGAAGGACCCCGACGGTTGCCGAGGAGGAAGCCGCAGCACCTCTTGGGGAGGCGATCACTTCTGTGAAAATTGCCAGACATTGGCCGACGAAGTGTTGAAAAACGGCGCCGAGTGTTACGGTAAGGCCGTAAGCCTGACGAACGCCTGAGGTGTGCAGGAAGATGTCATGCTTTTGTCAGAGCCCATCTGATGCTAACCGGCGACGGACGGGCGCTGGCCTTGGTATAGCTATTGAGCAGGCCGCGCTTGGGTGTTTTTCCGACACGCTCAAGGACTTTCAAAAGAACAACGCCAGCAGCGTTGGTTTCTGCGTAAGTTTCGGCGTTTTTTTCTTTCAGGTTTTTGGGTCAGGATCATCACGCTTTTGGGAACAATGTTTGATTGAAGCTCCCAAGTATGGAAGCTGAAAGTATTTCACCTTAAAACGTGCGCACTGCGTCTCTCCTTCCTGCGTTAAAAACTAGCTGTCTCGCTATTAGTCGCCACACAGCGCGGAGAGGAAGTAATTTTGGAAACGGGTCTTTTGATTTAAGTTTAATTTGCACCGTAAACTGCTAAACCATTCAACAGGGCAGCAGATATTGCAGCTTTCTTCAAGACTTAATTTTACGAGTTGGGAGCTGTCACCGAGTTCGAAGACAAACTTCGACTACAGTCACCTGCCCGTTCTTCTTACCTTCAGACCTGTTTTCATAGTTGTTAAAGACGTGACAGCACCCACTGCTGGGACTCAGTGGTCATGGAGCTCCAGCTCGCGGGTACAATCCCGATCGCCGCGGCCGCGTTTCGATGGAGGCGATGTGCAAGAGTGTTCATGCACTTAAAATTTCGGTGTACGTTAAATAACCGCACGTGGTCGAAATTAATCCAGAGCCCTCGGCTATGGCGTCCCTCACATCGGCAGGGCTGACGCCGTCATCTTATACTGCTTCCCGCCGCGGGATGAACGTGGCTTAAGTCAACTGCTGAGAGCAGTCCCGAATCAGCAGGCGAGTGAGCACCATGGGCGAGAGCTAGAAAGAAGTCAATGGATATTACTTCATTTCCTTTGTCCTGAAAGCATTTTTACTACACCTCAAACGCCTCGGTATGCATTTTTTCCGTCAATAGAGCTTTCGAGACGACGTTCAGTACGTAGACTTTATCGAAGCTTACCCGCTGAGTATCTTTTTCTTTTTTTTTAAACCCTAGACAGCACTTTCTAAACAGACAGCTACAAAGCTTGAACGGGTCGTTCTAGCAGCGAGTTCGGAAACCGGTGTTTGAGGAAAAAAAAAAAGAAAGGCCAAGGAGAAGGCTTTAACAGAGTCTATATGTGCTCTGCACCCCGGACGGCTCTGACTTTACAGACATTTTAATGCCGCAAAGAGAAGTTACGAAAAAAAAGAAAGAAAGAATTTTTTTCATTTGTCACAGCAATATTGTAAAAGAGCGAAGCCTTTGCAGCTCAGAATAAACGTGGATCGAACGCCGTATAAGGTTACGACCTGGAGAGTGATGTCTTGGGCTACCCTCAGTGCTTATGAAATTTGTTTTTATTTCAACAGTTGAGTCTTCATGGCGCTTTCAGCGCGCGTTCGGTATCGTAAGTCGCTTTTCCGGCTCAAAACGCGCGACAAAAGCGGGAATTTTCCGCGCATTCCTCTTAACCACATTTACGAGGGTGGAGTGAGGCAGAACCACACGGAAGGGCAACACTGCTGAAGTCTGCCAGGAGCAAATAGGAGTGCACGGTGGTGCTAAAAATACATTGTCACCACCGCCGTTTCAGCTGCGTAAGACACCGAGGGACAATGCCGTCTGCCAGCGAGCCATGTTGACGCTTAGCGAGTTAACCGCGACGTGGCTGATATCCTTTCTAAAAGCGAACAAGTGCCACAGGTGGCCGTTCGCAGTGTTCTTCCCTTTCGTCCTTCTATATTTAAGTTAAACGCAGACCTCCTTGTCGACGGCGAGACGTGATCAGCAGCCTCAGCAGTTGCTGGAGTTTTCACCTGAGCTTAACCAGCTCTTCTGGCAGTGAGTGGAATGACAAGGCTTGGGAGATTCGCTGTTGCCCAAGGTTAGCTTCTATCCTAGCGGGAACGTCAACATTCTGAACTCCTCGAAGCCTACAGAATGGTAAGAAAGTATCATCCGGACTTAAACTTTCTTGACAGTTTTTGTACGGTAGCCAGTACGACGCGATGTTCTCTATTTACTTCTGTTTTATCTCTCGTTCATGTTTTCGTTTTACTATACTGTGTGCCCTCTTACAAAAAAACAGCCTTCTTCTGTTTTTCGCTGCGAACACCCTCAGGTTATACTTGTTGAGCCATAGAAAAATGGAGGCTCTTGGTAAAATTGGCTGATGTTGAAAAAGAGTGGCAGGTGATGCTCAAAAACTAAGGCAAGAAAAGAAAGGCTAGACGTCCATTGTGCTCGTACAGAGTACTTCAACATTCGTGTGGGTGCCGTTTCTATGTTCCTCGGCTTTAGTTTATGACGTCCTCCTTTTTCCCTTCCGAGCTCATACGTGTAAGCTTACTGTAGGATATATGAACGGGTGACGCAGGTTGGTTTTACATTGCTCTTGCGGCTTACAAATAAGTCGAGCCCATTTATAACGAAGCTGACGGTCACGCGGATTGCGTCCGTTGTATCTAAATTTCGCAGCCAGTGAACTTTTAATATTACGGTCATAAATACGGAGTCACACAAAAGTGGCGTTTATTGCTTTAAAGTGTTTGTTATGCGCACCTGCAAACCCTATCGCGATGATTTCCAAGTTCCCTAGCGCGTTCATGTGCTCCTCGCCGGTGCTATTGTTGCCGACCAGCTGCTTTACGGAAGCGGTACAACTGCGCTGTTGAAGCGTTGAACGCTACTGGCGGTAGGTAAGCAATTCGATGATTATCTTCATCCGAGATTCTCAGGTAAGGCTCTCTTACTCCCCTTTTCGCTACGGACGGGATGTCCAACTCTTTAACACCCCTGGCATCATCATTAGCATCCTGACTACTTCGGCTACTGCAGTGATTTGTGTTGAATTCTTCGGCTATTTTAACTATCCTATCCAGTTTCATGAAGTGGCTTACATTATTTCATCGCCTGCAAAATAATGAGACCTGGACCGGGACGTCGGCACCTGGTCGCCCAATTGCTATCAACATGCGATCGATATGACGCATCGCCGATAGAGCACCTTGAGCGCGTGTATGGTGCCCACAGGTCTAGTGGCTGGATCCTGAACGTCGCATTCGGTGGCAACAAAAGCATGGTTGCCGCATTCAGTGAAGGTAAGACGTGATGCGCCACATAGTTGTCGAGCACGAGCTGCCCACTGTCTTAACAGCGAAAGCTGTAATAGCTTTGTACAAGCCTTTTATTAGAAGCATTTCAGGGGGTACAATAGCAGCCGTGTAACGCGTTACGCTTAACGAGTTGGGTGGACATAACCGCCACGTACCTCAAAGCGCGATTGAAGTGTCCATTGACCAAGTGAGCCAGTTATGCCCCTTTTTTTCCCTCGAAACGAACGCAGGGTTTAGACTGCGAATAAGAAAACATTGGGAACTAGACTATTTACTTCGTGCAAGCGTGCCCTGGATTCTGTGAACTGTGCCAGGAATGTGATCGAACCGAAGGCCGCAATTGGAGGAAGGCTGAGCATGCATGTGACCGTATATAGACGCCAGAACGGGCCTAGGAGACGCCCAGCCGGGCAGTCGCCTGTGAAACGTCAAAGTGGGCCTGCCACTCCAGACCTCTCGGCCGCTAATGCCAATCAGCTTTCGCTGATTAATGCGTTAAGCCGGTAAGCTTAAATCTAATAATTTTTTTCCCTTTCTGTCACGGTCGAGCTCAACAAGTGGAGTGGAGTAGGTTTGCTTTGAACTCTGCCCATGACATTATAATGCCTTTTTTTGCACCCACTGCCTTTTTCCTTCAACTTTATGCGCTACGCCCAGCCGGCACAAACGCACGCACGCACCGCAACGCGTCGGTAGTCACTTGGCCGGAAATAATGAACAGCTTCGATGCTACTTTTCTTATTGCTTTTTTAGGGGGTCACCACGTTCTTTCAGAGGAGGGCAGACGTCTGAGGGGTTTGGAGGCGCCCTTCGGTGTCTGCGGGTGTGAGAAGCGCGTGTATCTTTCGTTTTAAGCGAGTAGTGCGGCCATGGCAGTTGGTTTTATCTGAGACTCAGTGCCTTTGGTCTAATGCATAATTCGGCAGTAACACTGCCCTGGTTCGTAATGAGCGAGCGTTCGTTATAACTGCGGCCGTTATAAGTGTGTGCGACTACACTCTGGTTTTTCATGCGCAATTGATTTAATGCTTCAATACGTGATCCGGAGAGCCCACCTTACAATGAAACATACGCCCAAGCCGATACGCATAACTTTTGAACGCAATAATATACTATCGAATGTAAGGGAATGACAAAAAAAAACAACAACAACAAAGAAGCGAAGTAAAACAAAATGTGCACTTAAAACATGCCTTGCAGTTTCAACAACTCATTTCCGGAGAGGGAGGTTTTTCTGCGACTGAAGATTTTCACTCCCCGAAGAAGAAAGAACGAACGGAGGTGGCGAAAGCATCGTTCAAAGGAGCAACTGAGATTTACGCGAAACGCGCGGCCGCCTTCAGAATACATGCGCGGAGGAAGTTTCAATAGCAGACGCTCGCTCCATGAACATCCTTTTTATCCTCGCCGAACAAAACACCCACAAGCAGTGTTCGCTACACATACGAACTGGAGCGGGGAAAATGTATAAACGTCTACGTCGTACACAGACGCGTAGCTAGACGAATGCGCGTCGGAACTGAAGACAGGAAACTCGCAACCAAAACTGAGCAACTGCGCATCAGTTTTTGCGATCAACGTGTGCAGTAAACTTAAGAAATAAACGTAGTAACAAGCCGAGCGCGTGGGGAGGAGGCAGAAAGAGACGCACAATGGGGCCTAGGAATTGTCCCATCGATCTTCCCTTCGGCTCCGGAGCGCACGGCCTTCCGCTCATACGCGGGGCGGCGAACAGCAGCGAAATGCGCCTACGGCAAAAAAATTCGCTATCCGCGATCCTCCTGACAAAGCAATCTCCGATCGGAGAATGTTCCGGAGGCAGGCAATCGCGAGCTCCGCTGCTCGGAGTGCATCTGTTATTTTGTTTACAGGGTGTAGGGGGATGCAACGGGAAACGTGCAATTGATGAAAATTTCGTACAGCCTCAGCAGAGTACGTACGCACCGTTGTACGGATGCGCGTTACGAGCGGAGCTAGAGGGCAACGCACACAGACAGGAGAACAAGGGGCGCAAGGCAGAAGCCCGCGGAGACGGCATTCTATCGGGGCGGGCACGATCTGCGTGGGGGTCGTGATCTAACGAGAGTCGGTTCCTGCGGGGACGACCAGGTTTTCGAAGCAGAGCTCAGACAGAGAAAGAAGCTGCTCGCGGAAGACAGTGGCATCTAGTTGGGGAAAGGAAGCAAAAGGTAGAGAAAAAGCTCACACCCCTCGACTCGGTCAAGGGGCGCTTACTGGTGCGATGATCAGAAGACGAATGCCTTATAGAGCTGCTGGTGAATACAAGCGACGACAGATATGCGTAATTTTCTGGCTCTAGCCTTCGACACGCGGGCGCCAGCGCTTCAGCTTACTTTAGCTAGAACCGCGGTTGCCTGACACAGTCCAGCTGTCGTACCCGTTGACGGTCATCGAAGTTTAAGTTGCAAAGAGTAAATGTAAATTGTTTTACGAACGGTATTTTCCGATTCCATGGACAGAATTAGAGCCGCATATGCAAGCGACGAGCGCCTTTTTTGCTGCCTTTGTGCTAGTGCACATTCCACTTCCAGAGCTTTCCGGCTGCGGTTATGAAAAGGGAAAACTAGTCACAGTTAAAGAGAAACATTTCAGGCTGCGTGACCGAAGTTCAACCTGAGTAAATACATTTCAGGGTATAACGACGAGCCCTGCTGCCTTCTGCTGCCTGGAAGCTGTTGTGCGACCATGCCAACTAAAGTGCGCCAGTGTGTCCCCTGCTTGTCATAAAATAATACATTAGTTCTAGTGAGGCAACGGTTATAAAACATAGTGAAAAAATGTCGGAAGCTATTAGAAGCTGCAGGAAAAATCGACGGCTTCTGGAGGCCTTTCCTCTCCAAGAATGCCCTACGGTTTCGGATAAGCAAGTAGGTGCGCCTTGAGCGATTGGAACACAGTGTTCAGCAGAGGTGAGATTTCTTACTTCTTGCTTGATAGATTTTTGCCTCGGAATTAATCGAGGAAATCTACTTTGAACGCTGATGAATCCGAGCGTTGGGGTTGGTGCAACATGTGGGCGCATCGTACGCCTACGGGAGGAGGAGGCTTGGAGGGAAGGGAATACAGGACGGAGGCCCTAATGAGGTTCAAACGGGCCGGCTTTCTAACCTAACTGCTGCAGAGACGAGCTACGAAATTATGTTCACCGCCGCGTTAAGTAACACCATCAAATACATTTTTGAGATACTGGCCATTCCCGAGATACAACACTGGCTTTTCAGAAAGGCAGTGTCCTGAAGCATGACTACGTTTCTGCATATTTGGCTCACAGCCAGTGCAATAACTTTTGCTTCGGTCAAATCTCTGCGCTAATTACTGGAAACAGCACTAGAGTCCGCAACGAATACTTGGCGAGTCTTTAGAACCGTCACTGCCAAGTGCGTAGCCAGTTAGAAAATATTTTGCAGGACAAACAGAATGGCCTTCGGTACGGACAGCTCATAGAAAAACCGTAATTGTCAGGATATACAGCGACGACAGCTGTAAGTCAAAAGGACCAGGTGAATGGGTCTAAGCTGTGCGTTTCTTGGGGGCTACCACTCAGCCATACCAGATGGCGCTAGCGGACTTATGCCAAGTGCTGATGGCTATGATTCGGCGTGGCCCAGCATGTCACGTTGCCGACGAGACACATTACTTAAAAGTTTTGTTTAAATTGATACCACATAATATAGTGAAAGTAACCGCCCGGTTAGTATCCAGAGAGATGAAGATTGACTAAAGCACGCTAGGCATAATGCTGGGAGGACGAAAAGGAGACACTGTTTAATGCTCGAGTGAATTAATTTCATGGCAGCCAGTTAAGTCTACGAGCCTTTGAACTTATTACCACGGATGGAAGTCTTCCATAAACTGTACAGACAATTATATACGGTTGAAACTAGGCGAAATAACCACAAAGGAACTTACAACAGAATTTTTTTTTTTTTTGTGATTAACCCAGAGAGACGCGAAAACAGCTCAATGTCGGCGTCAATTCCTGATCTGCTTTGAGTTGCATGCTCAAGGCAGCGAGTCGTTCGTTTTTGTGTCATTCGAGACTAATGTCAGTACTGCGATGAATGCACTGTATAGTCTCTCACTCCTGTGTTCGCAAGCAAGCCAAAGTAGGAGCTGACAGTGCGGCTCAACCCCACTCTGCACGAAGCGCTTGAAAATACTGCTTGGAGAAAAGCGGAAGTAGTATGCACCTCCCCTGCTTAGAGGCTCATGTTAGGTTCCTCACAAGTTGATTCGATTGCAGTGTGGATGAGCGGATTCCTTTGCTCTCTTGTGATGAGACTCAAAGCATAATCTGCATAGAACTGCACAGTAAGTCGACTAGCGCCATTACGCAAGCGTGCGCATCCTGGGGCAGTTAGCTTGTATCCGTACGATACAACTACAGTTACGATAGATTCGCTGACGAAGCTAATTTCTATGCGATACAAGTTAACTTCGTCAAAAAGTTTCCAACACAGGCGCTCACTCGAAGAAGACGCGCGGGCTAGGTCGAAGCTAACAAAGAATAAAGCAAAAGAACGATTCTGATGCCCGCTACAGAAAAAGACCATAAAACTCGGACCTTCGCAGTTTTATGGGCGGCACGCAGGACGCGGCCTACGCGTGCGTAACCTAACCCACTGTACGCACCGGCCATCTGGCGGACTAGCTTCTTGGAGGTGAGGTGGTAGACGGAGACCAGCTTGTCGTCCGCCTCGGTGGCGCAGAACACGTGCTGGCTGTCGGGCGCGGCTACCAACTGCCGTATGGGCGCCGACAGTGTGAGCGAGAGCACCTGCGGCGGTAGCGCCAGGCTGAGCCACGACGTCAGCGGCACCAGCAACGGCGTCTTGGCCTGGCTGCACCAGCTGCTCGCCTGGCTCACCAGGTCCCCCAGCACCTTCGAGTTGCCATCTGCGGGCGAGGGGAAGCTGTTCCGGTCACTGGCACGCTGCGGGCGCCATCACTGCGCGGGTGGCACACGCGCTGGCCGAAGTCTCGCTGTATGGAGGGAACCGCAAGCGAATTCACCCCCCGGCGAAGGACCCAGCTCCACCAGGGTGCGAGACGTACTCCATCCTTGGAGCCTGTTTCGCGGCTCCGGAGAATAACATGAATTAGACAAATTAGCCGCGGAAGGAAAGCTGTCTCCCTCAAAAGGGTGATATGGGACCAGAAAAGTAAGACGAGTCTGCTGGCATAATTTCGACGTGACAGAGCCAGGTTCTCTGCAGTTAGATTCAAAGCATGGTGCGGCTTCTAAGGTGCGAAGCACAAGAGATTAAAGTTTCTTTACACGGTACGTGACATGTGACCGGGCTGAACCATGAAATAAAATTTGTGTCATCACCACTAGCTGTTTCTGTTCCAATCATATCTCAAATAAAATCATTTTCGGATCACCCCAGCCAGAGCATGTGAAATGTGATGATGCATTCGCGGTAACTGCCTTCTGTTTTTTTTTTTTTCAAATTGGGCGCGCTTGTGCTTACGCTCATGCGTCACAACTACCACGGCGTCAAGCCGTTGCGCGACGCACATGTGCCCAGAGTAAAATCACACCCGATGAAGTGCCAGTTTCCGGCAAGCTTCTGCTTCGTGGCAAAAGCTTGCCAACTACCTGATATCTGCTCTCAAGTTCATTACTGCAGCCAAAGCGGCACACAAGTACTGTACTGTTTAAAACTGGGAGGCAACCCGAGTTCCACATGCCTCTGAAATGAGGAACACCGCAGCTCCTGCGACGAAAGTGGCGCTTCTTGTTCCTTCACGAAGCACGCAGCGAACGTGGAGCGTGAGAAACCTGGGATAGCTTCGCTACATTTACGCTAAGTACCCAGCTCGTGTCTCACGCTCTTGCCCGTCCATTCCTAGCTCTCGTGTTTTTTTTTTCTCCCTTCCTTTCCTACAAAAGCACGTGGAAATACCGCATGACAGGGAATCTCCGTCTTCCCTCTCTCATTACTTGCTTCTATTTTTTTTCTCACTTTTAAGTTCTAAGACGCGTGGCGTTGTTACCGTTAATGTCCGGCATGCGAGCCTGTACGTCCTAGTGAATTTTGCTGGACTCAGTTGAGTGACGTGCTTCTGTAGCACTCCCCGTTCTCTTACTCGTGTACGTCCCCCCCCCCCCCCCCCCCTCTCCTTTTTTTTCTTCTCCTTTGTTCAAATCCCCCGTGTCGTCAGGTGCACCGCATCAAATGAGAACGAATCCGCTCTCTAAACACTGCTTTTCGCCCTCCCGTTAGGAAGGCCGCAGTAAAAAAACTGGATCACGGCAGCAAAGCAGCCCGGCTGCCTCTTTCGTGAAGACAGAGGACAAACAGGAAGGCTGGCGAGAGAGGAGGAAAAGTAATTTGTTCTTAGTTGGAACAGCTGGCCGGGCACCCCAGCGAAAGAAAGAAAGAGCGCAAGGAACTGATAAATAGAAAGGAGCCGAAGGAAGAAGAGACGGAGCGAGATGCATTACACAAGCGCTAACTACAGTAAATCACGGACACGTCGCTCCAGAAAATCTCGGCAAGTTTCTCGGATGCCGTGCGAGACACGCTCGAGATTTCGCCAGGCTTCTCGGAATTTGTTTCCATTAGAGCGAACAGCTTTCTGAGCCCAGACCTATTATTTGTTTGCGGGGCCGAAACGAAATGAACGCTGCTCAAAGCCGGCTCAAGTAAGACTACTGTTTATTTTCAGCCCGGCCGCCCTTTCTTTTCTCGCTGGGTAATGGATATAAAATGCGCCGGGGAACGGGCGAGGAAGAGGGATAAGTACACAGTATTGTACATTTCGTAACTGATCCACTTCAAGGATACACGCTCTATAATTAGAAAAAAAAAAGCGATTGTTCGATCATTGATTCTGAGTACCTGCTTAAAAAGCATTAGTTCCTTAAAAATACTCTTGCGCCTCTTCTATTCGTCAAAAAAAAAAAAAGAGGAAGTAATTTCACATGAGTAATTTTAATGGTTTCCTGCTACGAGACAGCACTGGGTTCAACGTGCAGCGTTTATTTTTCAGAGCGTTTCCGCTGCCTTCGGCCCTCTTCTTGCTTTATCGAATTCTTTGCGGAAAAGAATATTAAGACGGCCGCTCGCACGTCGTCGAATAACGAGAAGAGGAAGAGAGCGACCAGAAGGGAGTCATCAGTAAAAAAAGCTGAATTGAATTTCATTGAAAAACGCACGTACGCGTTGAAAAACACAACGAAAAAAAAGGAAACATAAAATGCAAAAGAAATAATAAAATCCTGTTGTATAATATAAAGCAGAAGCTTGTTCAGTAGAGAAGTCTACTTGCACGACAAGACCAGAAGGATGGCCTCTGCTGTCTAGCACGCGAGCGATATATATTTCTTTCTGATGGCTGATTTGCCTTCAGTTTTAAGCATTTCAACAGCTATTAACAATTCTCGCTGTGGACTCGATTTTTTCTTTCTTTTAAGGTTTAAGGGCGCTTTCTCTCGGTCCGACCGACAAAGCTCCGAACGAGTCCGAGCGCTTTCTATCGGTCCGAGCTGGAGCCAGCAGCGGTAAATCAGAAAAGTAAAGCCCCAGCTGCGCGTCTAATTTAAATGACAATCATACTTTTCTCTCATCGTTCGAGCGAACGGGTGGCCAGTGGATGCTTACGTCACATGCAGTCAGTTAGTGGAATAAATGGAAAAAAAAAAAATCAGAAGGTAGGCCGCTCTAGGGCCCGGGAATTTAGCTTGGCACGAAGGAGAAGCGTATAGAATGCGGAAAACCGGGCACCCCCATCTTATGCACGTCATCGCAGAGTCCGGCTGCCATAAAGGCCAGCTGTTCCTGACTGCTGTCAGCCGCTCCTGCTAAGCGCATGCTTTTGTTAAACTGAAATACGGTCTTTCGTACCGTGTTTACGGGAAGAAAGAGCAAATCGAAAAAACAAAAAACAAAAGCTGGATGTCCGAAGCGCGTACACTGAACGAAAATGAAATAAATGTTCCGGCGCGCACTTAGTTGTTGCGCTAGACTTTTACGGCAGCCCAGCGGGACTCAGGACCTCACGCGAGAGGCGATGCCGGTGTGCAATAGCCATAAATGAGGCCAAAGTTAACCCGAGTTTCGCAGGATGCCTTGAAAGGAGCTTGGGTCTTAAGCGTTGGAGACGAAAATAGAGCAGTTTTCCCGAACTAAACTAGTAGTGCTACGTTCACAGAGGACGCGCATGCGCGTTACTTCCACAAGACATGCCCCGTCTCACCGCCGGATCCTTTAGAAACACTTAAGCATTGAGGCGTTTCTTTTACTAAGCTGCAGTGAAGCAGACGCTACAATTTTGGCTTTACACTTCTTAGCTCTTAGATATTGGACGCCTGTGCCATCCAGTGCGGACTGGCAATTGAGTGTGTAAGTGCTGTTGAGGGTGTTTCCTGTGGCAGATGTTTTATTTATTTATTTGTTTATTTATTTTTCCTCCAAGGTACACAGGGCACATTACATGAGGGGTGGGCTGCCAAAAAAATATAAGGTATTGGCATCATGCAAGTGCTGTTCTATATACAAAATGTTTGGTGCAAATGGTGCTTCTATATACATTCATGCATTTGCCTGTACCTGTGTTTTGTCACTGCACGATATTAAATTCCGCTTTGAAGGGTATGAGAAACCAGAAAGAAGTGTTCACAAGAATGTTTCACTTTGGTCACGGCTAAGATTTCGTGGTCTCCAAAACAGCTAGCAACGATTTAAATGAAATATTTGCCGCGCAGTGTGTCTGCTTTCTATGCGGCACAAGTGCTGAACAAAAATTCACTACCCTGTGAACAGTTTATTTCTCTCGCACTCTCCCTCTCTTTCTCTATATCTCTCTCTCTCACACACACACACACGCTCATTCATACAAAACGTACCCGCATAGGGTCGCAGCCAGTTTAATATTTCTGTTGCCAACTGCTGCGGGTCTTGGCTCAAGACGTCGACAGATTGTTTGGTCATGTTGTATAGAAGCTCGATTTCCCAGTCCAGGAGCTATGGAGAGAAAAAAGTACCAAACTTGGTAGTGTCCTCCGTGAAGTAAAAATTAAATAAACAGATCATACGTTGTTACAGCGCTCATGGAAGAGGACAAACCTCGAAGCCATTAAAGATGCGCGGTTTAAAAAAGGCTTCTACCGCTTCGTCTATAATTCGTCGTGAAAGGAGGGGGGGGGGGGGGGTGGCAGGGGGTTGCAGAAATAACTATCAAATGCTTCCAAGGGCGGAAGATACGTGGCTAGCTCCTTCCGGCATCCACTCTTATTTGCAGATATTTGGCAGCACGAAAGCAAACTGAAAGTCAGCGCCACAGATTCTAGCGAATCATTTAGAAGCACGGTGAACTGCAAGTGCAGAAAGTGCACCGATACGCTCCTGTGTGCGAACACGTATCAGATGATCGCGCCCTTTGCGCAGACTTAGCGGCTGTTGCGAGACATTTGAAAAAACAGCGGATGCAATCTTTAAACGCGCTTCTATTCTACTTGGCTGCTGGATTTTGTCATTTTATGCGCTGGCACTATGCAAAAGCCGGGTACAGATAATCGATGCACAAGCATGGGCCAATGAGTAACAAGGTGACGAGTGGCTGACGGCGCCGTGTTCCAATAGAGCATATGTTGCGCCCACTCAAAGCACAACGCGAAATGTGCCAGTGCAGGATCGGTTTGGCTAAATTAACTCGTCCATAGCTGTCGGCGGCTGCCAAACGGTTCAGGGTTTATTAAATCGCCCACTGTTTTCACGGAGTGAACAGCTGCCAAGTTTGCTTTCCTTCCAGCATGACATATTCGAAAACTTATTGCTACGTCACACAAGAGGGTACAAATAAAAGGAAGACATACTTGGGCGCGAACGATTTCCAAGACACTTTTCACATAGCTGATGGAAGCTCCTCTAATGGCGGAAAGTAGAAATTCGAAATTACACACTGCATCTTGATTGAGCCGCTTCGAGTCACCTGTAAACAAAAGAGAACAAGAAAATCCACCTCCACGATATACAAATGTACTTCTACTCACAGTGTCAACAAAACGTTGTGGTCGAGAGAGGATATAAATACAATTGTGACTTATGTATCAAAAAACGCGAGAAACATCGCAGTATAAACAACCTCGTGTTTAGTTAGTTATGACCTGAGTAATTGTTGTACCATTACGCCCCAAATGCTACTACTTTTTTATTACTATGTCACAAACAGGTAATATTTATGTCTTACTGTTTCGTGCTTCTATTTATCTGAACGAAATCTACGATTCAGCGAACCATTTGTGCAATATAAAAGTGAAAAAATGAAAAAAAAAAGTCACCACGACACAGGGGTTCACAGTCACCAGAAGCTATAATGATGCCTCTAAAAACACTCGTCAGTTACTTGCTAATACTTTTTACACACTTGGAAGAGTTGCGTTATTGCCTGATTATATTAAAACTAAAAAAAAAAGACTTTTCTGTTCGTTTCATCGAACTATCTTACCGCTATGAAACAGATGCTGCCAAAGCTCATCGACCTCCCGGAGAAGATCGGACCAGTCTTCTTTTCGCTTTGATTTGCTTGAGTCATCGAATGCAGGTCCCTGAAAAAAAGGCAAAGAAATAACGTGGGATATATAATAAGAACCCATTCGCAATCGTCATCATCGTCAGCTGAGTTAACTGCGCCACAGGATAACGGCCCATCCCAAAGAACTGGTCGTGCCCTCGCGTGAACCGCCGCCACCCTGCCTCAGCATGTTTCCTAAGTACGTTGCATTTTCTCATTCTCTGCGCCTTAGACTACACTTTCTTGCCCTTCGTACCCATTCTTGCACTCAAGTCAAGAATACCGGTTATAAATACTGCGCTTCAAGTCTGTTTCATCGTCTTAACTTTGGCTAGATTATCACCTACTCCTATTAGCTCCCTAATCCCCGATGGTCTCTCCCGCAGCATAAAGCGAAACCTGTCATCTTCTCATTTTCCTTTCCATTCCTTAATTAGCTATTCTTAGTAAAGCAATATATATATATATATATATATTGCTGGAGGACCAGCCTTTTTCGAGAAAGGCTGGTACTCCAGCCGAAACGTCGTGAATTAAATCCTGTTATGTTTTTCAATTTCTGATGACTTTATCTTATATATATATATATATATATATATATATATATATATATATATATATATATATATATATATATATATATATATATATATATATATATATATATATATATAAAAGCTAGTGGTAATAATGTTTTTCATTCCTGAATTTTAAATCATAACTTTGTAGTTTTGCCAAATGCACTACAACTCATTCTTGTTATTTTTGCACTAGTTTACCAATATTATTTGGCCTATGTGGATATATGTTCAGGTATAACTAAGACGGGGTTGGAGAATTTAGAGTGTCACTAGAGTAAGAAACTGGAAGAAATCTGTGCGAATCGAAAGGGGAATGAAAAACACCTATATTTCAAGCATGAAATTTGGTGCTGGGGATGGGACGCTCTTGTATCCCGGTGCCTGGCGTCCTGATGGAAGCTTTGGCATCGTATTTTTAACTAGGCAGTACCAGCAAGCCCATTACTGCATGTCGCACAACAGTAGGCGAAATCGTAGTTATGTGAGTTTTACCTTTCTTCTATCGCTAGTATTTTTGGTCCCCTTGTTGCGTCCTTGCCTATCTTTATTCTTGCAAGTAGTTCGAAGTTCAGCGTTCAGATACAGTTTGCCACTTTCACAAACAGCTTAGTATTCCACTATATTTCTTCTGAATTCCTTAGACGAGTCAATCTGTGTTGCATTATTGGATGGCATTAAAACTAGACGCAGTTTTGGCCACCGTGGCATCGAACCCACGATACAAAGTGTTTTCCGTGCGAGGGGCCGAATACTTGCTAGGCGCTTAACTTGTAGTCAAATAAAGTTTTTTTTTTCTCTCTCTCTCTCATGGATTAATGCAAGCGAGGCCTACAGGGCGTAAGTTCGAAGTCACCAGTACAGTAATCGCTGCACCTGCTGCTGCAGTGCTTAAGTCTGCAGGTCTGAGAGGCCACTTACAGCGTGCATGCATGCACCTTTTAGAGTGCGCGCTGCCCTCTCTTTTCCTAGTCTATGTACACTTCTTCCCCATGTCTAGGCAGCAAAAAGCACCAGAGCCTGAGAATATTCTTGCATTTGCTTTATCTGTCCTATCTCTCTCTTTCTCGCAGAGCCTCACGCGACTGTACACAGCGTGCTACTTGCCAGATCTACTGGGCCGCCTCTCAGCAGTGAGAGGGACCGAAGAGAAATGGACGCGCTACTGTCGTGCTCACACCGATAAAGACAGTAGCGAGTGAATAGATCAGGGCTATGAGCAAAGCGCCATATAAGCGCCGCAAGCACGCGAGAAACAACGAGAGAGGAAACGAGAGCGAGGCGGTCGCGTTGGAGCATTGGCGCTCCCTGTTGTCGCGCGGGCAGTTGTGCGTTCGTTGCTTTTTTTTGGTCCGCGACAGGTGAGCGTGCTGGCGTGAGAGCATCATCCACCTTTTCCTCCTTCTGCATGAGGAAGCCGAGGTGGAAGGCATTGGCAAGGTCAGCGTGGCAGGCGACCGCCTCTGCCCGCTCTGACAGGTAGCGCTGGCGCACGCAGGTGCCGATGCAGCGGTGGCTCCATTGCAGGTACGACCGGCAGTCCACGTACGACTCCTTCAGCAGCACTCCTGCAGGCACCCGCGTAGTCCGGTTAGTGGCACATGGACACGCCAGGCTGCGCCGCCTCGCCCCCATCCAGAGTTGTACGTAAGCGATCACTTGTAATTGATTACATTTTTGTGTAATTTTGTAATCGATTGATTAATTTTTTTCAAGCGGTATCATTCAGTTGCTGTTTTTCTGTAATCGATTACCGGTAATCAATTACTTCTTTGCAAAAAAAAAGCAACCTAGCGAAGCGTCCGTGACGATGTGATTGCGTCAATAGTTCGGCAGCGATTGAAGTTGCGCAAGGCTGCCTGACGTGTTGCGCTTTCCGCAATCTTTGTTCCTGATGTAGCTGGCGCTATCTATGGATGCTTCTTGCAATAGTCGTGCCTAGTTAATTGTTTGGATTGAAAAAAAAAAAGCTTTTACCTTTACATGAAGGCGTGGACGATGAGAAGGAACATTTACAAGACGGGCGCTGACTACCAACTGATTTATAGAGCTTGAAAGAGACATATTTTATAGGTACTATCGAGAGCAAAAATAACAGACCCCTGCCAGCGCGTGTCGATCTGCGCCAAAGTGCATGCGAGCGCCGCCTGACGAAGCACTCCTGGTGCCGAGACCGGCGCAGCGGGCGCAATGCGTAACGCTTGTAGAGATGGGCGCGCGCCACTGCGCCGGTCTCGGCACCAGGAGTGCTTCGTAAGGCGGCGCTCGCATGCACTTTGGCGCGGATCGGCACGCGCTGGAAGGGGTCTGTTATTTTTTCTCTTCATAGTACAACCATCACCCGTGCACAACATGTATCACACGATCAAGCGATAAACCTTATTTCTCCGTACAGCAACGGTTTATTGCTAAGCAGCAAAAAACAAGAAAATTGATATAAAACCAGCTTATAACCTAGGATAAACAACAAATAACCTGTGTTTATCAATGATCTGTATATTTCTTACCCAGACTGGGTTAAAAGAGAAAAAGGAAAAACGTGAAAACAAGGAACCAGTGGACAATAAAAACCATTCGAAGTAAAACAGTGTCAAAAATAAAAAAAGGAGATCCCTGTCAAAGGGTAATCAAGACATAAAAATCGCAGAAAAGACGGCAGGAATCAGCTTCCACAGAAAAGAAGCAGCCTACACATGTCCGTCCGGAAATCGCAGCTCTTTATGAGGGAGTGACACCGAGAGTGTGCTGACACAGTTCTCTCCCGCATTAGAAAAAAAAAAAAAAAACTTGGATAATCTCTCGCTCCAGCATGTGTTCGGTGTATGCAAGAAACTTAGCTTAATTAATTCAAGAGCGGTTCACAACCACAGCTCTTACAATAGTACGAAAAGAAACCGGCGGGCTTATTTTTTAAGTTCGTGTGTTCTCTGGCCCTGTCTTTATAGCACCTTCCCGTTTCTAGAAATTAAACACTAATGCAGGTGAGGGTGATCTTAAAGATAAGTTTGATTTTGCATTTTGTGCGCTTTGTGACGTGTTTCTCAGAGCGTGGCGGTGCAGAGAAAACCACCTATATGCGATAACTATTTGCCATCTTTATATTGTGCGACAACCTGTGGAAATACACAATAACCTGGCTGTTCGCTTCATGCTTCGCTTTTCTCTCTCTGTTTGTTGTTATGTAGAGCAGGCTTTCACAAATGCTGGAGAGAAATGCACTTTGATAGCCAGCACTAAATAAGTGAGCCACTTGGTGATCGAGGCTAAGACTCAAAATGTGCAGGCAACATTTATTGACAGCTACCTGAAGATTAGCGCTCGCTACAGTATGTTTTATCAGCTTGGAATGAGAACTATCGAAGGGTAGTGCACTTTTCTTGGACCTGGGGTAGTACATCCAGCACGCTTGTGACTCAGAAAACTTGACGAAGACATCTAAAAACTGTATCGCGCTGTCAACAGGAAACTCGCAAGTGAACCTGAGTCCACCTGGCAATGTGCTGTAGATGCTTAGGATTTTAGTAGTGGTAGTCACCATGCTGTCAGATTGAACCTCTTGTAAGAAGGCAAAGTAATCGTTTTTGCAGCGGTACACCTTCCTCACATGTAGGGCATTAAGGTTTTCTTGAATTCTTTGGTTCACCGCTGACAGGTATATCTCGCACAGCACTGGAGCAGCTGAGGAACATAATGATATTGTGGACTTCTGTACATAAAACTGATCGCTGAAGCTGATCGCTGTAGATTCCAGATAGAATTAAAGTATACCCATAAACTGGTCGGAACGAAGCGCGGCGCTTCATAGAGGTCGTAGAAACTGGCATCGAAGCATTGTGAAACTACGAGCTGGTGCGCGACGCCTTACCCTCCAGCGCTTACATCGAAAGTGTTCAGTGGAGCTGCTGATGTCTTCACGAGGAAACGTTGCAAAATCAGCAATGAAAATTTTGAAAAGCAACTCCTGTTGAAATATACCAACGTATTGAAAAATATCAAGCAAGCCGCACTAGTTTGTTGTAGTTTGAGTGAGTTGGTGTTATGACAACAAAGTTCGAAGAATAGTAACGCAATATTAATCGATTATGGTCCTAAATTATGAAGTCACTTTTCTGGGGCGGTAATTGACCACTGTAATCAGTTACATTTCATATGGAGTAATTGTAATCGTATTCGGTTAATTATTTTTTCTAACGGGTACAAAACTTCCCACATCACGCCGAAACAATGACATAAGGCAGCCTCGGGCCATCTGCTCCCGGCAACGCTCACGGCTGTAGTCACGCAGGGTGAGAATCGAAAATGGTGCTTCAGGAGGCAGCGTCTTGTGTTAGCTTTGAGAGTAAAAGTATGTGAAAAATATGAAATATAATGAGACTATTTTAAACGCAGCACCTTGGCAATTACGCACGACTGGACGGAATGATTGGCCATTGACCAAATATTTTGATAAATGTTGCCGTATTAGCATGCGTTAAGGTTGAAGGCCAGTCGTGAAAAAAAGCCCCTGTCGGTCCTTCGCGCCCGCGCGTGTGTGTGTGTGCAGATGTGCAGTGATGTGACCCTGTTTGAATAAATGAGAAAGCGGTAGGGTTTTAACTGGGACTCGAACCCGCACCGAACAGGGCATCTTTGCTGACTTCTGCTTTAGACCACTCGGCTTTCGCTGCCACTTCCCATCGGTGGTGCCAAACTGCCAGGCTCTCACGCTGTGCTCACACCGCTAGCACTAGTTTGCGCAGGTGAGCACAGAGAGCACCACAGATCCGTGACGCACGCGCTAGTTTGAATAGGGAAGGTGTCCGGAGCGGTTGGCAAGTGGCTGCGCTAGTGATTTGCCTTATGTGATGTGGCAGTTTAACTGATTTGTAGAGGCTTGGATCCAGGACCTTCTACTATGCATACCGGATGCAAAGCGACTGCAAAAGAAAACATACCGAAGCAAAAGGTGAATAATGCTAACGCACTGTCACGTGTGACCCTAGGAAGCAGCGCGAAAAAAACAAGACGAAAACAGAAGCTGACAGGACAGCCGCCGATGTCAGTTTCTGTGTTTACCCTCGTCTTTTCGCGCTACTTCCGCTAGTCATGCAACCAGACCAACAAGCCCAAACCACTACTCTAATAATACGGATTGTGTGACCCTGCAATTTTGCGCTATACGTTTAAAGTTACGCACACTTTACAACGACAACCAGATTGTAATCTCGAACAAGCCAAGAGAATTCAGACGACAATTTGGTTACAGAGTACAATCTGGTTAGACGCTGTGCTGCTGCGTCTAAACCAACTAAACGTCGAGCACACACGTCGCCCGATGCCTGGTGCATAGACACCGCTTCGAAGAAACCGAAGAAGCAGTGGTGGCCAGCCCCTATAATTCGATTAACACAGACAGGCGGGCTAGTTCGTGACTCGTATAGGAATGCATATTGTAACGGCGAAAGCAAACAGGGACGCGGGAAGAACAGACAGGACAAGGCGCATATTGCAACTTCCTCCTGCATCCCTGTTTGCTTGCGTGGTTACAATATGCTTTCCTATAATTAGAGTTACTATACAGAGTTTTTTACAGGGTCTATACTGATCTATCTGTCCTAAACTGCCGCACCAGCCATCCAGGATTGGCTTGGAACAGAATAACCATTTTCTGTGCAGTTGTATACATGCATAAAAACGTAGATTATTAAAATCAATGAGAACAACGGAGTTAAAGTAATAGTGACGATGTTGAAGAGGACGGTAACAATGAGTGATGCACTAAAGAGGAATGTCAGCGCTAGCTGATCGCTAAACTCCATCTCGCTTATAGGCGGTTACCAGGTACACCAGTGTAGTTAGCAGCATCTTTCAGAGTATGTCGCAGAGAAAACACTCAAAGCCAGACGGATTGCCTTTGAAGTGCCTGCCTCCCGTCTGTGGCGGCTTCGGCTTCGCGAGGCACGTCTTATCCCTGCGCTGCTACTTCATCTCGGCATCTCACGCTCGCATGTCAGGGTACTCTCGCCGCAGACTTCTTCGCTCGCTTCAAGGGGTATGACTCCGTATCTTCTATTCGTCGCCTGCGCTCGCGTTCGCGGCGACGCTAGCGAAGTTCTTCCGAGCACTGCTTCGGGCAACCCATATTTGATGCCACGGTACAGCGGGAGGTGCAGTGTTCTGTCTCCAGTGTCGCCGGACATCCACCGGTTTCCAATGAGTATAAGTTAGGGGGGGGGGGGGGGGGGGGTATTTGAGCTTTTAAAATTGAATGATCATGTTCAACATCTCTACCACTGCCACCATCTGCCAAGGTAGCAGGCGACTTAGCGACGGCACACATATTTTGTGCCGTCACTCAGATTTTTTAGATGGTGTACGAAAGAGAAAAAATATAATGCCACAACGTGTGAACGCAGTTATGCTGTTCGAAATTTTTGTCAGGACGGGTGGCTACGTCAGTGAGAAGGGTTCGGACAATGCAACGTCTGAGCACAGCGTGTGAAAGTGTCGATGCACTGTCTCTCATAGGAAACTAAAGGACGGCTTTGTTTCTGAAAGGCCGTTACGCTGGGCTCTTAAATATGTCGCAGCTGGCCATTATTTCGTGATGTTGCAAACGTGTCGCTGCAATGACAGAGACCAAGATATTGCTTTATAAAGTGCGTATATTTGACCGTGGTGCAGTTTAGTAAAAAACAGCACTAAAAAAAGGGAGCTAAGTGAAAGAGTCAAACTTAGAGCCTGCCGTTTTTTACACTTGACAAGACACCACTTTCACGAAACGCGGTGATGCAATCCCCTTTCTCGAAAAGAGAAGCCGCTGAAATAAAGTAGCCGATCCTTTTAGTGTTGCGCAATATACCCTCGAGCAAACGACTGTCGCAATGCGAGGCTTCTTTGCAATACATTCACCAAAGAAGGAACTCGAAATTTCTGTGCCAGTCTGACGTCAGTGTCTGTGGAGTGGATGCGGTCACAAAAGCCCCCGACTTCAAGTGATGTGCAAGTGACAAGCATGGTGACAAAAGCAACAGCGGTCTACTGCAAGCAATCAACGACCGTGGAGCTTCGCTCAACGATTGCGGCGTCCCGCAAGCGTGCCTGCTGTCGTAGTTAAAGATGTTCCCATAGCGCTAAAAAGTGAACGTAATTTTCTTCCAGAACAATCGCTGTCTTTGCTGATGGTTTCTTTCAGAATTCAGGTATAATCCTCATCTCTTTCGGTCTGCGTAGAACTTAGTAAAGTCGAATATCGATTATTCTAACTCGAAGGGGACTAAAACTTTGCTCGAATTGTGCAGAGCTATAATTAGAGAGTAAGAATAAATATACAGAGCGGAAGGTGGACTCCTATGATGGCTTCTATTTTTTTTTTTTTTGCGTAAGAAAGTTCAAGAAATGCATTGCGCAAATAAGAGCACGCTCTCGAAACTTCGTCCATAAACATGCCTCAGCTAAAGGAAGCACAATCAGAACGAAGGACCGATGCCCTTAATTGCGCGGCAAGGGCATATGGAGACCAGAGCGGCGCGACTAATCAACGCCTAGACTTGCGTTGACAGTGACAGGGCAACGTGCTTAGCACACGATGAGCGGCCTGCGAAGACGGAAGATGGTAAGCTGCGCGTACGCGTGGCACCAGCAGCAACACCGCAATAACTGCGCGCTCAAGGCAATCACGTGATCGAATGCAATTGTTACCTGCGCGCGCCCACTCGGTGCTGCGTCAAGGCGGATTAAAACTGGTGCCGAAGGTGAGGATCAAGCGTGGTCTAGAGTGATTGTCGCAAACCTAGGTGTAGGGGGGACGAAAACTTATTTAACACAGATATACTACTTATATTGCTATGCACCAATGAAAGAAGATTAAATAATAAAATACATTGTGTTACGTGTTAAACAAGTTAATTTTTTTATCAAGATCGATGTGCTGAAATTTATAATTTTATTGCAACACGCTTATCGCGTTTCTGCTGAGCCTGTCTCTCTTGAGGGATTAGTGCTTTTCTGTGCCGCCTTCATTGCCAGCCGCTTTCGTGGGGTGCCAGCTGCATAGAGATTGAGCGGGCTTGGGCCCATTTGGGTGCAAAGGTTGGCGTGCACTGAAAGGAAACAATCCTTAAGAGGGACGGGCCCGTGAGAGCGACGCGGTGAATCCAGAGAAAGACCACAGGCCAGTTTATAATCCGCACAAAGAACGTAGTACGTACTGGCAACATCCCGAATTAAGTGGCACCCCAGTGCCCAGGGTCGCTGGTTAGCCCAATGAGCCGCCATATTTTGAACGTATGGGCGTCTATGGAAGCTTCTTTACCAGTTTACATGTACCTTAAAGGGACTGCAGGTGCGCTATCGTGCTACGCCGTCCAAGGCAGGTAGGCTGTGTGGCTCGTTCCATACAACCGCTGCACATGCTCGTGTGTTGGAATTACCGAGCGTTTTCTCAAAAACACCTGTGTTTGACGGCGTCGCAACGTCAGTGCAAATTCACCAGAAGTTCGAATAGACAAAATTTTACTATACATGTGCATCTGCAGATGAAAGTCAACACGCAATTGAGTGAAATGATATTGAAGAGAGCAAGGTGCACATGTGCGAAATTTGCCGCTGGAAAGGTCCCGCGTTTCCTGGCTGTTGTTCATTTTTGAAACACCGTTGTCTCCAACCGTCACCTTGAAATAACACCGCCGTCTTCACAATGCGTGAGAATTGAATCAGCCCCTCAGGGACGTTCACGCTGTTAAATTCAAAGGGCAAAAACACATTAAATATCAACTAATTGTACGGCGAGATTTGTAAAATCTGTCAAGAAGTATACCTGAGTGGAACAACAGCGGCAAGTTTGCGTCTGCGGAACCACAGAGCTTCAACACCGATGAGCGCAATCTGCTTTTCCGCTCACCCCGTGAGAAACAATCGCAGATGTTCAAGGGCAGCTCGGATAGGATATTCTGCTGACCGGTGGCCTCCCTGCGCGCTGAGCGCTGGTGACTTGCCCTGGGTGTCTGTCGTTTCTACATGCAGAAACGCTTGGGCACACATCGGAGCAAACGGGCTGCAACAGCGTTTGTACATGATCTATGAGCACAGACAGCGAGAGAGTGAGAAAAAGAGGGTGTCATGCTTCAAAATACCCGCAGTTCTGAAAGGGTGCCGTATATGACGCTGTCGGTCACCTACCTGCCAAAGCGCTTGCTACCTTGAAACACACCTTGGAGATTGTGCATGGCGACTGATTACCACCATTTGTAACCGTTTAGCTATATTCAAAACTTGTAGCGTTAAACGGTGAACGATAAAACGCGCTCTCGTGCGAGCAAACTACGCGCAGTTTGAATATCTATAATTATTGGTTATGTGGGAAGGACAGGTGTTGTATTTGTCTCACTAAGGATGGGCGTCCAAATCGTGTCGTGAGGAAAGGAATGAAAGAGGGAGTGAAAGTGAAGTGGGTGGTTCAAAGGAAGCTAGATCGAGGCACCCTAGGTGACTCCGGATAAAGTTCGACCACCTGGGGTTCTTTCACGTGCACTGACATCGCACAGCACATGGGTGCATTTAGCATTTGCGCCATATCGAAATACAGCCCTGCGGTCGGGATTCGACCCCGCTACCTGGTGTTGAGCAGTAGAAGGCCGTAACTATACTGAGCCGTCGTGGCGGGTCGCGATTAGTTTGTGTGTTAAGCTGCATGAGAGAAAGCGAAATTTGCTTTGGAAAAGATTTGGAAAAGTAGCACATCTACCCTTACAAAAGCAATGTTTACATATTTTTGTGTGAATAGGTACCGTTTTTGAACCCGTGAAGAAAAGATGTCGAAATGCTTTGCCGTACACTGAATATGAGGCTAACAGCGATAGACGACATGCCTCCCGTTGTTATGCGCCAAGCATCTCCTCGACGTCGAGAAAGGTAGTCTGCGTTTGGTTGCCAGGTTCTGTTTCGCAGACTGGCCTCACGCTCGGGCAAGCTAGCGTTCCTCTGAACTTAACCACGCGTGTCGAGCTCATCGTGTCGAAAGCTTAACCACGCGTGGCAGGCCTGGCTTCTATACGTCCCGTGCAGCAGACGAGAGCGGCCACGCTACGCCGCCGCTCCTTCCAGAGAGCGCAACGGCCCAGGGTACCTCGACGTTCCTTTTCGCCGTTAATAGTCCGATGGCAAAAGCACCATTTAGTGTCACAGACTTAGTTCTGCGGGGCCACGGCATTATGCCGAAAGACTGCATTCTCGGCTGCCTAGACCACGAGCTGCCAGATACGGAAGCCTCATTTCAGGCGGAAACGGTAAGACTTTCATGTGAACGCCAAAAATATGCGCAATTTTTGAGACACAAAATGCTCTCATAGTCGAACAACAGTTGTCACCACTCTAAACGGAGGCGCTGACGTGAAGGCATCCTAACGTCATCCCACGGTAGGAAGAGGAGGGCGTGGCAGCACAGCATCGGAGACATGCACACCGACCAAGCTAGTTTCGCAAAGTGTACGCAATAGAGCTGTAGCTGTAAAATTCAATTTATATATATAGCGTACCAAAATTTAAATAAGAGTCAATGTTGTAGCTGATGTATGCACAATGCCTGGGTGTTTTCGGCGGAGGTGTTTTCGCAGAGAATTACTCGAAAATACGCGTGTGTGTGACTTGCCAACTGCACAGGGCCCTAAAGACGGCGCCTCGGCGATTCCACAAAGTAAACCGTTTACAACTATTGCGGCAAAGCCTCGGTGAGTTGAAAACTCGCCGAAAGCGTAGCCGCCCCAGCATTCTTATTCGCCGTTCCCGTTAAGTTTCCTACAAACTATGTCAGCGATGCTGCGAAAAGCTTGATGAGGTTTCATCTTTGGCCTAAGTAGAAGGGGAGAAGAGGGATTGGGGAGTGCTGCGAGAGAGGAAGGCTAACGGGTCGCGAAGCAGCCGGGAGCTGCGCGTCCCTCGCGTTCGTCCACGGCGAGATCGAATCTTCTAGACTGGCCATGGTGCTGTTGCAGTTGGCATTGCGGGGCAGCCCGAAAGCAGAACAGTCCCGGAAGAGGTTCTACGCCGAGGGATGAATGTCACTCTTGCACACCAGGCAGGTCAGATCATGGTTCGCGCTCCGGTGATGTGGACGAGGCCGGCTGCTTTTTTCCTTTTTTAGTCATCGGGAAATATAAGCTCGCCACGGGGCGGGCATGCCAGAGGAAAGATCGCCGATGATGTGGGCATGGTGCGCCAGAATATAGAATGCTCTCGGGCGACAAGGCAGGGGATGAGCCATGGTCCGTCGGAACCAGGTTGCTGACATGGTTTCTATGCTGATAATAATAACAATGAATAATGCGTAATGAATAATGCATGCATGAATACGCAATATACGTGCGGCCGATGGCATCCCGTAATTATGTATTTCAATGTTTCTTGTCTGGATAAGGTTGAGCGGAGATCTGCTCATAGTGGAAATTTAGTTGTTAATCTCGTTTTTATCGGTTGTTCTTACCTGATTGCAGTTTTAATTCCCAATTAACTCGCTCTGTGACACAATTCAGGCAAGTAACTGCTCGGAAAGCTAAATTTATATTCTTCCTCGCTGCTTGAGGGTTCTGCAGAAATGTCGCGGCTGTTAGCATAGAAGATAATTCCCTTGCCAATTTTTACTTCCATTGTGTTGTCGCACAAATTCACAGCTAACGCTACAACAAACGCGGATTGCCCTAGAGAACTGCTGCTTTGCGCCTGATGTTCGCAGATCCGAACTTCAAAATTGGCTTCACAAAATTGCCTTTGATGCTTGTGGTACTTGCCGCCTTACTATAATTATTTTTAGCTAACAGAGACGTTACAAATCAAATAATTGTGCCGCCATCATCTAGCGCATAGAAGCATGACTACCTTCCGTTGCTGTTACACAGGTGCAGCAAAACAGAAACCAACGGAAACAATGTATTTATGATGAATATTTTGACGAAGAAGACAGTGATGTCCTCGCTTTGTGGGCCAGCGATTTTTGCTTTTCCTTGAAAGAGCGTGCATGTTTTCTCGCCCCTGAAATATCCTTTCCATAGACACACACACACAAAAATTCCAGCCCTACTTCGGGGAAAACGCATGATGAAGGCCAGCTGCTGTCCGAAACAAATAACGGCACCGACATCACACGCCCACATATTCAGCCAGCGGCCAATGCGCAAGTCTAGGCCACGGAAGCGGACCGCCCACGCAAAGTTCAGCAGCGCGCGAGCCGTAGCCTGGACGAAAAGGGGGGACAAACATGGCTCTTACCGTCCATGCTTCTCTCTTTCACGCCCACGCAGAAGAACGCTGGAACCCTTTTAAAGGAATATTCGTCTCTGTCTGCGTGCGTGCGTGCGTGCGTGCGTGTGTGTGTGTGTGTGTGAGTGTGTGTGTGTGTGTGTGTGTGTGTGTGAGTGTGTGCGTGTGTGTGCGTGTGTGTGTGTGTGCGTGTGTGTGCGTGCGTGTGTGCGTGCGTGTGTGCGTGCGTGCGTGTGTTTGTGTTCTGTCAGTTGATGAAACTTTGCCTTGCGACGCCACGCATCACGTGTTATACTTTTCTGCGCCAATAATAGCACCGCCACGGTTCTGAAAAGTGGCACTGTAATTTTGTACCTCGCAAGAGCCCTTCGGCGGCTAGCAAACACTTCTACTGCTGCTGCTGATTTAAAGCTAATCTAGCTTAGCCCTAATCGGCAGGGGTTAACATTTTCGAAAGCGAGCGGGCCACATGAAAGAGATCCCCATCCTGGGCGCTATCAGTGAGCGCAAGCGCCGAAACGAATTTGGACGAAAAATTTTCCCATAACCGCTGGATAAGAAAAAAAAAAAGAAACAATCTGTTTTTATCGCGTATAAGTAAGAAAAAGGTCTGCTCCTCTACATCGCAAATTGAAAATGGCGAAAGGCGCTAACATCAGACGCTGATCCGACAATGGGCAAAACAGCGCTCTTTATCAGGCGCGCTACTGGTGGAGCCCCTCTCCTTATTTTTATTGCGCTATATAAAATGCCACAAGCGCCAGCTTTTTGGTGTCGCTTAGCACATCCTGAAAGGTCTGCGGCTTCGGTTTTATCCCGGCTCTTTTTTTTTTCTGCACGTACGCAGCAAGAGCACGCGTAAGACGGTTATTGTAAACACAGGCAGAGTAATAAAAACAAAAACAAACAGCGGCTAGAGCAAGCGAGGAAGGTGTTGCGCGTTAACGCCGAACGAAGGCGAGAGTTTGGCATTTGCTTGGACTCGCTCAAAGGTGTTTAAGAGAGGCTCAGCTATGCAACACGAAACAACAAGGAAAAAAACAAAGGGCTACATACGATTCTCTTCCCCGGTCTACGCTGCTGGAAGACTGCGAATGCGCCTTCATTTATTACTTTCTTTTTTAACAGATGAGCCAATATCGGTGCCCTCAAGCAGCCTAGAGCCAGGCGTGCGCAGAATCTCGACACCACACCGGGCGCGCATTATGGAAGAAAGGAACGTATCGATATAAAAGCGAACGAAAGAATGAGAGGGAAAGGAAGAGAGAGAGAAAAACAAGAAAGCCCCGCCGCAGCCCCCGGCTTACGCCATAACAGCGCTCGGCATAATGGTTTTGCAGCGTCCTCTGCTGAGATAGCCTCCCGTTTCTCGTTATCACCTTCAAAACGCTGCTTCTTTTGCGCGCTTTTCTATAATGGCGGGACATGGAGGTATTGGGAAGGGGTGCGGGGGGCCCGGCTTTCGCGCCAATGGACAAAAGACGGCCCTGGCGCTGCGAGTGGTTTTTTCTGACCCCGAGGCTGGGATCGTGACTCCGGTCGGGCCTGCGAACAGAGGCGCTTGTTGAGCGCTCAGCGGGCGTGGAGTTTGGTGGCCTGCGCCGCTTCCGCCGCCCTTTTCTGGCGTTATCTTTGACTGCGCCAATCGATGGCCCGACTTGGAGACAAAGACAGGATAGCCGCACTTCCCACGTTCTGCCACTCTCGGGTAGTTCCGTACTGAGCCCCCATTTTCCCCAAAGTCCCGGCTTCCTTTTTTGGGAGAGCCGAAGACAAAGCTGGCAGAAATCGCTAGTTTCTAATGCCACGGACTCAGCATAGTAAAAAGAGTGCTAGCGGGGATGAGCCCGCGCCCTGTAGCTCGAAAAGAATGTAAACAACAACTGCAGATGCAGCCCTTAGGAAGTAGCCAGTCACTCAGCGAAACAGGGCTTCTGTTCTGCCCAGCGTATAGAATAGCAAAAACACATTCGCCGTCATTTGTTACGGTGCAGAAAATATGCCACTCTTAAAAAAAGAAAAAGAAATCAGAACCACACGCTCTGAAGACGAGGCCCCTGCTGAAAAAACAAAACAAAAAAATCTCTGCCTCTCCCGTAACCGAGAGTAGAGTAAGCATGAAATGTTTACGGGCCTAATGTCATCTCGGTGGACACCCGAACCGCACCGTACAGGAAGGGAGGAACGCCACCACCCGTTCAGCACGATGCCTTGCCATTTGAACGCCAGGTTTTTCGAGGAAAGGAAATGGCGCAGTAATTCTCTGCCATCTCGGTGGACACCCGAACCGCACCGTAATGGAAGGGAGGAACGCCACCACCCGTTCGGCGCGATGCCTTGCCCTTTGAACGCAGCGCTTCTCCCCCGGGCCCCTGTGCGCCTGCGCGGCTTTGCTTCGATGCGCGAAGCCCCTAAGAGATCACGTATGACAACGAAGTGTATCGTGGCATTTATGTGCTTTTTGCACGCGTTATTAGAAATCGGAAATTATAAGTCCGTGCATTATCAAACGCACAGCGACTGATATCTAGATAAACATTGAGAAGGCCCTGGCAGCAGTTATTTTTTTTACTCCTTTGGAGACCAACCGGCGCTTGCATGCCGGTCGCGTAGGAGGGCTTAGAGAGTCTCGTTAAATCTCGTTAAGTCTCGTACGGTGCCCGGATGTTCTCGTTTCAGAGCCCGGATGACTGGAATTCAGTGCCCGGATGACTGGAATTCAGTGCCCGGATGAGTGGATTTCAGTGCCCGGATGAGTGGATTTCAGTGCCCGGATGATGGCTCTCGGTCTCGGCGTGACGTCACCACACTGCCGACAACGGGGGCTAAAAGCATTTCATGCTTAAAAAAAGCCTGCCAAATTGCATCCAGCAAACAGATCGCGCCAGTGTGCGCAGTCAGAACACTATACTCTTTTCAATCCGCCGCACATTGCTTGTTCAGTGTTACGCGTTCTTTTGCACTGCGGATAAATCTGATTTTATCCGTGTGTGCATGTCGAGCGTCGCACACGTGGAATAAAATCTGCCAGGGTTTCTAGAAAACCATGAACTTTCTTGGTCTCCTCTTTCTGGCATGGCTGTAGTGCGAAAGACGTGAATACATGACGGAAGCTGACAGTCACCGAAACCAAGGAGCATAGGGAAAGTCTCTCTTTTTTTTTTTAATTTGCGGTTTTTCACCAACGACAGATTAATAAAAGCAGAAGAAAAACAACCACACGTCACCGGTGGGATCCGAACTCACGATCTCCGAATTTCGGGTCCGGTGCTCTACCAACTGAGCTACGGCGACGGCTACCCAATCTTCTGCTTTCGGTAGTATTTATGGCGCCTTAGCTCAGTTGGTAGAGCACCGGACACGAAATTAGGAGGTCGTGGGTTCGGATCCCACCGGCGGCGTGTGGTTGTTTTGTATTCTGCATTTATCTCTCAATGGCCAAAAACCACAAATTAAAAAAAAAAGACACCCCTATTCTCCTTGTTTTCGGTGACTGTTAGCTTGGTTGGTTGGTTTATGGGGTTTAACATCCCAAAGCGACTAAGGCTATGAGAGACGCCGTAGTGGAAGGCTCCGGAAATTTCGACCTCCTGGATTTCTTTAACGTGCACTGACATCGCACAGAACACGGGCCTCTAGAATTTTGCCTCCATAGAAATTCAACCACCGCGGCCAGGATCAAACCCGCGTCTTTCGGGCCAGCAGTCGAGCAACATAGCCACTGAGCCACCGCGGCGGTCACTGTTAGCTTCCGTCATGTATGCCACAACGAGCACTTCTTTCCATTCCCTTGTATTTTGTATAGACATGAATGAGCAACAGGATATGTTCACCGTCTCAAAGAGGTCGTTCAGCGATTCACGTCCGGGCTATATAGAAGCCTGTGCTATGAATGTGCATTTCATGAACGAACACATTTTGTGAATTCCTACCACACCAGAAACTTGCGACTCAGGCCCACATGGATGACATCCTCTTTTAACCAGCCAGAGAAGAGGGAAATTTTTTGTAACGACATACGTACTATGCCTACGGCGAAGGTTCCGTCCAGGCCGCTGATCCTGGAAAAAGTCTCTCGTAGAGTATCACTGCAGCAACGCCGGACTTTCTGTGAACAACCGATATCAAGAAACTATTGTCTGCGGTCTTGCATTCGTATGCTTCCATCGCTTCACGTGCAATTGAATCTCGACTCTTGCCCAGAACTCTAAACTCATTAAGCCGTGGCCGACAGTGACTGCAGGACAGGCAATGCTTTGCCAAATTTGATCCCTCCCCCGTTGTTAGCGATAACCCATGTTCCCGTGCACGATCATTCAAGCAGCGTCCAGTCTGGCCTACGTACGTTTTTCCAAAAGTCAGTGGTATTTCGTAGACAACTCCGACGGCGCATTCCGCAAAGGGCCTTGCGTGCTTCTTGTCACAACCACTTTTCTTTGTTCCTTGATTGATGATGCGGGGGCATAGCTTTGCCAGTTTGGACGGTGCTGTAAACACCATTGGCACATTATACTTTCCCGCCACCTTCTTCAGGTTGTGTGACACCTTGTGCACGTACGGCATGACTACTGGTCTTGCTTAAATATGCGCTTTGCTTTTTGATGGTTTGGTTTAGTTTATGGGGTTTAACGTCCCAAAGCGACTCAGGCTATGAGAGACGCCGTAGTGAAGGGCTCCGGGAATTTCGACCACCTGGGGTTCTTTAACGTGCACTGACATCGCACAGTACGCAGGCCTCTAGAATTTCTCCTCCAAAGAAATTCCAGCCGCCGCGGCCGGGATCCAACCCGCGTCTTTTGGGTCAGCAGCCGAGCACCATAACCGCTGAGCCACCGCGGCGGCGCTTTGCTTTTTGAATAAAATCAGTTGTAAGTTTGCGCTGGTCCTGTAACCTGTCTTGTGTGTGTGGGTTTCGCGCAACTGCCATGTCTGAAGTATGCGACATTCATTGTCCGCCTGCATTTAGAATTTTGATCCAAATAATCAACCATGTAGAAAAACCTGTTTCTTATCCAACCCACTAACAGGCGTCAACATATTTGTCTGGATACCAATTTATGAATGGTAAGATAGCGTTTAACAGCGGTGAGATGTTACAAAGAACCTAGTCTGTGCAATCACTCGAGCAGCTCTTTTCGTCTTTAAGTAATATATATGCTACACAGGCGTTTCGAACGCCTTCGAACCGAATGTCATTCGACTCTGTACTGCCGAACTTGCGATTCTATACGAACGTTTTCGACGGCATTCGGCTCAGTCGACGGAGGCCAGTGCTTTCAAAACGCGAACCCAGCCTGCGTCGACCAATAGCCGTCGCCATCGCTTCACCCCGCCCACAGCCGCACCGTGTGACTACTGTGGTTCGGTAGCTATTGATTATGGTATCTGCTGCTCGCTTTTTGTATTGCTTGTTTAGCGAATATCTCTCGTACTTGCTAAATGAGTGCTCGAAGATCATAGGTCACCACTGAGCATTTACCGTGTGCGAGCGAAATTTTTCCCGGAATGCGTCGATGAGAACGACTGCACTTCAGTACTCCTGTTTAAATCACTGTGCAAAAACAGCTAGTGCTCGCTTGCATGACGTAAAACCCAAGCTGGGCTTTTCTTCTATTAAATAATCTCTTCTCTTCTGTACCCATTACCACTGCTTGTTTACGCAGTGCGAAAACCCTGCAGGAAGCGCCGATGCGATCGCCCACCTGGAAAACACTTGATAGCTGTGTTGCTGACATCGCGTAGGACAGGCGTTTTCTGTTAATTGTCCCTGCTTTCTTTACTGTGAAAAATACTTTATTTTATGTCACTTCATTTATATGTTAGTTGACCGTTTGCATTAATTAAAACGGTCTACTTGGTTGTTCACAAGCGACGATGATTACTGCTGCGCTGGCCGCCTAAAGCACTGCTCAATATTTTGGGTCACACCAGTGCTTCTCGTTCATTGTATCTGCGTCCTGCGATGTAAGCAATAGTCGATTTCAGGTCGCTGTTGTCAAACTACACTCTACGTCCATTTACATTCGCTAAAACTTGTGAATTCGCTCTTCACAATCGCCGAAATTGCACGCATGAACAGTGCTGACTCGCTACACTGTTAGCAAAAAAACACCCAAAAGGGAATAAATGGGTAGTCCTCTAACGCACACCCAAAAGGAAGTTTTTTTACTCCATACGTATGGTGTTTTTTATTTACTCCCTTATATAAGAGAGTTATTTTAGAGTATAAAGGGAGTTATTTTGGAGTGAAAAGGGAGTAAATTTTTTACTACCCACAGAAATGGAGCCCAAAAATGGCGTCATGTTTATTTATCCTCATTCAGGCTCATTCTTACAGCAGTGACAGCGGCGGAAACGGGCAGTAGCTCTGCGGGCCGCCGGCAACCCAACTTCGGAAACTGCGCTGCCCTAGACCCCGCGTCACGCATTCTTTCCGCCGTCTGCTAGCCCAGCGGCGGCGTACGCGGCAGGAGTCGTCTGCTTGTCGTCTCCTTTTGCTGTACGAGCTCGTTTCGTTGGTCATGTTCGTAGATAAAGGGATGTAACCTTATAATCAGTAGTTCAAAACTGAAAAAGAGACGCTGGGTAGTTTTCACGGTCATGCACCACGCTATATTTGACCCAAAACCAGAGCAGAAAAGATGAAAATACACCTGATGGTAGTTTGGAATGGCAGTGCTTGCTTTCATATTCACTTCATTAAGGCTTGGATTTTAAACATGGCTGAGGAAAAATGTGGCCTCATGAGCTCAATCAAGAGCTCAGCGTTGACACTATGTTCTATCACAGTTCCATGTTCATGCAACACATTGCGAGGACCACACTGAAAAAAGCCTGTGAGAATTAGGCCTAAGCGGGGACTCTAACGGGGTGGCGACACGAACCAAGGAAAGTTAGGTATGGTTAGAGCACTGGAGGTTTCACAGGAGCAATTCAATTATGTACCGTACTGTAGCGGAAAACGGCGACAAGCCGATATCTTGTACCGCGGCAGGCGCCCGTGAAGGAGCAGAAGTCAGCAGAGATCCGGCGACGATGGTAACCAAGCGGTCTTCACTCACCGCCGTTATGAGACGACTGACCAGAAGCAGACGAGACGCTAGGTGACGGGGCGGATTGCACAAAATGGTGTTTTTTTACTCCATTTCGGCACTGGTGGAGCATTTGGCACAATTAACTCCCTTTCTAGACTGGAGTAAATGCTCGTAAATCCTCATTTTTACTCCCTTATTCCCTCATGGGAGTAAAATGGAGGACAGTCCACCTTTTTACTCCCCACTCATTGAGTAAATGTTTTCACAAATGGAGTAAAAAGGTTGGCCGCCACCCTTTTTACTCCATTTTGGGTATATTTTTGTTTACAGTGTAGGTCGAGAAAAGGAAGATATATTGACGCCGACACCTCCTCCACGTAAAGTTTTCGCTCACCCGCCGATCTACCGAGGACATGATGGACGTCCGTCCGCCGACTGGATTTTTCGGTGTCGTTGGCCTGAAAACATGTCACGCTGCAATGAAAAGAATCTGCTGGTCGTGCTGGTGCCGTTGTCGGTCTAGTGCGACTGCGGTGACCACCGACGTCATCGTAGCGCCGTTGTACACACTGAAAACGAAAGAATGCCAGGAAAAAGCGAAACTCGATGGCAGCAGCACTATTGAAATACGGCGAGTGAATGCTAAAGCTTTTGAATGCGCTTGGGAATAGTCGCATAATCGTGTAGCACGGCGCGAGCCCGTCGAGTTGGAATGCCATTAAAAGTCACGAATGCCATTCGACTCAGATGCCATTCGAAGGTACCTGTGTAGTACGGGTATACGTTACAGAAGCAGTGCGCGGATAGGGGCAGAGTAGGTCAGTTGGTAGTGCGCTTACCGAGTTCCTTCTTGAAAGCAAGCCAGCTGACGGCTGCCAGCTCAGTTCCATCGCACTCGGTCGACGAGAGCAGCTCGATGACCTCTGGCTCACGCAGCCCGTAGCTGGTGCAGGTGAGGTACGAGGCAATCTTCTTGACGGGCGCCAGGCCGAACTGGCGCTCAATGCGCTCCAGGCTGCGGCTGACGAAGGCCCCCGTGTCGGCAGGCACGTGCAGCTCGCCATCCAGCACCTCGTACGAGGCCCACCGCATGGCCTGCTGGGACAGCAGCGTCACGTACAGCGGGGTCGCCGACTGTCCCGCCAGCCGCTGACGCAGCACGTCCCACTGTTGCCGCGTCAGCAGCCGCTTGTTGTCCTGCGAGGATGACCACGCGCACTCCTGGCCCCATGAACGCGAAAGGGCCAAAGAACGGGTGCTTATACACACGTCCCACAGATACCCACCACTTCTACCAGTGAAATTCGCGCGTTATTTCGACTTATAAACGATTAACGCCGATGGCCTCAAGTGTTGCTTTCACCTGCATGGCTTGGCAGACATCTTAAAAATTAGGCAAATTCGCGTGTCGCGCTTTGGTGTCGGTAAACGCTCTTCGTGAAGGAGAGACCAGGAGGATCCCTGAACTGGAAACAAAGCTTGTTTCAACGTCCAGGGAAACCGGCAAGAAAAGTCACTTTTATCATCGTATTGCAATTGTTTTTTATACTCCGAACAAATGGACTGGCTTGGTTTATCGGGTTTAACGTCCCAAAGCGAGTTAGGCTAAGAGGGACGCCGTATAGTGGAGGGCTCCGAATAATTTCGAAAACGTGCATTGACATTGCACAGTACACGGGCTTCCAGCATTTCGCCTACATCGAAATGCTACCTCCGCGGCCGAGATCGACCCGGCGTTTTCGGGTCAGCAACCGAGCACTATAACCACTGAGCCACCGCGGCAGCTCAACAAACAGGCAGGATGTAATCATGTTGAGTTTAATTTTGTCTTGTATTATCGTCTTGAATTTTAGAGTTTTAGGGTCTACCTTCGAATGGGGCGTCCAGTAGTACTCGAGCCATTAAAGGGACCCTGAAAAGCTCTTTGCCAAGGTTAGCAAAAGCCCACGAGAGATCGGTATTCCATCACTTGTCGCCGCACCGCAAAAATTGTTAAGCGAACTCCATCAACACCGCAGATATCGCCGATTAAAAATGATGTTCCTCCTCTCCCCCACATACCACCCTCAACTCATACACGCGGGGCTCGCTCCGAAAAAAAAAAAAGAAAAGACGGGCCGATGCTCCGCCCATGCATACGTCAAGCAATGGCGCTCTGCTTGTTTACTTCCGGTGGTCGCAGACACATGTGCGAAAAGTGAGTGCGATTCACTGCGGTGCGCTGTTGCGAACGGCGTCGCAACGTCCGATCGCAGCTCGTCGCCTGCGTGCAACTTGCTAGATGTCAACGAAGAGCCGCGCGCGGCAGACGCAACGACGGGAAGCGGGAGCCAAAGCGAGCACGGAGAGCGGCAGCGTCGTGATGACGTACAGCGCGCTCCTCAGGGCGCTCGGGGCCGAGCCACACCGGGCCGGCCTGCCAGCCTTGATGCCGGCCGCCGGCGAGTGAAAAACGCGCTAGTATTGTTTGTTCACGTTTATAGCAAGCCCTGGGATAGATGCATGTCAAAAATGCATCACTTCTGACGGTCGTTGGCCAATACCGAGCTGATCGTACAAGTGATGAATGCGATACTAGCAAATTTCATCCCATAGCCGCTGTGGCGCTGCTGCGGCGCTTCGCCTGCCGCCTGCTAGCTCCGTTGCTGAAGGCGTCGTGGAAATCGAATATATATTCTATTATGGGACGAGTTCGCAGTAAAGCGATGTGAAGAGTAGGCCTTTTGATATAGCGCAAGCGACTTCCGAAGCGCCGTCAGCGATGCGAAACCATTAGGCCTAGCGACGACTAGGGCAGCCTGGGACCAGCGCGCAGTTCGTCGCCCGGCGTTGCCGCAGTCGGTGTCGTTGCCGAAAGATCCACTTTTTAACAGACATGTTGTCGTTGCTCGAATCTAGAAAGCATCATCTCTGGTAGAATGGCTGTTTTGTATTTCCTTGTGCGAATGTCAAGTACGCCGAGCATGCCGGCCGGCCGACCGGCCTGGATCAGGTCTGCCGGCGTCATAAAAAATGAGCTAAAGAGTGTTCTTGACGTAAATATTCTTGACGTAAATAATAAACCCTAGGCCAAGAAATGTGAAAAATGTGACATTTTTGAGGATCGCTGACCAATACTGAGCTGCTGGTAAAGGTAACAACTGTGATACGAGCAAATTTCTGGCCACAACCGCCTTGCAGCTGCCGCTGGCCTGACGTTGGGGTCCGGCTCGCCTGGCGCCCGCTCGCTTCGCGGCTGAAGGCGTCGCGGAAAGTGACCATACCATTACTTTATTGTGAGATGATGCTGTTGACTGTAAGGCGATGTGTAGAGTAAGCCTTTTACTATAGCTCAGGCGACTTCCGAAGCGCCGGCCGCTGCCTCTTCGACGCGAAACGAGCTATAGGCCTAGCGACGACCACGACAGCCATGGCAGCAGCAGAGCTCGTCGCTCGGAGAGCCCGTGAGCGGTGCCGTTGCCGAAAGCTCCCAACATAAGCAGGCATGCTTTGTCGCTGCTCGAGTATAGCTGGCAGTCTTTCTGATTACGATCGGTGCCGCGCCGTCCAAGTTTTCGCACATCTGTCTCCTGATTGCTGCTCGAACAGCATGGATCCGGAGCTCGAAGCGCGGCTGCGTGCAGCCACCGCTGAGATGGGCTTCGAGCCTTTCAGTACACGCCATACCGAGACCCACAGGGCGACGACAGCAGCGATATATATAATTCTAGTACACTATAGCAGCGACTCGTCGGCGCAGCTAGGAAACTCGCAAAGGCGGGCGCCAAGATTTGACGAAAACACATGCTTTTGTGAGCAGACGGATTTCCTTCTTTACCGGAAGTACCACATTAATTTCAAGAAATGCGCTGGATTCTTACCTCTGTATACGTATGTTTAAAAAAAATAATAAGCAATCAATAAAATAATATTTCAAGGAGCATCAGTGCTCAGTTTCAAATGAAATGTTGCAAAAATTGCGCGTGACGTCAATGGGCAGAACCAATGAGAAGGGTCGCCCAGTCCATGGCCAAGGCTGCCCAGTTTACGTCAAGTGGTAGGGGCGGGTAAAAACGCGCGGTGAGGTGTCGCCCTAATCGGCTGTGAGCGGCAAGTTTGAAAAATTGTTTGTAAATTATTGGTTCCACGCGCAGCTTTCTGAATCAGACTAGAATACTCGCAGAGACCACCTCTATAGAGTTGTTGCAATAAAATATGATCGAAGAAACCATTTCAGGGTCCCTTTAATCATGTGGCCTCACTCAGCTCAGGTAAGCTGGTTCGTCACAGCGACGCATTTACTGTGTTATAAAGACACCTAGAAGACGATGCATTCACGATATTTAACGCATGAAACTAATTTATTCCGCTTTTGCATGTCAACAGTTTTTTTTTTGCTTGGCACACCAAGAAATGTAAATAAATAGCGGGAGGCTTTCCAGGCATATAACAGACCTTGACATAATCTGCCATTGCATCTGACAGGTCAGTGCTGATCACTACTGCTATTTCCCCTTTAGGCACGCGTTGAATAATTACTCAGCGTGTTTGTGTCTAATCGCCGCCTTTGCGCCACTCCTCAAGTCTTGTTGTGGCCACATGCTCGTTATATGTGCGGCGTTCATGAAAACGAGCGACCTATGAAACAAGGTAAGCGTACTTCACATTGGTCTGTCCTGTGTGCCGCGCCACTTCACTTTTGCTATTTCAGACTTCAGTATTAACGTGATAGCAATATAGGCCCCGTTTTCGAGAAAAGCTGGCGTCCGTCCGTCCGTACGTGTCACGAACAAGCAGGTGGCTCACCTGCCACGGTGGGCAGGTGGCAACACGCCCACCGAGTTCTGGGCAACCGACCGCCCTGGCAGGTGGAAATAAAATTTATTCAAATAAATTTAATGTAGTTGCACCCCACCCACCGTTGCGCTGCGCAATAGCTCATTGATCAAGAGATAGGCAATCTGCCGAAGAACAGACTGCGCAAAAATGGGCCTTACGGGAGCTCGGCAAGAGCAACCCAGGTCTCCGAAGGCCCACCGGTGGCTGAGTTAGAAATAGCCACCTGCCGGGGCAGAGGCGCATCGCTTACCCGCTGCACCACTGCGCCAGATGTGGTGTGAGGACTCCCCGCGATCTATGAATTTATGAAAGAGAAGGGCTACTTGCGCGGGAGGCATCTCTAATGCTTTCGCATTATACTCTTAAGGGTAGTCAAAGAGTCGTACAAGTTTTTAAGGCGAAATCCTTTAATTCCCCATACTGTCGTTAGCAGCCGTGTCGGCAGATGTATCCGCGTTTCGGCGTCATTCCTTAAAACTGTGTCGAGGCTGGGAATCAAACCAGGGCCTTTGGCACTAGAAGTAGACACGCTACCACTCCGCCACGAAGGCTCGGGGTTTGAGCACGAATAAAGGCGCACCTAGTGAATGCATGGGTTTCAGAAATAAAATGAAAGGAATCAAAAAATAAATACAAGAAAAGAGACAAAAATTAAAAGAATAAAGATGAGAAAAGAAACAAAAATAAAAAATAAACAGAAATAAAATATGAAAAATGAAAAAAATAAAAAACCAACAGTGCGCCAGGAAACGCTTTCGCCTTGCAACACTTTAGAGAGCCAAAGTGCCCCTGAATTTTTTTTTCTGTCTATTAACTGGCAACTTGCGCATTTCATAAACCGCACCCTGATTCCTTTCTCATGCAGTATTGCACTAGTTACGAACTCAGCCTCAAAAGCTTGACACTGCGCTTAAAAAGGCAAAGCATGCGGGTTCACGCGTGCACCTGACTCTACTGAGCCATTGCTAAGCTTTTGTATTGCTCTACGTATATGAGAGTCAGTGCTTTGTGAGGCGCCGACGCCGTTCATCGGCCACAGCCGTTGCCTTCAGAGTCAAATCACGGGAAGAGGTCCTCAAAGCAAAGGTGTGAGCTCTAACCTTGAGGTGCGACTGAAGCATACTGGCGGCATCAGCCAGGGGCGGGATGAGCACGTAGCTGTCGCCAGCTGGGATGCGGCTGCGCAGCAGGCCCAGCACGGCGTCGGCCTCCTGAGCCACCGAGCAGACCAGGTGCACGTTGAGGGGCAGGTTCCAGGGCAGCCAGCCCAGGGTGGCCGCCTGGTGGTGAGCGGGGCCTCGCAGCCGGTCCAGGTCATCCAGCACGATGACCAGGTCGCTGGTGCTCGCTTCGACACGCTTTAGGAGCTCCTGGAACCAGGTGCTCAGCTTGCTCAGCTCAAAGCTCTGGTGCTTGGGGCTGATCTCGAAGCCGAACACCATACTGATGTGTAGGCACAGATTGCGCAGCATCTCGGCCGGGTACGCACAGCACGGACTCTGGCCCACGCCCCGCACGATGCGCACCACGTCGCAGCCCAGCCACTCCGGACAGTACATGAGCACCTGCGACGATGCCATGTCAATCAAGCGCTCAGCACTCCAAATGAAGCACAGATGACGCGTTGTGCGAGAAATTACGACCACGACCCTGCTTTTTACACGTGCTCCTTAGCTGCGATGCCTGCTTGGTTGCAGGTTACCCGTGGACAAGTAATACAAAGAAGAAAAAAGAAGAGCCAATGTGAATGTTCGGCAATGTATCAGTCAACGTCTTCTACAGATTCAGTCTGCAAAATAGTTGAAGTTTGCCTCCGTTTCTAGAAACCGGTATGTGAAGCTACTTAAATACAAGTGCAGGAATCTCTGGCTTGAAAAGACGTCGAACATCTTTAACGTCACTCATCAGCATGCAGGTGCGGATGCTGTGCATGGGATGAGCGCACCTGAGAGAGCAGCGTGGACTTTCCGCATCCCTCTCGGCCGCAGACGATGATAGGCGTATGGCGGACACGTTCTTCATCAGCCAGCATTAACTGCTGGATCTGCAGAAGTGGTCCGTAATCGCTGTCTAGAGACTGGGATACTCCCAGGCATCGCAGGAGTTGCCGGCTGTTGCACAGATGTGTCTGAGACTCGCGTACCACCTCCTGCAAGTCGCAAAAGAATGGTTCATCATTCATCTCATTGTTCCTACAACAACTCTACTCGAAATTTGTGTCCTTTGAAGGGGCAGTGAGAACAACTCTCTCGAATTAGTGTTTTGAGTAAGTAATTGATTCTTAAGCTTTTTCTGGCTGTGCTGCCGCTTGTAAAACAGCAAAAGGCACATTTGTCGGCGGGTAAAATGGATTTAAAAACTGTCCTGCCAGTTCATTCAAACTCATGACGTAAATGGCGTAAGGGAGTGAATAAAATACTCCACATATATATAGAGTAAATGAAACCTTCTTCAAGGTGTGCGATAGAGGACAAGCCATTTAATCCCATTTGGCCGTTTTTTTTTTTTAAAGTGTAGAGTCGTTGCCTGCAGAAAGCGAAATGATGGCAAGCACCAATGGCATCGTTTTAGGTGATGCCTTCAAAAATCCTTAAAGTCTCCTGGAGGTATCTGCAGTGTAAACGGCTTGAGTAGTCATAAATTATGATGCTATTAGAGAAATGCACTCGCCAGTTTCGCTACTTTTGTGACAGTGTGTGTAAAAAAAAAAAAGAAACAACTGTTGCGAGTAGATTTAAGAAGCGACATCGACTGCATTTTGCAAACTGATGTATTCTTTCTGTCGAAAGTCGAGAGATCGGTTATGTGACGCGCCTTGCAGAAGGGCTTCAGATAAATGCCAGCTGCATTTTTTAATCGACGCTGATCGATAGGAAAGAAAAAGGGGAAAAAATACTAGCTACCATTCGTTCCCGAGTTTTCTCGGTGCAAAATTAATCGAATGCAATTTTGCTGGACTATTTCGCGATTCGACGGCGCTTCTACAAACAGTAACAGCGTAAGAGTAACAGCGTTGCAGCTGCCTCTGATTTCTGCCGTGACGCTTACCCACCCGCTAATGCATTGCGCAGCTCACAGCTCGAACAGCGGCGGCAAGGACGCATGTGTACTGGCAGCTGCAACACGTAGCTCGCGGCTTGCATCAGAAAGCGTAGCGGGGGAGAGCAGTTACGGGGAGAGAATGAACTAGTCCAAAGTGGACCGCGAGTAAATAAGCACGGTAGCGGACGGCTGCGCGCCACTGCAAACAGCGCTCGCGTGCGAGTTGCTGGCTGAGAAAGGCGCCATCGATATATGTCCTCCACAACTTTATCAACCACCACCGCCCAGAGTACACAGCTGCAAGCTTTGAATGCACGCTCGGCGAAGTTTGGAGAAAGCGCAGGGTTGCCATGGCAAAATACACGCATCAGCCGAGGCAATCCATGCCTCACGAATGTACCCAATGGAACTATGGCCTGCCCAAGAGCGAGTCGTGTCAAAGCTTACAGTGTCCCAGATGGCGCAGTGAATTATTCAAACACACACACAAAAACACATTAGGGACGCAAGCTAAACATTGCATCCCTACACCGCTAATTATGCATTCGGTTCGCATCACCGGTTTCCCGCGGCCGTTTATCTCGTTCCTTCTGCCGTCTGAAACGCCACGTCGTGCAAGCAAAATGCGCGGAGAATGCACCGTAACTGCGAAACTCGGGGCGCAGAGCGAGGGAGAGGCAGTTTGCGCCCTTTTTTCTAGCGATCGTTACCAAGGGTGGAAGAATTGGAATTGCTGATACGCTTATTAATTAGGCAAGCCGAAGACGCACAGGAAACGACCGCGAGGGTAAAACAGTTTGCCTCGCGTCTTTTGCTTTTGAAGGCTAAAAACAAGGAAAAGCAAGCGCGCAAGCAAAGAAGAATTAACAGAGCGAAAAAGGTGAACGAAAAGTCTAACGAAAAGCTTCAGCATGCGGTTTTGACGACGGCGCATAATTTTCAGCAATCTTGCTAAGTACTGACATCGAATTCGAGGTAGAGGAACCTGAGCGGTTCAATTACTCTGCATACGTGACACCTCCGACGAACGGGCCACAAGGTACTGGTTTGCTTTGGTTTATGGGGTTTAACGTCCCAAAGCGACTCAGGCTATGAGCGACGCCGTATTAGAGGGCCCCGGAAAATTTCGACCATCTGGGGTTTTTTAACGTGCTCCGACATAGCACAGTACACGAGCGTTCAGCATTTCACCTCCATCGAAATGCGACCGCCGCGGCGGCTCACAAAGTACTGATTACAAGCACCATACAGATATACTTTGAAAGGTTGTGCTGGAGGTAGACCTAAATGTGCAGCACTTCGCGACGCAGATGCGAACGTGATGAATCGGGGTTGCCCGCTGCCGGGCGTGACTCCTGCGACCACCTGTGGCATCCAGTGAAGTGAGGTAAATGCGGAAACAATAAGAACCTTTATCTTGGAATGGGGCAGCGCAAAAGGTAGAAGAAAAGAAAAAAGCGAGCACAACAACAGTGCCGACTCTTAGCTGTATTTTTTTTTATTGTAAACATGCGATGAATAGGTCTTAAGAGATAAAATGCCCGCCCCCAAAAGAACAAAAGAATAACGCTATCACCGGCTGCGTTTGTCTGCGCCATAGAGGGACCTCATGGTGTAGCTTACAGGGTTCTCTTCGCAAAAGAACTGGCCGCTATGAATGAACGCATAAGCGAGTAGCTTGGAGCGCTGAAGAAACTGAATTTAAATGCCCTTGCTATTACTACTGGTTGAACTGCTACAAAGTAAAGTATTAAAAGAGTAATAAAGTAAATATTCTTTCAGCACTCATTTAAGAGTGAGACGTCCTGCTAAGTAACATGAGCTTCAGCATCGGTACAATGACTATAGCTATAATGTGCAAAGAGCTGCGCAATTTCGGAAAGTGAGCATGCTTGAATGAAAACAGAAGCATTGTTAGCGCTTTGCTGAGAAGCAAGAGCACGGAGCGTATTTTAAAACCTTTCCTGCTCGAAAGCAGTAGAAGTAGGTAGGTACTACTGTCAAGCCTTAGGAGGTAGAGAGTTTTAGTGTCTTTGCTTTAGCAGTACCGTGTTTTGGTATAAACCGCTAAGCAATTAATACGCTTGTATAGAGGTTACTATGTTTGTTGCTTACAAATTTTTGAAATGTTGTGAGTATTATTCACTATGTGCAGGCTTTTCGCACTGTCACTATCACACTGATTTCATTTGAAGGCCATATGCGAGTTAAGATAGTATTCTCTGGATCGATGTTTCCCAAATACAGAACAAAAAGTAGATACTGCGTATAGGGTATTTTCGTATGCGTCTAAAATGGGGCGAATATATAGAATTCGATGCTGAATATATACCTAAATAGAGCTATGTATTCAGAATCAAATTATCAACACCGTCTATTTGTAGTTACTGTCTTCTTTACCACTCGCGCTTTGCTGATGAAAATAATGAACAATTCATAGTAACCCTATCATGTGCAATACTGCGTTCCAATATTTAGAAAAAACCACGCCTCTGAAAAATGGATGATTCCACACCACCGAACAAATTGCCTTTTGTAGTCCTTACCCTATACAGTGCCAATTATACAAAATAAGCTGAATCTTTCCTTTCCGCTGTACAATGGTACAGCGTGTAACTAACCTGAAAATGTGTCTTTTCTGACATTCATGGGTTCAATCATGGATTTTGCTTTATTATTGCATGTATAGAAACAGCATTTTTTCTATAATGCATTCGTGCATTTATTACCCTTTTTTCTTTGTAAATATGCATTATGCTGATTAGCAACAGATGCTTGGTAGTAATTTCAGTATTTAGAGAGTTCGTCAACGTTGTGAAATGTTGAAAATAAATATAGTGAGCTTAATACATTCAGGAACCCGAAACGGTAGCAAATGACCTCTAATCTGCCGTGGTTACTGAGTGGCTACTGCGTTAGGCTACTTAGCACAGGTTAGCGCGTTCGATTCTCGCTGCGACGGTTTGAGTTTCGGTTGAGCTGAAACGCGAAAGCGCCTGTGTATCGAAATTTTGGTGCTCATTAAAGAACTCAGGGTGGTCAAAATTAATACCGAGGCCTCCAGTGCAGCGTTCCTCATAGCACATAATGTTGCCTTGATGCGTTAAAAATACATTAAACCACTGAACCCCAAAAGAATTAGGCTCAAGAAAAGAGGAGGCAAAAGTACGGGATTGTGCGCCTTCTTATTCTTATTTTTTTTTTCTGCCCGGTTGAAGGAAAAGAAACGAAACCTCTGAGCTTATAAAGACGGGCGCAAAAGACGCCTAGCGCCCGGAAAAAGTCGTTTCTCCGGTATTGGCGAAGGCCCGCGTACCTGAACCACTTTCCGGAAGGTTGGCGGCAGCTCATCCCAGTCGGGCGTCTCGACCTGCGAGGCCTCGTCCACCATGCCTTTGACGGTGGTGAGCAACGCCTCGGCCAGCTTCTCCAGGTAGGAGCTGTGCGCCGACACCTCGGTGTCCAGGCCGCTCGCGTGCCACGGAACACTGCGCGAAATGGGGACGGGGGTTGCGCCCGTCCACGGTGTTAGTGACGACTTGCATCTTTGCACCGTGCTTTAGTACGCACGTCCCACTCTCCAGTGCCCGCGATAAAACACTTTCTTGACAAGCACATGCCGACGCTAATATCAGGCACGAAAATGTAGACGCCCGCCACGGGCCTGGCATTGCAGGCAAGGTATCACCCGACTGGGCCAGATACTGAACATTCTGGAGGAGCGCCAGCTTTGCATAACAAGCTTTAAGCGACAGTAATATTCTTACTTCATCAACACCAGAAAAAAAAATAAAAAAAAATCCCCTGTGCTCCTTGGTTTCTGTGGCTGTTGGCTTCTCTTATATTTATAACGAGGCCCTCATTCCTCTTCCCTTGTTTGCTTAATTGCTTAGCGAGGGCCTCGGTTCTGGCAGCCTTGATGCCATAGGAAGCATAAGAGGGTTCTCACACAGCTTCCACCCTCGCCGTTCGATGGCGTTCTACATCACACCAGCGGTAACCCAGGACGTTCCACGTCCGCCACTTACGAACATGGGTGGCGCTGATGAACACTCTCAAGGTTAGGTTATTTGTAAACATAAATACCCCCGAAAGCAGAAGGTTTGACAGCCGTCGCCGTAGCTCAGAGGTAGAGCACCGGACGCGTAATTCGGAGGTCGTGGGTTCGGATCCCACCGGCGGCATGTGGTTGTTTTTTCTTCTGCTTCTCTAATCAATTAGCTTTAAGCGACAGTTATATTCTTAATGCATCAACACCAGAAAAAAATACATAAATAAAAAAAATCCGCTGTGCTCCTTGGTTTCTGTGGCTGTTGGCTTCTCTCAGCGGAAGGAGAAGATATATATATATATAAAAAAAACATTTTGTCGATTTTCGAGCGTGGTTGTGTTTCTGTTGTACTCGGCGACAGATGCGAAAAATAAATAAAGTAATAAAACACTTCCTCAAATTGCCCTGGAACATTCCACGTCACACTTCAGTTCACTAAACGGCACGAAGGCAGTGACATTCGGAAGGACCTCCGTTCAGGCAATCCAATTTATTCAGTTGTGCACACAATGCTTAGCTTAGTTTACTTTGTGCACGCTACAGTGCCGGCCGACAATGCAGTGGAGGCCATTACCTGTAGAAATGAACGTTCTTCCTCGCCACGTTCAGTATGATGTCAGCGACCAGGTCTTCAGTGTACGTCGCCGTCTCCTCGTCCGAACAGCCGCCACCTTGTGTGTTGACGTCGGCGAACGACGAGGCCAAGGTGTCGCTCATATTAATGCCTTGAGAAGGAGGCAGGTGAAAAAAAAAAAGAGAGAGGAAGAGCCATATAACACACATATATCAGATGTGCAAAAGCCCTATCACAAGTCTATGCGTATAAAAACTGTGGAGGTAGAGACTTAATAGTGTCAGTTCATCTCTGCGACCAAGACTAACATTCATATTTGCTGAGAAGAGGGAAAGAGAAAGAATGAAAACACTGCCATCAGAAAATTGCGTAGAAAAACAATCTAAAAGGGGGAGGGGGATCGAGAATGTGACATGGCACGGTATGGGGCTGATGGTGCGAATGCAGTCTGTGCGTTCCTATGTAACGCGTTGGCTAAAGATTATAGCTTACTTTATTAACATACCCTATATATCCAGAATTTAACATTTCTGATCTCATCAAATTGCGATAAAAAAGCAAAGTTTCTGCTTTTACACTTGCAATTTTACTCGCACACATTATTGCACCGGTATGACCGTAATGTGGGTTCGTTGTTGCCTATACGGTCTAAGACGCTATAATGCCTTCCGCAGTATAACTGCATTAAAAAAAAAAGTCGAGGCCCCACTAAAGAAAAAAACACAATTTGAACCATTGGTGGAATGCCGCGCAACTGTAAGCCACATACCCCTGCCGCGCATCAACGTAATTTACGTGCACTTTCCGGACTCCTAAATATGCGGCAAACACGGCCGAGTCGTTTTGTCACGTTAGCGCTTATAATGGTAATAGTATTTCAAGCACAATACGCAACTCCTTGTCCTAAGTTTTGCCGGTCTTAATTTTAGCGCCGCTGTCAAAAGCAATATTTAAACACAACACCTAGCTAAAAACGGCAATGTAATTAGTGTTTTTTCCCGTGTTTAAGAATGCCGAGAACTTTATTCTATAGGCTCAAACCTGTCTGCAGGTTTAGTAGTATGCGCTCTTCAACCTGCATTAACCATGGGCAAGCCGGCAGAGACACCCGTATCACAACGCTGGGGTACTTCTACCAGCTCTGTTGCGTAGCGCTCTTCGTAATCTCAGCAGCCGGCCGTTTCCGCCTCTTGCTTTATTCAGCATGCTGCCCAGATTTAAGCCGCTCTCTTGGGATTCCGCGGCAGTACGCGCTTAGCTTCTCTACCAATACCCGTATGGAGCCTTGCTTGACTGGCGTTTTCGCAAGCGTTGCGCTGTGAAGGGTTTTTTTTATTTAGTTGGGTCTTTAAATTTCTTTTCTCTTATAATTTATTACTCAGCTCAAGTGCCCCTTTTTTCTCCCACGCACGCACACTCGAGGCAAACTCGAGCTGTCTGAATAATTAACTATCAAGTTTTCGTGAAGACGCGCCTTCTTTCTATTTTTAAATGAAGAAGGATAAAAAAAAGGCTTGTTAATATACGCTTATACACTCAAGAGAGCATGTGTCGGCGCGTATTTATCGAGCATAATTTCAGGAACACGGTTTTTGTTCAAAGTTATATCCTAAGGTGTTTTTATTACAGCTTGTTGGCAAGTGATGTTGAGCTGCAAACTCAATTTTCTTTTTTTCACTATGTGTGTCTGGTCCTTTCCATTTTTCGTAGTTTCAGTTTTAAGTGGCTGTGTTGTAAAGTCTATGCGTGCGCTCAATGAGCACTTACTTTCACTGCTCTCTTCTGCATCGTAATGATTTATATTCTTTATCTTACTGTTTTTTCGAGTCTCAGCGGCAGTTTTTTTACATACTGATGACAAGAAGTCATTTCCTTCATCGCATTCGTTTTTTCTGTTCTGAACGCATGCCCGGCAAGTGATCATTACTAGTTTTCAATTCTACCTGTTGGGTAGAGCTCTGAGTACGTTGCTATTGATTCGCTTAAATATAAAACGAGCAAAAGTGTGACGTTTAGTATGTCATGACGAACTCAAGTCAGGTGGGGTCCCGTTCAGCTCTATAGTTCACCTCGGCCTCGACCGTCTGTGCCTGCACTTAACTCGCGCGTTACTTAGACGTTTGCACACGTACTCCCCTCACTCCCGTGAACTGCCGCCTGACAGCGGGCTTTAGAGGCAGAAGGAAATAAACCAGACTTTTCCTGACGCAGCTTTTCATCGTCGCACAAGCTTACGGCGATCTTTCAAGCTGCAAGGTGATGACGGCCTGCCTGCAAGCTTTTGTGAATGATAGTAATGTGCTGTACAGCCTTTTCTTCCACTGGGTGTTTAAGGGCCGCAATTATGACAGGAGAATAAATCATAAGAACTCAGTATTAAACGCCTTATGCATTGCGCCAGCGAAATACGTAACTATCGACATCATAGCTGCTTTTTCCACAGGGATGCACAAGGCGCTACGTCGGCAGCGTTTGCTCATTCGCAGTGAATGTCGGTCCTGGTGAGCCCATCGCTCACTAGATGACACGCTACTTTTTAAAACCGGCAGATCGGCTTGTTTGAATTACTACATAGTTGTTCTTGCTCTATTACCTGATGACAAACGACGCAATGTGCTCGAGCGAGGGTGTGCCCTTACCTACGAGGACTTTGGATAGAACGTGTATTATTCTGCCCCCTAGCAATTCATTCATTAAACAGAAAACACCTGAAAGGGCATATCAAGACCGTCACTAATCCTTTGGTGAGCTACTGAGCAAGCACAATTAAAAAGTGCGTGTAATGAGGTACAACAATCTTCACACAAGCAGTAAGCACACGCGGATGCGAGCTGTAAATTTTGGACGAAGTTGCTGGCTTTCAGCATGAAAAAAAAGCGGTCTTGTTTGTTATGATATGAGAACTCACGGTGCACATCGATAAGCAATGCACAGTATATTCAGCAGCTAACGTGTCACACTCCTTGTGTTCACCATGGTTCACCGGATGAAATAAAATTGATAACATTAAATCTATTGGACAAAGATAAATATTGAACGAACGCATGTGAAATCTAGCCATTCAGGCATACGTTGCATGTGATAAGAGCTCGCAGAATTCATTTCTTTATTGAGCGAATAGATACGCTATATTCGCGAGGTTTCGCTCCAATCGAAAAGCACACACGTCTCAAAAAGAGCTTCACCGCATTAAGACCTCTGCTGAGGCAGAGTACGCTTTACAGGCAAGCCAAAGTCCTGGTGACACAGCAGCTCGCGGTAAGCGCTATGCAAAAAAGGGCCACGTTCTGTTCAAGTGTTCCCTTGCACTCAGCCCTACAGCTGAGATGCGCTGCGTGTAAGCGCAGGCAAGGAGAAGAGCGGGAGGGGCGCATCGAGGACGAGGGGGATCGTTGCCTCTGGGATCATTACCGAAGCGGCGCATCAATGTGCCCCACCGCCGCTGTCGCAGTGGCACTCGAGAGCTCCCTGAACGAGTTACTCAAAATGCGAGGAAATTCGTTTCGTTCTGTCTGTACCTTCGATTTTTGCAGTAATGGTTCGTCACGTGTCACTTGACTGCGCTCACCGGCAGAAAAAAATTCTGCCAAGTAAAGTCAATTTGCTTCCTGGGCACCCGCTCCCCATTCGGCATTACCCTCAGCCCTGCCTTCAGCCCTCTCTCGCCATTTTGCCGTGTTTTTTCTACATGTCCCGATGCAGGAATTCTGCTGCGAGTGCGAGGCTTTGAGTTCTGACAAGCTGCTTTTTCGCATGCTCTTGATATGCCGTTGATGGAAATAAACGTTCTTGTTATACATTATTTTCGCTGTTGCAGTAAATGAATTTGGTTAATTGGTGAGCGAGTCTGTACGAGTTGGCATCTCTTCTAAGGTTCTTTTGGCGCCTTATTCATACTTTTTTTTTGCCCCATGATCACGATAGAAAAAAAAAATAGTATATGCGTGGCACTAAGTGAACATGTTTACTTATCTCTTTTCGAGAGAATTCACGTCGTTAACTTGCGTGAATATTTGTAAACGTTTTCTCCTTTTCTGAACTGTCGTATGGATAGGATCTGCTGCTCGTTTTTTTATGATTTATGATTTATGCGCTAAGCTCTCGCTTTAATGCTTTCTGTGGGCGGGTAAAAATATATGAGGAACTATCATTACAATAACCAAGTCCTTACCGAACGCAACACATTTGCTTCCGTTTGATTTTTAGAATAAATTCAGGTTGATTGCGCTGGTTTTTCGCTTGCGTTGAATGCAAGGGGGAAAAATCACTCCTGCTTGATTCACTTAATATCACTCCTCGTGTCAAATGATATTTTCTATTTATGAGTACACAATGAGTTTCACAAGCAAAAAAAAAAAAGAAGAACGATTAGAGATTAAGAACAATTAGGAAAAGGTCGATGTCTGTGCGAACACTTTTGGACCCCCTTTTGGAACTGCTGTAAAATTCGTTTCAGAAAAAGCGAAATGAGCGGACACTTTTGCGCGAAGCCCAGCCTTCGTTCCGTGACCCAACCTCACCATACCGCGGACGGGCGGCGCAGGTGAAGACCTCTCTACTACATGTGTGCGTGACTCACCTTCTGACACCTGTCTGAAATTTGTTGAGTACCGCATTCCTTCTCTCCACGATGCCAGATTCGAAAGAGATATGGCTGCCGGTAGGCAATGCAATGTACGTAGCACAGCAATGACTTTCGCATCACTGTTATATTTCTGCGTCACAGCGCGCTATTTAAGACGGGAAGTAACTTCTGCGCGAATGGGGACAAAGACGGCGAAGAAACACTTCAGGCGCACACAAATGTTTCTTTGCTGTCCTTGTCCCCTTCACGCAGAAGCTACTTCGCGTCTTAAACGAACCAACTATCTCTTCAAGTATTATTGCAGCGCACTAATTGCCGCGGTAAGCTTAAGGAGTTGAGTTGTGATATGCTACAGGTGGAATTAGCCTGGCATCGTCTCCGCTATGTTCTATATGCGGTGTGTGCGGGGATATAGAACATTATATAATGTACTGCCCAGAGTACAACCCGGAAATGTATGTGATGTTCGTTTCCTTCAAGAGGACAGGAGCCCTTCACAGTACAGTTCAGGGCATTTTCTACCCGAGTGGAAACCAGACGTGCAGAAGAGAGGCTTCACGCCTTCTTTTAACATTCCTGCAGGACACTGATCTTGACTCTAAATGGTGACAGCAGGGGCGGTCTATGGTCTTTTGTGATTTAATGTGTGCGTAGCTGGTGCCTTCTGGAGTGGTCTACGTTATTCTGTGAGTGAATGTGTGCATAGATGGTGACTGCGGGTGTGGCCTAAGTTCTATTATAAACGACTGTGTGCATAGCGGGGCAGATCTGACCGGTTTTAGGACATTATTAACATATAAGTGACGCTACGGTGGAGAAATTGCCGGCAAAATAAGCTTAAGTACTTACGTAGTTGGTAACGCAAACTTCAATGCTATCGTGAACCTCTCGCGGAGAGCAAACTGTATCTACGCGCATTATATACGACAGCATTGGAAGGCTTAGTTTATTGAGGGCGTGGTTCGAGTGTGGCTACTTGCATTAAGTCGTCGTCGTCGTCGTCACTTCTGCGCGCATGGTCACTGCGGCATGCGATTAATACTTCCTTTACTATTTTTGTGCCTTCTATTATTCTGCCTCCATGTGATAGTGATAGAGGCCCAGTTGGTGTTAGTCAACTGGTCTGCATCCCTCCTCGCTCGGTGTTTGTTGCGCGACTGCCAGGATGACCTGCGCGCGTGTGTGTATATATATATATATATATATATATATATATATATATATATATATATATATATATATATATATATATATATATATATATATATATATATATATATATATATATATATATATATATATGAAAGAAGCCAACAGCGAGCCCCTCATCCCCTTCCCTTGTTTGCTTATATATATATATATATATATATATATATATATATATATATATATATATATATATATACAGTTACAGCCGCCGCGGTGGCTCAGTGGCTATGGTGCTCGGCTGCTGGCCCGAAAGACGCGGGTTCGATCCCGGCCGCGGCGGTTGAACTTCTTTGGAGGAGAAATTCGAGGCCCATGTACTGTGCGATGTCAGTGCACGTTAAAGAACCCCAGGTGGTCGAAATTTCCGGAGCCCTCCACTACGGCGTCTCTCATAGCCTCAGTCGCGTTGGGACGTTAAACCCCATAAACCAAACCAAACCAACCAAACCAAACCAACCAAACCATATATACAGTTATCAGTAACGCTGCCGAGATTCTGCTGTTGACAGCTACGATGCAATTCGACTAAGTCGACAATTAATCAGATCTGTTAGCCATCACAGTGTTACTTGTTCAAGGATCTCAGGTGGCTGATTGTGCTTCCCAAGTTCGTCTTTTTTGCGCCCGTCAAAACATGTAGCTGTAGTTTGGAATTTTTTTTATGTCAACAGTGCTGCGAGAGAAAATTTGTATGTGGTGCGCGCCTCCGTTCATAAGCAGAGAGACAGAAAGATGACTCAGGCTTCAACACTATAGAGTATTTTATTACTGTAGACGTCCAGTTAAATGGTATCATCCCCGAAACCATTCGCAGCATGTTCCTTGTTGCTGTTGTTCAGTCGCACAGCTGTGTCCGGCTCTTCGCGACTTCATGGACCTAAACACGTCAAGTTTCTTTCATCGGCTTTAATGCAGTCCAAGTATTTTTTTTTATCTTCGAACACACAACTGAAGCTTTTTGTCGATGGATCGTTTAGTTTTCAAGCCGGAGACCGATAACCTACTGATCTGCGAGACACACGTCATAGCCTCCTAAACATTGTATCTGTAATGCAAAACAAAGTGAACAAGGATTAAGAAGGGAGCTCCAATGTGCTCGGCAAACGTTTCGACAAGATAATTTATCTTCGCCTGGTCGAACGCCAGTTCTCTTGTAGAAACGTTGGTTAAGCACGCTGGGGCTCCTTCAACCCTTATTGAGTTTGTTTTGTGTTGTCAACAATCGCGCCTTCTTGCCCTCTCTATACCTTTTATCGATAACGTTGCAGACGCACCAGCTGAACAATGAATTCTGTTAAAGAAATTTCACGCTGGGAAACCGAACCATGCTAAACACCACTTTTTAATTTTTTAAACGAAAAAAGGCCAAGAAATTCATAGCTCATATGGGACAGCCCCACGTTCAGCCACCCCCACTAAAGAGTGACCAATAACTACCACTTGGAGTTGACAAAGGTACTCCCTAGAAGCAGGGCCGCAAGTAGACGCGGGCAGGTGGCTCGTTTGCCTGTTGCTTTCATCGCATCTGGCGCGCACGAAATTGCGCAACAGAATGTAAAGAAACGGTCATCCTTGCGTCCATATTGCGACAAATCTGTCAGTTCATACACTGACGCTGCTGAAATAGAAAAACAAAGATGAGATATGCACATTTTTCTTGAGGCAAAATAAGAGATAAATAACAAAAACAGACACGGTGGACAGCCTCGGACGGCAAAGAGAGGCTACGTTGATTTCGCAGAAGGAACGCCGCAGCGTTGTTCGCAACATCAGATCAATAAGATTCTGCTCTCTACCACGCAAGGCAGAAATGCGTTTAGGAAATCCCCCTGTCAACAGATATATGCCTTAAAGGGACAGCTTCACGTGTGTGTATGTATATATATATATATATATATATTCATTTCATCTCATATAGAGGATTACATCTGGAACAAAGCACTCCAAAAGGACGGGAACAAAGATCAGGTCTTCTTGGGAGCATGTTATTGCGACACCGCTCTTGCTTGATGGCGCAACAGTACGTGAGGCGAGTGTGTTGAAAGCCCCGCTGCGCTCCTGTTCTGCAGCATGACATCACCATACAGAGCGTGACAAGGTCGCGCCGCCCCTGGGGCAGAGCGGCTCGAGTTATGTGCCCGAATTCGCGGACACCCAACTCACTGGCGTAACGGTCACGCGGCGGCCATCACCGCCACGACTGCCGTCCCGCGTGGCAACTACAATTTCAGCGCTGCATTTAGGCGCTGAGCGTTGCGCTTGGTGTCGCAGGACATTTTTTATAACGCGAGCTTGCGCAAACAAAATTTCGGCAGGGGCCAATGACTAGACGTAAGAGCACTCCCCAGCCCGTTCGTCAGTTGTAACCACTTGAAGATCTTTTGTGGCTACAAGAAGCTCCTTTTTTGTGAGAATAAGTGAATGAGAATAAAGTTTTGCTGGTGGTTAGTAACTTATTTTCAGTGATAGGGTGAAAATTTTAGTTACGATTGCTGATTACAACTACTCTTTAGCCTTTGTCTTGCAGCTGCAACGGTGTGAGTCAAATACGTTTCAGTCGTTCATATAACCGATAACATGGTGACGTTAGCCCTCATGAATCATCCATAAGAAGCAACAGCAAAGTGTGAAACTGCAACTGCTTCGACCATCGGGACCATACTTGCTTTTTGCGATACACTTCGCTGCCCGCATGATAGTGGTCAAGTCGAAATAATACTTCTGATGCAAAAGGGACTCAAGTAGGTTTCGGCGAAAATAGAGATATTGCCATCGTGAGATGAATTACCAGGCGCGACAATATACTTGAATTTAATGTGTTTCGGCATGACAGCTCTGAAGGAAAATCAAAACTACCTATCTTTAAAGCGTGGTGGGATTTTACTGCGAAGTTAGCGGCGTCCCTTGCCAGTCATGCATCTCAAATGCCATCGTATAATATGCACAAGCAGTGCACTCTTAAGAGTGCCACGAGTACTAGAAGTTCAAAAAGGTTCCTGGGGCCAGTTTTCAGCAGCTAAAAGAATGAAAGATAAAAAGAAACAAGGAAAGGACAGAAAGAAAGAAGGAGGAAGGAAAGAAAAATGAAAGCAAGGAAAGAAGAATGGAAGAAGGAAGCAAGGAAGGGTAAAAAAGAGAAGATTATGGAGAGAAAGAAAGGAAGAAAATGTAAAGGAAGAAAGAAGAAAGGACGGAAGGAAGGGCAAAAAGGAGAGAATTACAGAGAGAAAGAAACGAAGAAAAAGTAAGGAAAGAAAAAAGGAAGGAAGGAATTAAAGAAAGAGATTAAGCAAAAAAGAAAAAAGAAAGAGAAAAGGAAAACAAAGAAAACGAAAAGCGGGACAGAAATAAAGGATTCAAGAAAGAGAGAAAGAACCAAAGAGAGAAAGGAAGCCAAAAAAAAAATGAGAAAGAATATCACGCATACATTACTTGCATGAATTTTATAACCAGTCATCCTGTAGGCGACACGCAGCGTGGCAGAGAGGATTCGCCGTTTCAAGAACAGTGCTCCCTTAATAACCAGCACTGTGCTGTAATCAAGCTAATGCAAAATGGCAAACTCGCCCTAGCAATAGGCAGTACATGGTGCACTCGCGTGGGATGCACTTGGTGGCTTACCGTCAAACTGTCTTACGACGCAGATGATCTTGTGCTGAGCCGTCTTGGAGAGCTTGAGCGCGTAATCTAGCAGAGCGTGAACACCTGCACAAGAGAGAGGTGATTGATCAAAAGGAAGAGCAGGGAAGGCAGCAAGAGAGAAAGAGAGAAGACGCGCCGACAATGGCGAATCGAGGTTCTGTTTTATTTTTCAACTTTTTTATCATCGCGCATTCTCGCTATTCGGATAGCGAGGCACTCACCCGACATGCGGAATTGCCGTTCCGTGTCGGCGTCAATGAGGCCCTCGTCAAGGGCCACTTTGGCGCCATACTGGAGCACCTTGACAACCTGCTCCTGCTCCTCGAGCACGCTCGCTGACAGGCCGTCGTCGGGGCCGGCCACCACCGGGCCCCGCCGCAAGCCGCCGCCATCCGCCTTGTACGCCCTGCGCGAGAACGACCCACCCGGGTCAGCAGGCAGCAGATCGGAAGCCAACGCGGCAGCGGAGCTCCGTCACTCAGCCCTGGCGCTACATTGCACTTTCGGCGGCCGCAAGTGCCGGAGCTCGTCGGAAGCGACGCGCAGAGGGTAAAAGTTCGCATCTGGTTCTTTCTATGGTCTTTATCAAAATTCGTGGAAGAGATGAGAGCTAGGTTTCAGGTCGCTGCGGCTACACTGGTTTGCTTTTGCATGCGAAGAAAACACATCAACACGGTAGCCGATGTGACACGCGAGAACTCATAGATTACTGTTTCAATTATTTTCAGTCCCGCTTTCCACATTGTGAAACCGAGCATTCATACACAGAAAGCAAATCGCTACGAGCATGAAATATTGTAGCACGCTCGCAGTTACCTGACACCCAGTATGAAATCTATCTCGCTACATGTCAACCATATGGTTGCGATAGAGTGCAGGAGACTTATCTACGGTAAACAATGTCAGCGACAATATACCATAAGCCAGAACTTCGGCGGGGCGATTTCAGAATACACCGTGCAGTGAATAATTGGCTGACATCTTGTATTACTTCGTATTTTTATGTCATTGCTTGGAAGAAGAGGACCTGTAATTAGTTTTGTTTGGGAAAAAAAATCTCGGAGCGCAAAAAATTGATAGCGTTTTCACGTATATCAACCGATGAGACGTACGAAAGCATGTGTTTGGCCTGGATGCTCATGGTTTTGATTTGCTCGGTCGTCGGCATGTCTAGCGATGATATTAGACTCAGGTTAAGCTCTGATCGAGGTTAAGCTGATATGATCTGTTCGCGCCGCAGATAGAAGTTGATCAAGACGGCGATGTGCAATGCATAGCGCGAGAGTGTGTTACAGTTTAACAAGAGGCGCGATCGATTTCAGTGCTATGAAGGCGGCTTCTGTGGAACAATAATACCTGCGTTCACGGATATCAGAAAAGAGGTTAATAACGTTAACTAGTTAGCCGCTTAATTATTTATGATAATTAACTCTAACTATCACAGCTAGACACCTGGTTGCATTTAGTTTTGTAGCTGGTCATTTGTAATACCAATTTCAGTTGCTATTACTGGAAGGAATGACGTGAACTGGAAGGGCTGCTTTGCCTGCATGCTTTTCGAAGGCGCGTGTATTTTGGTACGATGTACCCAAACATTGCTGGGCTACTGCGCCGATAGTAAACACGTTTTCGAAATTCTAAATCCTGATATGGCTATTATTAACGACCGGCTACTAACCTCTAATTGCAATCAGTTGCCTTACTGTGATGGCTAAAAGGTTCATTATGAGAAATTAGTCAACCGACTAACACATTAACTTTATTCACTTTTCTTCTGCTGTCCGTCGACGCTGTTATTATTCTGCCACAGAAGTCGTCTTCGTATCTCAAAAAGCCTATCTTTAAAAATTAGTGGTGGGTTTTCCTGAAAAACCTGGTATAAATATGCATAGGACTGAAAAACGTGTTCATTGTAGCAGTTCTGTTGCAGCAGCCGCAGCACGGCGTGTGCATTGTTGCTAACAGGAGGAGAGGTCTTGTGCGCACGAAGTATATATGACGAGAAATTTGCTGGGCGAGGAACGTACAACCGTCATGCGCACCGCACTGCGAGGTTGCACTTTCGTATTATTCATACAAGGAATTAAAACGCTGTAGCTTGCCTTAAAATGCACATTTTCTTGCACTTTGATAAAGAGATATGTAAACATTGGCGATGTATTGCTCGGACTCAAGGATTGCCTGTATTTTCCAAAGCGCTTAACGTTATTGCGCCAGTCATGGGGCTTTTACTTATACGTTGTTCACATATTTAATTCTTAGCTCCCATTTCAAATAAGAAAACAAAAAGCTACCAAGATTATAGACCCGTTGCAGAAGACGCGTTTCTTCACAACTACAAGGTATGTGCAGCTTTGAAAAATGATCTTGTTTGACTTGCTGTATTTAACAGCAATATTATGCAACATTTTTATAATGCTTGCGAATATTCGTATAAAGCATAATACCTGGACAGAATACTGAAGTAGTATTAGGTTATTTTTTCCTTAGTCCAAATTTTTATTGTTCTGTGGTTTCATGAAGTTCGATCACTAAAATTTCTGTTAAAAAATTAAAGAATTTTGTTACATTTAGCAGATAACTGCGCATAGAACACATCATGATTTTAGTTTTTGTGGCCTTAAAAGTTGGCGAAAAAAAAATCGATACTTCGTGTCCGCCAAGTTTACCCAATTTTCTAAAAACTATAACAAAAACGAAATTTTCAAGAACTGGCCGCAATATGCGGTAAATAGAAATGTCGTCTTAAAATTTTCAGGCATGTCGTGGGAAGACATTTTAAGTTTTCGGAACCAAAGTTGGTGAAGTCCGTAAAAAAAGGCTCTTTTAGAGGTGCTGTATCTACTACACCGGAAAGGTTATGCAACATGTTTCTAATGCTTAAGATCATTTATACAGTGTACGTACAATATCTGGGCCGAATACAAAAATATAAAGAATTGTTTATTTAATGAAGGTACAAAATCCTTGTGATCTTTGACTAGTAGGAGTTTACGGGTTATTGTCTCCCTATCTGTGAAAAATATACCGGCGAATTTGAGTTTCTTCAGTAGATAAGTTTATGTAGAATGCCACACGAAACATTTGTGATTATGGATTATATGCTTTTCTAGATGAAGACCTCCACAGTTAGTGTTTTTTATGTTTTCTGGGGATTTGACGTCCCAAAGCGTGAAGTCATCACGCTGATGTGAAGGTCAGCAGCTCGTTCTCGGATTGCCGCATCGACTGTCGGTGCAGATATTTGCTTGCAATTGGGGTTAGCTATAATTGTCCTTTTTTTGGCGCAGTAGCTCTAGACGTTCTGTACACACAGATGCAAGCATGAACTTGCAAAATAAGCCCTCACAAAACGGGAGCCTGTGCCATGAAGTGCCCCATACGTAAAGAGCGCCGTGAATTTTTCTCTCAATCCACCACAGGAACATTAGCTCCACTTTCCTACCCGTTGCTTCAAAAATACACTTCACATCCGCATCGAGGCAGCGGTGCTAAAAACTCACCTGACAGTCGTACCAAATATGCGGAGCAGCGGTTCGCACTGCGCACCAAAGCCGTTAAAGGGGCACTGAAGGGGGCGCTCAGTATAGTTGCGGTATGTCTTGATGTTAAAGGACGCCGTTCCAGGAATATCCTCCAGCAAGAATATTTTTTATGCGCTTTGCAAAAACTGAGTTATGCGTGAACAAAAGTTGAATTTCAGCATCTTCGCGCCTTTCCCTCTTCTCTCGTCATTTTTTGCGCTCTGAAACGATGGCGCTCCTCCGCCGGCCCCACCGCCGACGCGCGGAGGAATTCTCCGGAGGGTGGAGCTTCCGACTCGCCGGCGAGACGAGGCTGTCTGGTCGCGGCCATAGTAGCTGCCTAACGTCTGAATAACTCTAATCAATAGCCATCTCTTGACCGGTATACGCAGGAGCATGCGGCGATGTAAGGTGCAGCATGAAAAAGTAGCCGTAAAGGGATCGCCTACTGTCGCGCGTTATTGTGGGTTCTCTGCTGCGTGTTGAGGTGTATTATTTGGCTCAGGTGTTCATGACAGCACAACGTAGTGATTGAGTGAGTTGATGTTCTTTACTCAGAAGGTGTTTCAGAGACCCTTTAACTGCAGCTCGAAAGGCAAGAAATAGCGACCGTCATAGTGGCGCCACCTGTTGTTAACAGTGCGCACTGCTCTCTGTAAGCGCTCTATAAATATGGATACCTGTCTTGTTTTTATTTCATCCTCGTCGGTCTAAACATTTCATGTATATACAACAAGAAATAAAAAAAAGCTGGCAGAAAGTCACGCCCCCTCTCAAACCAAGGTTCAAAATACAAATTGTAATATCTGCGCCATTAAAACTAAGCCAATGTTTGGGGTAATATTTCGCGCGCAGAGTAAACGTAATTTGCTAACTGACGGGATGACAAGTCAAGCTCATTCAACAAACTCTTTGCACTCAAGAGTAAACAAAAAGTTTTCATTACAGACGGGTGGAAAAAAAAAGTATTGACATTCGAATGGCGCAGTTTTCGACGGTTGTCAGGGAAGTTTTCGTCTCCTGTAAGTAAATCGAGCTAACGATCAACAAGCGCGAGACTGCGGGCGCTCGCTCACGCGCTGAAAGCGAGTGCCGTTACACGCACTTGGGCGCGCCATAGCAACGGTCAGGGGCAGGCGCTGTCAAACGGGGCACGTTAAAACCGGGCGCTAATGCCACAGACCGTTTGAATACTCGCGTGCTGCCCTCTCCGCTCGACAAAAAATCACCGAAAGAGCTGCAGTTTTGCGGACTTTGCCGCTGGATGTTTATGCTTTTGATGCTATGGCGACCTTCTAACTGAAGGCTGTCACGTGTCAACGCCAGTCACGAAGTTTACCGGTTAATCGCGATTAATGAGTTGGCTGCTGGACAAAAAGTACTTCCACTTGAGCACGACAAGAGCAAAGCACGCTGGAGCAGTGAGACACCATGGAAGCTATAGAGCGGATGCACAGGCGGGCAGTATTTCAGCGGACTAGATTACAACGCTGTCTGTTCGTATCAGAACGGATTGTGAACTGTGAGCATGCATTGGTTGGGGCGTTGGTGAGAGTGATAAGTTAGCGCAAAGGAGGGAGAGATAGAGCTTTATTAAGCGCCTCATGCCCGGATCGCCGGTTCAAGTGGGTGGGTCGAGGCAGCAGCTCGGCGTAGCGTGATGGCTACCCAACTCGTACCCACCGCGGTGGCTCAGGGGTTAGGCCACTCGGCTACTGAGCCGGAGTTCTCGGGTTCGAACCCGACCGCTGTGGCTGCGTTTCGATAGAGGCGAAACGCAAAAAGCATCCGTGTGCTGTGCGATGTCAGTGCACGTTAAAGATTCCCAGGCGGTGGAAATTATTCCGGAGTCCTTTACTATAGCACCTCTTTCTCCTTTCACTCCCTCCTACATCCCTTCCATCACGGCGCGGTTGATGTGTCCACCGAGAAGTGAGACAGTTACCTTGCCTTTCATTTCCTGAAAACCAATATTTTTTTTAACACATGGATGACGTGGGCAGCCACAGGTGGCCATAGTGTTGTCCGGAGTACAGCAGGAGGTACGACTCAGCTCTCCGAGGAATGGGGTACATGGGGGGTGGTTAGGAGTTTGCGGGAGGTAGTACTGTGACTGAGTGGCGCGCGGAGAGGACCAACATGCAGTACGTCTACTGTCAGGGTATAGCGCCACATAACTGAGAGATGGCGCGGGTGGTTTAGTATGTGGTGGCTGCAGTGATCACGAGGTAGGCAATTGTATTGGGGGGTGCGAATAGTACTTCTTGGAAAACTGATTCAAATGCGTATAGTGTAGCTAAACACAGATTAGAATGCAAATCGAACAATAAAAAAAAAGAATTTTATAGTAATGAATATTGCCTATCATTTTATTTGCTACTTATGCGAATATTAGTACAACTTGAATATTAATGTGAAACAGCGAAGAGCTCATGAAGTTAATGCTGTAGCTGTCGAAAGGCGGAACTGTGATCTATGAGGCATGCAGCACGAGGTCAGTATTTGACCTCTGTGACCGTCATATCACGCGCCTGAGAAGTTTACCTTTTGCTTCTGAAAAACAAGCACCACATCTCAATTGATTAGAGGGACGAGGGTGATCATCCTCCAATATCAGGCATGAATGCAGAGTTTCCTGAACCTTGCTGAACCCTGCCGCTTCGTCCAGTCTCAGAGGTCAGAAGTTACAGCATCAAGAACGCCGCCACACGAATGGACCGCGTCGCTGCGCGGAACGCGCAGTTAAATCGCGGCAGCGTGCTGTACGTCTTCAGCATAAGCCCTTGAACGAAAAAATCTTCGATGGAGGTCCTCTGGTTGGGTTTTTGAGGTAGTTGAGAGAAAAAACTGACGCCAACCAATATTTTAATTCTGTCCAACATTTCGGGACCAACTCAGTCCCTTCTTCAGGGGTGACTAAAGTGTGCCTGCAGCAGCGGGGTGTTGCCTTCGCTCTCCCCTTGTTAGCCCATGGCGCAGTCCACTAACGTACGCAGAGGGGAGCGTTCCTGGAGTTCTATTCATCGCCGCCTTTGTGAGCCGGATGTGCCATGACTCCACATGTCGCCTCTTGAACAGGTTTGGCTCCACAGCCAAGACACTCACCTCTTCGAAGGCTATTGGGTGGTCGGCGCGCTCGCAGTGTTCGGCGAGGGGGTTCGATTCCGAATTCAGATTCGGAATAGAACTCCAGGAACGCTCCCCTCTGCGTACGTTAAAGGACTGCGCCACGTGCTAACAAAGGGAGAGCGAAGGCAACACCCTGCTGCTGCTGGCACACTTTAGTCACTCTTGAAGAAGGGACCGAGTTGGTCTCGAAACGTTGGGCAAAACTAAAATATCGGTTGACGTCAGTTTTTTCTCTCAACAGCATAAGCCCTGTTCCTGAAACAGCTGTTGAAGAAAACTATGGCGTGCCCGATTCCAGCTCCGTGTCTGTTATTCGAAAACTATTCAAAAACTTAGACCTTATTCGATACGCTTTGAATAATTTTGAATATGCACAGTTTAATTCGTTCAGCGAATCGAAGAGGCGGACATTATATTCGATATTAGAAAACTTAGAATATTCGCGCACCCCTACAACTACTGTTGGCGTCCGTGTGATGTAGATTTGTGACAAGTGAGGTGCGGAGAAGGAAGAGAAGAAACCTGCTATTGTGACGCAGTTCCTATAGTCTTTGTCTTCCTGAGTTTTGCGGTACACAGCTCGCGCGTCCTTGGAGCTGCAATCTTCCGGCAAAGATAAAAGGCTGCTTGGAGACGTGTCGCGAGCGGGGACATGAGCCCGCTCGTTCCCATCTATGGCCTGGCGACCGAGGTCGCATTCCAGAAGGACGTGCTGGTGTCGGTGCTTGGAAATGTGCGTGTTTAGCTGGGCACGGATATATGCTGCGAGCGTGTTGATAGCGAAGTCCGGGCGGGCGCTCTGCTCTGGCTTTCCACGCGCACTTTAATGGTGTTGGTTTGGTGAGAGCGGAGATAGATGTCTTCATCGATAGCTTATGTTTCAGCAGCAGCGGGGTCAGGAACGCCGGAGTAATAAGGGGCTTCCTGGTGATGGGGGTCAGTAGACGCTGTTTCAGATCAAATGTCGAAGGTAGGTGTCATGGGGCGTGGTGTGGAGTTTACAAGCTCTGGCTTCACTGCGTTGAGGGTGTCTCTGGGGTTCATGTTTCAGGGTATAGGAAGAGCGGTGGCATGAGACAGATGGTCTCACGATGGTCGAGAGTCAAGGGTTGGTATATGAGGTGCGAGGTGCTGCATCGCATCCTAGAGCGTCCAGCATGTCGCGGACTTGGCGGGAGGTTGTCAGGAGTTGGTGATGAGCCTGAAGATGTGCTGCGGTTGCCTCCTCGAGGTAGTTGTGTAATATAAGTGTGTTGAATGGTTGAATGTGTTAGTGGCGTATACAGGTAAATTTAGTTCTGCTCGTAGGAAGTTGGCTAGAGTTTTAATCTGGGAACTTTGTTCACACACACAGAACCTTTAGCGCGTGGTATCCGGCTAATGACAGAAACCAATCTCGTGCACGAACAGTTTTATGCATCTGGTCTCTTATTTGCTGACGCGACCTTGGGCTTCTGAAGCGCTACCCATGTTTAAGAGAAGCCGAGCGCGATTTCGTCCTCGCATGCGTGCATCCCCCTTTTCAAAAGCAGGGCTCACGCTACATGCGCACGGTCTTGCACGGGCCCACTGGGTGTTTACCAAAAAAAAAAAAACTGCCGTAATCTATTTCTGACGTACAGGCTCAAAATGACAGTAAAAGCTCGACCAGATCAGGTGTAGAAGGACAGCCTTTTCACGCTGCATTTTAATAAAGATGATTCATGTTAGCTGACCAGCCATAGCGTTATGGAATGACGTTATGGAATGACGACGGTGAAGCCCGTCAGCTAAAGCCTCATTGTTCTTGATGGTGGGAAAAGTTGCTTCAGAAAAAGTGGCTAAAATAATGAAAAAAAAAAAACTTGCACGATAAAAGGTCTGCTTCAGGCTAGTTGATTTTTGTTCACCTTGAATGTGGGGCGCCAAACCTTCAAGAACGAGAAACACGGAGCCAGTAGTTTTGTGCTAGTTTGTGTTGTTAGTCCCTTTTGAGCCGGACATTCATGACGGAAAACTTGCAGCCTATTCTCACTCCCAAGACTCATTGGCTGGCAGTGCACGCTGGCATCGCAGAGGAATGGAAGTGCAGACGCGCTGGCGAAGGCAGTATACAGCCCGTTTACCCCTGTCTCATTGGTGATAACAGGCTGGGACGCTTCACGTAATATTGTGCCAGTTTTACTGGTACCGCCAGATCCCGACGAATATGTGGAGACTTGCCAGGGGCTTCCCCTTTCGCGGCTCGTTCCCTCGCTAGGAAACAAATTGTCTCTGTCCTTCTGTGTCTTTTTGTGCCCTCCTGTGTTTCAAGAGTAAACAACTCATGGTCGGCAAAGCGACGACGCAGTCACGGGCGCGCTACCTCCGCGGCATGCTGCCGTTGTACGGCCATAGACGGAATCCCGCGCCTCCTTTGCGAATGCGACGAGGAATGAGACTGACTTTTCGTGGAGGCGGCTGGGTCTACGCGCCAACAACCTCGCCGACATTCTTCATTCGCGCAGCCACTCCTGCGTGATCCCGCAGGCTCTTTGAGCATTGTATAGTTCTTGACACAGACTGGCCTCGCCTCGCGACTGTAGCAAGGCTGACCTTGCCGTCCTGATGAAGCGGCATACCACCGTCGGCAATCAACTCCCCCCTCCCTTCTCTCCCACCATAGGCGTCTCTCCATTCCACTTTCCTCTTCCGGCTTTTCTTTGTTCCTCGACCCTAGTCTCCTACGACGCAGCTGAGGTGACGTCGTACTCTGAAGCCATAGCTGCATCTTTCCTCTTTTCAGTAACCTCTTCTCTCCGGCTTAGTCCGTTGCTTTCATGCTGACTGCTTTTTCCACATCGTCGAAGTTGTTCTCGATCAGCGCTGCCTGCGGGCGCGCGCTTTTCTCTTTGTCGTTCAAAGAAGCTTGACCGCTTCTACGTTCATGAAACACCAAACAAATTGGCGTGGGGGAGTCAGTAAGCTCGTCGCGCCCGCAGCGAACGCTCAGGCCTTTCGATTTCTTTGTAACACTAAACAAAAAAATTATCGTGGGAAATTTTTTCACTTGCAGCTTTATTGCAAACGGCGTCTGATTCATCATCGTGGGAAATTTCTTCACTTGCAGCTTTATTGCAAACGGCGTCTGATTGCCAATCAGACAGCAAGAGACGCAGTTTCGCGAAGTATGAGTTTCTCAAAATTACTTAGCGGCAAGAGAGGTGCCGCTACCCCAGCGGGTTTTTTAAAGGGAGCTTCATCCACCATGGGTATGCCGGAAAGTGCCAGCTCAGTATTTGGGTGAGCTATTGTTCGACCTTAACGTGAATTCGGTATCAAAAACTTTGTTGAGCCGGTATTGAAGTTGTTACGCGTCTCATATAATATTGGTCAAAACACGAAAATGCTACTCCTAGTCAGCGAAGTGTTGGAAATATTCCTGCAGGTTCCTAAAACCAACATATATGACAATATTTTCCTTACAAGCACGCAATAAATTATTTTATGCAGAATGTTTTCCGCTTTTTAGAAAATTTCACGCAAGTGTTAGGCACTGGGCACGTTGTGAAGTTAGCAAAGCATGTCTCCGAGTTTTTTTGTTTTTTTTTTAGAAAAAGTCCTATTTAAAGAGCTGAGCCCATGCTCATGTTTCAACACAGGCCATGCGAAATGCAAAGTTCGAATGGCCTGTGTTGAATTTTTGTGGTGAATGGATAATATCACCGCGTTTTTCCTCTGGCCATTTTATGAACAGCTATAAGAACACCGTTAAGCCTGGAGAGTTGCAACTTACCCTGCGGAATAAGACGGCGGCCCTCAACAGAGTTCTTTAACAGCGAAACAGTGAGCAGTAATACTATTCGCCTCCAAACTGCCGTTGCAGCTCCCGTATTTATTTCCTGCGATTTCAGGACGCAAGGATCACTGCAAGGCCCCGGAGGCGACCGGTAATGGCGAGTAGAACCTGCGTGTACGCAATATTTTTGAGCATCTGCACGTGTTGCAACAATGTCAGCTTCTTGTTTCCGCGGCAGCCGTTGTTTGAAGTGCAAGGGTCCCTTAAAAAAAAAAAAAAAAAACGAAAACTGGTACAAAGTGTAGCACGCACTTGATATAACATCGTGTGTATTTAAACGAGTCGCACTGGATGGAGTTAAAACAAGAATGAGGGAGAAAAAAATAGCTCCGACGATTTCTAGAATACATCACGGTACTCCGCGTTTTATTTCTTTTTTTTTTCTGCACGCATCGGTAAAAAGGCTGTGGGCCATGCAAGTGCTAGTCTCTTGTTTGCCTTCATTGCCGGAAGGTACCACATTTCAGCTCGTCGGTGCTAATCCAAAGCGCCAGTTCAATTTTCCGCAGGCTGGAAGGGAAAGCGCATGAGATGAAACAGTGGACGAAGCTGCAGTTACGGCAAAAAGCAGCGAAAGCGCCAGGAGGAGCCTAAAATGGCCGCCGTGTAAAGGAAAATTAATGACGCTCTGCGTTATATTATTTCAGCGCTTGCTCCCGTCTTTCAAGAAACTTCTTTTCATGGACTAATCGAGCCGTTTTTCACGCTTCCATAAAGGGCTCGCCGCGCCGGAACGCAACCAGCTGTCCCGAAGAAGGAGACGACAGCAATAATGAAGCATTACCACGCAGAGCGGGAAGCTCTGCGCTCGAGCCACAGCAGCCTAGTTGCCGAAACAAAATTGATGTGCGCACGATGGAAGCAATTAGCCACCAGTTTCTGCCTGAAGAGAGCACTACTTAGCGGTTATACAGGACCCGCTATACGGCCTTGTCCCCTCCCTTTGTATTTATGCGAGCAAGGACCCAGCGAGTGGTCTTCATTACTGGCGATTTATTCATGGAGCGAGACACGGTGGAATGGCCAGCCTTTGTTGGTGAAGAAATTTGATATGACGTGTCGATGGGGAAGCATGCGCTTTAAAGCTTCCTGGAGGTCTACGAATATTATACGGTGTACCTGACACGGAAAGAGTGCAGCGCTCCGTCTTGTTTTCTAACATGTTTTGTTTGGACCGCAGGGTAGTTGTCTAGTTGCAAGGTTGCTTTCATTTCACTACGCATCAATGTACTATTTTTTTTTCTTTTTGTTAAGAGCTTACTTGTCACAATACATTAAAGGTACGTGTAGACATACCACATTGATCGCATATGCCCTCCTCAAAGATTCTATTTCATGGCCTGACGCTATACCCCCCGCCGCCGCAGTTCCGCAGTCTTACTTGGCTTTATGAAGAGAGAGAGAGAAAAAAGTCATGATCATAAAAAAAAAAGCGCAGAAAGGAAGAAGGAGAGCTGAGAACTTCTACTACGTTACGGGTGGATAAGTTACTTTCCGCGCACTTTGTGTCGTCTTCTTTCGAATCGTGACGGTGATCTCTGCCACGGCACTGCTTGTGACGCACGCTAGAAGAACATGAAAACAACGTTGCAAAATATCCCCCCCCCCCAAAAAAAAAAAAAAAACGACAACAAAACTATGACCACTGCCAAACATCGATTACCTCACTTTTAAACGAGACAATTTTGAAGTTAAGTGGGTGCCATGTATAAGGCGGCTCACTGACGCACGTGAAAGGCGCGATCCGAATGCAAATACCGCTTTTCAAGACTGTCGTGGATAGCACTGAAATCTTCGCTATGGCTGAAGTGAAATCCGATTTGGGGCGGTTTTTGCATCGCAGACTCCAAGCAGAGTAAGGGTGCCACAATGGAATGCTCCTGATTCATTGCGATCACTGTCGAGCTCTTCATACGCGTAAGAGAGCTCAGACCTCGTCAAGCTTAATATGGCTATTCCTAGCGTTTCCTCAGTATTCCTAATAGTGAAATAAAATTTGATTTGATTTGATTTGGCAGAGATCGCAGCCCACTGGAGTTGATATAGTTATCCGATAGATATTATTCCACACATAATAGTAACTGCTGCCGCGTCGCCGCGGTAGGTCAAAGGTTATGGTGCTCTGCTGCTGACCCGAAAGACGCGGGTTCGATCCCAACCGTGGCGGTCGAATTTCTATGCAGGCGAAATTCTAGAGGCCCGTGTACTATGCGATGTCAGTGCACGTTAAAGAACTCCAGGTGGTCGAAATCTGCGGAGCCCTTCACTACAGCGTCTCTCATAGCCTGAGTCGCTTTGGGACGTTAAGCCTCATAAACCAATTGCTGCCGTGCTGCAAAGCTTGATAGACGGTTCGTTTTGTCGTTAGAAGCGTGGCTTTTCAAATGACCAAAACTTACGTGATCACGAACAATTAGCACTTCGCAACCGCCACCACAACAACAATAACAACCACGCACGCACGCACACGCTCACGCACACACACACGCACACACACGCACGCACACACACGCACGCACGCACGCACGCACTCACGCACGCACACGCACACGCACGCACAGGCACGCACACGCACGCACGCACACGCATGCAGGCACGCGCACACAGAATCGGTAACCTCATGAAGCATGCGGTGACGCGAGTAATGATGGCGGCGACGGCCATCGCCTACCGCTGCCGCTGGCACACCCGCACGAAGCGACGAAACTTGATGTTATAGCGGTGCGTTTAAACTATATCACCTCGTTTAGTCACCTCACGCTACCAGACAAGTTGGCTTGCGTGATTTTTAAGACGTTAAACAGCATGAAGCCCAATTAAGGGTTGCCCTGCAATACCCTTTTCTGTTCCACAGTCCTTGCCAGGCTCTCACTGAACTGTTTTAATGAGCGCGTATTGACGACACGAGAGTCGGCAGCTTCTTCGTTGAAACCGTGCTAGAAAAACAAACTTCTCTCGAAAAATAGACAGGATGTTATATATTTACCCGCAAAGCCTTCTGCTATTGGCTAGTCTCGCGAGGCACTTCCAGGCGACAGTCTCAATTTCCTGCAAACCGAGAACCTGAGCAACGGAATGAACGACAGCGGAGTGGTTCGGTGGCCCTCAGCTCATATCGCGCGAAGCCATCATGCGGCGTGTCACCGCGAATCATCGCCACACGCGTCTAGCGCTTTACACACAAAGTTTGACACTTCTTTATAAGTAACTGAATTTTTAAAGGGTCCAAGTGCTACAAGCATCTACTGTGCATTGAGTAGCTCTCAAGCTAGACGAACGTTACATACTGAGTGCCCATCACAATTTCTTCGGTAATTAATCAAAGCTGGCAAATACCTATTATTCGGCTTTGCGTACAAAGAATGCCGGAGTCGAGGATTTGAAGGAAACCTGTCTGGTCGGGGTTGTACATGAAGAAGAAGGGAAAACAACGAAAAAAAAAATAAACTTTTAAATGACGTTTCGGCTCCCGCACGGAAGCCCTGTTTACAAAGACCTGTAAACAAGGTTCCCGTGCGGGGGCCGAAACGTCATTTAAAAGTTAATTTTTTTTTCGTCGGTGTTCTGCCTTCTTTTTCAAAGGATGCCGGAGTGCCGGAGACTTCGCACACGTGATGGTTGGTTTGAAGAAATGACGCTACCGTGATTTGGAAACTATAACCAACCCACCGCGGCTGATGATTTCACTACGACGGCCGACAATACTGGCGCATCCGATGAGGGGCCTGGAGAGGTATTTTCTCTCGCCGCGGTTACGTGACGTCGATTTGTACGTCCCGAAAGAATCAGTTTTACAATTATCAAGCCGGCAGCAGCGCTTATGCTGCTCGTAGTGCGTCCAGTTTTGTTACAGCGGACCGAAGCGTGCATGCAACTGCTGACAAATATCGCAAGAATGGCTTACCCTTTTCAAGCTCGGCTTTCGAGAGCCGGCTGTGATAACCCTCATTCAAAACTGGGATAGCAACGTTGGCTTTAAAATAATTAATTAAACGGAAATTATCCAAATTTATTAACGGAGAAACTGTGAGAGAGTTCCTAGTATCTCTAATGTCCACTAAGCGTAAAGCCGACATGGCGAAGACGGTATGCTGATTATGGAAATGTCTGGCAGCATAAATACCTGCCGATATCAACAGGGTGCGTGTAATGCAGGAGTATTTGGATGCTTTGATTTAGTTTGGTTTATGGGGTTTAACGTCCCAAAGTGACTCAGGCTATGAGAGACGCCGCAGTGAAGGGCTCCGGAAATTTCAGCCACCTGGGGTTCTTTAACGCGTACTGATATCGCACAGTACACGGCCCTCCAAAATTTTGCCTCCATCGAAATTCGACCACCGCGTCTTTTGGGTCAGCAGCCCAGCACTATAACCCCTGAGCCACCGCAGCGGCCATTATCTGGATGCGTACGAATTACCTTCAGCGCGGCATTAACCCCTGTGTGCTCATATCTCATATTTTGTGGAAGGCCACTACAGGTGGTCCTTTAATTAAAGTCGTTTTCTTCTTCGCCATCTGAAGGCAAAGTTCGTCTGCGTCGCGGACAGACCAGTCGCTCCTCCTACCAATTAAAGTTGATAATGCGTCCAGCCGCGTCAGCAACCGCAGGCTGAACATTATGGCACTTTAGAAGGCGAGATCCAGTGCAGCCGCCACCAGCCCGAAGTCCAGCGTCGCTTCTACGAGTTTGGTTTCATTAGCAACGCGGCCGCTGTTTACACCAGTAATTGCGCGGAGGACTTTCTTCGGGGCCGTTGTCGCCGTCGTAATATCTCTCAAATGAAACATTTCGCGTTCAGTTCCTGGCCACTGAGAATGTTGTCCAGGTTAGCTTGGGAGTGGTGGGAGCTCTGGAGGGTGTCCTCTATGCCGTCATGTCTTCAGAGGGGGATTTGAGTGGGCGCCGCCGGGGAAAAATTTGGCGGAGGGTGGTTCGCGGTACGACGATAGTGAAGTCATTTGTTTGGTTTGAAGGGGGTGAAAAAGTTTTGGACGTTTTATTTATTATATTCCATTAGCCTTAAAGACGTAAGAGCATCGCAGTTCCCTTTGTCGATCCATATTTCTTATAGCTCGGTTACACGTGCGTAGTGAACGGCAGTTGAGTTGACCGTGAGTTGAACTGAACGGCAGTTAGCAGTGTTAGACGGCAGTGCCAACTGCCGTGGAGATCTGAAAGGCAGTTCAATTGAAGGCGGAGGTCTCAGCTGAGCGGGTCAACTGACAAGATGACGGTCGACGAACCCGCCACATAGGACAAATCCGCGGCATCTCCCACGGTCAATTCACGGGAAAGGTTTTGTGCCCTAGCTAGTATAAGTCCAAATCTGCAACTTGAACTAAATGAATGAGTACCAACGCGCAAAAACGCGAAGTTGCATAAAAAAAAATTGTAGCTTAGCTGTGAGTGATGTTCAGCTTCGGCGTACGCAAAGCGCAAAACTTATGCAGGAATTACAATTTATTGTAATAAGGTATTCAACGAATGTTTAAAATTAATAGTACCAAAACAAATATTTTTTTTATTCATAAATTGCCCGCCCATGGCGTGATTACGTGATCCAGAGGTTGGGGGAAAAACTAAGCTCCAGCTTAACTGCTCCAGTTTAACTGCTCCAGTTTAACTACAGCGGCATTCCATTCAGTCCATTGTCAGTTGGAAACATAAACTGGGCGTTCAACTGAATGACAGTTGACACTGCCTATTTAACAAAGTTATTACTCATTTGGTCCCTTCTCTGGCTATTTCTTGCACGTTTCATTTCACTGTCTCATCTTTATTGTGTGCCGCCGCTTTAAAAAGGGCTTCCCAGGGTAAAAAGAAACATAAAGCAACAATAAACATGCAGCTGGCAGCTGTCTAAGCTCTGATTTAGCGATTACAATTGCGGGCCTGTTACGAAGAAATTGCAGCAGTGCTGCTTAAACACGCTTTCACGCGGAAGACACGTTTACTGACGTGTTACCTTGTGTCATCTTTTGACAAATGCTTCCATAAGTTTCGAAGCGCATGCTTCTGGGTGTCGTCATAGATTAAAATAAATGGTGATGATTGTGGTGATTTAAAACACAATGCCTTTTGCTCGGTTACTCGAATAATAATGGTCTTCGAGGTATGAATCTGGAATAAATGAAGATTGTGAGCGAACTTTAGCTCTTTTATTCGCTGCATTTTTAAGACTCTTCTGAGCTGTGTTTGTTCATCAGGACTACAACTACCCCTTTGCTCTCCCGAGATAAGGTCTCTCGCAGCTGCTGGGCATCTTAAGGCTATCTTCTTTCGAAGAATAGCAAATATCACAGTGTTTACTGCTCGTTTCTACTGCCTGATTTAAGATAGCCTTACAATGCCCAGCTGCGAAAGACTTTCTTTCGAGTGAGCCAGTCGAAAATTATAGTGCTCATGGACGAGGAGAGCTCAAAAGAGCCTAAGACTGCAGCAAGTAATACAATGGAATTGGCGTACAGCCTTCATTTATCGCACGTTCATATCTCGAAGACCATTATTGTTTGAGTAAATAAGTAAGTGCCATTAGTCGGTTAAGACGGCGGAACGATAAAGCCTAGCTGAACTGCGTTTTCAATAAGTGGGACATGGTGCGATAACTTGTTGCAATGATGGAAACAGGCTCCGTTATGTAAACTTTGACTTTTTACTATTTTTATTCACAAATACTACCGCGTCTTCTGTCCGAGACATATAGCAGGGGTAGGTTATAGGACGGTTGAATACAACAATGCCTGTAACATAGTTGGGCAGTTCTCTCTGAAACTGATTAGTCGGGGATGAACGCAGAGGACTATCTAAGGTATTTCTCAGTTCAACGGTCTGTGTAAAAAAAAAAGAAAACTTAAAACAATCGAAGGATGAAACAGAGGTGGCTATGTTCAATGCATTATAAGAGCATTACGAAAGCGCTGCGCTAGGTAGGCGTAGTAGAAGTGGGAGCAATCAGTGAGAGAAGCGCTTGAACGTTAGTCGACCCGCGTACGATTTTGTGCGGCATAAATAGACGGTGACACGTGCGCGATACGACAATGGCTCAGCGACAAAACGCGTGCAAGAGATAACGGTGAAAACTTACGTTCGTATCGGCTGTAAATAAATCTGGCAGCCTTTCTCTGAACGGTTTCTAATTTGGACCCATCGCTTATGAAATGAGGTGACCTCCACTACACACGCATATTCGAGAACAGGTCTTAGTAATGATTTACAAGCTGTTAACTTGCACTGTTTAGTGCCTTCCTTCAAGCGCGTTTTGGGCATACGAGTTTTCGCAACGCTTTAGAAAAGATTACATGGATATGATTATGCCAACTAAGGTTAGTCGTGAAAGTAATGCTAATGTATTTGAAATCATTAACATGGGTCTTACTGTACCCCTGAGCTTTATATGTGAATCTGAGAGGCTGATTCTTGCTGGTAAGAGTCACTGCAACAGCTCTGCTGAAATTTATGTTAGTCTGCCATGTGTTATTCCAGTCTGAAAACAATGAAAAGGCGTCGTTGGACACTGGTTCATCATAGAGGGTACTAATGCTATAGTAGAGAATGAAGTCACCTGCGTATAGAACTACTTTCACTCGCGTGTCTCTGGCGACTTGAATGATGTCATTAATATATATGAAGTGACCCTGGCAATGAGCCTTGGGTCATCCCTGTTATGACCTGAACTTTAAAAAGAGTTCCTACAATTAAACGTGACGGAGCGATATCTTCAGAGCAGGTAATCGGATATCAAGTCAATTACTTTATTGACGAAAAAAAAAACTTCACCAAGTTTTAGAAGAAATTTTTTGTGGCTTGCCGTGCCGAATGCTTTCAAGTTGCCGAGAAAGATGGCATCAAACTGACCACTGTGATTTAGTGTCACAGATACTGCAGAGTTGCAGCTATCATGTCCACATTCTCGGACAACAATTTTGAAAAGTGAAAAATTGTAAGGTACTCTTATGGAAATATTGAAGGTAATGGTCCATTCTTCTGATGTGTAGCAAAATATTTCTTTAACAGTGCTTCCATCGATCGCGTTAAAACATTAAGATTGCCATGGAAAACCAGTGGGAAACGCTTTTGACAACAGCAAAAACGGTAACGGGTGATCTGCGAATGTCATATTGATTTTTATTGTGAAATTTTACATTAGATGAAAAAATTGCGTTCATAAACGGTTTCTGGTTCAAAAATGCTTTTGTTCAGAATTGTTGGGTATGAGTAGCATTGAAGCAATTATAATGATATAGCTATTGTTGTATAGTGTCGTAGCGGTAAATGTTATTTGATTACGCAACACTTAAACCCGCTAATGTCAGAACCGGCGTTGTGCGATCTATTGGGGACAAACAGAAAAAAAGTATCCGGTGAAACTTTCACGCTGTCCGCATTCGCCACTGTCCGCAATCGCCAGTGAAAGCGCTAGTTAATCCCCACCGTCACCGCGGTGACAGCCAAGGCATCGGCCATTCACTGACCTGTTATATGCACGAGGGTGAACGAAACGCTGAATCCGCTTGGGAATTTCCTCTTCGTGAAGGCTTTGTGAACTGCCTCTCCTATACAGTTTTCGCGATCGCAGTTAGCGGGTTGTTTTCGACAGACAAGCTGTCGGTGCAATGTTGACAGACCATTGGGGCAACTCGGACGTCACTTAGCGACAAAGCAGAGCGAGCCCACAGCAACTGGTACCAACATGCGTGTTTACCGGATATGCACGATGTGTCTGCCCCGCTGAGATTAATTAAGAGTGCATTTAGTCTGTGCATGATTCAGTCTGATAATTACTAGCTCGATGCACGCGTCTTCACAAATGTTCACCTCCACCCACTGCTAGCACACGATATAAGCGGTCCGTTGCATGCCCTCCTCCCCATAAAAAACACACACGCACATTCTACACAGAATGCAGAGCAGGAGAACATGTAAATGCCGACGACACCTACAGATTACGGGTGCTGTTGTAGCTTTTCGCGGCTGAAAAAAAACTCGGCTGCTTGAGTGGTCTTCGTATTTATCTTTTTCCATGCCAGTGCATTTGAGCGAGACCTTTTTGACTGGAGAATGGCGAGGCAAATATTTCTTCCAGAAAATGAAGTACACTTGCGTGGCAGGAAGACAGAAAAAGGGCCAAACAATGACAATCAGGCACTGGGATACGTCTGAAATCTACGCGAAAATAATCCAACAAAGGCACAAACGTCCTTTTAAGAAAAGTGGGAAAACTTTTAAAAATTTGCAGCGAACAGATAGGTATAGTTCTGAGGAAAAGAAAATTTTGAAGAACTGTTTGCAAACTGGTTGCCATTGTGCAGATTTTTTTCTCCTTGTTTTGATGAAAAATAAAACGTTTTCATAGAGTAGAAAATGTGTTCCCCTACGCTACGTACAGAACGAAGTTGGCGGGAAAAAAACCCATGTCGGGATTCAACACAAACTTCGGGAAGTTGCATAACTGGTTTCTGTTAAGTGCAGTTCTCGAGAACCGCAAGACATCAGATACAAAATAAATAAAAAGTTAAAATAGAAGCATGGCAAACGTAATTTATTGACGCCGCGATTAGATCAAAGCGATCTGATCGATTTAATGAATTTACCTGAGGTGATTATTCGCAGCTTATAGACCCTGCACTCAATATTTACCTTAAATAAACACAAAACTGAAAAATCAATTATTATTCGTCCTCATATATCCCTAAAAAGAAAACTGTACGTATAGAAGGAAAATATCCTGAAAGAACTTTATTTGAAGGCCAGGCACGAAACAGATCCTGATCCAAATACCGAGACAGCGAACTTTTTCAGCAAAAACCAAAGGCCCAGGGGAGACGAAAGTTCCTCGCACCGACGTTACGGCCGCAGTCGGCGAGTAAATGGCCTCCCTTCACTTTGCAAAACGCACACAGCAAAAGCATTGAAGAATTTCGTTCAATGTATACTGCGTTTTCAGTCTGGTGAGGAAAGTCTCCTCCGCTGCTCGAAAACACCCAGCACTGTTTCTTTTTTCAATAGAGCGCTAGTGTACTGAAGCCTGCACTGATGAAAAGTATCCGAGAAGTAGATTCCTTGAAAAACAATTCATTCGACACTGAAAGGAAGACTGCTACATATAACACAGAACAGGCGTTCGGTCCGCCATTTTCACGCGGCTGAGAAGTTTTCGACCCGCTGCGTTTGTGCAATATGAGCCAGCGAATCAAGTTTTATTTATTTTTGCAGCTGTTACGAAATTCTGGTATTGCGGCGTGCAAGGCAGACAGAAGGTAGGGCTGAACCCGGTAGGTCGAAAATAAGACGACCGCTGTCGGAATTTTACCGCGCATGCAAACGCATCTATTAAAACTCCCGAACCTTAGCACGCGTCTTTCAAAACACTAATTCCACCGGAGTTTCTTGTTTCTCCCGGTATACGAAGCGCGGGAGGGAAAACTATCGTTGGAGACACTGCAGCCAGAGAGCTTGTGGCTTGCCTAAAAACTGCTGTAAGACCCTCTTGTAATATCACGGCACCAGCCTAGGCGAGAACGACCATCCCGGCGGCTAGACCTATGAACTGCGCTGTAATTAAATTGCATAAAGAACCCAGCGCGCCAACTGCTCTCCGTCAACTCGAGCAGCTATGTCGGCGCTCTTGATGCCACACAGCTTGTTCACCTGAAGTGTCGCCGCGACAGCCTTGAAACGCCAGTTTTGCACATTTCGAACCGACGTTTTGCGTTCTAAGAGGTTCCGTAGGGCCTTGTCGTCCGTCTTCGGTACGAAGTACGCTGAAGTGTACTCAGAAATAACATGGCCTCCAAGGCGAACATGCTAAGCAATAACTCGGAGAAAAGCCTCAAGGAGGGAGACTAACTACTAGGCCACTGACAATACCTTGTTCGATCACGCCTCCTGCGCAACGCTGGACGGCGTTGAGGGGCCTTGTCCACAGGCGACCTTTATGCGTCGATCTTGAGACTTACGCTTACTGTTGTTACTTGCGCCTTTTGTCACTGTAACGCAGCGTTACTGACATTTGCTTTCACCCATTTTTCAGAAGGTCCCACACATGGACACTGAACCCTTCTACATCCTCCTGCATGAACAATCAGTCTATTATTCCTTAGTAAAAGGAGTGTAAACTTAGTGTTAGAATTAGGACTTGTTGGCTCGCATACTACGGCTTATCAAGGAAGGAGCAGTGCGGCGTACTAGCGATCAAGGGCCCATATTGTCTGGCTGTACTCTTCGTTTGGTTCGCCCGGTTCAAATGAGCGAATTTCTTTAACTTGCCACAGATTACGCAGAAATCTCGCACTGCTAAGCAGGAGCGATGGTACAAGTTGCGTCGGACTTACTTCATATTTCGCTACAACAGAAAACGCAATTCTCTTATCAAAATAGGGCGGAACCTCCATTCCCACCGCAAGTGCGAAGTTCCCGAAAATCGGGAACGTTTAATATATAAAAAAAAGAAACCTGACGGCTTTTGTAGGGGAGGGCAGCAGGATGCTAAAGTTATCGCCGGTCTGTGGTGAGCCTTAGGACAGCATGAGCTCTACTCGTGCGTGCCTGACGACGTTCTCGGGCGCGCCGAACGAGCAGGCGCAACGTACGAGCTCGTCCTCGCCAGGGGGGGCCAAGCGCGCGTTCTGAAGAAGAGCCGTTTCTATTCGCAAATGTGCGCCCTGGAGAGGCCCCCATACGACGTCGCTGTCGTAATAGAGCTAGCTGCCTCCTGTGCGAGATGACGCTGGAATGCATGGAAGCGGGACGACGCTACAGGCTTCATACAAAGAGGATAGAGAGGCATCCACCACCTCTATAACAAGAAAAAAAAAGGGGGGGGGGGGAACAGGGATATAGATAATGCGACATAAGGAATGCTCTGCTTTTACGAAAAAAAAGTGCAGGTTTGGCGGCGTTCTGTCCTCTTGTACGTTTTTTTTTTTTGCCTCCGAATGTTTCCTGCTCTGCGCTGCGTGTGCAGCACCCGGACAAAAGATACGAAACCGTGTGCGTGAGATTCTGGAAGACTTTGAGGCCATTCGATTCCTTCGCGAAAGGAGAAAAGCGGCCTTGCATGCAAGTCGACAGAATTGTTCTCTGGAGAAACAGACAGAAACGACAAATGCGAGTAATACGCGGCGTTGTCTCCCTGACATGCGATGCGCGCTCCCTTCGGCAGCCGGTGCAAGATTTCTCGCGGCACGCCAGCTAGCTAGCTTTTAGCTGACAGCGACAAAAAGAGAAGAAAAAACACTAAAACTCCAGGAATAAGAACTTCGTATCACAGATGCATTGCAAGCAGCCGACTCCGAAGATATACGAAAAAGCAGCAGCAACAGCCAAATTTTGCCACGGCATCTATTCGCGAACTTAATCACGAAATATTGTTCCAATGAAATAATGTACGAAAAAGCACGATGCTATACTACATATACCTAGCTTGTCACCAAGAGCTCTATACGGAAAAGAAACGTGAGGGCAGCAGGTCGTCCTCTTGTGCGTTTATGCTATCGCAGACTACTGGCAATAAACCAGCCGATTCGAACCAAGCGCAGCACACATGATAGCTTAATTTCATTTCATGTCCTTCATTGTAGCCTTAAGGGCCCGTAGGCATTACATAAGGCTGGGGCAAGAACAATGTGTAGCAGCACATCGATACCAGTTCAACAACAACAACAAAAAAGCAAAAAACGAAACAAATAAAAAATTATCAGAAGAGACGAGAGAATAGCACAGGATCACGTCATTAGATAAGGCGAGAAATATCCCGTAAAATAGAGGTGATTCGTTAGTCTAATGCAAACAATTGCTCGATATGTACACGAAGCAATACTATCAGCCAGGGCATTCCATCGGGCTGCAGCATTAGGGAAGAATGAATCATTCATGGCTGACGTGCTGCCTATCATGAGAGTGATTGAATGACTGCGGTTTAGCGAGATTTTCTTGACGAGGGTTGTAGTAGAGGGTGCGTGTTAATAGGGGGGCAGAAAAAAAGTGAAAGAGTTTTAACGTAGTTAAACCGAGTAGCCGTACGAAAGCGTGAGTTCCTTCTTCGCCTTTTCTTCCTGGCGTCTGCAAGTGCACGCAACCCCTTTTCTCGCTCTTCACTTTCACACCCTCTTTCTACTCGGCGGCAGCTGGTGCGACCCGCTCCTCCCATTGGCTACAGCTTGCGCGACACTCCTCCGAACTTACCCGAGCTTCCTCCCATTGGCTACAGCATGCGCGACGCTCCTCCGAACTTTCCCGAGCCTACTCGAGTTTATCCGATGCTTCACCCAAGATTCTTGATTGCGTTCGACCTAGTTAAGTAGTGCTTTCGCACTAAAAGGAATGAAGGAGGCAGAGGCAACACTCTGCTTTGCCCATTTTGCTCTTTTTGCCTTTTGGCATGCAAACTAATTCAGCGGCGAGTGCGAAACCGCAGAGTAGCGACAAAATCTCAAGTATGACGTATCAGTGAACTGACTTGTACTGCAAAGGCGGACAATCTAGACTTAAGATGTTTGGTTTGGCTTTATGGTGTTTAACATCCCAAAGTGATAAGGCTATGAGAGACGCCTTAGTGGAGGGCTCCGCATAATTTCGACCAGCTGGGGTTCTTTAGCGTGCACTGGCATCGCACAGTACACGGGCCTCGAGCATTTCACCTCGACCAAAATGTGGCCCCCACGGCCGGGGTCGAACCCACGTCTTTCGGGTCAGCAGCCGAGCGTCATAAACACTGAGACACCGCTGCAGCACACTTAAGGTGTTCCCCAGTGGTACTTGAAGGGGTAAAAACTTTCAGAGTTCTAGCAGAATTCATACAGATAACAGATATTTAGCTCTCAAATGTTGAAGGTCTACAGACACTGTCGTGTTAAGCTTCGTTCTATGGAATATATTGAAAAAGACATGGAGTGGCACCAATAGTATAGGAGAAAAGCCACGTTTACTTTTTTTCGTGGCTGACCTCGACGAACCGATTTCAAGGCGTGATGGTTCGGCTGGCTTGCCCGATAAGTTACGATAAAAATACTACTTGCAATACGCGAAGCAAAGGGGTTCTGCACGTTCGTGGGTTAGATGTCCTGCATTTGAAGTAGCCTTAAAGTAGACGCGAAAAGCAGGAAGCAACTATTTTCTGAGATTAACATGTTTGTTAAGGAACGCCAGGTGTTCGAAATCAATACGGAGTCTTCCAATACGACGTACTTAAGAGCCCAGCAGGTTACCGTTTTTTCGGGTATAACTTACCGATTAATCATTATTGCTACTTGCTACACCTTGTTATCCATGTTCTCGACAGCGACAGAAGCCGCCAGTAGTCACAACTTGGAACAACGATTGTTGCAGCGGCCGCTGAGCTGTTACTGATCTTTATTTCAAAATTTTCAATTGGATCGCAATGCATGAATGTTTTCAGTACAACAAGATGTGACAGTGCGTCGACTGTTTTGTCAATAAATCACTCACCGTTGGAAAAAACCCCTGCCTACCGAAACTGCACACCCGCCGCAGTGGCTCAGTGGTTATGGCGCTCGGCTAGTGAGCCGGAGTTCCCGGGTTGGAACCCGGCGGCGGTGGCGGCCGCGTTTCGACGAAGGCGAAACGAAAAAGGCGCCCGTGTGCTGTGCGATGTCAGTGCACGTTAAACATCCCCAGGTGGTCGAAATTATTCCGGCGACCTCCACTACGGCACCTCTTTCTCTTTCTTCCTTCATTCTCACCTTTCTCCATTCCCTAGCGGCGTGGTTCGGGTGTCCACCGAGATGTGAGAAAATTACTGCGCCATTTACTTTTCTCAAAAACCAATTTTTGATGTTTCATCTGCAAGAAGAGCAACGCTTCTCTTAATGTTCAGCTCTCTTGTGCCGCGAGACACGTTACCTGCAGTTGCCATCACCTACAAGATCATAGCTACGCTAGAAAATGCAACACCAGCAGCCCTACTTCACAAGTACGTGAACAGCAGCTGCAGTCTACAGACGAATATCCGGGCGTGTACAAACAAAACATGACTAACAAAAATGTTAAATCTGTACGATGGCTTCAATCTCCCGCTACAATCAACATAACGCGGTAGCTCAGAACGCTCGAAGGGCGCCTGACTTGAAGCTTCTAAGCGGCACAGGGTCAGTTTCCGTATATGACGCCGGTGAAGCGTCCTGGTTATTTTCCTTTCGCTTGTGCAGCATAAGCCTTCAATCCAGCAGTCCAACTCGGACATCTATTGTGCCCATAGCGGTGAAACTCCTCCAAGCTCTGGGATCCTGAGCGCCGCGACACACCGTACGATCCGGTAGCCGTAGGCGTAGTCCACACGGAATTACACCATGCGAGAGCGAGGGAACCGCGCTGATTTGCATGCGTTTTACCTTTCGCCTCTTATCCTCACTATTTTGTTCCAAACGGGTCGCTTTCAGCATCGAGTCGATACTTCCATACAGTGGTGTCGAGTGCAGCGCCTTGCGAAACGCTTACCTTTCTTCTGGCTGCCAACGCATTACAGAAGCGTTGCTATCACGGCTGCGTTCCCACGCAATACCCGCGCTCTCACTGTCGGCTTGCACAGTTCTGTTGACTTCCGCGTAACGCTCGGGGAACTACTTTTTATTGCGATTTTATTGGGGCCGAGGCGAAATAGTATGCTGGTTTTGATTCAGTGACTAGAGCGCGAATGCGTTGAAACTGTTCGAACTTCTGGTATAGGGCCGCCTTCCCCGAGGAACAGGCCTTCCATGGACGATATCAAAGCGTAGTTAGTACATTGCCGTCGTTAGCACTTGCCCCCGTGGCAGTGGAATGCTGCACGTTAAGGTTGCGCGTGGGACCCCATCAACGGGCATGGGCAAGAAGGAGGAACGGCAACGGGCAAGAAGGAGGAACATATATAATTTCCGGTCAAGTGCATTCAGAACCTCAGAAGCGTCACCCTCCACATTCCCCTGCGACAGTCCTGGCGTTTCCGGACCACTTTACATTTACTTCGCCTGCATCCAACTGAAAATTCAGCATCAATAGCAAGATTTCAATACTCAAACCAACCCGCAAAGAACGCCTGGATAGGCGTTTAGCTCGACTGACAGGGTTTTGACACTGGGCAGCTGCGATCACAGGCCGGGAGTGTCCGAAGTTTGGGTGGTTATAAAAATTTCGACAAAGGATTAAACTAATTCAACTGGTGCTAAGCCATGGTTTCATTTCGCTTCAGCCGGCACCAGCAGGGGCGTTCGCCAGCCAATCTTTTCCCGCCACGGGAGGAGAACGCGCTGTCCGGTAAAGTCTCCGTCACAGCCGGGACTGCACCCGTTTGATGCGGGCCGCGATGACGCGTTTCTCACGCTGATCAGGGCGCCGGTGCGCGGCGAACTAACCGCGGCTGCTCCGGGCACAAAGGGCTTACGTGTACGATCCTCTGACCGGGGCCTCTGCTGCCGCCGACAACCGCAGCCGAGTTTGTTCCCCTCGTGCCGCGATCAACAGCAAGCCCGGCAAACAAAGCAGCGCACAAACTACGCCGGCTCATGCCGCGCCTCATTTTCATGCCAGGCGCGGCTAAATTGCTGTCACCCCATCCAAGGCAAGAGGGGGGGGGGGGGGGGGGATTGTACATTCACGGCAGGAAACCACGACGAGGCGGGTAATGTTAGATGATTCGGGGCAGCGTCGGCGTCTAATTGTAATGCCCGCTCCCAGGAGACAAAGGGATTCTCACGTGGGGAGGCAGAAGGAGACAAAAAGAGAGCGCTGGCCCCCAGGGCGGAACGTGTAATCCAAACCACGCCGCTCGCGGTGCTGGCCGCCCCTGTACCATTGCGGGCGGGCGCGCTTTCTCTCTGGGGCGAAATGCGGGCGCCCGCCCTCCGCCCTCGCACCTTGACCCGAGCAGCGCTGCCAGTCTGCGAAGCCGTTCGGCTATTACACCCTGCCGGCACCCGCACGCTGAATACGTTTTGCGCGACGTAGCACTCGTGCTGCTATTCATTTTTGTCACCGCTGAGGGATGCGACAGAGTAACCGTGTAGTCGGGCATAATAATGACGACTGCTTCAAATGCACCGCATGTCAATCGACGTGCTGGAACGTTTTTACAGAGTGAAACCCTGGCCGGTCCCTGCACTTAACTTCATCTGAGAACTATTCAACCTAGCAGGCAATCGCGTTTCGGTTTTGCGTCAAGTGCTGTCGCATCAGCCGGGTAAAAACAAAGTAATAAGGCTGTAACTTGACCAAGAGCTAAGTCAAGAAAGAAGGTAAGAGAGGAAGAAGAAGAAGAAGAAGGGAGGAAAGAAGTAGAAGAAAGAACAAGTGAAGAAGAAGAGAGGGAGAGGAGAGAAGAAAATCGAGGGACGCCGTCGTTAGAACTTGACGCTCTCGCCGAATGTCTCAGCTAAGCCGTAGCCTAGTTAGACAGTCTTTTTTTTTCCTGGTTCAAACTATGCGTACAGCAGTAGCTTCACGAATGAGTACGCAACACCGCGGGGAAAGTAATGAGCGCTGGGATGATGTGTTGCTCTGAGAACAAGTCCTTACACCGCTTCTCCTTTGTCTCTCGTTGCTTTTTGTAGCAACCCAAACCGACTGCAGTCGGATGCAACTTAAATACGAAGCGGCAAATACCCCTCAAAGAAGGCCCTCTAGCCAATGGCGTCGTGGTTACTCCGTTAACCCTTTGTTAATTCCCCAGCAATTGCCAGCTTCCTGCGATGCCCCCTTCCAAGTACAAGGGGATTAACCACGCGGCATCTGAGTAGATGGCCTCCTTTGAGAAGCATTTTCAGCTTTGTTCTTGAGTTTTATCCGACTATAGTGAAGTGACTCTTCCACCAGCAGCACCAGGCAGCAGTACATCCAACGCGTTTATTCTAAGAAAATGCCTTTGATTTGCACTTATCTCTGCTTTACTTACTTTATTTTCACTTAATTTTTTTCGTACCGGATTGCCTAAAAGAAGTTATATTGTAAGCTGGTCATCTGAATATTTTCCCCAGGTTTACAGAAATTTCTGACAACACTTGAAATATACTTTACTTTTCTGATGTAAACTCGTGTTCGTCTCTTGTTCTTTGTGGTCGTGTGTGTTTGCGCCCTTCTAAAGTTTTCAAATATGAACCAACTTGCCCAAAAAGAAGTGTTAATGACACATTACTATATTAACACCAGCGTGAACCAAAGCGAATCGTCTGTTATATCAAGCATCCAAAGCTTTGTGCAGTGCTTGGTAGGAGAAGGAATTGGAGGCGCTGAAAATATGACTGGAAAGATGGCGAAGTGGACGAGAAATCTGCAGAGGGCGCATGCACATTTCACGAAGCAATTGTACTCCCCATGCTTTAAAATCAAGGGCTTTGTTGCAGGTCCGTTTCTAGCAATTTCGCGCACATTTTCGTCTGGAAGAGGGCAAATACGGGCTGGTTGGTACATGTTTTACGAATTGGAAAAATAGCGCAATCAAAGACGAGACCCAAGAGAAGGACAAAACACCAGCGCTGGTGTTTTGTCCTTCTCTTGTGTCTCGTCTTTGATTGCGCTGTTTTTCCAATTCGTAATTTTCGTCTGTTATCTCGGCACAGAAGCACGCGAAACGGAAAATGATCGTGTAACGTACTTCACCCGCCAAATGTCTGATGAAATCTTCGTAGTTCGAGTTGTGTTGAAGTCTAGGAAATACTAAAACGAGTCGCCGCTCAGAAAATGTTTTCACATGGTGCGGCACCCATTCTCTTTCTTCAGATAATCCGCTTCACTGCGGCCAGCGGTACTTACTCGGCAGTGAAAACAGCGGTACGTGCTACATAAACGTACTTGTTTACACAGCCGGCACGCACCGTGCGCCAAGGCCTGAAACTTGCGCTCCTTATCGACTGCTTCTGAAGTTCAAAACTGCCAGCGGGTGTGAAGGCGCGGTTTCTCAAAAAAAAAAATATATATATATATAGAGAGAGACAGAAAACTGGCGTTGAGACAGAGGCGAGACAAAAGAGCGGAGAAAGACAAACACGGGACCATGCTGAGAGCGGGCACTCACCTGTCGGCGGGTGGCTGAAGCTCGTAGGCGGCCGGCAGCAGGTTCTCGTTGAGCAGGTACCACTGGCCGAGCAGCGACACGTCGAGGCCTGCATCCTGGGCCGCCTGGTGAATCGGCTCGAAGACTGTGCTGTCAATGCGGTCGGGAAGCGCGAACGGCCGATACTTGTTGCCCACCATGCACTGCGACATGGCAGAGAGAAATAGAGAGAGAGGGCATGACAGGGTTTCTCTCTAAGCTCTCGAACGGCACCCGACCCCAACCACTTTGCTCCGTGCCGCTCACTGCAACGCTTGCTACACCGAGCATGCATTTTGTGGGAGCGTGGCGCCACCCAGCTTTTCACAAACAGACGCGCGGAAACCTGTGCCTTGAAAGAGATGTCGGGACGCTTCAACGCAGGAGAGTCCGCGTTTCGCGCATGCAAGGGCCGCCTTCGATATCTGACGCAGAACGAACTTGAAAACAAAATAAAGGTGTTACCCAGTAAAGTATAAAAGATCAAATTGACAGAAATTTCCTTGAGTATAGACGACCTTCGTAAGCACACTTGGGTAGACTGTCTTAAATGGAATCTTCAGTAGTTCCGTTCTTACCGTTAAGATTCCTCCGTCGTTACGCATCTGACAAACCACTTTTCGTAAGGTGAAAGGTTCGTTTGATTTGTTTGTTTTAGTGTGGTGGGACATATTAAAAACAATTTAAATTAAAGCGCCCCGGCCCGTGTCGCATAAATATAACAGGCTTAAACCGATTAAAATGCGAAAGAAAGGAGATATCTCTATAGAACAATTTCGCGTAGCAGCAAATAAAAATAAAATAAAGCAATAATAAAACGAATACTACACAACGAGGACCCGAAGCAAGCTCAGGGTGTAATCTATGCCGCATGTGATAGATAAATAACATCAAAACTAATATTTAAGTTATGGCACTTTAGAATTCTTTTTTTTTCCTTTTTTGGCAAATGAAGCATTCGAAAAATATATCATCCTGAAACAGAGGCGGGTAATCTTAGCGACTGAGGTGGTGATGATGGTTCGGGTGTTCGCTTAATTGTTGCGCTCGCATGAGTGCACTAACTCTTACAGGTCGCCACGACTGTATTCAGTACAACCTTGTTCAGGCTTGTGCAGAGCGCTTAGCGGTGTACTGCGGGGCAAAGAAAGAGAAATTTTAAGACAGCTTCCGGGTGTTTAGTGACCATTTATTTGTTGTTGTTTTTTCCTGTATTCCTTTCATTCCCTTACATTTGCGATCTCCTGAATGAATCCAACAGTTGATAGCGCCACTCTGTCACACCTCTCCTCCCGCGCGTCATTTTTTGCTCTTATGAATTCATGATTATTTCAACATGAGTAAGTGGGCGCAACCGTTTCGAAGACACAGAAAGAAGACCACAGGAGAGGACGCAGCAGACGCAGAAGACCGCCCAACTCTCCCTTTTTGAGATACACAGTGATATAATTCAATCGGACAAAGGAATCCTCCGATGAACGTTGGAACTAATATTATTTGCTTTCTTTGCTCCAGGGCGTACCTCTCGATCGCCTGTACGTTACTGAAGATACCTGTACTGTAAGCCTAGCACAAACCTTCCTGAAGCAGCTACCGTCGAAAACAGGGGTAGCACAGTGGCGTATGCGTGGCCGAGCATCGGCTGCATTGCACGGGCTACACCTGACGTACTTCAGTAGTTCGCTACAGGCTAGCAAACTCGAGAACGTACAGGTGTCCACAAAAGTATTCGGAACGCCGAAATCACGAAAAGCCTGAATTTTCTCCTTACGTAGAGACACAACCAGGCATTAAGAAGTGCATCGTGGTGTTCGCGGAGGAAAGTCGGAGTTCATCCGTCAGTTCGTGGTTGTATGCTTAAACTGGTCAGGAAATAAGTTTAGTTGGAATTTTCGTGCTCCGAAAATTTGGCACCTGTACGTACACAGGGAATGCCTAACTGACAAAGAAACCTCCCATTTGACGGAAGGGGGTTGGGGTTTAGTGCTAACATGAGGAATATCTTCGTAGTACGTTCGCCATGTGGTTCATACTCGTGAAAGAGGAGTTGGTTGTGGTAAAGCAGAAGCGACTTTGTGCTGCCTCAGAAAATTATGACTTTAGATCTAACTGCGTTGTGTCTAATAGAGTTTTAGAGCGAAAGCTCTAGCTCGCGACCAAAGCTTCGAAAACGGGGCCATCGCTGAAGCCTTGACCTCGAATAAAATAAATAAATACGAAAAATATTGCTACGACTGGGATTTGAACCCGCGGCGGCGCTGGACGCTGTTGTCGCTATCCTCATACAATGGCACCTACCCACACAGGGACATCGGCCAAGAGCCCTATGCTATCGCCGCTTTTTTTTTTTTCAGACATGGTATTTCAGCCGATCACGCCTCGTGTCAAACTGCAACACACACTAGCGCTGTGCATTGTACATCGTCGTCTTCGTCAACTTCCATCTGCGGCGCGAACGGATCAGATCAAATCAGCTTAACCTCGATCACAGCTCAACCTGAGTCTAATATCATCGCCAGATGTGCCGACGACCCAGCAAAGCAAAACCATGAGCCAATCAGGCTAAATACGTGCTTTTGCACATCTACTCGGTTTAACTACCTTAAAGCCCACCATTTTCTTTCCTACAGCATCCGATGCGGGCCCGTATTAATCACTAATGGGACTGTCAATACGATGCCGAGTGATTACTGAAAACTTTTTAGCGAGCGGGAGAAGAAACGATAGCTTAAAAATATGATTTAAGAATTACAAATTATAGCGGTGATACTGCTCTAGCTGTTGCCTTTTTGTTTTGCGGAGACGCAAGCGTGTATCCTTCGTGGGGCGAAGCTCTTGTCCCCTGGCAACGAGTCGTTTGCGCCTTATCAGAACCCTCTTGGCGCCGCGCTCCGGCAGTGTTCGAGGGGTTCAGATGGGAGCGCGCTTGCATTTGTGACCCTGCGCCGTCAGCAAGGAGTACTGGAAGAGGGATAAAAAAAAATAGCGATATGAAGCAGCTAAAAGTAGGTACGAGAAAGTGTAAGTAAAACGGAGGGAGCGCATCGTTTATGTCTGCAATGTGCACTGATATATCAAAATTTTCAGCCTACATACAGATTCATGTCAACCTAGTCGGCTTATCCCTAGGTGTAGTGAACTGTAAAACTTCTAAAATATAACGGCTAAATGGAAACAGTGCGAGTTTCCTATGCCACCATTGCGAGGCGTCCCTAAGGGATCAGGAGAACAATGAGGCGTTGTTTTTTCCAAGATGGTAGGCGTGAAATATTGCCGTATGGGAGGGCAATATAACTTGAATTTTCGAGCTACCATAAGCTCGTTTTTCAGCTGATTGTCCGGGAACGTTTTTCGAAGGACGGCGGCAATGCTGGTAGTCGCGGACAGTGATGCTTCATTCAGCCTTGCCGCTATTTTCCAGCGTACGCTATGCATGTGCTCTGCCTGAGCATGTCTCTTCTCAGTGACGTCAGTCTACGACTGGCCGTGTAGGCCGCGTCTTCGGGAAAGTGCGCGCCGCCCTGCTGGTCGCTAGTCGGAATGGGGGATCGATGGTGGGCCTCGCTGTCTCAAATGGCCTCGTACGGAGTGCAGATCCTGGTCGCGCAAATAGCAGCCAAAGAGGCAGTCAGCCTGCGCCCCACGACTGCTGCGTTTTGATCGAGCGGCTGCGCTCCGCGTCTTGAGTTGCGTCCTATACCCAACGACGAATAAAATAGCGTGGAGAATGTGCGCTCTTAATGCGGGGTTCCCCTACACAGATCTATTTCACGCCAGTGACATCCAGCGCAGCGGAGCGGAGCAGCTAGCACCCAACGTTGCGTTCATCTATGACGCGAAATACGGCAGAAAACGGCGCCCTAACGACCTGCACGCTCGGCTTTCCAGTGTCTAGGAACACGCATACGCCTGAAACGTTTAGTCTTAGGAAATTAACTCGATCAAAGGGAAGGTAAAGAAAAGTATAATCAGCTGGGACATATAGTGGTAGTACAGCTGCAACGGAAAAAGATTGGCACAAGTCACTCATGACAGGAGCGCAAAAATTGCGAGACGCGGCGCTATTGTAGCCGTATGCGCAGACAGCGAGAGTGCCTGGCACATTCCACTTTTCAGAGTGGGGGTGGCCGACAGAAAGCAGCCCATCCGAAAGCAGGCACTGCCACACATTATTTTTCACAGTGCGTCCCCACTTTTGACAGTGCTTCCCCAGCACATTTTTTAAAGAAAAACGGTGATAAAGATAACTTTGCTCGCCACGCCAGCGCAAAAAAAAAATAAATAAATAAAACGAGATTATGTGCTTAGCCGCCTTAGCACATAGTTTGGCTGATAACAAATGCATCTACAGGCGTTCGCTTAAGATGTTGCATTTCTGATGGGCGAATGTTTAGGTGGGTTGCTTTCTGCCGGTCACCCCCGCTTTAGGAAATGGAATGTTCCTCGCACTCTCGCTATCGGTGCACTCGGCAACAATAGCGCCGCGTGTCGCGATTTTTTCGCTCCGGTCACGATTCACTTGTGCCATTCTTTTTCCGTTGCAGCTGTACTTGTGAACAAAGATCTATGCAGGGATAATTTTTTAGCAGAGACTGATAACGGCACTGCATTAGGAAGAATGATGAAGACGCTTATATTTACTTAAACCAAGGGATCCCCATCGATTTGTCTGAAGTAAAAGTCAAATAGGACGCGAGAACAAAAACATAAAAGCAAGGAAAAATTAGGGGGGCACTTCAGCTCCCCTGTAAGGTTAAGACGCGACGGCGTTAATTTTATTTGGTACTTTCTAATTAGTACCTTCTTAATTACACACTCATTAGCATACATCAGTAGGCATTCTACGCCACGCGATACACCACAGCAAGCACGTTATTTTTTTATCAAGTTGAATGAAAGTGCCTATACCTAAAAAAAAAAGCCTCAATGGCCTATGGGTAACCCTTCTGACTAGCAATCCAAGGGTCATGGCTTCGATTCCCAATTAATTGCCCGAATTTTCTTTTTAGCCAAGTTAATTTACTGTACATTATTATATGTCATAACACATTTCAGGCATGCTACGACCTCAGAGTCACGATTTAACTCGAGCTTTAATCATCTTCATTCTACTGCTCGACATGTGACTTCAGAGCCATCTCGGCCAATCCTGAATTAGTGTGACAACGCGCACTGTTTTTCCCCCGAACGTCCACTCGAACGCAATCGCTTTAATAATACATCGAGCCTGAATGCTCAGAAGCGCTGCTCAATCTCCAAGCCATTTTGATGAATTCAGTGCTGCTATACAGAGAAAACACTAGCTTAAGCCAGCGCGAAATACCAGGATAGTGGAGACCCGAGACTCACGGGTGTTCAGCCCGCTTCCGTGCATTAGTCGCTGCCTCTCGTCGCGCGACATATCGTCATCAGTTCTTGTCAGGGCCCTTAACTCCTTCCATCAGTTCTCCACTGAGGCACTCCATTACAGCGGCACCTGCCGCGCTGTACCGATAGAAAAGTGGCCAGTTTCTCAACCTAGGCGCTTACATTAATATATTATACGAGAACTCTCGGAAGCACGCGTAACTTAACTCTGAAAAATTGGGCATTGGCACTACCAGTCTGGATTAAGAAAGAGCCGGAAACCAACAAGAACCGCTTGCCGATACCGCAGCAAGTCTTGATCCCACCCTATCAATGGTTAGCGGCGTGAAAGGCTTGATCTTATCTGCACTCTTGCTGAGTTACTCAGTTCTCACCTTCCAGTTTGTCTCTTTCTCTTTTTTTTTGCTCTGTTGCTATATGCATCTGTCTGTCTGTTCATTTTAGATCTTCCGTGTGTTCAGCTTCTCAATAAAGAAAAAAAAAACTTCCGTGAGGCCTTATTCAGGTTGCACGAAGTTTTGCATTGCGGAATAATTCCAGAATGTCTTTTATTTGTAATTCTACTTTTAAATAAAAAAAATACTTTTACTTCATAACTTGAGGACGTAGTAGGGCTCGTAGTCGTTTGCTTAAGTCCAAAATAAATAAATAAATAAATAAATAAATAAATAAATAAATAAATAAATAAATAAATAAATAAATAAATAAATAAATAAATAAATAAATAAATAAATTATACCCATAATTTTAAGCCTAGACGTTTTCAATGTTCCTGATAAACACTCGGACGACTTGATAATGGCATGAAGGATTACGGAGTCGCTTTTAAAGGGGAACCATTAACGTGATCAGAATCGCCGATTTTGACTCAACAACCCAAAGAGCATTTTGCAGAAATTCAACACTCACCCACGCGTCTTTTAAAAGAGACCGAACGAAGAGTGTAAATCGGCGTCACACTACCGAATTATTGACGTGTTGTTTCCCACAGCCAGCTGCCTCGAGTGTGCGCGCTGTAAGTTTGCGCATGATAAATTTCAAATTGCAGCGCCGCTTTCCCATCATAATGGGCCCGAGGTTTCATGGACGCAATTCCGTTGGGCCTTGTCTTCCGGGCTCAGCGGGTCATTTCAATGTTGGTTACGTTAGGGGCTATTTGCAATCCCATGAAAAATTAATCACTCTTTTACTCAGGTGAAGTATAATACCAGACACGTTACAATTCGATCAAAATTTTGGTATGGTTAGTCGGTGGCTCAACTTAAGGAAAGTAATATACAGAGCAAAAAACAGGGACATCAGAGTTTGTGTTGTTTGTGTCTCTCTGCTGTCCCTGTTTTTTTGCGCTGTATATCACTTTCCTTAAGACGTTACAATTCATCGTCGCTTACGAAGCAACCCGACAATCTCATTATATTGAGCAGCGGCTTCGGTATGGGAATACGTCGCACGTATACCCACTGTCGTATGTTCACGAACGCGACTTGGCGAATAAATTTACAATTTCTTTGCATTTATTACACATCGATTGAGATTTAATGCTGCACTGTGCAGATCCCACACTCAGAATTAGGCGCCAAATATATATTCAAGGCTGCGCGAACAGACGACGATATAATTAAATTTTGCCACTATTGTCGAGCTCCATATACTTTTGATGCAGGTATATGCCGTTGAAATTGAGACGAGAGGTAGCTGAATTAAGCAATTTCGCTCTTCACAGTAGATATAAAGTAGACGGTTTAACTTTTTCTGTCTCTGAATGTATTTTATCATGTGCTTTGTCTCTGCTTGCCAGCATTACCTGAGCATAGGAGTACATTTTATCGTTTTCCGAAAAGAGACAGAAAGCAAACGCCAAAAAGGTAGTTTTGAAACGTGAGTGGAATAAGAGGCCTCCTCCGCTCAGTCCCACGATCCTTCCTCACAGTAAATCTGACTCTTTCCCAACTCGGAGGCAATTAATATCATAAAAAAGGAGTTAAAGACATGGCACGAACGGGAGCCGGTCAATTAGCGAGCCAAGACACGTATTAATTAGTAATGAACTTCGCGGGAAGGGAGCTTGCGCGTAAGGTGTATCGTTAACGTAACAGTCTACTGACCAAGTTAGATATGAACCGAAACTACTACTGCGAGCAGGCACCAATTACTTTCCTAACGTGTCTGGACTACAGAACGAACGGACCATGGAAATGCATTTCTCTGCGATTATAACGGCAATCGAACTATCGACAACGAAAGCTTTTACGCCTCTAAAGACGAGGTGTAGATTATACCTATACGCTGTGAGCAATTCAACTTCTTCAGACTTTTATATTAAGCCCGCTTCGATTCGATTTGCGTGCGAGTAGCGTCGACAGTTACCATAATTGTAGCGTGCATCTTTCCTGCTTAAGCAAGCGATCGACCCTTTTCTTTTTTTTCAGTTCCGAAGCTTCAACGAACTGGGGTGCACTACGTTCTTCTTCTGCCCCCAATTTCCCCAATCAAGTCTCGCAGGAGAGATCTGCGACCGCCACGCCGAATTGCCAGAGCGCCGCAGTCGTTTTTCACAGGGAGAAAGTGGAGCAGTGTGCGTTATCGAGGTTCGTGCTGGTCGATGGCGTGTCGAAACCGGAGCCAGCCAGATTCGCGACCTCCTCCTCCGTCCTCCAATAGCCACCTCCCCTTCTTCTCGCTTTCAACAGAAACCGCCAATTAAACATGCAAAAAAAATATGAAAAGAAAAAAATGGAGTGCCGAGCTCTATAGCTAGGTGACCGCGTTTTCCGACAGGCTGTTCATCGTAGGAACAAGCCCAGTTTTCATAGACGTCACTTTAAATTTTTTCTTAGCAGGGTCGCCGCGGTAGCTCAGTGGTTATGGCGCTCGGCTGCTGACTCGAAATACGCGGGTTCGATCCCGGCCAAGGCGGTCGAATTTCGATGGAGGCGAAATTCTACAGGCCCGTGTACTGTGCGATGTCAGTGCGCGTTAAAACAAACCCCAGGTGGTCGAAATTTCCGGAGCCCTTCACTACGGCGCCCCTCATAGCCTGAGAAACCATAAACCATAAACTTCTAATTGCGGGTACACTGGAATATTGTGAGACACTGTTATGAAAACACTGATGGGAATGGCTGATGAGTGGTTATGGCCGAGCGCCATAACCACTGAGCCACCGCGCCGGCAATTCAATTTACATTCAATCGTTATTTCTATGCATTCATATGGAAGAGCTCGAGAAAAAAGATGCGTGGGGGCAGGTTGAGAGCCCTCTACCCTCTTCGCAAGCAGCCGCACACGAGAAATGCGCGCACAATCTCCACGGCGACGACAAAATCTTTCTTTTAAAGTTTGTCCTACGATTGCACACAGTAGTTAAGATTGTCATAGATAACTAATGGGTGTGTATTTCTGACAATAATGGTGAGGAAACTACGAACTATTGTAAAATACTGTCTTAGAAAACGAATGGGGTGCATTTTTGGCAAGAAATTGCAGAACACTGCATGCGGCCCAAGGAGAGAACTGCGGATATTTTTATTGCTATGCTATGATCTTGTGATATACGCAAAAACTGTGCTAATAAACGACTTCCCAGTGGAAAAATGCGCTTGTCCTGAATTTTTGTGTATGACTATGGGACAAGCTACGTGACTATGTAGTTAGAAAACCGCAGCCGCTAAGCGAAATCTTGGGTTATGACCAACACAGTGCAAATTAAGTCACAAGCACACACAAACCGCTTAGGGGAACACGATATCTCGGAGAACAATTAGGTACGTTAGCATACTTGCAATTTTGTTCGTTTTATTAAATACCGCATATCTTGGTGCGAGCCAAGAAATAATACGTCCCGTGCTTGCAGGGCTGCATGACATTTAAGTGACTTGTTTTCGATATGAGAGCAAAGCGAAAAACAGATGGAGCGCGCCTAATTAATCAACTCGGAGACAGGAAAGTTTTCTGAACTGGCAGCTCTCCTTTTCGGTCCTGCGAATTTCGTTGCGCCCAGTGATGCTCGTCACGTCAGTCGCTGCGCGCAAAGTAGCGATGTGTGTCCAGCATCTTCTGTGCTGAACAACATATTCAAAAGGATTAAGTAAATAAAGGTGAGCTCTGGGCACATATTACTCATAAATCACCAGGGAATCAGAAAATGCAATGTATTAATTAGCATGAAAATGATTTACAGGCTGCACAAACGACGACAGCGTTGCTCTAATCCTAAGAGGTGCAAAACAAAAAATTAAGCGGGACGCAGGAAGTGCTGGTCGCGTTTCCTGCGCGAACATAAAGGCACCTGGCGTAGGCTTCGCGCTGAGGTTTGCTTAGCATGCGCTGTCCTTACACAAGCTTGAGCTCAAGCATTGGTAATCTTTCCTGGCCGGAAGCTTATGCACGCTGCATCCTTTCGTAACACCAACGTAAGCTCTCGCAAGGCTGAGAGTTGGCCTCGGCGTAATGGGAGCAGCGGTTACGGCCAGAAATTACTCCAACGAAGTCACCTGTCTCAATGTTTGTGATATACATGACCGCCATGTCACGTCTCACGCGCTACTGCCAGTAGCTTAATCATTCCACATGGGCTGCAATATGTAACACTGCCTGCCTTTAGAAAACCAGCCGGAACTCTGCATGCCTTCATCACAAGCCACCCGATTGTGCATTATACATTACTGCGGGTTCAGGCACAGACTTTCCAACTACACTGCTTGAACTGGATGCAACACTGTATTCTGACGACGTCCTTCCGTGCGTAACGCAACTCCATGGACATGGCAAGTCCGTCGACGTAATTCCATGTGCGCTTCGCGGAACCTTAAATAGCTGAAAGCCTACTCCCTTATGCATGAAGTCGAGTTAGAGGAGCTACCCGGAAACAAATTTGTTCAGTCAGCTGGTAATAGCAGCTTGCACCCGTGCACCAAGCGTGGACAAGTGGCCAAGACGTACCACCTCTGAAACGAACGCAATAGTGCGAAGGAAAAGCAATATACAAACGTACCTAAACCGGTTTTAAGGAAGTGCAAATAGTAGTTGGCGAGCAGTTCGTGTAATTGCGAAAGATCCACTGCTTGCTTTCAGTATCAACATGCCGCTTGTGAGGCTTATGAAAATTCCCAGCGCCTAAGGCTTCGCGATCACCAGCGCACACTGTGCATGTAGGGGAGCTCTTATTAAAGACGCGAGGCGTATGGAGCACGCGACCCCGCCGCGAGTGCTCAAGATATCGTTGCATTTCTTCGGAACGCAGAGAATATACCTTCGCGATAAATTTAGCGTTACGAAAATCACACGATTTGAGGTCCATCTTGATACTTCATAGCATTGTTATTGAATATTTTCGAGTATAATATGTACGTGGCTCACACATTGAATAATTATATTAAGAAATTAAGAAAATTATGGAGAATAAATGATACCCCTGCTCTAGTCCACCGTAATGATACTGGTTTATTTTTTTTCCCATGCAACGTGCGACAGTATTGTTTCAACATCACTGCTTACCTTGTTCGGGACGACCTGTTTATGTAGACATCGGCTACGCCGCCCCTGGTCACCGTGATTTTCTTATAATGATATCTTCAGTTTATATGAGGTCTAACATTTAACATTTATTTTCAATTCAATTCAATTAGGATTGGTTTATGGGGTTTGACGTCCCAAAGCGACTAAGGCTATGAGGGACGCCGTAGTGGAGGGCTCCGGAAATTTCGACCCTCTGGGGTTCTTTAACGTGTCCTGACATCGCACAGTACATGTGCCTCTAAAATTTTGCCTCCATCGAAATTCGACCTCCGCGGCCGGGATCGAACCCATGTATTTTGAGTCAGCAGCCGAGCGCCGTAACCACTGAGCCACCGCGACGGCAATTCAATTTCAATTCAATCGTTACTTTCGTGCATTCATATGAAAGAGCCCGACAGAAAAGCTGCGTGGGGGCAGGTTGAGAGCCCTCTACTTTCTTCGCAAGCACCAGCACACGAGAAATGTGCGCACAATCTCCACGGCGATGACGAAATTGCGCGTTTTCTTTTTAGATGACGACTTTTCAAAACAACACGCACGAGTGCAGTTAATGCACAATGATAAATCACGGGACTGCGTTGTTTTCTCCGAGAAGAAAAAGAGTATAAACTAGAGCGTAGCGTCGATATTCACATGACAACATTCCGAAACACATGTCGACACAGCAGTGAAATTAATACGGTGAGAAAGAGCAACAGACTGACTTGTTTCTACAAAAAAAAGCACTTAGAAGGGTTTGAATTCAATGGGTGTTAAACTAAAAATACTTATGCCGACAGTTTTTAAATAGTTCTAGTGCAGGTAAGTTATGGCGAAGCATTTGAAGCCCCCAGTTTGTTCTAGTTCTAGTCATTAATACGAAAAAAAAGGAGATGGTTGATCGACACGAAAAGCCGGCGTCACCCAAAAATGAGGCGGCGTTACAGAACTCGAGATTTGTCCGAACGATGTGACGTCATCAAAGCCGAAAACGCCAAATGTTAACTAGTGATAGTAAGTAGTAGTACTTGCAAGTGCACCAACTACAAAAGAATAGAATAGAATTAGAATCAAATCGAAATATAATTGGAATATAATTAGAATAAAACTGGAATGAAATTGAAATAAGATATAACAACATTACAATGAGATAGATATAGAATTGGAATAGAATTGTAATGCTTTCGCATTACTTGCACATAATTTTCTTAAGTGTTCCCAGTAATTTTTGTGCCAAAACTTTTTGTGTCATATGTAGAGCATAGTTATTGTTTGGAGCAGATTTGAAATGCTTGCTAGTTTTGAGTTATTTCTATTGCCATAACGAAATTGTCGCAGAAGGTTATATCTGTACACCTGTTGAATGTTTAGGATTTTGTGTTTCTGAAAGAACCTGGTGGTGTGTTCTGTGTATGATGAATTTTCATTTATGCGTATGCCCGTTTTTTGCAGAATAATATCTTATTGAGATTTGACTCAGTGGTTGGGCCCGATAACAAATGACAAAAAATTAATGCGTGAGGCGAACAGTGCTTTGCAAATTAATAATTTTTCTGAAGACTTTCTGAAGCTTTCGACAAATTCTCCGAAATGACAGTGCAGCTCGACAGTTCCTGCTTGGCTCTCGAGACGTTGAACCCTTTCTGAAAGAAGAGAGGCTCTGAGTTATCTGTTTAGGATAGACGCGCAGTTTTAAAAGGGCGACCACTCGGCGACAACGGCCGATAGTTCGAACAATACCGGCGCTGCTCACGCTGACGCGCAACTTTTCTTCGGAAATCAAAATTCGCTGTCTCCGCTGAAAATCTGCACCATAAATTATTCGTGGTTCCTTAACTTCCTTCTGTTTCTCGCGCACAAAAGAAAACTGCTACGTGGCAGAGATTTAAACGCCGTTTCTCGATTGCCTTCTCAAGTCAAAGAATAATATTATCGACGAATATTTGTTTCGCAGAGGACTTAGAACAAAAATATAGAAAAAAGAAAGCAGCGGTTGTGACTTTTTTTTCTTTCACAAGAATAAAGCATATCCTCCTGAACATTTTTTATAATTTTTCTTCAAGAGTTTTCTGTCTGTTCTGGATGGCCTTGCCGCCCGCTAGGTCTATATTGGCTTTGTCTAAACGCAGTTGCAGTACCGGTCAGTGCGAGAAACAGCACTTCTCAAAAGCGCAGGCAAAGCCGCGATGGCTCAAAGGCTTTGGTATTCAACTGCTGATAACAAGGTTCCGGGTTCCTTACCGGCCGCGGTGGCCCTATTTCGATGGCGAAATACAGTCACCAACATGCTATTAGATGTCATCGCCAATTAAAAGACCCTAGGTGGACTAAATTAATCTGGGGCCCTCCATAACGTTGTCTCTCATGCGTTAGATCGGGATGTTAAACCCCACAGTTTAAGATTTATTTACGAAAGTACAAGAGGCGTCAGGAGCTAACGAAACATGGTTCTCAGATTTAATTTCCCGGATTTGCGACCTTGACGTAATTTTAAATGCATTACGCGCCTTCGCGTGAGCGTATCAGTGCCAGATCCGTGAGCCAGCACACTCCCACGAATTTTTTTTTACACCCAGGATGCGAACTATATTACATTCCGCCTTACGCATTGATTTACGTTTGGCGTGATTGGTACGTCATTAGCGAACGAACCAAAGTATAAAGCATTTTTTTCGTCTAGTATAGGGAAGTGTGGCAAACGACGAATACTTTTTTTTTTTGCCTTGAAAACCAACGTTTGTTTCCACCTTCAAATGCAGAATAGAGGAAGACAAAATATACACCGATACATCGCATATACAAACCAAGAGAAAGATGAAAAGGAAAGAATAGAGCCAAGAGAAAAGAAATCAAGCGGGAGAAAAAGGTAAGAGAAGGGGGCTCTCTCAAGCCATAGTAAAGCAGCCTTTTGCTCGCTCCTCCTCAGCGAAGTAATACGTACACGTGCCTAAATACTCAAGGGTTCATAGACTGAAAAAAAGAAAGGGAGGAGTGAAAAGTAAAATAAAAATAGAAATGAAAACCATTAGAGAAACGAGCGAAGCGTACGTAATGAAGCATCTGACGGGACCTCGAAGTTGTAATGCAGGTGGCAGTAATCTGTTTCACAGACTGCGCGGCACGTTGTCTATCCCACGCAGCCCTCGGCATCTCGCCGCCAGCCGCCGATTAAGAAATCGCTATCGTCCACGCCGCATGCCCGTATCAGCGCCAAGCAAACCACAAGACGGGGCAGTACCTCTTCCCGTGGCGCCTCCTCGACGTGCGGCTCCGCCAGAGATCCTCGGAAAGAGCGCTGGATGAGTGACCATCTGTCGCAACGCGTGTACACCCGCGCCGCCCCAGTATATACGTGTCAGATGGCCGGGTCACGTCAGGCGCTCTCACCATTTCCTTGATGGTCGTGCCGTGCCGTCTGAGCCGTATGTGCGTACTTCGCGTCGGCTATTTGCAGCGGAACGGGTAACGGCCGCTTCGCTTCAGCCTGCTGATATTGGTGTTCGGATGGTCTGCTTTGCGTCCGTGTTCGCGGTCAGACACGGCCATTTCGGCGGGACTTGGCTCGTCGTGAGCCGTGTTACTTCTCCTGGAGATCCCAATCTCTCTTCGACTCGTGTTCAGTGGAATGTGTCAGTCCTTGGTTTTCTTTTCGCGGAGGACGGCGGTGGTGAGGTTTGCTTGCGCACACCACAATACGAAGAAGCCAGCTGCTGAGAAAACCAGGAAACAGAAGAAAGCCGGGAGAGGGGAGATGTGACTCGAGTGAAACGTCTGATTTATAAAACGAGGACTCTCATACACGAACGTACGCACACATTCGTGATGCGGCGGCATAATTACCGAATGATTGTACGACAAATATGGTTTTCTGTGCTCATGTGCACAGCTCATTCGGGTATTACATACAACAAGAAAACTCGAAGACAGCACGGAGTAAAGCGGCAGACAACCTCTACTTTAAATTTATAAAATCTCATGTAAATATATAAATGATAAAATATCATGCAAATACTTACTGATATTTTAAATATAGGGTGTAATGTGGAAACTCGCACAGTTAGCGTGGACGGCCACAGTCTTTGTCCCAGCGGTGCTGCCCAGCAGGCCAGCGTTCCCAAGCGCAAAACCCGAACTTCGTCGGCTTCGCCTATCTTCTTCCTCGCCTTCGTCGGCGCTAGCTGCTGGGGCGTCAAACTCCAACTCTCTTTCTTACGAGGGAAATATAATACTAAGCACGACGGAGAAATTAATCCCCGGGAACACCACCGACGTACGGGGAAAGGCGGCTGCGTTACTAGGAAAGCCGCAAATGAAATTGCGGAAACTCTTCCGCATTCAAAGCGCCTGCAAAAAAAAAAAGAACTGCCGTGACGTCATTTCTATATCTTTGCGATGGAGCTCTGCGACCAGTCACAGGCGTCACACTTCCAAAGACCGGAAACGTGGCTGGAAACCAAAAACCGAAAGACAACAGATCAGTGGTCACGGCAGCAAGGTACAAGTGCAGGCCGCCCCAGTCCCCCACTGTTTCAATGGGGCTTTCCGCTGCATCGCGTGCGTCTGTCTACGTCTCGTTGCAACGCGCGCGTACGGTACAAATAGGCTCTGTGGGTGCGAAGGAAACTATGGGAAGTTATCTAGGGGGCCACAGACAGCAGAACATGCAGCTGATCGCGCTCACGCATGTATACATCAGCGACGGCAACGCGAATTGTGTGTTCTGGGGGCTGTCGTGAAATGCACCCGCAAACTTCGAGGGATCCTCAAAAGCATGCGAGCAGCAGTAGCGCTCTAACGTATTTCATTCAACACCACACTTAACTGAAAAATTGCACGTGCATTTCTCATCAAATGGCGCACTGTGCTGTCGATTATCGGGCGTTTGTTGACTAACTAAGCATTAAGTGGGATTGCAGACGACCCTTCTGACTGACCGTCTGCTGTAGTCGTTGTGATTTTCACGTTCGTGAATTGCTTCCTGTGGGTTGTAAATGGAAACGAATCACCATGACCTGTGCCCAACTGCAGTCTATAACCTGCCGGTTATAGCTATCGACAGGGGATGCACGCGCAATCCTGACGAACATGCATAAGCTAGTTGAACAATTTTATCGCGGAAAACCTTGCCTTGCGTGCATGATGACCCACGGTGGAAAACTTTTCTCTTTAAAGAGCCGAATGAAGTGTAATCAAGCATGCACGTTGTTCTTCTTAGACATTTTTCAGCGCACCTTCAAAGCATGTTTTCCTTTCCACTGCGCAGAAAACCTGGAAGACCACACGTTCGCATCCCGCCCCACACGTAGAAGACGTGCATGCATGTGTGTGTCTGCAAGAGCGCGTTCAAAGAAAAAAAAAAAAGATACAAACGCTTCGCGATTTCGTAACCCCCGCAGCCTTCACAAATTAGCCGATTCGACCGCTTAAGTGGGAACGAAACAATTCACCGACCGTGTAGGAAGCACACACAGGGTGAATTCTGCTGAGAGCTAGCGGTTCTGAACTTGCTGCATACAACGGCTGCACGCAGCCTGAGGGCACAGCATACGAGGAGGAAGATGCATAGGTCGTGTTTGCGACTAAGCTTTCTCTACGTTTTCTGTTTTGCGATGTCTTAACTACGAGGCTCTTCGCATTGTTGGCTATGCTCGCTGCGCTGCTTTCCTCGTATTTCGACGGTAACTGCCCATCGAGACAGCAAAATAGCGTTCCTCCAGAAAGCTCATGAATACATCACCGGTCAAGGCTGCAAGAATCTTCAAGCTGCGGCGCCACGTGTGATTCGCTTTTACGCAGCTGTCTGGGTCATAAAATTTTGTTTTTTTTTCGGTAAAAATAACATATTTGCTATATCAGGTGGCCCTAACCTATCAATTCTAGCCTGACTTAGTATTCTTTTTTCGTCTTCCTTTAATGGGCTTCATCTTATATGTAGGAGAAAAATTGTGAATTTCTTTTTGTTATTCCTTCTCGCGAGTGTATGAGCAACTCATAGTTAGAGACAACGTGTAATATAATTACGCCAAATCTAGAACGATGAAAAAAATAATGCACAATTGAGTACAGTATAGCAGACGGAGACTGTGAGCATGTCAGAGGAGGGATTGGCGCAAATAAAGGGATTGCAACGGCTTGGAAAAAAAAAATGACACGGAATAGTGGCATTCCCTTTCATGATGATTGAAATAACCGACTTCTTTCAGTGATGTGAACCTTTGTGCAACGTCGTCATTAGTGCCGAGCAAGAAGTGTAGTTTCGAAAGTAATTAACAACACAGCAAATCCATGACGCTGCATATATTTAAAAAATCCATTCGCAGACGAAGTGAAACTCGTGGCTCTGGAAGCTTTAATTTCTTTCCACATTTATCTGTCTGCACGGCTGCATTTCGAAGGGAAAGCAAAACCTTCTCGCATTTTCATGCGCGCACACAGGCACACACTGTCACTTGCGCAGCTGCTTGTAAATGGACGCAGCCGTCGAGACCATTGCGGGCGACTTTAAATGCAAATTACTCAAGGAATACGTGTAATCCGTTGCGAACTTTTGAAAATACTTCGCAGGCGGAGACAAAAGCAGAGAGGGGCAAAAAGGGAGTTCGCGAGAACACGACTTTCCGACAGCCTTAACACCCTCAGATTCATTGTCGCGCGGCAGTGGACAAGTTGAGCTCCTTCCCGAGAGGAACAATTTGGGCTTGAAAAGCAACACTGTGACGAACAGAGGATTATCCGCGGCGGTAAACGCGAGCACACGGGCAAGGCTACGCTCGCGAAACAATGGGGCACCGCGCAGCCAGTCGTCTCGCTTTCGTTGTTCGCGTTTTTTTTTTCTATTATTTTTTTTCTGGCTTCGCTTCTGTGAAGAAACCAGCTTCATTTCCAGGCTCAAGCATTACAACCTAATCCCTCCGTTACGACACAGTGAGAGAGAAACGCAGACAACGTATAAGAACGAAAGGCCGGGAGACGAAGCAGCAAAGGTGTTACAAGCAGCCTTGCGAAGGGAGTACAGTAGGGTAGAGAGCTGGGCCAGTTGGCACATAGTTATAAAGAAAAAAAAAACCAGCGAAAGGACGCAGACACAGAGAGGGACACAGGACGACGCTGGGAAGGGAGTGCGGCGCCGGCAGAAATGCGGCCCCATCGATTTTCCAGAGAAGCCGCTTTATTCTATCGAGATTGTCTTCTTCACTACTACTACCTCTTCAAGTTGCTGTTCTTCAAGGCTCGCCAGCATAAAATAGACTTGGATGACCTTTATTGCTATCCAAATCAGCTCAGGCCTGAATCGACTATCCAGGTGAGCTCCGTAGCGTGGGCGCTAGCGTAACCGAATATTTGCTTCACTACATTCACACAATCGGCTCAGCGCGTCGTTTTGAATTTCCTGTCAATGGTAATTGAAACCCGATTAGAAGAGGAATTGGTACACTGTCAATGGAGCTGATCCTTTCTTTATTTATACGGCACCAGCATGGCCTGGCAGTCCTCACACCACTCCTTGCGCAGTGGTCCAGCGGTTAAGGGATCCGCCGCTGACCTGCGATAACAGGTGCTGCTACCGGTGGGGCTTGTGTGACCAAGGTTGCTCTCCCCGAGCAGCTCTCATGATCGATAATTAATTTAACAGCTACCTGCCACGGTGGTCAGTTGGCTCACAATCCGGTAGGCAGGTTGCGATGGCGCCGTAAGGTCACGACACCTTGGTGGCCCGCCTAGGTTGCTTCTCCAGCGGGTGGCCGCTTGGGCCACCCTACGCCACCATATTTTTCGCTCACAACGACGACAACGCTGACGCCGGATTTTATAGATAACGGGGCCTTTAACGCTACTGCGTTAAATGAGATGCCATTGTTGTGCGTATATTAGCCTACTAAAATAATTAACTGAAAGAACGTGACTGCGCTACAACGTGTTGACGCAACAATGAGGTGAGAGAGAAACACTCTATTTGGCGACAAATTAAGCGCCTAGCAAGTCTTCGGTTTGTTGCACCACGGCTAGTTGGTCGGCAAGTTGTGCCGACCCCGGCCAGGCACGCCAGGTGGAGGGTGGGGGATGGAGAATGTAAGGGGATGGCAGTGCGATGAGGCATTGGTAGAGGCAGCGCTGTAGGTTTGCGTATGGCTGGGGGCAGTTTGGACAGGAGAGGTCGGAACGCGCCCGAAAGAGGAATAATCGAGCTGGAGAGAGCAGTGTGTTAAGATGAAATTTCGAAAGACATAGGTCTGAGCAATAGTGAGATTTGGTTCGGGAGGGAGGAGGTGTCTGGAGGGATTCATGCAAATGAGAGTAGTTTTGCGTGATTTGTTCCTTGTACGAGAGGGCTTCATCACAGGAGGGTAGACTTGACCAGGGGATCGCGGGTGGCTGGTGCAAAGCAGAGCAGAGCCTGCGATCCCAGCGTGGCCAAGTGTCCTTTTGACGGTTACTATGGCGGGTCTGAGGGAGAGGAGTGCGGAAGAGAGTCCATTGTGGTCTTCGGGGAGAGTGTGGCATTGCAGAGCACGAACTGCGGCCATCGAGTCTATGTATATTGTGTAAAAGGGGGAGGAGCGAAGTGAGGTGATTGAAATCACATGAGCGATACACAGAAGCTCAAGGTCGGTGTTGGATTGCGGGGTAGTGTATGGTCCCGGCGTGTGGGTGGTGGGTTCGTAGATGCAAAACGCGGCTGCTACGATACTGCTGCGTGAGGGCAGGATGGCGTCCGCGTAAGCAGTGGTATGGGATGAAAGAGGAGCAGGATGACGTGAGGCGTGGGTCTGTCGGCGACCCGCGTGTACGGTAGAGGAGATGTTTCTTGGGACGAGGGCGAAACAGAGATTCGATGGGAAGGGGCTTTTTGGAAAGTATTTAGGAAGGTCGATGTGAGGAATCCTAGCCCACTGCAGGAGTCAACGGCCCAGGTGCGTGTCTGAGAGCCGGGCAATCTAGTGATCCTTTTGTAATTGGATGAGGCCCGAAAGGGGAAGAAACATACCCGTGGCGTATAGACTTTTGGTGGAGGTAGGAACAGGTAGATGAAGAGCAGCCTTATAGGGGATGTGGACGGCGGACGAGTGATCTCGGCCGCGGCGGTCGAATTTCGATGGAGGCGAAATTTTAGAGGCCCTTGTACTGTGCGATGTCAGTGCACGTTAAAGAACCCCAGGTGGTCGAAACTTCCGGAGCCCTTCACTACGGCGTCTCTCACAGCCTGAGTCGCTTTGGGACGTTAAACCCCATAAACCAAACCAGGGCGGAAGAAAGCTTGGTGTACTCAGCCTGGGTGAGGTGAAAGTAGAGTACAGGAATAGAGCATTCGAATGAGTACCAGGGCAGGCGTGAATTGACATGCCTGCTTTTCGTGCAGGCGAGCATTCATTTTGACCACTCGCCGAACTAGGTGGGCGATCGAGTGGCGTACGGTGATGGCAGAGTTGACTGCTTTTTTATGGGAGCATTCTTGGCGGGTGATGCCGAGGATTCTGCATGCTGAGATGTGAGTGATGGGGGTGTTATTTTGGTGAATGGAGAGATATTAACTGAGCTTTAGTAGGTAGTATGGGAGAGGAGGAAAGTCCCAAAATGAATAGATAAGCACGAGGCCGCGTTGCAGAGTTTCCCCAATTTCTCCTGGTGACTCGTGGGTACACCAGAGGATGATGTCTTCGGTGTAGAATGGGTGGTAAAAGTGCGGGACTTCCTGAAGCTGTCGCGTAAGTAGAGCCACGCCACTGTTGAACGGAGTGCGGGAAAACACAAAACTTGGGGTGCTCTGCGAGTCAGCAGGATGGGCGGGGTGCGTGTCGTTAAGCCGGGACTGGGCTGTGCGCTCCCGAAGGAAATTTACTAGGTAGCTTGTGGGTTTCGCACTGGGCATAGGCCACCAACCACCGCGTGTTCGGGCTTGCCACGAGCCGAGGGCCTCGATCAGCTGTCACCACATGCACCCTGAGGGGGCACGGCTCCCGCGCACTCAACCTCCACAGGGACGAGAGTGACTCGCCGCAAAGAAACAGGCCTCCAAGCTCACAAGGAGCCGTTTATTGACGTCGTCCTCGAGCAGATGCACACACTCAACAGTCACGCCGTCCCGGGTGCGCTAGCAGCAAGGCTCCGCTGCACGCACGACGAAACGGCAAGAGCGACACGCGCCGCTAGCACGCCACTGCAGGAGATAGTTCCCACGGCAGTGCTGTGATCTCTTTTGTGGTGGCCGTTGGGCCGTTTGCGAGACAGAGTGGGCAATCAACGCAAGGTACGCCTGTCGGAGGTGGCTGGACCCGCTCGAGCCACTGCAGGTCAGAGGACCCCGTGCTGGCGAGCTGGAGTATGCACTGGCCCAAATCACAAAGGCCGCCCGGGTAAGAACTGTGGCGTACGCACCTAACGCTGTCTCAGAGGAGTCTCCCTCTAGGCTGCGCTCAGACGGTCGCGCGGTGCGCAACGGCCGAAACGGGTCCCGAATTCCCGCCAAAACACACCAACGGCAAAGGTCATTGGGGAGCCGGGGCAGAGATGTGGCCGAATGGCAGTGATTAGTCACCCAGCCGCCTGTCCATCGGCTGAGGTGGGTGAAAGGGAAAGAGGAGAACAACGCGGGACGCGGGCAAAGAGGAGCACAGCGCACGCGCAAAGGCAACGACGGGAAGCCAGGATTCCGACAAGCTGTAGGTGTTTTGCCCCCACTGCTTCTATGCATGGCCCCGGGCATGTGGTCGTGCGAGATGCTGTCAAAAGTTCTTGCGCATGTCCACCGTGATGAGTGCGTGCACTTGAGAGGAGGGGGAGGGGGTGAGGAGTGTATGTTAGAAGAAGAGAAATAGGTCCTGGGTGGAGGCGTGAGGGCCGAAGCTAATTTGAGTGTCCGAAAAAAAGGCAATGGTTTCAAGGTTGTTCTGTCTGAAAGCAATGCAGGACCATCCTCTCCTTCGTCTTTCCCACGGAAGAGGTGAGGGAATGGGTAGTAAGGTTTGAAGCGTAGGGGATTTGCCCCCCCCCCCCTACTCCCCGCGTGTGGCTGCATACTGAAAGAGATTTGAAAAGGGCGTGCTCAGTAGGGGTGTTGCAGAAATTTAGGACATCCACGTGTGTTTGGGATGGGGAGGGGTAACAGGCGAAGGAAAGAAGATTGTAGTGTAAGAAAGAATAGGGGGTCTAGGGGTTCGTATTGTAAGTCTCGGTGGATGGTGGACACGAAAGTATTATCGGTTGGGATAGAGTGAAGTGCCTGATATCCCGGCAAATTTTGCGGTGCGCGGGACTCCTGCAGCAGAACAGCATGGGGTAGGGATGGGAGGGAGAGGAGCCATTGACGGAAGGGGTGCGGTTAGAACGGATGCTTCGACAATTCCATTGAAGGATCTGAAATGGCGGAGACCCCGCCTTTCTGAAAGGGTGCCTCTGGAAGTGGTGGCAGGGAAGTTGAGGTGGGGCTCAGGGGTGTCTCCGGGGGAAAGAGGTGGTGTTGCGATGGCTAAAGTTGTCATCATTTTCTTGACGGAGGAGACATCTTAGACCAGGGGCCCGATGTATGAGGGGTTGGCGATGGTCAGGATGTCACGAGCCATCGTTTCGAGATTGGTCATGCGGTCGGTGAGGGCAGCGGAGCCTAGTCACCGGCTGACCGACAGAGTCATAGTCCAGCTCCATCTGGTCTTCACATTCAGGCAAGAGAAGAATGACAAGTCGTCTCTCTCGTCGTATGAAATGCTCTTAAGGGGCATCATAGTATATTCTGGGATGGTTCCCAGCTGCTGCTTGCCACACCGTTTGAGTCGGTCTCAACGAGGCGTTCAGTGTGGCGCTCACCCAGTGCTCTTCTTCAGCCGCCTAGCGCCACCTCCCGCTTGCGTGTAGCCGCATAATGTCGTCACCGCCGATCAGTGAGATACCTGTCTGCTCCCGTGTCAAAATCACGAAACATTTAAGATTCTGAATACGCTTGGCGGCTGTCAAATCATCCAGCCCCATCAACCGACTGTAATACGTACTACGGTCGCTTAACACACGGACGCCCTGACCGATCATGGGGTCAGTGTAACATGAAACGAGATGAATGATGACCCTTGACGATCATAATGACTTAACCCCTACCGCTTTCCGTCAGTGCTGTAGACGCCGATAACTCTTCTTTCCCGCAGTCACTATCTTCGCCGTTAAAACATGGTCTCTCCCTGTGATCACTGCGGCAACTCATTCTCTTACTGCTGTGGGTCATTCGTAGAAATACCGGTCCACGCCATGTACAATGAATTTTTTAAAACGCATTTTAAGGCGGAAGCCTTTAATGCCTCATCGTTGCAAGCAGGAGTTGTCGTCAGGAATGTCACACTTTTCACACTTTTCAATTGGTCGAAATGGTCGCGACGTCACAGTGAGCGAATTTCAAACGGGGCCAATTGTACTTTGGCTAGAAACCATGCAACCAATTAAAGGGATGATAGAGTGATGCTCCAAGCAAGTATGACTGATTTTAGTTAATTAGGTAATTAACCAATTAGACTAATTAACCTTACCAGTCTGACCAGAAAAATAAATAAAACCGAGTAGGAAATAGGTCGAGTTGGGGAATCAAACCAGTCTCCGGAGTGCGAGACGAGCACGCTAACCACTCCGCCATGCCAGCTCGATGGTTTGGAATGAACAAAGGTGCGTCTAGTGAATACGGTGTCTTCGTTCACTCCCATCTTTCTCCCTTCTCTTACGGCGAAGTTCAGGAGTCCACCGAATCCACCGAGGTGTCCACCGAGGCATGCCGAAGAATGCCGTCAAGTCGCCCGTTCCTTTACCTCTCACGACCAGCACCGTCAGAAAAGCGCCCGCGCCGCTTCTCCCGGTCTGCCGCCGTCCTATCTTCCTGAATCATTGGTTTGGCTTTGGGTGCCCTCCTCCAGCTCAGGACAGTCTACAAAACTGTTGAGCAAATACCAGGGCCTCTATCGCGTTGTTCAGCAGACATCCCCAGTTAATTATCTCGTCGAGCCCATCACGCCTTCGTCTGATCATCGCCGCCGCGGCCATGAAATTGTGCACTTAGACCGTCTGAAGCCCTACTACGACCCAACTATCGTCTCTTGCCCTTAGGCCGCCAGGATGGCGCCTTTCCCCCCCGGGGGTATTGTAAGAGAGTTGGGGTTTGATGCCCCAGCAGCTGGAGCCTACGAAGGCGAGAAAGAAGAAGGAAGGCGAAGCTGACGAAGTTCGGGTTTTGCGCTCAAGAACGCTGGTCTGTTGAGCAGCACCGCTCGAATGAAGATTGTGGCCGTCCACATTAATTGTACGAGGCACCTCATTACAATCTCATTTTCTCTGTACTACTATAATAAACGATGGGACTAACAGCAAGTAAAATTAAATAAATGGTGAAGTGCGGGCCTTTGTTGTGTCTTAGGGGTTTTTGAATAACTGGTGCTAGTACGTTCGTACTAGCGGCAGCGCCACAACCTTGTTGCTTGCGAAACATCTAGATATGCCTTGGGGGCAAGCTCCATGTGAGGCTCTGGCGTAAGGACTCAACTAAGTATAGTGAACGATGCAGAAAAGTGCTGCGAAGAGGAAGCAGTCAGGCTACCATACAGGGGGCAAAGAAGCATATGTGCTCGAAAAGTACTCGCTGACTGCGCCCGCCTGGTGAGTGATGGTGGAACACTGGTACCCATCGGTATTGCAGCAATGAACGGTGCAATGGCGCTGTTATAATGTGTTGACAGAGACCGGCGCTTGGCCGCCGTTAGTTTATTTAAAATATCGCTGGGATAACGGTGGAGACAGGAGGTGGGGGGGGGGGGGGGGGTGCTGATTATGCCGTTCGTTCAGTGTGGAACGGGTGCCTGGCGTTAACTAGATTTTCGGAGCAAAGCCCGACTGCTGCATCGTAAATACTGTCAGGTGGTCTTTACAGAGGCCGTAAAATGCACTGGTCGACATGTGGAACAACAGCCGCAAGAGCCGGTCTCCGTAACGCAGGTACTACATGCAGCGATCCAGTGGCCTTGAGAAAGACCAGCTGGAATTTCGCAACGGCGTCGGAAGGAGTGCGGAAAGGACGTCTCCGTGACGGAACCGTTTAGCTGGACGACCGGCCAGCCGCGTGGCGAGACGGCCGCGCAGGGAGTCCCGGTGGGCGAGAGCGGCGGGCAGCAGCAGCGGCCATCCCGCGGCCAGAGTCCCCGACCGGCGATTGGAGCCGCCGTTCAGCTGGCACTGCCGCGCTGCGCCGCGTGCGCTAATGGAAACTAACGGCGGCCATCGCTGCCGCTCGGGGAATATGAGCGCGGGCCGAGCCGACCGGCCAGAGCCGGCGGCCCGCGCGCGTTAATGGAGCGAGCAGAGATTTTGCTGAGTCACCCCGCTCGCGCCGGACGTCGTGGTAAAAACGAGCGCCCACTTCTCCGAAATATGAGCGCCATTTATCAAGGGGCTGGCTCGCTGTTCCCCTTTCGCGCTCGCCAGTCTACTGCTACGTTGTCGCCCGTTTCTTTGTCTTAGAGGCCTGCGGGAAGCGCGCGCTCGGCATGTGGCCGCGAGTAGTATCCACCTCTACGCGCGTTACGCACGTGCGGGTTCGCGGGTCCGTGGCGCACGTGCGAGTTATATTTGCGGACACATCTGCAGAGGGACAGTATCAAAGGGCCAAGAACAAATGGCCCGGAGACGGCAGCGGCGTTGCGGAGGGTGGCCGCTTTTTAATTGCGCCGCCGCATGCCATCTCGACCGGGGAGCCTACATTTCTCCCTGCACGTGCGGAAGACCGCGTCGCCCGAGAGCTCGGAGAGCTTTAATTTGGCCCTGGGGCCGAGGCTTATCGCTCGCCGCTCTCCTTCAGTTTCAGGGTGCTTCATTCTCTGCTGGCGCGCCTAAGCGCGGGTTTGCTCAGCGGGCGCTCGCTCGAGAGGCACACAGTGCCCCCTTAACTCCTCTCGAACACTACGCAAGTGTAATGATCATATGCGGTTCAGTTGCAGATACTTTTTACGAATATCCGCCAGGAATGTTTTAACGCGACAGCGTTAGAGGCCCCGTTCACCACAAAATTCTGTGTCGGCGTTGTGAGCGAAAAATCACGGGCATGACTATGGCAGGCGGTCGCCAGAGAGCAACCTGGGAGGCAGGTGGGCCACCTGGGTCACGTGACCTTGCAGCGTCATCACAACCTGCCCACCGGATTGTGAGCAAACTGCCCACCCTTACAGGTGGGAGTTAAATTGATGACTCGCCACTCGGGAAGAGCAACCTGGGCCGCACAAGGTTCACCGCTGGGAGAACCTGCCGTCTCGGGGCAGTGGCGCATCGATAAACCGCTACATCATTGCACCAAGGGGGGTACGAGGACTCTCAGCGATCTGTGAGTGTATACAGTAGGGAATGCTGTTCTGTATATATCAGAATTAACCGATTACGCCATCGCGTCATGGCCTTAAGGCGGAGCTCAAGTGTCGAGTTCAGTTTTTTTTCAAGATTATTTTCTTTCTTAAAACCAAAGTGTTCCGATTAAACTTCCCCAGATAAATATCACTGACAGTACTGCGCAACGTGTTACCTGTAATATTATTGTTTGGACCACCTCAATGCACAATTATGGGATGAATATGCCTCAAAAGCACTTTTGCTCAATCTTAGAATTTTTTTTTTTTCTGAACGCGTTTGCGTTCAGAAAATTTATTGCAGCTTCTTTGCTTTTAGGACAACATAGGAAATAGTAGAATGGCTACTGCATGAACATAGCATAAAATGTTTCAATTTTTTACGATTTTCGGTGTTTCATATTTGGGGAAAAACAAAATAAAGTCTTTTGAAGTCGCCATACCGAGCACTTTTGGTCAAGGGCATTATTTTCAACGGGAAGTTGTTGATGAACGTAACATTTTTGCATATCGTAAGATTGCACCGCAACTGTCAGTATATCCGCAGATTCCTTCTGTGGACGCTTGAAGCTTTCTGCTATTTATTGCCAAAAACGCACCCTATTGCTTTATTGATGGCAGTCTTAACTACACAGTGTGGGCGCAGGCCAAACTTTAAAAGCAAGATTTTGCAACAAATCGGAAGATCACACCATTCCTACCAATATGTTTCCAACGGTATCTTTCAACAGTCCATATATAGTTGACTCACAATTAAATGCGCGGTCCAAGAAAGCTTTACTTTTCATACATGGTGTTTCACCTAAGGATTTACATCATTTAAAAAAAAATGGTCTTTTCGAATTAGAAGAGCGCTTATTTCGGCATAGCACTGTCAGCAGTGTAGCACATCACACTAAAGCTAAGATGTGCTCACTAGCAGGCTGGTTAACCGGTAGTGAATAGTTAACTTTTTAACTATTACTGTTAGGCTCCTTAATTTCTGAGATGCGCATAGACCGCCGTAAGTAATATCCATATCAGTTTTTAGAATTACTAAAACTCGGTTACCCTCGGCGCTGTGGTGCAACGAAGTTTGGCTACATCGCGCTAAAATATATGCGCTTTTGAGACGTTTGCAGGCAAAGCACCTTTCCAGCGCACATAACTCGTCGAAATAGCCAAAATTTGTCGGTCCACAGTGCCGAGGGTCAACGCGTTTTTGAAATTCTAAAAACTGATAAGGATATTACTTACGGTGGCTGTACGCCTCTCAATAATTAAGGAGGCTACCAGTAATAATTAAAAATTTTACTATTCAATATTAGTTAACGAGCCTTCTAGTTAGCACGCATTAGTTGTATTCTGATGCGCTACACCGCTGAGAATGGTATGCCGGAAAAAGCGCTCTTTGGACTCGAAAAGGCTATTTTTAAAAATTCTGTGAACCCTTAAGTGAAACACCCTGTATATAAGGTCGCAATGTCTTTCATTCATGCAATACGAGTGTCATAGTCATAACCATGTGTGAAAAACTTTACTGTGAGAAATGTTTTTGGTAGACAATGCTTTGCTATGATTTGCGGACTTAAGATGGCAGCCATGGCACGAGAATATTTTTTTCACCAAAAACGAGCAAGGAGATCGGCGAGTAGGAAATAATGCTTTGCGGGCATGCGCAGTGCAAGTGCGTCCTGATTTTCGTGGCCCCTGTTTCAGAGGAGCCTACAGTTCTCCGGTTGATTTCGTTGCGCAAAAAGGCCTGGATGACGACTGATTTGTTCCAGGACTAGCTTCGAAAGCTGGAGAAGATCCGGACTGAGAAGCGCGAGATTGCTCTTCTGGTCGAGAACTGTTCTGCGCACAGCAATATATAGCGGGGCTGGAGCACTTCGTAATGACTTGTCTGCCGTCGAACTGCACGACCGTGCTGTAAGCGCTTGACCGAATGATAATACAGAATGCGAAAGCCGTGGACCGTACAAAGCAACTGCAGCGGATTCTTTTTGAGCTTCGTTGAAGGTTGAAGGCAAAACTAAAATAAACGCTCGCCAAGCCATCGAAATCAGTTCCACCACGTGGAGGAGCGGCTCTCCTAGCACCGCGCGTAGCTACTGACGAAAAGTCGGCTTTACCTCAGTTCATGGAATTTACTGGCGAGAATGCGGGCAACTGCGCCAACCATGGGGACGCTGTGAGTTCTGCCAAAGAGCTCCAAGAATGGCTCGTCACGTACCGTGCGCGTGCTAACGGAGAGGCCGTCGACGACTACGTATCAGCGGATGACCTGTTTATTTCCCCCACAACAGCGTACGTTATAAACGCCACGAGGGACGCGCAGGAGGCGCACAAAATTATTGGGCGGGCGGTCACGATGAGTTGGCCGAAAAGCCAAGGGTGGTAATGACCCTTGAAACCACATGATGTGGCACCATGCAATTGTTTCTGAGTCACTCCCGGACCTTCAGCCTCAACGCGCTTTCGAACTTGACATCAGGTTCATCTTTGTTGGGCTATAGTGTCAGGAGAACTACTTATTTTGCTGAGCAGTTGTCGTACCGTTGGGGAATGAAACTGTTTTTGTCAATATGCAAATCCTGCTTTACTGGGGGACCTAGAAGAGCGTGATTGTTATAACGAACTGACCGCTATAAGGAAGCAATGTCGCGGCCCCGTGCGCTTCGTTATAGAGGCGTTTGACTGTACTGCTCTACTTGCTAGTGCAGTGTTAATGCTTGTGACCACATGTTTCTATTTTGAAGCATGCAAGGTTACTAGCCTGACTGCACCTAGCTGTATCACGAAGCACCGTGCGAGCCGTGCTATTTCACAGAGGCAAATTGGACGCCGTTGCGGCTAACGCGTTTGTTGGTTGCGTAGGTACTGCTTGGACGCAGTCAACGATGATCGTTCGGAACGTGCAGGAATAGAGGAAGTCAACGAAAAAAAAGGGTGGAAACCATCTAGTGAGCGGGGACGCCATGTCTGTTTTCATTAATACAAAATGCTGTCGCATAGGAATTGAACTCTAGAGTGTACGTCATCATACTGTATAACGCGGTAAGAAACCAAACGTTTTTCTAATGTTCCAAGCTTTATACGCGCGGAATTCCTACCATATGTCCTTTCTGTGCTATGAACATAAACACACCGTAGTAACGAAGATGGCAGTTTAAGCGAGTTGATGCGACATGATTTTAAAATTGTAGCGAAACACAAGACAAGGACGTGAAATAGAAAGCAGGTAGAGACGCACGAGCGCCCACGTGTATCCTGTCTATCTCGTGTCCTTGTCTTGCATTGCGCTGTACCTTAGAAATGACACACAGGGAACTCGCTCTTGGCAACCCTCTCTCTGCTTGTGGATTCCGCCTGGTTCTTCTTTATTGATATTTTCCTCGCCTAAAACCCAGCAGAAAGTCAGCCGAAACTTGTTGGCAATCAGTCGTCCAATGGGAGATACTCTGGTGTTGCAAGCTGCACGAAATATTTTAGAGCACGGCCTACATTCGTTTATTAATGCGTGGATAGGCCGCCACGCATTACGAAGCAGCATCACGAAGGCGCGTGCGGCGCTCGCCCTGCTGCCCGAGTGCGCAGTGGGACGAGGTCCCGACACTCACGATGAGGAAGCACCCCAGGGAGCGGGCATGGCAGTCCTCGAGCTCCCGCAGAGTGGCGGCGGCCGGCCGCAGGCGCGGGTCCTGTCCTTGCTGCAGGTCCAAGAGCTCCACGTCCACGCCCAGGGAGGCGCAGTGCCGCTGAAGTTCGGGCAGCACATTCTCTTGCACCACGCGGCGCTCGTGCTCGAAGTCTGCGCAGGGAGGACAGGCATGTAGGTGCGGCCACAGGACATGATAGTAGTCACGCATGTGCAGTCTATTTCGAAATTGTTTTTTGGTTAAAAAATTAATTCGCCCTTTCAATAGTTCCTCCCTATTTCATCATTTTTTTCGCCGTTCTCAAAGATTAATTTTCATTTAGTCATCCTTAAACCACAAGGCATTTCACGATGGAACTTATAGCACGTGACTTCACAGCTTCTAAAGTTTTCGTCCAGGTTGTGTCACTCACTGAACCGCGATTTCGGCTCGCGGCCTAACCACCGCTTCGCACTTCTCAGCTGGGTACGGGTTGGTAATGAGGCGTGGATGAGATTTATTCACTGAGCTGTTCGGTAGGGAGATTTAGAATAGGGGGACCCTATCGATTAGGGGGATAACGGAATAGCGGGACGCCAGTGCGCATGCGCTGGACAACAGCTAGAGGGGCGTTGTTGTTCTGCGCATGCGCACTGGTGTTCCGATATTCTGCTATCCCCCTAATCGATATGGTTGTCGGCACTACCGCAAGCGAGCACAACGGGTCGGGCTTGTAAGAGGCTGAACATGCGGACGAAACACGACGTGACCAGCATAAGCATAAACAAAAGGGAGCGAAGACGCTGTTAAAGGGTAGCCACGCGTGCAGTCCGTTTCTCCTTTCTGCCCATGCCACCCAGTGCTTGTTCCTCGCACCGCTAACGACGTCTTGAAAGGTACTGACGCTCTTCCTGAATACCGAAGGGTAAGAACACGTCGTTGACGTTTAGGGTTGCGCGACGCTGTTTTATGTCTTATCAGTGTGTCAGCAGTTAAAAAAAATCACTTACATGGACGGCAACTTGTCCCGCCATTCTGCTTACCTCTCCCTATCGTCCATGGCGTGCGCGGCTGGCATGAGCCATACGGGACAATCAGCTGGCGCTAACCTGAAAAGCCACCGTGCTGTTCGGCGCTTAATATTATCCTAACAATAAAGAGATTTTTAATTCTCTCGGTTTCCGCATGTTTTCTAAAGAACAGCCAAAAAATTATTAAATGATCAAAATGACAAAATATTACCGGAAAAACAGCGCGCGTACGCGGACACACATACACGAAAGCGAGAAACGAAAGAAATCCAGGACGTAAAAGGAAAGAAGAATTGCACAATTTCACTATAATGCTTCCTCATTTTGTTATTTACATGAAGGGAGAAAAGCCCTTGAAGGACTGCCACACAATTTTGGCTCCTAAGCCTATGCGAAACCTCGCCATCGACGCCTCTCGTTGAGCCTTGAAAATAGAACTGATAAGGCGCCATTCTTCGGCTTTCTTGGCCCGCTAAAGGGACATAAAAAGAGAGTCTTTGATTAAACACCAACTTTGGGAAGAAAGTAGAGCCTGCTCACGAGCGCGTTGTCCAAAAAGCTATAAAACAGGCTCAGGGTTGTGCCGCGTGACTCAGTGAGGGTATGCCATTGGTACGGGCAGGCACTGACACTGTACCACATAAAGTGCGAGTGCTCGGGCATAACATCAGCAGAAGAAACAACACACGCCACACGACAGCAGTGGGAAGCGGCTTTTCAAGCTCAGACCTGGGAGACCAGCGCAATCTGATTGACCGGACACGGGAGGCAGCGCAAACTACCGGCATCCTGAACTGAGGATGTCCACAACTTGACTCCAGCAAGACTCGTGGGTTCAATAAAGTTTCTCTCTATGGAGTACCTCTGGCACAGTATATGCGACGCATTGCACGCGCCCCTGCAGCACGCTAGTAGTGTGTAGAAGAGAGGTAAAACCTCGGGAACAATGAGGATGCAGTATTCACGGGAGGTCGTTAAGAGACCATTTAACGCTGCGTGTGCTCTTCTGTTACATTTGAACGACGCGCATACGCGTGAATGATGCTAGTTACCTATAGATGCGCCCGTCAATCGTTGTTAATGACAGAAATGCGCCGGAGCTTTTTATTTTTGTTTCTGTGCCGCTTGAAGGCCGAGAAGAACAAGTTGCGGTAGTTGGTTTTAGCTCGCTGGTAATTGTCAGAAAGCTACGAGACAGCTGCCGCTAAATGGCTCATGCTGGAGGCCTAAATATATCTCATCAGCAGTTACTTATGCGCGGTAACAGCGAGATAATCAGGATGACTGCACATAGCATGGCGTGAGGCAAAGAGTTAGTGATCTATTTTTTCACCACTACAGGAATTATGTCAGGCAGCAACCCAGCTGTGCACTAAAAGGGGTCCGCGTCGTCTTACAATTTTTTCATTTTCATGCACGCGTTTTCGCAACAAGGTTGAGTCTCTCCAAATTCCGTACAGAGTGGCTCATTCTGCGGTGGTACTGTGACGCGAGTTGGGCAAAAAGCTTAAACAGTGGTCAGTGCGGAGCAAACAACTTCATCGAAAGCAATTCTTTCTGAGGTCAGGTAGCAGATCAGAATTCTTGACGTCGGCCATGTACTGCTTGACAGCGCACAGTTTGGCGTGTAAAGTAGGTGAAAGGTTGACGAGACGTACGCATATCTTGAAGACAATTTTCAACCCACCAATCTGAGAATAAATGTGTGAGAAAAGTCTTAGGAACATGCTGCTACCTCAACCGTGCATGCAGCTACCAGCAGTTTATCTATACTGTTGGTAGGGATCGCAGGGAGAAACGGGATCGTAGCGCCCCTGGGTGGACTCCCCGACGGATGGAAACATTCCGCCAGGCAGACGAGACCCAATGTCAAAGTAGTATTGCATCACCACGTGGCGGCACACTCGGCGGGTTTATACGTCGCCTTTTTTCCCAGATTAGTGATGCCCGAATCACACCTTACACATCGATACATCACGCATACGTACGCATCAAACCGTTCAAGCCAAGGAACCATCGCAGAATTCGAATTAATCTGGTTTAATTGCCGCACCAACTAGTATAGTCATAATCAACCATAAACGCATCAGTACATGTCCTTGAGACACCACACCAAGTCAAAGAGAACAACGAATTCACCAGGTCCACCTCTATCCCGCTTAAAACGACGAGCGTTTGTGGCATATGTCGGTAGCGTGCCCATCTCGCAGTCCAAGGGTTATGGGGTAGAATCGCGCCTAATTCACCCAATTTACTTTTCACATGAGCAGGGTGTATTGCTGGGCAAGTTGATTTGACATACTTAAATATGCAGCGCTTGTAGACGACGGACGAAAAAAGGAGGAGACACGCAGATGCGCCGACTTTTCCCCGCAATTACTTTGCATATATAAACGTTCTTAAGACGTTTACGAGTAATCCGAGCACGCTAGCACCGATTTATATATTTCACCATGCCGGTTCCGCGCGTTGACAGGAGCATATATACATAGATATACAGGAAGCAAGAGGGATCGCACAGGGGTGTTTGAATTACTAGCGCGAGGCCATGCAGTATTAACGTCACGACTGTGTCGATTACGCCTTTTTCGGACACGCCGATGGCAACGCCAACATCGTTTTTTTTTTTTTTTTGCGGCACGGGGCCTTTCAAAGCTAGCGTGTTAAAAGAACCGCTTGAAAGGCATGGCACATATCCGCGCCTCTAAAATGTGGCACATGCAGCGTCTAAATTTTTATATTTTAGCTCCTTCTGGCGATAAGCGCTGAAATTTGCAACGCAATACGCAAAAGAACAAAGTGTTCTGCATACAACCTCGCAGTAGTTGATCAGAAAAAACTGCATCGTTTTGAAACACAGTAGCATAAACATTATAAATCGTAACAAGAAAGGCATGGCCACAAAGTCGAGCATATCCCACGGAGCAGAGATAGATCACGTTGAGTAAAGCATCCCGATGCAGTAACGCGGAGCTCGACAACGGCGAAGCAAGTTAATACGTCAGGTTGTATCAGGCATAAGAGAATCATGCTGCGGCGCAGCAAGCGTCCGCAGCCACACCAGCAACAATGCATCAAGGGCGGCTGCCAAAGTGGCCCGCGCTCAGTTACGTCGGCCGGTACTGCCAGGACAGCTGGAAGCATCCAAGAGTGCGCGAATGCATGCACGCAGGCACGAAAGCAAGAAGTGCGAGAAGCAGGGAGCACGGAACAACGTTCGGGCAGTGCCCACGGCTACAAGGGGCGCTAGAGCGCGGCCGCTCTTTTCACCGACACCGCACCGCCACTTGTGGCCATGCATCAAGGGGGATTACGCGCCACGTCGGCGGAGAGCGTACATCACGCGCTGTGTCTGCGGTCACTCTATCCGCGCGCTGCCAGACTGCGCCGCTAGCTGCAAGCCGCGTCTTTGGCGCAGGCCGGAAGAGGGGGGCCCGCGCGACGCTCCCAGTCATCATTCACCGCTGCCCACTCGAGAAAGGAGCTTGGCTGGAATCATTCTTTCTTTCGTGCGACGACACTTTGCCAGCCTCGACAGGCACCGCCTTGTTTCTTCAAGTGCAACTACAGTTTCATTGCAAGACGCGGCGGGATTTCTGAAAAAAGAAGGATGGAACAGGGAAGACCATTTAGTGCTTCCGCGGCAACCAGCAGATTGGGAAGGTCGGGTGACACATTGTCGTGTTTTTAGAGTGCAGCTTTTAAGCGCCCGTTCATGGGTTGAGCCACGTAGCCGCCTTCGGTGTAACCGAGCGAAACCGTAGATAAATAAACATTGCCGCGACAGTGATTCGAACCTGCGTCGGCGCCGCGAACAGATCAACTTCGCTGGCCGCTGTACGAGAGCACTAGGCTATCGCCGCAGACGGTCACGCCCCGTGTTAGACTGCAACACACTCTCGCGCTGTGCGTTGTACATCGTCGTCTTCCTCAACTGAGACTTCTATCGGACGAATGTACACATTCTCGCGCGCAGCGCATTGCACTTTGCCTTCTTCATCAACTAATATTACTATCGAACTAATATCGTCGCCAGACGTGCCGACTACCAAGCAAGGAAAAACAATGAGCCTATAGACACTGAGAACACTAGGCTATCGTTGAAGCCGATCACGCCTCGTGTTAAACTGCAGCACACTCTCGCGCTGTGCATTGCACGTCGTCGTCGTCTTCTACTAATACTGCAATCTAATTAATATACGCATTCTCGCGCGCTGTGCATTATACAACACCGCCTTCATCAACTAATACTACTCTCGAACTAGTATCGTCGCCAGACGTGCCAACGACCCAGAGAAGCAAAACAGTGAGCCTACAGAGCCTGAGATACCAATCGAGGTGCGCTAAAATTTCGCATTCGGCAGAAACGCAATCGTCCTTAGAATTTTTTAGCAGAACCTGTTCTGAGAAATGCAGCGGAAATCACAAATGCCATGAGTCTACGAGAGGAATGTCGGACCTGAAGAGAGGTGGGCAGAAAATCATTGCTTTAGTTAAAAAAATAATAAAAGCGTGTTACGGTGTCCCACTTTGAATACGTAGCAAAAGGGAACGAACTTCTGAGGTGACTTCTCTGTCACCTCAGAATTGCGAGGAGTATGCTGAATCAAATTGAATGACGACAGTCGCGTGAGGAAGTCGTTTAAGAAAGCAGCAGTATGGAGGTCTGCGTAAAACTATACAGAAATTAAGGCCGCCGTATTCGACTGTGCCAGCTAAGGGCGAAACTCACCGGATTGATAGCAAGCGTCAAAATGGAAGTGATTTGTTCGACTGGATTTTTTTTTATTTAAGACTGCCGTCTGAGATATTCCTGCAGCTGTAATTAGGCCGCACATTACGACCATTTTCTGCAGGCTTAGACCTCGGATGTAGCAGTTACGAGTCGTAGCAAGCCATATCAAATGAGGAAATTACATTACTTTATGGGCCACCACAAAATTTCAGAAATAGAAGGAGATTTCCACCAGTAAAGTTCGCACAAAAAGGGATGTTTGCCTGCAATTCACATAAATTTGCATGAAATCGAATAAACTCCATAGAAAAATAGATATGGGGACTCTGTCCTCAGGCTTAGGATACCAATGCGCCATTCACCGTAAGAACGGTTTCGCTACATGGCTACTCTGCCTATCGAACTCATACCGATGCCCATACTGTACGACGCTGACGTTCGACGAGCAATTGCGGCACTAACAATACGCGCCCAGGCAAAAGCCGCCATGGCTATGGGAACCTGAGGCAGCTACCGGTCCGGAGACCCGCACGGCAACAGGTTTGGAATTCAAAGATTGTTTGAGCTTTAGTAGAGACCGTTTACTATATTTATAGATTTTTGTTGACAAAGCTATACCAAGCTATGCTGTGAGGTACGTTGTATAGAGGATGGCTAATCGCCGATCCACTTTCCTCTTCCTCTGACCCATTTCACAATCGCGAAGAACGCTCCTGGCGCGGCCTCGACAGCAGGGTACCGGAACACCATGCGGCGTAACAGTGCAATCTGTTCGCCGCTTTCATGGCCCGAAAACAACGACCACTGAATTTACACCAGTATGCATGCGTCACAACGGACAATGTTGAAAGACCTGGCACCTTTTTCTTTTTTTCTTGCAGGAATGTAAATCAGAATAGACAAATTGATTGAGGATAAGACAAGACGGCTCTTTCAAGCGTTTGTTTGGTATCACTTTCCTTGATCGTCAATTGAACTTTATATTTCCGCATGACGTCCAAATCTGCATCGAAACAGTGTGCACGTGTACGGGTGTACACGTGTGCATCAATGTGCCATTTTAAATTGCCTCTCTTTCGACCCTCCGCTACGTGTAACTTAAGGTCGCATTTCACCCACATTTGTTGCACTACGCTTGAAAGCGCTTTAGACGGAAGCAGAAACATCACACCTCTCTGTTTCGACGCATTCCTTTGAACTAGACACACCACACTCCAGAAAATTGCTCGGCAAGTCACACCCGCGCATCACATCTCGATGCATTCCGCATTCTAGCCCGTCACTGCCAGCCGCTGTGCTTCCGGAGGTCCCAGCGGGTAAGCAGATCCATGCTCAGGCCCAGTCGCATCTAGTCCCATCACTGCCAATACCCCGCGGCATGACTTCGGTTCTGGTAGCGCAGGTCGCGCGCAGTTCAGCGCCAATTGCGGCGACGCTCGGGCGTTGCGCCGCGAAGGCAGTTCCTCGCTCCAGCGAGGAGCACGGATGCGGCCGCAACATCGATCCGGAAGCGCGCGCGGCTCAAAATCGATTACGCAGGTGTTCTGCGCGATCCCCCATGGGGACAGATGTACGCGGTCGGGGACCGGAAATGCGGGAACGCCTAACGGCGCCGCAAAATAGGTGATACGGAAGAAAAGCGCCACAACGGCAAAAATCATCGCCCGAGGAAATGTGCCTCGCCGCAGCGAGTGCGGCCGTTTCAGTTTCGCGAGTGAGGAATGCGAAGTATCCATCAAATCGCTTTCTTTTTTCGTTTTTATTTTCTCCTCCCGCCGCTTCGCTATATTTTTATTTTTTTTTGTGCCACCGTATTCGTGAACGCGCGTCGGTAGTGAAAAATTCTAAGTATGCCATTTGTTTGCTACACTTGTTGCCGGCTTCGGGGAGAGTAGACCCACTTTCATATGGCTGAAACCTGCGCTCGGCGCAGCTGTGAGCCTGCGCTGTATGAACCGAAACCTTCGTCGACAGCGGTGAGGGACCGTGCAAACATCACGCTACAAATAGCGAATAAAATATCGATAGACCTTTGCGCTTTCGGTGCTTTAGCCCGAACAAGTGCCTCTTGAAATACGAACAAACGGACAGCTTCAAGAGAGCGCCATTCAATAAAAGTTTTGCGTATAACGCAAGGTGGAGCAGGAAATACGGAAAAAAAAATGAGAGAAAGGGGCTGAAAACGTAGTGAAACTTAGCACACAGGTCTACATTTGCATACTGCCTCTAGGAATAATTTCCAGTCATAAAAAAGAAACAAGCAGCGCATGGCGCTGAAAACGTCTGGCTGTTGCAGACTAATCAATTTCAGTGGGGCGTATGCTAGTTCTGAAGCGTATTTTCATTTTGCATAACGGCTCGTTAGTTTCCCCCCTCGTTACGGTGATTGCAGTTTTGCTGGTTTTAATTGCACAAGGCTGAAACGCGGAAAGCAGAGGCAGTTCTCACGATGAATTCTTGCATACCTCTGTTGCTTAAACTCGCTCTCTGCAGATTCTAAGCTTCCACCAGGGGCGCGTACTTCGCTGAAAAATCTGTGCGAAATTACGGAGGAACCTTCGTTTCGGTCTTTTTCTGAAAACGACATAAAAACGCAAGGCATATGCTAACTCTGGGGGCTTTTGGACTATTTTCGTCAAAAGTTCCCAGGCCACAGGGTCTGCTTTCAAGCGGCGTATACTGCCACTTACGATATCATCAAGGACATCAAGGTTCTCAGAGGTGAGAATAGTACTTCTACTATCATCTACAGAGATTTTTGGGTCCAGGGTTGTCGTAGCTGCCCAACTATAGCGCTCTAAAGCAGACCCTGTGGCCGTTGAACTTTTGGACGACCCTGTACTTTCTCAATATTTACGTCATCCCAATTAACACTTGCGTTTCATGCGGCAAATGCATTGCCATGCAAGCATGTGTTTTTTATTGTTATTGCGCGCACTTTCGGAACTGAGGACGTTCAACGAGTAAGATGTTGCGAAAAGACTGAAACGATGACCCCATCGAAGTCTGAAGCACCTGAGGTGCGGCTAGGGGAAATAAAGCGACAGAGAGAGTACAGAGAGCGGAAAGAAAGAGGGGAGCGATAGAAGGAATAAATAGGGATAGGGTGGCACCATACACTATATACAAAAATACATGAGTTCAAGTAAAGTGCGGTGTCGGGTCGTGGCTGTCGAGAGTTCTCTGCTCATGGGTGCGGGGGAGCGGACGGTCGCGGCCCACGTGGTGTCTCCTACGCCGGCTTCGACGCATTGCATCGTGCGTGGTTTCATCAAAGTTCGTTTATGTTAGCCTCCGTGGACTCCCTTCGGTTAGCCTTCGATTCGGCGCCTTGTTCTCCTTTCGTTCTGGTGCCAAGGTCACTTGCGGCGCGCCGACAACGGGCACCGGAAGCATTTCAGGTTTAAAAATCACCAGGTATTTTGATCACATTTTTTTACACATGTACAGCCCCCGTCAAAAGTATACAGCCCAAGGGGTTTGCTGCTAAGGTGTTTACCGGGGCTCCATTGAAAATTTAGCAGTCCAAAGCTTGGGAGGATTGAGAATGCGAGGCTGTTCTTCTTTGGAGATATTACGGTCGCTGGGGATGCATAAGGAGGCACGCTGCAGGCCTCAAAAGCAAACCCCTTGGGCTGTAGACTTTTGACGGGGGTGTATATTCCAGGCTGTCAGCCCTGACTTCGCAGGCGGTCGCTATTAATGGCAGTGGAAAAAAAAAAACAGAACAAAAAAAAAGAACCTTCACAAATGGCGTCCCTGAATGCTCAGAGATTTAGCAAAACGTTATTAAATCCCTCCGCGCTTTAGGACTGAATTTACAGTATGAGCTAATAGACACTTCTCCCATCACCAAACGTAAAGGCGGCTGGTTCTGTGCGAAATCTATTGGCAGGATTACATGACGTATTGCACGACGTATTGCATGACGTATTGCATGACGTATTGCACAACTTATAGCGTGACCTATTAACGCCTACGTTATTGGCAGGATGTGGCTCTCGGTGCGGCGAGCTATAAGAATACAACACAACCAAACGGAAAGGCAGCTTTACATTATACTGGCCTTGAGCAGGAGCAGCTTCTCAGATTAGAGTGTCTGGTGAAGTCCTTTCGTAAAGTATTTACCATTAATTGATGAAATGTCAGCATCTGCTTCATGCAGTATCAGCGAAAGAGAAATATGACTTACGGAAGATATTGTAGATTTCGTCGGTTTTAACGCTTGTAACGTTTGAGCTACTGCTTCTTGAAGTCATGCTGATGATAGTTAGTCGCCACGAATCCTTCGTTAGCTATATGTTTATCATCTAGCCCTTGTGCGTGATAGTACACCAATTTAAAGCGCAAGAAAAGCGAATTACTTATAGGGAAACAGTTGGCCGAGTAGAGCTTCGCACATACGTTGCTATGACTCATTGGCGACGTAACGAAGGTCGCGAGCATGAAGACAGAGCGTTGAAAACTTCCACTCTGTGCGATGGTGCAAAAAAAAAAGAGAAAACGAACGAAAAATGAGGGGATCAAAACTGAGTTTATTTAAGGAATGTGCACAGGGGACTTAATTCTGTTGGCAACAACGCGGGAAATCCCTGTCGCTCAGTTCAAGGCGCGTCCCAAAGAAAAAAATAACTGAGCATTTATTTCTACAAAGAAAAAAAAAAGCTCACGCGGACGGCATTAAATCCGGGAAAGCAAACTCAGCGAGGAGGGTGAGCGCAAACAGCGAGCCTCACTCAGTCGCCTTCAAAAATGACGCACTTTTCTTTGCTTTTCGCTGCAGGCACCATTAGCGCGCTAATACGTTCCTGATGACTTTATATGGGAGCAACAGCCTGCGGTGACACATCATTATTTTGGGGCCGCAAATTCGCGGGGCCATGTAGAGGCGGCCGCACAGAGCGCCGATGTCAGGGCTAACAAATGCCCCCTCGCTTGCCGAGCGCTGCGCCAGGAATCAGGGTTGCCTCTGAGCTGTGCCACCCCTGAGGAGAGCTGAGTGCGCTGCTCACAGCACTGCGTCACTCCAATAGCGCTAGGCGGCCCGCACTACAGGAAGTATTCACCAACGTCACAACGGTAGCCATTTTGTTGTCTGTGTAGCACTGCGAAAGCCGCTTGCGTGTCTAAAAGGAATAATCGCCGCATGTTCCTGCCTGCACTGCTGAAATTACGCGCTGGAGTATCCCTTATACTCAAAGCCCTCCATGTCAAAGGCTAGCCAACAGCTGAAGAACCACAGCTCGACTCGTTCAATGGCCACACGTGCACCAGGGTGTTGAGCTGACGGCAAAGCATGGAAATGGAGCAACATGGAACAGTTTTACAAAATACACGTACAGGGCATTTTCTATGCACGTGGGCACTGTTTGCCAAACCTCTCTAGCCGCAACTGATGAATTTGATTCCTACGCGGTCCTCTGCTTCGCAGCGTCTGTGTCCGTAATTACTTTCCTTGTCTTGTCTTATACAAATTCTCAGTGCGAGGCATGCATGTGGAGGGGATCACGAGCTCTGAGATGCTAGAACAAGCCGTTTGCTCCTCTTCGGGTGGAAATAAGTAGCCACTAAGTACCCGACTGCATCTAATAGGGGTTGCTGAAGAAGAATTACAATCGAATTTCATGAACAGGTAGCAAAGACAAAAAAAAAAAAACGGTGCAATTTGAAGGCTAGCAAGACGCTTTCCTGGACACCATGAGCCTTGGTCCGCGGTAACGAATCAATTATGCACCAAATGCACTGGATTCTTTCCGCCTTTTGTCATGGTGGCAAGCGACGCCGCACCCTCTGCCCCTCAATGATCTAGCAGTCATTGCTGTGGACGGTAAATACATTATAGCAGATCAATATCCATTACACTACACAGGCCATGGACACTGAGACGCCGGACCAAAATGCAGTTCCCTGGGCTCCAAGCAAATGCTGTGATTAAATTCCACTTAGATTTCATTGCCACTTTTGTCGTTGGCTCGAGCACCGAAACGCCCTCACTATCACCAGGATCACCCACTCGGAACATCAGACGATATGTGTAGAATAGAACCTCAGGAAAAGAATGGGTGTTATATGTGAGCCCATGGGGCTGTGCTTTCAAGCATTGGTCAACACCGACACAGTCCCGGCCTTGCCTCTGCACGATACTGTGGTCCTTTCTTTCTCTCAGCTATTTCCTTTCAGCACCCGGTCACGCTACATAATTCGTCCAGGCGCATTCTCCCGTGTCCAGTTCATTCGCACGTATTCGTCACAAGATCGATCTAAAGGTGGCGGCACCGTCGCTCCGCTAGTGTGGATCGGGAGCCGGCAGCGCTTGCGGAAACGTACGCGGTGGCGGTTAGCTTCCAAATTCACAGTGGATTTCTTACCGAAGAAGAAGTTCCCTCTGCAACTGATGAGTGGTATACTGCTTAAAAAGTTCCGATTTTGCACAAAACAGCGTAATATCGGCAAACACTAATAGGAGAGCGGATTATAGGAAAAGAGGGGACTGACACCCTTGTTTTGTGGCTTGCTCAAATGATTTTGCATATGTTTGCCTTGTACCGAGCTCACAGACTTGACGCTTTTATAGCAGCACATTTGTGTAATAGCATTTCTGTCTCTTTTTTGTTTGCCTTTTAACCAGTGTGCGCGGCACAGCCTGCCTCCGCAGAAGTGACGGGTGTCTGGCCGGGAAATTTAGCGTCACATTCAGCTAGTGCATTTCGCCTCGTGAAGTTTCATTCTGGCGACACGGTGCTATACTGGGAAGAAAAATGCCATTCAGAATGCACTTTTTCGAGCAACATACCACGTATGCGTCCTCTCACCTCTAATTTTGTAAGAAGCCGCTGCGCCTATCTTGTAAGGCAGGTTCTTCTTTGGGCAAAGACACGACTAATGATGGGACGATATATTAGGTGCCATGCTGTCATTTTCTAGGCCCACCCTTATGCCCTCGGTGCTGACCTGCCTCAAGAAAGGAGACATGGTCTGGTTCGCTAGCGACCTTCAGTTGAAGATCAAGCGGATTAAATGCAGCGCGGGCGTTTCACAGACGATGAACGCATGTCTACTCTAGCCAGACGACGTAGGCAACCCTAAAGTAAGATCACGCCAACATTGTGCAGGAAATCTGACTGCTCACGTGTACATTGTACAGAGTGTTTCAGCCGAAAGCCGTAAGTTCGCCGAACTCACTACGAGGCGAGTGCTTTAGCGCCAGTGTCAGTAAAGTTAATCGTGTGACGCTGAGCGAATGACTAAAGGTAAGTATCACTCGTTGAAAATGATACTAAATTTGACCGTGCGACAGAAGTATCACGCGCTCACCAAAATGCGGAAGCTTCGGCAAATAATTTTTATTACTTTGAAGTGTAAGATACCGAAAAAGTCTGCCCATGAGTGCGATTAGACTTACGCAAGGAGCTTTGAAGGAATGGGGATTACTTTAGCACCGTAATTACCGGCAGTGACTACAGTCATACGCAAAAACATAATTTTTGAGCACTTGGAAAACAGGTACCGGAAACAAAACCTTATATATTTTTTCACTGCTCCAAAAGAAATAGATTGTCTTCGTATTCATTCGACCATCGTTACCTGTTACTACTCGCCAAGAAAACACTGCCACACAAGGAGGAAGTCAGTTAAGCGCTCATGATATTCAGTGCTATTATATTCCGTCCCACAGACTGACTTGACCCCTATGATTCTCATATTTTTCTCTTAATTTATTGCGCAAGCCCATTGTTTCTAACAAATAATATCAGAAACAATGGGGCGTGTTGCCATTTTGCGCTCCCGTGTCTTTCACGATTACTCAAAACAGGTTTTTGCACCGCGGCAACAGGAATCGCTAGTGTTGTCGCTTGCATGTGAAACAGGCTTTACACCTATTTCATTCGAGTATTTCGTCGATTTCTGGATACCCAGTAAATGTAATTACATGAAAAAAAAAATGATTACAAGAACATCAAATGTCTCGGGTGCTTACGTTCAGAGCCAATGGCAAGGCAACGCATTTTTTTTTTTTTGCCATGAACGCCCAATCACAGCCATTTTTTTTATTATTTCGCAAAAGAGACCAACGCATATTAGAAAAAAAATTGCGTGTTAAAATAATAACTTATGTTTGAGGCTCAATTACTTACCTACGGGCAACCGTGTGCTAATATGCCACACGAGTTTCATTTTCCGGAACTCACTGCAGGCAACGAGAGGAAGGCATTTTTTTTCAATTTTCAGATTCATGAGAACGCTGATTAGAGTTTATTTGTAATCAAAGCTTTATATATGCATCGAAGGCGGTCTAATCAAAGCTCAATGAGTAAGTTTAAGGCAGATGTCTAGCAGAAAATTTTAGTCCAGAAGTAAAACTAGCAGTTAATTATTGTGCTATTTCATAAAAAAAAAAACACGCAGTACCATCTATACAAATGGGTGCAGAGATATGTACGAAACCACAAAGTTCATCTGGGGGCTGGCTCGACAGCAACGTGAATTTCCCTCCTTGCACAGGCTTCACTTACGGGGATAAAGTAACCGCATACGATTTCTGCTTGAAAGAACTAAAATGCGTCCCAGATACCTAGAGAAAAAAGAAGAGGCTGAGTGACTTTCACAATGTCGCCACCGCAGACCCGTTCATTACATCGAAAAGAGAAAAAAGAATAGCTAACCAAAGATTTTACCCAAAACTAGCGTTTCCTTCATTTTCCGAGGAATCCTCTAGGTTCGAGCGCCAAACCACAATCCACATAAGTTGGCAAAGGCAGGAAAAGATAGCATAAAAATTCTAGGAAGATGCAAAAAAAGAAAGCTTTCAGAAACAGGCTGCTCCGCACCGTCTACGTCTCAGTCTCATCTGGATAATCTTTTTCTTGTGCTCTGCTTTTCGCGGGTCGGCTCAGGATGTAGGTCAGAAGTCGGAGACGTGCGAAGGACGCAACTAGGAAAGAAATACTGACGTCCACTTATCTCTACGCATGTGTATAATTAGTTGACGCAAGAGGTTGTATAATTAACCGACATAAGAACATTATACACATTAAACCCCGCGGCTCTTCGCGAACTAGAGAATGAAAAGCAAAAACAAAACTGAGTACTTCTTGCGATGAAAAAAAAAAAAAAGAAGCCGCTGGCACTAATCAGAAGGTTTCAGAACTCGAGGCATTAGCCTATATAAATGCATGCAAACGACTAAATACAGCATTCTGGGACTTACCGCCATTTTCCCCTTGTCAAATGCTGCCACTCTGCGCAGGTTAGTGATGGGATGTCTCCCCCAGCCTCGCATAAGTTAACGTTCTATCGTGTTGTAGAAATTGCTCAGTGATGAAAAATGGACTTCGGTGCTGGTAAATGTTGTTATTTGTATCCCGTTGTATTGCATCAACTAATTTTTGTCTAACTTATTTTACTGCCGTTTTAACTAAATCGGAGTAAAGCGCAGAACGGCACTGCTGAAGGTAAGCATGCAAACAATGAGTTTGTTGTATCCGCTTTCCACATTGGCAAGCGTCATTCTTATATCAGTTATCTTTATTTGTCATCTGCGATTATGGCCGTTTTTATGATGCGGTCGTTTCCATCTCCATCTTTTCCTGCCACTCCATTCTTCATGCATTTACCTAGCCTGCTCATCATATTTGCTAGGGGAGCTTTCAAGTCTTGATATTTTATATGGTAAGAACTCTACAACTTGCTAGTTACCGCCTTGACACGTGCAGCACTGCTCTCCGTACTACTTCCTTAAACACTTAACGTCTCTGCACTCACGGCGTTGAGCGTCCAACAAACGATTAGAGCTTTTGATCCTGCATTAATCGATGTTGTGACTTCCTTGCTCAATTTTTATTCTGTACTCACCGTTGAATTGACTCTGCGCCTAGGGTTACCCGCGCTTGTTCTCGTGTCCTTCAGTTTAGCGCCTTTACACGCCTGCACTGTGGCGGTAAGCTTATTGAATCTTGCGTCTGCACATGATATTGCCTCGTAACACAATTGTCGCCGTTACTGCCCCCAGGTGGCCGCGAAAGGATAGCGAGTTTCATTTCTCATTTTTTCTTGGGTCAAACATTGCGTTTGTAGGAGTTTCAGAGACAAATCTCTATTGTTGGAACCAAGCCCTTGTATTTTCCCAGTCATTTGTCCAAGACTATTTCCATTAATCTAACCTAGTGAGCTTTTAACTTGATTCCACTGTCGCTCTGCTAGTCCAGAATACCACCCTTTTCTCATGAAAGGGAAAAATTATGCTTACCCCTGGGTACATTCTATGTCCAGTACTGCTTGCAAATCCACTTCGAAGAGGTCGAGTCGCAGTTTTATTCCCTCGTCACCTCAAGCCTTTCCCCATCCACTGGGTTTTTCATTTGATGAGATGCTTTCGTTTTTAATTTTTTTCATCTCTTCCATTGCCGTCCACAGCTGTTCCCTCATAATTTCCTAGGTGTGCGCTTGAGTTAAAACTAACAACGAAGCATCAAACGAACAATCAGGCTATAGTTGCGGGCGCTGCAGGTGTATTATAAGTCTGGTCATTACAACATGCCCTCATCTAACAACAGTGTCCTCTGCAATGCAACTGTCGCGGCAGGCGTACCGCCTAAGCGAGACACACAAGCTTCGCGCGAAACAATACATGCTTTCAGCGCCTGGCTCATCAGCGATTAAACTCTTATACCGCGCCGGAGAAAAAATGTCATCAGAGCTTCGGTGCGTGATTACTGGCTGAAGAGCTGACCACCATATAAATGAGCTTGCTATTGTTCGAGCACAGCGACAAGTTCTCAAGATAGGGATGACCGCACTGCAATTTACAGCTTACGGCTCTCGTTATCTCTGCTGGAAATAAAAAGAATATATAAGGTGATTGAGGAAAATGTACCAGAAGAATGCTTCGTTCCGGACAGAAGTTGTTCGATAAAGTACAGGTTTTCCGCTTCTGAATCATTCTGGTCATCTTGTTCTCGGATAACTATCTTATAACAGAGGTGGTAATCGTGGCTCTATAACATCCATTGTTGTATGCAGTCAATAGATCCTCCTCCTAGCAGCACTGTTTCCATTCGTACCCAAATAATGAGACTCGTTAATGGTTTTCGCCGTATGGCTTTGTCGGTTTTTGTTTCAATTCAAATCGACCTGAAGCACTTACCTCGGCTCCTAAACCGCTCAGCAGGCGAATTAGAGAAAGGTGGGGCAAATTGAGTCGTGTGGCAAACAGCGACATTAGGGAGTTTGTGTCGGGGGGACACTACCGATTAGGGGCATACGAGAATAGAGAGGAGCCAGTGCTCATGCACAGGACAATAATCCAAGGGGCTTTATTAATCTGCGCATGTGCAGTGGCGCCCCGCTATTTCCCTATCCCCCCAATTGATAGGGTCCCTCTATTCTAAAACTCCTTATTTTTACTCGAGTGCTACCTACATCGTGAACGCTGCGGAACACAGGTATTTCATTTTAGTAACGGCGCACCTGTGGTCGTCCTCTCTAATAACAAATAAAATTCGTTTTCATTTGCCAGACAAGCAAAGGAAGGAATATTTCTGCTTCATATAAGGTGGACATGTAGAGGCTGAGGGAAATGAAATTTTTTGCCCTTTACCATTTATGGAGACCTGCAGCGCAGGCAAAGAAAATTACACACTCAACATAGCCATTGCTTCGACATCACTTCAGTTTAATTCAGTTGTAATTCAGTTGTTGCCATTGTATGTTGGCCTGGTTTACAGAAAATTTGCACTAATTCGAATTATCTGCATGCGACAATAAATTCGTTTGAATACTACACATAGAGCAAATTGGTACTTTTGCGAAGGTAGGCGAAAATGAAAGTGGCGATGCCAAACAGCGTACTTGTTTCCAGCGCATATTTTTTCCTTCTTTGTCTGCGAGGGCTTTGACATACAAATAAAACGGATCCATTTAGTCGGCGGCAAGAATACGCGAAGAAAGCTTTTGAAGATTGTCGAGAAAAGCTTGCCATCTACCCGCGCTACCACGCTGCTATTCCACGCGCCGAAAGACGCGGTTAATACACAATTAAAAAAAACCCAAGGTTAGTGCTGGGGTGCTCTGCAAAACACTTGTCAACGCGGTAACCCATGTGAATGTATTCCCCTTCGCGAAAATTCTTGAACACGAGAGCAAGGCGCTCGAAATTTAGCGCGCGTAATTCCTTTCACCTTTCGGAAAGCCGGGCCTGTGCGAAATAACAATTTATTTTTTATTTGATTTTTCTTTTTCTTTTTGTTTGCTCCTTGTGATTGGCCCAGACGACAGCAGTGCACGAGCTCCCTCTCCTTCATTGGCTCGAGTCCAGCGACAGCAGGGGCGCGGTGCAACACTGACATAATCAACCACGTAACCGAAAAACCAAGAAACAACAATAGAATAGAATCCTTACATGGAATTGTTATATAATTAAAAAATTTTCTAGCTGCCAGTCGTAAGGGTTTGGCTATGTTGTGAAGCGGCAGTCTCGTGCGGTGCGTTGCAGGTAACACGGAGCCCGGTTGTACGGTCATTATTATAACTTATTTTAAAGGAACACTGACGACAACTCTATTCAATTACTGTTCTCAGTAAACATTGATTCTCTGCCTCTTTCTGGCTGTGTTTACTCTTGTCCAGTAGCAAAGGACACCTTTATCGTTGAGAAAATTGAATTTATGAACCTTCCCGCCAGTAGATTCGAACTGGTGACGTCGCTGCCGAAAAGGACGGGCCGCCACAGTTTTGAAGTAAATGGCGGTGTAGCATAGCCTCCGGGATACTAGCCAAAAATCGGTGTCGACGCGGGCACTTTACTTCTGAAATCGGCCGGGGATGGCGACACCTGTATTTGTTTTAGTTTTGTCTTTCCTATTTTAAAGAGGCTCCATTTTCGATGAGAGTGACCTCTCTGTGATTGGAACGCAGTACATTATCGATACAGGCCAACTTCTATCTGTCCCGAGTGACACTTTAATGTATTTACATGAAATAAATTCTTGAGGGGGCATTGCATTAAAAGCGAGAGAGGGGTTGGAGAGCAAATTCGATATAACGTAAGGATTCTTGGCATAGAGTGAGGATTACGCAAATTCGAATACTTTTCATACTATAACTTGCAATATGCGAAAACGATGTTGGACATGCAGGCAGAACATGAAGACCTCAGGTAAAATTATACACACAAAAAGAAAAATATTCCAACCCTACAATAACTGGGTCAGACTGATGCATTTCTACTAAAATATGCTGAACTATTAGTCCATCTGAGATAGCGGTCCGAGACCATTTGGGCGCATAGCGCTGCTACGTTACTGCCATATTTGAAGCTTCGCGGCCTACGTCCTGTCGTCCATTTATCTTCTCACACACTGAGAAACCAACTGCATGATCTACTTTTACGCTGCTGCTACATCGTATAAAGCTAACATGAAGTAGGTTAAACGGGCTGTCGATTGCCGCTCACACACGATGCAATCCACCATACAACGATTAATTAATGGGTCCCTGCATTGCGACTATACATGTAACCGCAACTCAGAAACTAATAACGATCACATTCTGTGCACCCAATAAGGCCCATATTCCAAGGAGATTCGCCTAAAGGCTATGCGCGCCCTTTGTATTTTTATTCGATAGAGGTAAATGCACGTATGTTGACTCATCGAATCGCGCACTTCATTGGCTGGCTAAAACTCCGCAGTTTGTTTTCAAGTTTGTCCACCATCTCATTTGTAATCCAGAGCACGCAGCATGAGATGATAAGGCGCTGATATATTAGCAACAAACGAGGTGAGCGCAGAAGCCGTGGCGGTTCGAGCAACCAGTGCTGGAAGTGGGGTAGTGAACCGGAAGTGACGACAGCACACGACTTTCTGTTGAGCCCTTGGGCTGATCACTTTGGTGCACCTCGCCTATGCAAGCCCAGGAAATCTGGACAAACGCTTCTAGTTTGCGCGGCTGCCACCACGTGTCGCGTGGCGCTGAACACTCAAAATCACCGCGGGAATTTCGAATGTTTGGTGCATCTCATTGATTTTCTATGGCCGTCGGAAATAGTTTATGTGGGCGCAGGAAGCATTTTATGGGTCAGATTTTGCAGCGAGGAGGAAGAGCCGGCCATGATAATCACCATGTTCGCAAGAAACCTCTCGGGACTCTACAGTTTTCTGAAATTTTCAAGTTTAGAATTCCCCCCGTTGTGTTACGGAGTGTTCAGTACGCAGTGCGCAGAACAGCAGTACGCTAGTTGCTAACGTTCTGGAAAGCAAAACATGGGACTGCACCCGTTCAAATCAATGGGACAGACAAATGGGACGACAAAGGCTTCCGAAAACTATGTTGAGTAAATTTTTTTTTGAGCTGAAATTTTCATGTTTAGGTGCAATGCATTCTTGGGCTCCACCTCATAAATTTTAGAGTCCGCGAAAAAATCGTCCGGATTTTTTCTCAGTCTTCGCTCTAGCTGATAACACTGTCGCTGATAGGCAACACAATGGGTTATATATCAAGCAGCATGACTGGTGCCTAAGAAGTTTTAAAGAAAACATTTACCTAATTTTCCTGATTTGAAGAAGCGTTATACCTAATTCTGACTGGTGTCACGAGACAAAAAGTAAGCGATACTGAGGTTGCCAGGCTTTGAAATGAATCGTTTGTTTTTATTACATTTCCTTCCTTTTTGTCATGCGGAAACAATGATGGTATTGAAAAATGAAACGACGGCGACATGTGATGCTGGCATTTTGTGTGAATCTGTGTTGCGAGAGCTTTCGCACTGGTTTAGATGATATAAAAATGAATAGATAAAGAATCACGTGTAAATGAGTGAACGTAACTGATTTGTCCTGATAGGCAAATTACTCTTAAAGACAGCATCATTTTTTTTTTTCATGCAGCTGCGGTTTAAACCAGAGCAACTTTGCGCGTTTTACGGGTGGGTATGTTGGTGCCATAGCGAAAAGTCTGCGGCTTAATTGGCGATGTCTATTCACTTCCCTGTATCTTCTCGGTCGTTGCTGACAGGAATTGTAAAATGACTAGCTGAACGGATTGTTTCAAAGGACAGTGAATTCCATGCATTGGCAATTCGCTGCGTTTGCGCTCACACTGCAGAGCTCGCGTGGATGAAGAGTTCATATCTAATATCACTTGACTAAAAAAGAATGACGCCAAATATTCAAAAGCGTACACTGCACACGTGGTTATGTAAGGCATGGCCGTTTGATGGGTGGATAGGTTATCTAAGTTAACCCTTTCGGCCCTGAATTTTTTATTTCGACCGTAGATTTTTTTCTCCGCGTTTTTACGATGCCTAAGGCCCCATAACCACGCAGTAAAAATTTAAAGCTTGTTGTGCAAGTATTAATCAATTTACAGGTATGGTGTCAAAATCGGACATCAGGGCTCAATGGGTGTAAAATGCTAGTGGGACCGTTTTGGTAACCGTAACCGACAAGGAAGAAATTAACGAAAACATTTCTTATTTTGCAGTGTGGAGACTTATAAAGAAGCTTTTTTTACTTTGTAAGGGATAGATAATCTCGCAGTTTCCACAAAAAACTTCGCTAGCTCCTATTTACCTTGCGTTTTGTATCATACCTCCACGTTCTTCTTCCTGCCAGGTTTGTGTTCCAGCTTGTGGAAGTCACGTCAACAGCTCACATGTTCAAAACTTGCGCAGCCTTCCTGGAAGGCGACTGTGGTCAAGATAAAGGCTTTCCTCGAATCTGTAACGACCTCCTCTATCGAGCTTCACGAAGCACTTCCGTAGCGCCCAGCGCGAAGGTCGGCAAATCTAAGTTATAAGCTTGCGCGCGGCACACTGCATCTCGCTTGCACTTGTTTTCAAACCAGCTGCTTGCCATAGAAGAATTCATAAAGTGGAACAATCTTGTCGTGTCTGTGCCTTGACCGAATGCTGTTCCCTTCAGGTGACAGGAAATTCCCTCTCATCCATAGGCTTATGAGTTCAGGATATCTCTCGGCCGGGGAGAAAGCAGAAGCTAATTATCAGCACACCAAATACGCTTTCTCAAGAAAACACAGCCAAACACGCTGCATTGATCCGAGCGTCGAGGGCGCGCCACACGTGCTGCAAGAGCAGCAGAGCGCGAGTTTCAGTGTAAATACCCCGGTCGCTTCTTGAAGCTCAGTGCCGATGCTCACAGCTCACAGGAGGAGGAGAGAGGTAAAAAAAAGGAATAAAAGCGCAAGGTCAGGCGTGCATTTGCTCTCGCTATTCCTTTGGTCCGGTTGCTGTTCGCCGACATCCGCATGGTCGTTTCCAGGTTCAATCCGAATATTCACTATGTATGATAGCGAAAATTTCCATTTCTCAATTGATCAGAAAACAAATTTTAAGATTTTGTCCATTTTCTGTAATGAACATTTATGTCAGCAGTCCAAAAAGGCCGTTAGTATAGGTGCATCTGCTAAAATACTAGCAGATTCTATTCTACAAAGATAACCTATCATCACTCAATGGCCACCGCTGGCAACCGTTGAGCCCTGATGGTGTCAAAATCGCACATGTCAAAAATGTGTTCAAACGCAGCGTCTACGCATTCAGTAATATTTACGACGGGGATGTGAGCTTGGATAGGCGTTTCACACAACATATAAAACTCTGAGCGCAGAAGTGCGAATGGTTAGTGAGAAAAAAATGCACAAATTTGCTACACCTCGGCTTCTTCACTCCATGCCTCCCATGCCGCTACGTCTTCTTCCTTAGACCTCACAGCTCAACGGAAGTCCTTGAACAGCGATATCAATAGCAGCAGGGATCCCTAAGGAACTATTGTATTAAAAATTAATAGTATTTTCTTCTGCTACTGAGGCGTGAGCGTAATATTTGTGTTGTGGTGTTAATTGACACCGCCAGGGCCGAAAGGGTTAAGCAAATGAGCTTTGAAGAGTAGAAATATGAGGAAATCCTGGATAAAATACTGAGGTCTCTGTGTGCGATGCTGGGACTGCGTATCTACCGCGTTTCACATTTATACCTGCATTTTTTTAGCTTTGTTTAATAACTGCCGTGTAGTTCACCATTACAGTTTTTCTTTTCTCATCTCTCTCCGCGCCGCATTTAGTACAAATATTTTTAGCGAGAGATACAGCGCGCAACTGATGCAAAGAGAAGGAGGGGATCAGACAGGCAAAAGGGCTGACATAGAGGCATACCTTAGCGGGCTGCAGTGCTGCAGTGTAACGTCTGCTGCACTGGACGTCATTTTCGGCTGGCATGCCTCAAGCAAGTATTTGTCTACGGCAGGCGTGTATTAAAGGAAAAAAAAAACGTCAATTTTGAACGCTTTCCACATCGCATACTTGAATAATAGTCTTCGCTTTAAGCATGATCACCGCCGTGCGCTCGTATTTGAACAAAACTGGCGCACGTGCCATATATTTATTAGAAAATAATGCGTTTCCGGGTGCACTTTACCTGAGGAGGGTTATCCTGGCGCCAAATACTTCATAATTCAACCATAACCTGCCAGAACTTCGTTCGCCCGACCTCCAGGGGACTCCTTATTAAGACTGCAGCATGAGTGCGGCGCGTCTTGGTCGGCATTATTTAGTAACGCTCGGGACAAAAGTACGGCCAACACACTATCGCAAACAGTGCCTTCAAATTGCATTCGCTGCAGTGCGCCCAGCCGGATGGTAGGGTTATTCAACGCTTGACTTACGGAGCTCACAACCAGGCGGCAGCGTCGCATCTGAAGTTGACGTTGTTTACACCCAGTTGTTTACAAGCTAACGATGAGAGTTCTGCGCTGAAAGACTGCTCAGATAGTTGGTTAATAGATTCATATCTGCCAAAACTCCACTATGAGGCGTGCCGTAGCAGAGGGCTCCAGATTAACCTTTTCCAACTGGGTTTCTTTAATGTTTGTTAAAATCGCGATGAACTAACGTTTTTGAACCTTGCTTCTCATGAAATTCAAACAATTTCAATGAAAAACACAGCATCAAATGCAATTACGTGAGAAATCTCAATGATGACCAGACACTCAAAGCAAACAGTTTGCCTGAATGTTACCTATCAACCTCAAAAGCCTCTAGAATTGAGCAGGTATTTTACACTCGGTTAATGACTGCATGATTACACGACAAAGATGAAGTGGCACTCATTCTTTGATGTTCACTAGCGACGTTACAACGTGTGGTGACCTACCTATTAAACTCAGAGACATGAGCACGAAGAAGTGAAACTATCTACATAGCTGGTACGAAGTCGAGCAGTGACGCTTGAGCGCGTGATGGAAGAGGACACGAACCAGAACAGCCTTTGTCGTTTCTTTTTTTTTTTCTCTCGATTAAACCGCTCGGAAACACCTGTGCTTCATGCGCGCTGTCGCCCTTACTCCTTTTGCGAGAAAAGTACAGTTGACGCATGACTTTTTGGAGAGATAGGACGTGCCAGGAGAAGAGTAGTCCGAGCTTTTAAACGCGTGCACTGCGTTTGCTGCAGCGCCGTCGCGTGGGGATGCGACACAGCATGCGCCGTCTTTCTCCAGCGGTACGCTTCACTCGGGAACTCGTTATGACAATCCATCTTCATTAAAGAAGCTTCGTTGTATGCTTTAAGTTTAAAAAAAAAAGGGTTCATTTTAGGATTCGCATAGGCAGACTTTTAGCCGCGTAAAGTTTTGGACAAAATTTTTTGGACAAGCATTGCTTGCAATGCTTGGTGTGTGATTACCACTATAAAGGGTAGGTGTTTCGAAGCTGCTCTCATTAAAAAATTAACTCGTTCACTTGAACGACTTGACGGCAAGGAGGCGCTTGTGTAAACGACGGCGGTGTTCTCCTAATTGGCGCCTTATTATATGAATGTTTTAAATAATTCACACCTTTAAAAGAGCTTAGAGATCTCGTCGGTATGCGCGACACGCGAACGCCCACCACGTCTTCTAATTATGATGAATACCCATATATGACAGCAGAGAAGAAGGATGACAAAAAGACGTAACAGATGACGCCGGCACGAAATCTGCGCTGCCGTACTGGTGAAGAAGGATAAAGATCGTCGCAAATAAAAGGTGTACAGTACACGTCACAGCAGACGCGGTGGCCGCATAAACGACTGAAGCGCTTCTGACGGTCGTTGGAGCCGGGTGCCGGAGAACTTCAATGGAAACATTTTTTATTATGGAAATTTTCCTGCGCTGCACAAATGCCTTGCTAGCGAAAAAGCCGTCTTGTCTGGAGAAGAAGCCTCAGAGTACAAATAAAACTAAAATAGAACACGTCACGGCCGCCAATGGGTTTCAAACCCAGGACGGCTCGAAGAGATAAGCTTTGTTGGCCACTGCCTTAGATCACTGCACCATCGCCGCGATGCGAGTCGGGCGCGCTGCCTCTTGACTACCGCCGCAGCTGAACATCCATGTGTGCTAAGCTGAAAGCTTCTCCCGCTGTGCTTTGAACGCCTCCGTCTTCATCAACTTCCAACCGTGCGCAACGGATCCAAAAACCGAAACCGAGGTTAAAAACGAAGTGCTTGCTCATCGAATTCTCATTTGTACTAAGTGCCTCTCCAGCCGAAAAGCCGTGTTGTCTGGGGGTTAATTAACGCAAGCGCCACCTGCCACATTCGACAGCTGGAGAAATAGACAAGAACACCTCCTGTTTCGTCTTATAGGGGAGAGGTGGGCGAGACAAAAACTCAGATGTAACGAAAAACCCGGATATAACGAAAGGCTTCGATGTGCTCCTCATTACTGTTTGAGCGGATTCGAGAGGGCGCACGATTTCACATTTCCTCCGCCTCAGTAAAATTGATCGCCATAAATTTAACCTCGCATTTAACCCCGGCAGCACATTCACCAAGATTAACGGATATACACAAAGTTAAAGGTGCACTGAAGAGGATTTTTAACTTGTCTTTTTGCCGCGGGAACTCGATCTACACGTTCCTAGCATTCTTAGAAACTGCAACTTATTGCCCTGTATGGCCGATTTCCCTAATTAAATCGAATTAACGTCCGGCTCCCGCCTTTTTTTTTTTAATTCTGCCTCGCACGATGGGCGGAGTCGACCAACGCGTGAAGTTCCTTTCAGCCAGCCCCATGGAGGCTTTGCTTTCGCTTTATTTTGTTTTTTAGTTTTCCGTGAATAAGTAGTTTCATTCGCAGATAATATAGCCGCAAAATAAGCCCGCAGAAATAAAAATACGCGCGGACTATTTGCTACTACGGACTACTACGTATTACTCCGCCGATGGCAGAGCGGCAAGCCGCCACGGGACTGGGTGAAAGGCACTCCACGCGTTGGTCGACTCCGCCCACCGTACGAGGCAGAATTCAAAAGAAAGGGCGGGAGCCGGACGTTAATTCGATTTAATTAGGGAAATCGGTCACACAGGGCAATAAGTCGAAGTTCCTAAGAATGCTCGGAACGTGTAGATCGAGTTCCCGCGGCAAGAAGACAAGTTCAGATTCCTCTTCAGTGCACCTTTAAGAAAAGTGAGTGTGCTAGCGCACCTACGTCACATGAACTTTAACGAAGTAGTTCGGGTTTAGGTTTTCCCTTCGACTTATCTAGAATCGCCACCAATGGTAGAAGCACAAACAAAAACTTGAGCAGCGAAAGGTTTTTTTTTTTTGCCGAAAAACAAAATAACCACTGCTTGCACACGCAGAGTTCATACCAGCCCTCCGAAAACTTTTATGCACTTCAAATGGCACAGACTGCAAGGTGCATCACCCCATGCGCCCTACGCTGCCGAATTGGAATGTTCGTTCAGTCTTGCAATTCTCCCACGTCACCGCAGTGCCTCGACGGAGGCCGAGCATACAATATACGTTCAGTTAGAGGTGGCCTTGTTTTTGTTTGGGAAATTCCAGTGCAACATATCACGTTCATCAACAAGGAACAACGGCTACATTATTACGCGGCAAGGAGGAGGAGGCACTTATTCTTTGACGGTCACTGAGAGTTATAAACTGCTGACCGACCTGGTAAACACAAATACACGCATAAGAAGAAGCGCAGCTTTCAACTAAGTTGGTACCTAGTTGCCTTTCGTATTGTGTTTGCATGCGTTTAATCTTGTCCGAGTGCTCGTATCAAATACCCCTCGTTTCTTCATTATGATCAACCCAAAGTTTCCGGGCCACAGCTAAGCCATGTTTGGAGCTCCTTTGGCATCCCTGACACTGATAGGTTGAATAGGAGTATGTATACGATACTTCTCTTACCTTTTGAGAACTTTATAGCTCTGGAGGTGTAAAACAAGCCACACTCGAGTACAAGAAACGAACATGCTGACCTGGGAAACTTCGAAAAGAAGTATGAGCGCTAAATATCCTCTACGTTAGCAGTATGCTAACATATCCTTATTGCTTGGCGTTGCTTTCATAACCGCCATTACTCTACTCATTCCTGGGTATAAATTTTTCATTGTTTCAACTGGAGGTGTGGAATGAAAGAAAAAATGTACGCAAGTATGCCGAGCAGCAAACATTTTCACTGAAGTCGCATTTGCAATTGTTTTGAAGCGATGGCTATCTACTTCATTTCACCTTAGTACCCCAGGGAACATATAAAATACAAACGTTATGCAGAACAGAAAAAAAATGACGCCTCGGAAAGCCATATACACTTTACGTGCACAACAGTGATCCCTTACCCACAACACTTTAGAAAGAAGGTTCGCATGTGTATCATGAAGGCTGTATCACGGCTATGTAGCGTGTACGACCAAATATGCACAGCGGCGAGCGAAATAAAAAAAATATCCCAAATGACTGGCGACCGGAGCTGCGGAGTCGCATCGTACGGGGCTTTGGTTCGCAACGCACCGATAGAAAGTGCTGAGCCATTCCCATGTTTGTGGCATGGGAAAGGACTTCAGGAAGCAACTTTTGTCAAAAGCGCGGCTTCCCAAGTGTCAGAATGCCATTGTGCTGATACAGGCACTGGCTGGCTGTGCACATGCTGAACCACTGACACCTAGGTAAAAGGCATGAATGGCGGTCTGGAGACGCAAACGCGAGTCAGGGAAAATCGAGCCGCGCCTATGGGACGACATAGCATGACATGATTAGCAGCATTAGGCTGTGCAGTGGTTTGAGCTCTTCGTGCACGTACAGGCGCCCACTTAACACGAAAGACGCAGCGCGTGGCTTGGACTGCCGTCAGCGCCGCGAAGCGATAGCCATCGGGTGCGAGATAATGCTCACGGTATGTTTACGGCGGCTAACGACAGGCGGTGCGCACCGCAGCTCACTTTCACTGCTTTTTCGCCTGTGGCCGGTCGCCGTGTAGACAGCGCTCTCGAAGGGGGCATGTCTCCTGCATTTTGCTATCGGATGCGGCCTCGCACGCCCGTGAAACGCGTGACAGTTTTCTTATCGCGGGATACCGAAATTGCGCGAATTCAGAGCGGCGTAGAAGCGGGACGCCGATATATTGCTCTGGCAAAGAAAACCGACGCGCTGTGTTGAAGAGTAAGTAAATGAGGAAGACCATGACAATTTTATGCAGCAGGTTTATTTTCTATCAAACCTTACCGGCTGCACTAGCCCTTTTATGAACTGCTGCATGTTTCTGCCTTAGTACGACAGAATACCTGTGACCTCCTGTGGAATGAACTTGGAAGCGCACCACACCGCTCACAACATTTATTTAGTTAGATCGGCAGCCTTTGACCAAGCTCCCAAGGCGCGCGAGCAGCGGCAGCTAAGCGCGCAATTTCGGTATCCCGAGATAAGAAAACTGTCACGCGTTTCACGGGCGTGCGAGGCCGCATCCGAGAGCGCTGTCTACACGGCGACCGGCCACAGGCGAAAAAGCAGTGAAAGCGAGCTGCGCACCGCCTGTCGTTAGCCGCCGTAAACATACCGTGAGCATTATGTGAGCATTATACCGTGAGCATTATGAGCGCCCCGACGCGTAAAAAAAAAAAAAAAGTGGTACACAACTCCAAGAGCATGAGCATAACGCGAGTACGCGCCCGGTCACGCGCTGCAGGGAAGGCTCACTCCGGAAGGCACAGAAGCAGAACACCCACTGATTGGCCGATTCTGGCGCTCCGGAAACAGCACGCGCGCTGCCGCAAGTAGCACGCGCCGAATATCTGGCATTGTCGGATCCGAGCGTCGTGGATGCGCTAGGCGGCGGCCGACGCGTCGCGCATGCCCAGATTTCTTCTGGCCGGCGCGTGGGCGCCCAAGGGCGCAGGACGAGCGCTGAAAAGGGCCCATGGAGTTGGGCCTTTAGTGTTTTAGAGCGCAGCTCTTAAGCGCCCGTTCCCGGGCTGGGCGATGTGCCGCCGTCGTTGGCGTAACCGAGGGCGGAGTCCAGCAGAGTATGAAAGGCGGCGATAGCGAAGAAAGGTTGGTTGGTTGGTTGGTTGGTTTATGGGGTTTAACGTCCCAAAGCGACTGAGGCTATGAGAGACGCCGTAGTGGAGGGCTCCGGAAATTTCGACCACCTGGTGTTCTTTAACGTGCGAGTGGAAAGTGGAGGAGGAGGGTAGGGCAGTCGCGTGAAGGCAGGTTGCGTGGCGGCGACCATCGGCACGAGAGCAGCGCACGCCGTCGTCTTCTCGCCGTTGACGTCATCAGTAAGGCATGCGTCCCTCGCCAGAGATGGCGCCAGATTTGCGCGCGCTGTAAGCGCGCTGCATGGTGCGCTGTCCCCGCGAGGCGAGGCTCATTGGCGGCGGAATGCTGTGCGTGCTGCTCAAGTCGAAGCCCAGAGCCGCCTCGATTCGGCACTGCTTGTCCCGTATGCGGTCTCCTACGGTTCGAGTACCGCAGCAGCTGCACTCAAAAATGGAATTACCGAGATGCGCAATTGTCGGCTATTTTTTTACGCCGGAAATCTCTTTGCGATCTGCGATCGGCGAATGAGTATCCTGCATCTTTAAGGGCCACCTTTTTGACAATTTTGGTGCGGACTTCTTCACAGAAAGCGACGAAGCGATAAAGGATTAGGCCGATTTCACGCCGAGTTAGGGCAGATGCATGTTGTGGGTGACTGAATGGCTAAGAAAGCGACGAAACGAAGTGGAATATGTGCCCTAGCACGTTACCTGCCTCTCTAATGAGGATATAAGCCCTTCAACTATGAGGCAAGTAATTATACGTGCGGTATAAGAGTTTGAGAGTGAAGAAAAACAACCTGACCGCACCAGCATCTGCCCGCCGGCCTCAGGTCCCGCTGGGGGTCAGTTACTTTTGCCCCCAATAGTACGTTGCGTATAGTCCCGGCGGCTTTGAAACCAACCGGGGATATTACTTTTCAACTATGCAACGGGACACAATGGTGTCCGCCGTGTTCGGCAATTCGCTGTTCTGGATTTTCGTTCCGTGCGTTGCATTGGGATATAGGAGCCATGCCAGTATATTTCCGCTCCCCTGTGTAAGAAAGTTCTGAGTAAAATTCGTCACCATATTAATCGGGACTGAGGCGTATTTGTTTGCTTGGCTTCGTCGGTCGCCCAAGTTGTGCTAGTAGTAAAAATGCTCAAACTCAAAATGCGCAAAATGCGCAAAAATGCCCAACTAGCTCAAACCACCATTTTGCTAGTAAAAATGCAGTGAGTGGTTTGTTTACAATAAGGTTTGCGGGTGCTACTCTTTAAACTTGTTTCTTTTTACTTGCCTTCTCCAAGTCCTTCAAAGCCTTCAATGCCTGCAAAGCACGACAGGCACGGCGATAATATCAGAACTGCTCTTCCTTGAATTTCTTGAATATGAATTACCGCTTGCCGTGAATGATGATGATGAGTTTTATGACGCAAGGGCAGCTGGCCAAAGAGCGCCATGGCACAACGTATTCTTTCGACCACACAATGTAACAGATCGTCTTTCCAGGCATTTTACCCAAATTAGGCCAAGCGCTAAGCCATAGTATGGCCGGTGGGTACCCGGCGACACTAGGCATCGAACCCCGCACCTCCCGTATAAGAGGCGGATTCTCAAACGATTAGACCAACGAAGCGGTTAACGCTTCGACATTTTCAGGATATGAAAAAAGATAACACAGCCTTCACAGACGTCTAGAACGACTGAAGTTCGATCCAGCATGCGTACTCATTTCAATGCGCTTAAGGAACTAAACAGGCGAGCAATTTTTGTTTTCGGAGCCTATGTAGGAGTGTAGGTGAAGATTTGAGAGTAGCCAAGCATTGGACGTGAAGATAAGTGCGTAGCAGCTATTGCCAGCAAGCTTTATATTAAATTTTTATTTTTTTTTTTGCAGAGACCATGAAGTGACGTTCCTACTGCTGGCACTTAAGCCAGGGAGAGTAACAATGAAGCGAATGCCTGTACGCCGATGTGAGGAGCTGTGACAGCCGAAAGCTTATGCATCTGCTCTCCGGGACTGCTCTGAAATTCCGAAAGTGGCTGTTGTATCTGACCTCGGGCGGTAAGTGCGAAAAGATGACGGCATGCATCCACATTCAGGACTGCATTGAAGTGTGGCTTTTGTGCTATCGCTCACCGACTCGTGTTCTGAACAACCGGCGGGGAAGCACGTTCATTCACCTGCTGGAAGACTGCGGGAGATTCCTTTCCAACCGGGCTGGATTAGTCAGCATCTCCCCCTTCTCATCGACCGAGCTGCGAGAGAGTGGAACAGCCCGCACCGCCCCTGCCGTGGGTGGTAACACCAGCGTCCCCTTCGGTCCATCCGATTGGACAGTGCTCTTCGAACTTTATTACCCAGCCAGGGATCTGGGGAATCCGAACCCTATTTAACTCGGCTGTGAATGTGGCCGGGAGACGCCTGTTAACTCCTGTCGACTCCGGTCGACGAAGAAGTTCCCTTCCACTGAGAGTCATTTCAAGTCACCCTTTGTAAATAATGTAAATAAGTGTATAAAGTTTTCGTTACCTTCCTCCTATCCCAGTCTCCGATCCGCCTCGTCCCATCACCGGTCTCCAGCCATGCTACCCGGGTCGCAACAGTGGGTTGACGACACTAAGAGTTTTGCAGAATTTGCCTGCAGTGAGCGACTTTTGACGGAAGAAAACAGAAATCATTGAGCCAGAGGATGGTTTTCTGGTCGAATGGATTGGATCATCAAGACAAAGGGATGGTTGGTCCGCCCGAACTAGCGGTGTACAGTAAAACTGTAAAGAAACCAGAAACGATACTTGCAAGTAAGTGAGATGCGGGGGACACTCGAGCAGATTCTAAATCTCTTTAGTTTGGTTAAGTTTATTTTAGTTTCGGTTGCATGCTTCACTCTTTTAAATGCCACTTTACAGATTTCAAGCTTGTATTAGGCGATGCTTAACAACCTCATTTATACACGGATACCTTTAGGCATTATTAAGAAGTATTGTTGCCAGACCTATCATTGCGCTGTTAATTAGAAGTGAGCTGAAACAATTTCTAGGAGACTCCTTTGACTGCTTGACTTTGAGTTTTCTAGAACTAGAAAAGTGGCTCCAGCAATATTCCTTAACCGTTACAAGATATCATACTATAGTAAAGCGAACATAGAAAAATGAGCCCCCCCCCCCCCCCCCCGCCCCCTCCCCCCCCGCCAAAAAAAGAACAAAACATCGACAACAAAAAAAGGGAGGGCATATTAGCGAGACAGGCAGAAAATTGAGGCTGTGACTACCTGTCGCGCAATACATGGTGAATAATTACCTGCCTTTGACACGTTAAAAAAGAAAAATGTGAACAATAATTGTCTAGCAAATAGAAAAAAATAATACAAAAGTAGCCAACGATGAATGATGACTGCAAAGCGACTGTCCACTGCTGTCGTTGCCAGTGCCTCCACGATTTCAGGAAAGCCGCTTTCTTGGCCCCCAAAATAACAATGGCATTTCTGGCATTTTGGCAAGAAAACGCACCCTTCAGGCAGCTGCAGTTCCGAGGAGCCCTGTTACAACCCATTAAACGTTGGCACCTCGTACCCGTTTGCCGCACGTTAACGTTCGCTCGTCGACGGCGCGGAACGCTGCTAACGGCGCGTGATTTAGATGTTCTCTTCTCCAAGTGCTTTAATACACAAGCAGTAAGCGTCAGGCGAGGCCCGACGGGGATGCGAGCGTTGCTGGGGGGCACGTCAGAACTCGTGTAACACCAGTCGCGCATTCGGCTTGCGGCGTCGTAAAGCGACGAGTCACTCGGCGCGAGAGCCCAGGCGTGGTCTGAATCGGTTAGCTCGATGAAGCGCGGAGCATGTGCTGGCGAACCCGCGCGTACAACGACAGTTGTTTGGACTCGAAGTCGGGCGTGAAGATTGATAGGGAGGAAGGGTGCGCCTGGCGATTCCCGGCAGAGCGTTAAACCAGAGCCAATAAAACCCCGCCAGTTTCTGTGGGCGCGCATGCACCTGGGCGTCGCACCAACTCGCGTGGTTATTGAATAACGCTGGGCCCCTGGCGTCGTGAAGTACGAGGTCCCGATAGCGCAGCTTTTGTTCGAGGAGGCAAACAGCGCGGAGCGTTCTCTGCAAACAACGGTGCAGTTCGTCGAGAAAGTTCCCCGTCCCCAGCTCCCTTGCTTCAGTCGTCTTGGGTGCCTCGGTTCTAACTCGATTCCGTTCGTCACTCAATCCTGCGGGGACGTTGTTTCGGGGTCGAACGGCAGGAGCGGGCCGAAGAAGGCGAACAACGTGTTTGCCATGCGTCTTTGCAGTACGCTGGTACGCACGCGTGTGTTGTTTTCGGCGTGTTTTCGGTTCCAGCAGCAATGAGGGAGCGCATAGACCCGACGAAAATTAGACGCGAAATCGGTGGCACACAATACCATCGTAGACACTCTGTACATACATGCTTCGACGCTCACGCGTTATTACATTCAACAATAAGATGCCGGCTTAAGTGCATTCATTGTTTTTAGGTTTATGGTGGTTTAACGTCCCAAAGCAACTCAGGCTATGAGGTACCATTCATTGTTTCATTGTTTGCCGTTTGGTACATCAATGCCACTGGAAGTAATAAGCGGGTCTTTAGTCGCCAAGTGCTTAGACTCATGCAGCCGTATAGGCGGTGTTTTGCAAGTAAACAGGCAGCATATCTAAATCTGTAGCTTCATTTTTACAGTTGCGCCTTTTTCAGGCGAAGCAAGGATTGTCTGTGGAAGCAATTGTGCAGTACCCTTAATTTGCTGTAGTTTGAAAGGTTTTCAGCGCTATCAGGGATCCTGTTGTGCAGCTAAGCTACTTATAGTCTAATGTTTTTCTTGGGCTTCATGTGCACTAAATCGTCTTTGCTTTTCGGGCCTATATCTCGTGGGAGTTATATGTCCAGCAGGCGCGCCGTTTTCACGTGTCTTTGTGTTGCTAATTTTATAAGATACATTATTCTGACAAGTGCTGCTTAAAGTGTCGATCTAGTCTCCGCTCTTCAATGGGTAGGCTTCAAATAGCTCCATAATCCGCTCAGAAGGACAGACAAGAGTCCTGCGGAACGATAATCGCATGTTTTGGTGCAGAAGAAAACGTTCATAGCAGAAGATTCAACAAAACTGGGATCTTAATACACCTTCCCCATCTCCTGGGAAGAAGAGGCTGATTTGAGGGTCAGAAGTACGGCGGGTCGGGCTAGTTGGCGCAAGTATGACACTTTTCAATGCGCTAAATAAACACGGACGAAGAAAGAACAGACAGGGACGAGCGCTCGTTCCTGTGTGTTGTTTCTTCGTTCGTGTTGTTTCAGCGCTTTGAAAAAAAGTTGAAGGTGTTTTTTTCCAGCCAGGCAAGACTAGGGTGATACTTTGAAACTGTTTTGAATATATCTGTGACGTCCGTAGCACGAGAGGGTTAGCACGTGTGGCATTTTTGTGCGGAGAGAATGATAGGGGCACAGCTGGACGCAAATACGTGCCTTCCCACTAGTTCTAGCGAGAAGAGACGTTGGGCGCAGGAGCTTGAGCCCGGAAAGCGTGGTTTGAACACCTTGCCTGCGTGATCGTCCCTGTGGAAGTGGGTGTGTGTAAAAAATTTTCTTCTGAAGGCCCGTTTAGAGCGCGTCCTACAGTCCATTTGAAGTTGCAGTTCAATCGTCGGGCGTGTGCATATTTTGAGCCAAACATTTTTACAGAGTTTACAAACAGTCCCGGCGTTTCTTCAAGATGTAATACGGGAACGGGTGAACACCATCGGCAGGCTGCGTCGCAAAATAACTGGCGTTACAAGTGGGAAAAGAAAACGCAGCAAAATACACATGGTCTCGCTATAGAGCGGGAGCGGCAGTTGCGAGTACAGTCCTGCTTTAGCCGCCGCGGTGGCTCAGTGGCTATGGTGCTCGGCTGCTGACCCAAAAGACGTGGGTTCGATCCCGGCCGCGGCGGCTAGAATTTCTTTGGAGGAGAAATTCTAGAGGCCCGTGTACTGTGCGATGTCAGTGCACGTTAAAGAACCCCAGGTGGTCGAAATTTCCGGAGCCCTTCACTACGGCGTCTCTCATAGCCTTAGTTGCTTTGGGACGTTAAACCCCCATAAACCAAACCAGTCCTGCTTTAGATTTGTTTTGACTGAATACGACTCTGTTCAGAGCCGCGCGAGTATCTTTCCCTGAATACTCATCAGCCGTTTTACATCATGGGTATACCGGTGTGTACCATTTTAAAGCTGTTACTAGGCACTGAAAGTGGCATTGTGATGTACAGCCCCTTTCACACTAAGAGGGAAACTGGAAGCGCGTGACGACTGCGCTTTACGAAAGGCTACTGTCGACAGCCGGCGAGAACCGACGGTAAGGGCACATGCGCAATAAGCCCGGCCGGCTACTTTATTCGCACATGCGCCTTGTGCTGTCCATTATCTCCGGTTATAGGCAGCAGCGCTTCGGAAAGTGCAGTCGTCACGCGCTTCCAGTTTCGTCTAAGTGTGACAGGGGCTGTACCTCCTTGAAGGCAAAGCCGGCGAGCATATTTTCTTTCCCTACTGAAGGCTGTGTTGACGCAGTCTTCGTAGTATATGACTCTAAGGAGACTCTGACATTTTTTGCAAAGCAAGGCCAAATCGAATACAGAGACGCCAATCGTTATCTATGCCCACGACCCACGACCGCAGGGGTCAAAAATACGAGTTTGCTATGGATGGCTCTCGAGGCAAATTTGTGATGTACGATTTCTCCGCACTCCCACTAGAACCCATGATGCCACGACGTTTGTTGAGGGCATAGGGATGACGCACCTCTGCGTATCTTTCAGTGCTCGTGATCCTCGTCACCTACCTTTGACAAGCAGCCTAGAAGTCAGGCGCCGACAACGGTACACATAGCGCTAACAACAAGAGCAACAACAACCGCGATGAGACAACATAGCTCAACGCATAATCTGGTCGCAATAGAAGCGTAGCGAACACGTTCGAAGACAAAACCCAGGAGGATATTACGTTTGGACACATTCACATACCTTACAGTTCTCATTCTCATTGACTTCTTTAACTCCCCCCCCCCCCCCCCCCCGCCTCTCACTGTACAGGTTGCGCCATCTAGCGGTGAACTTTGCTACTAGTTAAGAAATCGGCTGATTCCTTGTCTTCAAATATACTGTTTGCGTTAATCTTGACCACATGACGCCGCGAAAAAGACGATCAACTCTATAGGGGCCAATATTGTGCTTTAGTCACGGCGACTGGAAGCGATGCGTGCAGACGTACGAGGGAGACTACCGCTGAGCTAAAAAAAAAACCAACTTGGGGCTAAGCTTGCAAGTGCAGCAGTGCGTCGAGCGAAATGCGGTGCTTGATGAGCGAGCCAACTGTGCTGCTACGCTGACCTGATGAAAGAACATTTCCCATAAATTAACGGCCTAGGATGCAGCCAAAAAGGTGATCGCAAGTGGTGATTTCAGCGTGAGAATTGAAGAACATGCGAATTACCATAAATGGAATGACCACTTGGTCTGCGACTCCCAAACAACGTTGACAGGCCCACCACAATACAGGAGACTATAACATGTCATGTTCTTGAGAGCTCTATGCGGCGCTTGTCGTTTTCGCGACCTTCAGTGACGGCAATTCTACTTTCTGCGCAACTGAGCAAATGTATGTATCGGCAAGTGAAAAAAAGATTAGGACGATTGACTTATCACCGGAGTCGTATAATCGCAAATGGCGGCGGTGCGGTTCACGGAAACGCCGATGACGAGAGTGGCAGTCCATTCGCAAGCCTCATTCTTAGGAGAGTTCAGCAGGAAGTCATCGCCTGTAAACAATTCTACTTCTTTTGGTTTTGCTCTTTTCCGCCGCGCCAGTCACCGGCCGCTCACGCTAATTTTTTTTTCTGCTCGCCACTGTACTGTCAAGAGGTGTACTCGTACACCATGCAAGCTTCGGTCAGATTGCATCGCAGTGCCATTTTCTTGTAGCGCCTGTTGCCGAGAGAGGCGAGGAGTTGACTGTGTTTATCCATAGGCATGGTAGTTTCCTGATTTAGATCTTTGACTGCTGTGCTCGGCGAGAACACCAAAAAAGCGCCCAAAGAGCAGGGTGCCGCGCAAATTAATGCGCACGGTACACACCAGTTTTGTGCCGGCAGTACTGTTCGCTCTAACGTGCAAAAATTTCAGCGAAATCAGGAACGCCATCCCATTTGCATCTGACTGGGCTGAGCATAAAAAGCGCCATTTTCCATTACGCAGATCCCACTTGAATCAAGGGTCGACTGCTGCGCTCACTTGCTTACGAAACAACTGTTCCACCTGCTGCGTCCATCAGATCGTAGTTGCGTGTCCTTAAAAATGCGAACTTGCGTTAGATTTCAAATTTCACGCACAGTTGTTATGATGGCGGAGGCAACGGCGGAGGCAAATTAGGGACGCCATACAATGGCGTCTGGGCTTTCATTATCCCGTTCGCTCGGCACGTTGGCGCCTCAAGAACCGAGGCCCACTGTAATTATGTCCTCAGGTTTGAATTCAAGGACAGCGAACGGCTATGCAGCAGCAGCGCGAACAATGCTTGCGCCAGGAGCCGAGAATAACGGATCATCGGCACTCTGCGGAGTGCGTGTTCCGCCTGCGGTGAACAGCTGTCGGATGCAGATCCGCAGTGCTCTGTCTCTCCGAAACCGCGCGAAACGGCGGCGTTCATGGCGGCCCTCTATCCTTGCCTCCCTTTCCTTCAGTTTTTGCATCGTGCCCCGCCTATCGGACGTACCGTTTATCATAATTTGGAGGCGTGTCAGGCCATCTTTCAAGCTCTCCGAGGCGCCCGCTGCCAGAGAAATTTTCCCACCTGTCTGTAGCAGCGTTGTTTAACTCAAATTGCGCAGCTACTGGAGTTTCAAAACACCAGGATGGAACAATCAAGGATATAAACAAACATTCGGGTGATAATTTTGTGGTGTTTTCCTTGTAAGGGAGCAACTCTCGGCAGCCAAACCACGAGGAGAAATTTTTCTTTAGCTGTGTGCCTGAAAATAAATTCGTAACGTACTGAACGTTGAACTCGAGCGTTAATTTGTAGTGATATCCATTTTACTTTTACTCTAGTGGGCACTCACATCGTCGCTGCTTCATATACGGATGAAGTGGCCCATTTTTCTTCATTAGCTGACTATTTATAAGCCAGTCGGCGAATGAAGAGCGGCTCGTTCTAAATTCATAGCTTCGTAACTACACCGAGACTAAAACCACGGGTCAAAGACCTTGGACATAGATGCCTCTGACAACGTCCCTAGTATTTAATAAACTTTTCTTCTGCGAAGAGTATGCCTGGCCTGCATCGTGTTCCCAACGGATAGCAAGCTTCATAGCGTTATAGCATTCAGTGTTGAAGAACAGGAATTCCGTTTTTTTTTCAACCAGTACGCCGTTAAGCCTCATACACAAGTCTTAATGCATACTGTACGTTCCCCGAATACACAAGCTGTGCGATCTAAACATTGAAGACATGGTGTTTACGCAGCTGACATGACCACGGGAGACATTAGCAGCGTGTACTGGTTTCCGTGCCTTCGCGATCTCTCTCTGGGCCTCGCCACCCCTGTAAGGCCTAATGACCGCACCCTCAGTATCCTGGAGAAGATAGCTTTAGCTAAGAACTGAGCTTAAAGAAAAGAAAAGTAAGCATCCACAGCAAGCGGGATGATGTATTATAGGTTCAGGTTAATGATTTAAGGACTAAATTATGAAGGAATTGAAGAAAAAAAATTTCTACCTACATATTATGGTAACTACTTCACCCACTTTGAAAATCCGACATCAAAATTTTGTTAGTGCTGATAAAATTCGAAAAATATTGTTATGCCGCCAATTAGGAACAATTTGGAGCACTTTGTGCACCTAGTCCGAGTAGTGTGAAAGACGAAATAGAAAGACTCGAACCAACTAGAAGGCCCAGAATAGTAAACAGTGTTTTACCCAACAAACGAAGTCCTATTTTTTGCGAAAATGTTGTCACAAAAAGGAAGACAAGGAATCGTTGAAAACTGTCTGCAAGTCGCACATTCGCGCCCTATTTTATTTCACAGAGCTTGCCCTCACTGACACCAAATATTCTTATTGGAAAGCACAGTCTACTGAGAACATGTTTACATCAAACTTTGAATTGAAGCTTTATGCAATAATGCGCACATGGCGACACTGGTCACGAATAGAATTTGAAAAAAAGACCGTGCTGGGGAGTAGGCTGTGCGAACCTCGAATTGAAATGAACAAAAAAAAGAGAGAAATGAAAATGATGTGTATTAACGATGATTTCGATTTTTTTGTGATTAAAAAAAATTACTGTCCTAAAGATCTTCACCTCGAAAGGACAGTATTTTATAGGGCGCGCTCGAGAGACCTGGTCTGTCCTGATGCTATCGGCTTCGGCATGGCTTCCGATGTTTCTGGTCACCACCAGGAATGCTCAAGAGTACGCTAGCCGTCCCAAAGCGCTAAGTGTTACGCGCTTTGTCCCCGATCAATAGTACGCTTGGTACACTTTGAGTTGTTACACGCTATCGACGTGCCACAGGCAAACAGCGGCCGAGGGATCGGAAAAACAAAACAGAAAACAAAACAAAACCCACATGTTTGCACCTGCTCCGAGAAGGCACGCCAACTGATGCGAACTTAAGTTTCAGCGAAAAAACAAAAACCCTTGGGGAAGCCGAGCTGGCATAAGTTACTAAGGGCCGAGCTCAGAGAGCTTTAGTTCGTGATTGGTCGGAGTTCGTAGATGTAAGTAGCTTCTGTAGTTAGCTCATGGCAGCTGTATTTTTCTCAACAATCCATGAATGCAGTAGATCTGCGCATGTCACTACCAGATATAGCGACGGAAGTGTTCTTAGCCATTAGCGTTGTTCTATTATTTTTAGGTATCAATTTCTGTTTCCTTTGGAAACACCACGAGTTAGGTCATTGCGCTTCTGCTGTTGCCTATCCGGAAAAAGAGGTACGAAAACATCAAACACAATGCGGTAACTCTGCCGAACACTTGGTCACCTCTTGGTTCAAGTAATCCAGCGCAGTCCAAATTTTTCTTTCATATGCTTTCTTTCCCTGTCCTGTGTCACTTCCGTACGTGTTTATCGTCTGTCGAACGCACACTGTTAATGCAATGGCGAAACGAAATGGAATCTTATCCTATCTTATCTTATCTTAAAATTTTTATCTTATCTTATCTTAAATCGACTGAGCCGCAGTCTCTGTATGTAATTCCGGCCCAGGGCCCACAACAGTTCACGTCGGCACAGAAAAAATAATGTCCTGCCTTACTGAGATGGTAGCGCCATTCTGTGATGTCGCCGCCGTCTTCATCGCTTCTGCACTAACTGTATTTCGTTTCTTCCATATCTACAACGGTCCAGTGCGCATGCGTTATGCATCGTGCGGCTAGCGCTGGTATTTTTTATGCGAAGCATAAGTGCTTCAACAAACACCGATTACTAAAAACCGGAAGCTGAAATACCGTTCGGGGTCACACCAACATAGAGTTTGACGAATTAGGACGAATTTAAAGCGAATAGTGTAAAATGATGTGTCTTGAAGATGCAGAATGTAAAAATGTATCATATCAGTGCATACAGAGTCAAAGGCAATTGCCGTTAATTAAACAGCGGAGAAAACCTTAAATTGCAGAGTGTGTGACGTCAAGTACATGATGACGTGTAACGCCACAAAGCGTCAGCACTCGGAACCATTCGGGGCATACTCGGAGCCCCACAGAGCTATTCGGAACAAATCAGGGCCACTGGGAGCCACTCGGCACCACTGAACGCGCGGAACGCGCGCTATTGCCAGTCTTTCTCTGATTTTCCGTGTGTCCGGTTGTGCTGCGAAACTAGAGCCAACTACGTGGCGGGATCTAACTCCAGCAGACAAGAAGCGCGCCGCGGCTGCTGAACGGAAGCGACGGTCGCGTGAAAACCCTGCGGTACATGTTCAGCAAAGCGCCAAGCCCGACAGAGTGAACCCACTGACAATGCGAAGGACCTTAGCGTATACGACGGAAGAGCCAGGTAGACCCCAGCTGGGACAGCGCAAGGCTGAAGCCAAACGCGCTAAGCGGGAGGGCGCAGCGAAGGCGAGACGCAGGAATGACTTGCCATAACGTCCCTTATGCTATCGATATATGTACGCCCAGGGGTTGCCTGGGCGTTGCTGCGAGTTTTCTTTTTTTTTTTTTTCCTTCGGGAAATGGTGAAATCTGGAGTTCATGCGCAAGATACGGCCGCATCGCAGACGATTGCGCGGACGATTACGTGAATGATTACCCAATGAGCGAAATAATGTTTAGAATTAAAAACTTATCACAAAGGAGACGCATAGAATGGCAAATTTCTGCTTATTTTTTTTTTATACCCGCCGACATTCTGACCCCTACTGGGAGGGCTGGCAACCAGTAATGGGCAAGGAGGCTCGATAAGGAAAGCGGCATGAACAGGGGAATGTTGCTGCATTCGTAGTATAAGGACTTTAGGAAAGAGACCAGTGACCGCGAAAACAAGCGCTAGGCACGAAGGAAATTTTTTATACACCGCGTGCAGAAAACACTAACAATACCTGTATCCATACACTGCTCACATACCGCTAAACACTACAGGTCCTGTAAGAGAAGGGAATGTGGGGGCGCAGTACTAAATGAAATGCACGCAGATGCGCATGTTTAATACGCACGTTAGTACGCCCTTGGGGATGTTTCGCGCGCATTGCGCCAGTTGGGAGCTGTACCTGCGGTTCGCTGTTCTCTTGAGCGCGGCCACTGATAACGCAGCGCACGAACAGAATGCTGCATGGGGCATATAGCAATTAGTTACGAAAGTACAAAACATGCAGTAGGGATACTCACTTATATCGCAGTTCTTTTGGTGCCATTTTAATAGAATAATTTTGTGATTTTGCCTCCAAATAGAGAGAAACACGGTACTTACTAATTTATTCTAATTTATTCAATAAAAATGTTTCCTGGCCTTTGGGAAGCTTTAATACACCAAACAGAACACTGACAATACATTAGGTTAATGAGGTACGGATTCCGTTACTGATTCCGCTATTGTAGAAAGTGGCAACTCAGGACTGAGAATGGACCCACCGGAGTCCGCTTATTTTTCTACTCTTTGCATGCTGCACCCGGCGCGGAAGAAAAGAACTTCAAGGGCGATATCTGCCGATTCATTGCGTCCTCACAGTAATCATACTTGGGGTAAGTTCAGACTTCTTGCTGTAGTTTTGTAAGCGCTGCGTACAAAAGGAAGCTTGGAAGCTAATTCATTTCCTCTGTAATTATTTTCCGCATTTGAACAGTCGTAGGCGCATGCTTTGTTCATCGCGTTTTATCACGGCCATTTGAAAAAGAATGAGAACCTTCTTTTGCAGACGAAAGTGTTTTTTTTTGGTGATTGTGCATAACGTTCTGAGCGTTATGAAGCCAGGTCGGCTATTCAGTGGTGATCCTGTAGCTTTTGCTTTATTTCCGATGGACAGCAACGTTGCCCACCCGCCTTTTAGGTATTTTATTGGTAAGCTCGCTGCGTTGGCTTGACTTCAGTTATTTCTGTAGCTAACTTTGGACAAAATCCAAGTGAAGAACGCTATCCGGCGTCTACCGTGCACGCCAGTATCGCCCACAGTACATTCATTAGAAATGATAAGCTAAAACTACCAAGTAAGAGAATATATGATTTCAAAACCACCTTTTCAAGCACACACAGGCAGCCAGCGCCGCAATTAATCGGGGGTGAGGTCGCCGAACACTAAAGGAACGATGACTCGATTGGCCCAAAGCCGGGGGCTCCAGCTTCGAACAGACCGTCGTGTTCTTACGCAAGGCTGCCATGGGTTGCGAATGGCAAATTCAGAAGCGCCTGTAGACCCGCAACAGGTCCAGCACAGCTTGCTTGCGACGCATGGGCAGTGCAGATGCGCTCAGCGCTAGTACCAACTCAAACACTTGTGCTCGTTGATGCGCGTTGTACTACAACTCCTTGTTGTCCCAGGTGTATGTGCCTGGAGGTTTGTTGTGAAAGATCGGGCTAGCCGCCGCGGTGGCTCAGTGTTTATGGTGCTCGGCTGCTGACCCGAAAGACGCGGGTTCGATCCGGTGGTCGAATTTGGATGGAGGCGAAATTCTAGAGGCCCGTGTACTGTGCGATGTCAGTGCACGTTAAAGAACCCCATGTGGTTGAAATTTCCGGAGCCCTTCACCACGTCGTCTCTCATAGCCTGAGTCGCTTTGGGACGTTAAAACCTATAAACCAAACCAAACCAAACCGAGAGATGGGGCGTACGCTGAACAGCATTGGGCCGCAGTCACATCGGCATCGCGCTATCTCGCGCTCACGCCACACCTGTACTCGCTCGTACGGTTCGCGCCCGTGGCTAAGAACTTTCCCAGCCACTTCGCAACGTAAAAGGGCAAGGTCGACAACGCGACGCTGGTGTTTCTCGAGCAAGATTCTCTTGCGTCTTGAGGCTTTCAGTAGCGTAACAGAATGTAAATACGATGACCCAGCGCTTCTTTGCTTACAGCGATTGCTTATGAGAGACGACTTCTGAGGCGACCGCTCTGCGGGCGCTTCCTGGGCAGGAAGACCACGACGATATGCCACTCCCTCCTCAGCATCTAGTGCCGCGAGTGACATATCCCACAAAGAGTGAGACGTGGCTGCGTTCGAGCCAGTTGGGAGGGGAGAAAAGAATCACAACGGAATTGAATTGAAAAAATTTTGAGGACGCTTAAGCTTAATCTTTAAGAGTGCGACACGACAGCGTGTTGCAGCGTTGCCAAGGGGTCCACGGAACGCCATCGCCCGTTCGGCGCGACGCCTTGTCTGAAGGAAAGGAAACGACGCCAGTCTCTCATATCTCGGTGGACACCCGAACCGCGCCGTAAGGGAAGGAAAATGAAATGAAAATTGGTTTTAAGGAAAGGAAATACGCCTATCTCTCATAATCGGTGTACACCCGAAAGGAATGGACACCACAGTACATGTATCTAAAGCACCCTTCTAAGACAACGCCCGTATTCACTAGACGCACCTCTGTTCATTCCAAACCATCCAGCTGGCGTGGCGGAGTGGTGAGCGTGCTCGCCTCGCACTCCGGAGGCCCTGGTTCGATTTCGCAACTCGACCGATTTCCTACTCGGTTTTATTTATTAATTAATGCATCTGGGATTTTTCGCTCACGGCCAATGCCTCCGACGACGACATCGGCTTTTCTGCGACACGGGGCCCTTAACGCTGTCGCATTCATAGAGATCGCATATTATCGAGGCCGCTGAAATCGATGCTGTAAAAGAGGGCCGCCGTTAAAAAGCCTAGTGGGGTATGTGTTGGGGGCCGCGTGTTTGCTAAAAATTGCCTGATTTAAGGTATACATGACGTACAAGCCCTAGTAGCACGCTTTGTTGCCTCAGTGTGGCCACAACGTTAGCTTCTAACATTGCCTTAACGTGGCTAGCGTCCTCTTTTTGCCACGTTAACGCAACATACATAAGACAACATTGAGACAATATTGCTCCAATGTTACATCAACTTAAAGCAACTTCTGGAGACAATATAAATGCAACATTGCGACAACATTTTCTTAATGTTGATACAACTTTTTATTTACGCACATGCAACATTCCCACAACAATGTTACTGCAATGTTGCTGCAATGCTGTCATAATGTTTCAGAAACTTTCAGGCAGCATTCTAAATTACTGAAATATTTCAGCTATCAATGGCTGCTGCTCAATAAAGTGATCTCTTGAAAGGCTAAACAGTGTACAATGGCATCGTCATAACACAATGGTTACAGCAGCTTAAGGTCACAAGAATGAGCAATTGAGCATTACTCCTTGTTACACTGTAATGTGGTGCTTGCTATAGAATACAAATACTTACAAGACTGCACTGCACAACCAATTGCTTTTCCATACTTTCCAAACCGCTTACTCTAAATAAATCCTTAAATGTAACATTCATCAGCTCTCTACCAGTGCTCCTATCGTTTAGATGCAACAAGCTTCCATGACATGGTTATTCTGACAGACTGATTTATTTAAATAGACAGAAATATAATTTAGAAAAAGGAAGCAGACTTATAATACACTGACCATTTACAAAAACACTTTGGCATAGCTTGAAAAATGCACGATGTGGGCTTACATTTTCACAGATATCATTTATTTAATTACTGTATAAAGAAACTTGCAACAAATCTAAAAAAAACAGCACACATGTGAGCTACTCAGGAACAAGAACCAGAGCTACTGTTTTAAACAGTTACTAGGCACATTACCATAGCATGAAAATGCACACACACCTCTCAACTGGCATGTTATAAATATAAAACACTTCAGTAAACTATTTACACAACAATAGCACACCTTGAAAATATGCACCACCTGGACTTTGTATTTCCCAAATATAAGACATTCATTTTGTGCACAAAATTGCAACAAATAAACAAAGTAGCAGTGCAACCTAGTTGGCCATTCAGAAACAAGGAGCAGAGGTATTATGAACAGCAGAGTTAGTTGTTGGGCTGGTTAACGTCACTGATTTAAGTTCATAGTTTTCCAGCCCTATGGAACACACACACACAGGTACATGAGCCGCCGCGGTGGTTCAGTGGTTATGGTGCTCAGCTGCTGGCCTGTTAAGACACGGGTTCTATCCTGGCCGCGGTGTTTGCATTTCGATGGAGGCAAAATGCTAGAGGCCCGTAAATGCAATCTGCACACAAGAGATCTAAAGAATGAGGACAGGTTCCAAACTTGTCGAGCACTGCAGTGATTGTACAGAGATTTTCAAGTGTGCAGATCTTTAGCAGAAGCAGACCACAAACCATATGTGAAGCGATAGAGAGCATTATATTAAAAAAGCTGGTTCAGATTGTGCGAGCAATACTTCAATTGTATCATATAACGCAGAAATGATGTTTCTTTCATAGTTTTTATGATAAAGGTGTGATAAGTTTGTTTTTTTTCTGCTGCGCTGGTCTGAGGGCATTTAAGCAGTGTCTGCGCCATTAAATAACCAGTTGTCAGTGAGCGCTGTGTTTTATCCTTCTTCCCAACATCAGTAGAACGGCAAGTTGGTACATACTTGAAGAACATAGCGTAGCAACAGGCACAAGAGAGAAGATGGGACAGGTGCTGACTAGCAACTGAAGGTTTATTGAAAAGGAACACATAAAATATACTCACTTTACAACCAAGAGCGCGCATGAGCTGCAGGAACAACACTGAAAAGCTATCAACTTCAGTCATGATGGTCAAGATCCTGACCACCATGACTGAAGTTGACAGGTTATCAGTGTTGTTTGCGCAGATCATGCGCACTCTTGGTTGTGAAGAGAGTATATTTTATGCGTTCCTTTTCAATAAACCTTCAGTTGCTAGTCAGCACCTGTCTCATCTTCTCTCTTGTCCCTGTTGCTGAGCTGTTTTCTTCAAGTACCCTTGTTCCCTTCTTTGGTCATGCACCGTTGCACTGGAAAACTACAAATTTAAAGTACTGTCAACATTTGCCTGAACAATTTAGCATGTTTAAAATATGCTTGTCTCCTGGTAGCCTCCAGCTGCTCACGATGATGGTCTCTTCTAATTGATGATGTCACAAGAGAAGCTGCATCCCTGCAAAAAAAAAAGAAAGAACCAAAAATTTCCTAACATAAGCATCTTGGTGGGCACACATCTAATAACAAATCTTTTACACTTCTTCATGAACACAGACATTGGACAGCTCTGTACAAAGAACTTATGCCCAGTGACTTGGCTCAAACCAAAACAGCGAGAAAAAAAAACGCCCTTCCCTGGCACTGCGAGCATATTTTAACGGCCTGAGCAACAAATTGTTCTGAAAGTGGCTAAAAAATGCATTCATTACATAAGAGACATCGACTATTCATGCCACCTAAAGTTCCTCAAAAGCAAGAAAATAATTTACAAACAAAAATTCCGATTCCCGCACCTCACAGTGATCGCCAGTGCTGCTGTCTCGAATCCAGCCTTACAAGCGGACCTACTGGTGTCAGCCATGGGGACGGCCATTCAATTGCCTAAAACCACAAGGGCATTTGTAGATGTAGGCGTAGGCGGCTGGAGGTGGTGGCACATCACTCCCTTGTGCCATGGCAGGTGGCCGACAAAGTAAACCGAGCGAAGAGGGCAGGCCCAGCCTATAGTCTTTTTCAGCCTCACTGCTGTGCACAATTTGAAAGGCAAAGTTGCTAACGGCCGATTCTTCCTGGACTACATAAACTAGATCACAAACTTTTGTGGGATGATGTTGGGTGCAGGGGTCAAGTGGATGCAGCTAGCACAGGAAAGGGCTAATTTGGGGAATATGGGAGAGGCTGTCGCCCTGCAGTGAGTATAGTTCGGCTGATGATGATGAAGGATGACTGAATACCAATGAATATTTCACTTTTCTTACCCTTGGCGCAAATCGCTGCAGTCCCATAAATGTTGGAGTATACATCTGATTGGGAATGGGAGGGCAAAGACTAAACTACTGGCATGATGCAGCAGCGTCAGTTTCGAGTAAAAGAATAAATTCTGGTTCCTTGCTTACAATGCCGCTGGATTTATGCTATCTTCCAGTAGAATGCATAAGAACTGGTGTAATGCCCTCGCACAAAGTGCAGACGTTATGGAACGTGCACAACATGTTCTTCCAGAGAACGAAAAATTCCAAAGTAGTGGTAACGACCATCGGTCATCACTGCTGGATCAGTATGCCTCTGCGTCTTTAGTAATTTTCTAGCATCCGTGGGTAACTCTGGTTGGTATGGCTTCAGCACTTTCAGCAGGGAATGCAGGTACGAAGCAGGCAATTGGCTATTAATTGCCCACACGCGCAAGTCGTGCTATAGACATTGAGTAGGGGCACCAGACTCAAGTGTCATCGTATCTTCATAAACCACCAACTCCTCATTGTCAGAAATCCGCGACAACTCTTACGTTGCACTTTCTATGTCAGAGATGCTGCCAGCGGTGCTAAAATCAGACAAGTGAGAACTGCGGCTTTCAACTGCGTCCTCGGCTGGCGCTGATAAAGAGGATAAAATAACATTATGCGATGAAAAGTCTGCTGCCATGACCATTATCATGTCTGACAAATGCCAAACAGTTTTCTAGTTCGTCGTGAACAGCCTCTGCTGTTCTTCGGCGTCGTTGCCGAATGGACACTTCGCTTAGCGAACACTTCATTCTCTTCATGATACAACGAATGTAGCCCTTTATCAAGCTATCACGAAGAACATGAGTAACATATATACGCTACTGGCTTTGTGCCAACCAACACAGGTCACAGCACAACAATGGAAGTCTAGAAATCACTCACCATTGAGGTCATCCTCTGGACAAGCCTTTGTTGTTTCAGATGAATTCCAGTGAAACCACAACGAAACACAGCAGCGCAGGCACGGCGACCGCAAAAAAAAAAAAAAAACTGTACTAGAAGAACAAAAAACGTGAAGATCTTGCCACGACTGCCGCTGACACGCGGGTCCTCGGATGAGCGCGCGTCGCAGGATAGGCTCTCGGCGCGGCCGCGAGTAGCCGCGGTTTGGATTTGGATTTGTGATAGTGATCTCCATGGCCATTAGACTGCGGGGCGTCAATGAAACCAGAACTAAGTTTCTTCGGCAGTTTTAATTTTGTCTTGTGTTTAATTGAAAAACAAAGTAATTCCAGTTTAAAAATATTTTAGAAATATATCTTTCTACCTTAGTGTCACAGAGTGCAAGTACACTTGCACTGCTCACCATTTGCATACACACCACATGCAAACTTGCACTCGAAATAAAAATAAATTAATTAATACCATCATGGTGAGGAGAAGTGATCTGGTACCGGCTTTTATATTTGGTCTTCAGAAATAGCCCGAGGGGGCAGACAATTAACCTAAGCATGAATGTTATAGCAATGCCATCGTATGTGGTTCAACATTTATTCACCATTTGACAATATTGCTGCAATGTGAAAAGACCACTTTATAGCAACGTTATCAGCATGTTGCTTGGTAACATTGCAACAACATTATCTAATGTTGAACAATGTTAGCCCAACATAGTACAACATTGGCAATGTTGTTGCAACGTTGCAGTAACATACTGTGATACTAGTGAGGTTTCTTGTGGAGTGCACAATGTAGCGTAAGGCTGACGCATTGATTGTTGCAGCTGCACTACAGATTAGGCGTTGCAACAATTCGTTTGACTTTCATTTAGACACGCCGCTTGCCACGCCAACTGAACTGTCCCGTCTACGCTGCCGGCGCTTCGCGCACTAATTGCGGCCACCTGCGATAGAAAAAGTAATATTTATGCTTGAAAAATATACTAACAATAACTCGCGGCAGTCATTTATGGAAACACCGAAAACGTTATTTTTTTTTTTAATTTACGGGAACCCTACATGCAGCCGGATAGAATGGCAAGGCCAAAGAATTTTTTTTTGATATCTTACAAAATAGCGAGTGATATGCTACTTGCGAAGTGTTGCAATGATACACACGACCAAAGCGTGATGGGAAAATAGAGCATACATAACTGCTTTCTGATTTATTTTTTTTTTCCCAAAGCCTTGCTTGCACACTTACCGCATCTAAACAGTAGCGGTACAGGCAGCGGCATGATGACATAGACGGTGCTGCTGCAGCATTTAATCAATCTCAGATAGAATTCTCTGTCTGCATAACAGCCCAACAGCGCAGGCCGACACTATGACTCTGCCACTCTGGCATTATATAACAATTCTTTCCATTGCGTTACACTCTTCTATTATCATCCGCCACGTCGATTGCCTCACCCAGACAATAATTCCCAAGGAAGGGGATGAGGCGCTATCGGCGCCTTAACCAACGATTGAGGGCGCAGAGGAGCAGAATTGTGATACAGTCTGCCCTATTATTCCTGCCATGGTTTTTGCGTTTTTGTGAATTCTGTCCAAAAGCTTCTTGCGAGCAGTCATTTTGCGCGCACCTTCGCAGTGAGCAGGTGTGACGTCCTCACATAGCACGCTGCGGAACGTCATCTGGCGATATGAATAGCCGTGTATACTCAAGACGGCAGTATACGCAGCAATTCACGGCCAAGCATTCGTACTATGAAGGCGCCAGAGCACCACTCCGACCATTCGTGTATAGTCCGAACAAAGGGCCGGGTAAGGGAGAGTCGGCATTTATGGCGGAGACTGTTATGGCTGGAATTAGGAGACCACAACAACGGTGCTACGACTACGCTCGGCGTGGGCATTAACACGCGTAGCATTTCGTTCCTTAACTTGAAGGGAACGGCCACCCATTACTGCGCAGCGGCGGCCCCAAGAAAGCGGGTAAACCAAAAAAGAGGCGCACCGGTTCAGACATCAAGTGCCGCAGTACAAACCAAAAACCCTCGCTATAGGCCTCATTATCCTCCAGATGCGAGCTCTTAGTGGGGCTTCAGCAGCCCAGATGCTTTCTTTCCCACGAGATGCGCTGAGGAAGACGACGGTAAGCGGCGCCACGTGCGCCGTCCCGCGTAAGTTCGGCGCCTCGCGCCCGCATTAAGTGGAGAAATCGGCGCGCAAACGCAGCGTAAAGGCTTCTTTCCCGGGTCGACGTCTCCCCTGCGGTACGTTGCGCTCGCTAGCGGCAGGTAGCCGGCGGCGCCTTAAGCTTGGAAGCTCGCGCGGGGGTGCAGCATTTCACAGCTCAGCCTAGCGCCTATAAATTTTTCATGCGCCTTAAGCTTGGAAGCTCGCGCGGGGGTGCAGCATTTCACAGCTCAGCCTAGCGCCTATAAATTTTTCATTAGCCAGGCCCAATGAAAATTTTACGGCTGACTGCAGAGGCCCGCCCGTAGCACATCCCGAAATGAGTCACCCTGTGTATAGCGGCGGCTGTGCACGGGTACTCAAGCAGGCCGCTCCACGCAACTCGAACCAGACTTTTAGAGAGGAGAGTTAAGTGTTGAAAGAAGTAAAGCTAAGCGACCATTGTTGAAGGTCGCTTCGCGCAATTAACAGTGCTCTCATTCTTTGATTAATTAGGCCTGCGGATAAGAATGATGATCGCGCCAGCATTTGGCCGTGGACACTGGCGAATGTTTTCAATAATAAATTTTTACAGCGTCACAAGAAACTCTCTTAGAGGCCATTTTTCTAGCGGCCGCTTCTTTCAGAAAGTAGAAAAAAAGAAAAACAACGACGACGACCACAACAACAACAACAACAACAAGCGTTCCGAACATTGCGCGCGGAACTGAAAAAGCCTATACGATATAATCGTCAGCTTGCGAAAGTACGCCCCCCTCCACCCCGTATTTTCACTGGCCGCCGTATGACCTATCAGCACGCGGCTGCTCACGCTAGTTTTTTTTTTTTTTTTTTTTTTTTTGTAGCATACTACAAATGTCTAATTGAAACGTTTCAAGTTTCCGTCGCTGTTCGAAGATATAAATACGGCCAGTCATATATATTCGGCACACCAGACCTTCTGACTATTGGGAAAGCCAAGCGCACGAAGAGATTTGCTTGCTTATAAGAACCCCATGTGTTTGAGCTTGCCGCTCAGTTGGCGTTTGCTCAGCGACAACAAAAACGCCATTTCCAAGGCTATCGCCGCGATAGAACGAATGCGGTCGGTTGTAGGGTCGACCTTACTCCCGAACGAGCTAGCTTTCAGCACAGTACGGTGTTTATTAGCAGAACAACGAACTGTGTCGTGTTTCATCGAATATGGTGCCCGGCTCTAAAATGATCATTTTCCCGATTATTTATTTTGTCTCTTTATCATTAGGAGCTGCCGAATGTGACCCGAGGCACAGAACGCAATGCTAGTCGCCGGCTTTGGTACTTACTGGCAAGGCTGACCGAGGGGACAGAATGGAGGAAGGAATGAAGAGAGAAAGAGAACAAAATAAGTCGCGAAAGGTATCCTTACAAAATACGGCCTTTCCGGCAGCAAGTATAGCTGCATGCAAGCCCAACTTTCGCAAGCGCAAACCGATCACTTCTTTTTTGTATTGCAATTGATAACTGAGCCTTGCGCAATGATCATCCCGCTGTCCACGGTGTGCAAAGCTGTTTGCTTACTTTCCGGGGAAGCCTGCAATACAATACACGAATTATTATTTCGCGCCAGAGTATAGCTGAACTAGTGGCGTGAAGGGTGAAGTCAGGAATACGTGCGCCACGACAGGGTCGGCAGGTTGCGGCGACACCACTGAGGCTTTGCTTTTTTTTTTGTTTTTATGCCCTCTGTGCTTCACGCCCCAGAACTCATATCCTACAAGCGATTCACAAAGCTTGGTCTATCAACCTCACCGTTTTAAATTAGTAATTGCCCACATTGCGGACAAGTGGCTACGGGCCTAGTCACTCCGCTAACTTTGTAGAAACCTGCATGCCTGACAGCGCTGAATGTTAATCTATCGAACAGAAAGCGTCTTGGAATAACTGCGCACTGAGCGTAGTAGTCCATTCTAGGACCTTTTTGAGAGAGAACAAAAAACGAATTAATATGTTTTGACTAAAACATACGAAACTATGTTAAATAAATGCCCTCAAGAGCTCCTTTGACTGGACCAAGGCTACACCACTCGTGGTTGTCAAATGTTCAGCTTCCTGTGCAAATCTGCGCGTGCGTGAAGCGGAATTATTTAAGATTCCCTTAGAACAGTTTTCCGTGCTCCGCAAACCTGCTTTAAAGCAGCTTCTCTACATCTTAAATGTCAAAACACCAGAATGGTTTTTCCAGCATACTCCTGCGGACATGAGCATGCACCTGATGTGGCGTTCCTATTCTGCCTTTACAAAACGAGCGACAGCTGTGCTGGGAAATGCACTTAAATACTATACATACTAGCACGCAGGAGTGGTGCAGACATAGACGTAAGACGAGGCTACAGCTTCGCATCACTTTCAAGCGAGCATTGCAGAAAAAAATGAAATGGCGAGGGAGGTGTGGTGGGAGCACGTCTACGTAACTAGGGAGGTTTGAAACATTGCACTTCTCGAGGAAAAAACGGTTCGTAGCGCGGGACAGTGAAACAAAAAATATTTTTCAGCGATATTCACGGAGGGGCGCTTTGGGTTTGACGGCTTTGCGAGGGCGCACAGCAGGCACCCGTAAAGGTCAGCGGCGGGAGGTGTGGGAGAGGTGGGCGGAAGGCAGGGCCAAGGCGCCTATCAGCAGCGCACACCACTGGGTACCGACAATGGGCGTCAGCCGGCAGCGCGCGCTCGACGGTTTCAATGCCCCGCCGGCTAAGCATGCGCGCGCTCGCCGGCGCTCAAAAGAAGGGCCGGGGAGACGTGGCGCGTACCGGGTTGCCCGCGCGGCGTCACCCAGGCCAACTAAAATGCGAGCAACGAAGAAAAGCAAAATTTGGGGACACGAGATGGGCGCGGATGGGAGACAGTTAAGCAGACGCTGGAGCTTTGGTGCCATAAAAGAGATGCTGAGAGCGAGCCATGAAGCTAGGAAAATGGAAGTGCTGCGGAATTTTGCATTAAGACGCTCGCCGGAAGAGAAGCAGCAGTCTATACATCCAGAACCATACTTTTTAAACAGAACTAGCGCACAGCCTCTTGCGGTTGCAGAGAAGACTTCGTAGAAGCTTCCGTTGGGGATTAATATGAAACTAGGCGCCGCGATTGAAATTAAAGCGCGAACTCTAGAAATAAAGGATAAAAAATTATTAGTGAGGCGAGAATCATTGTTAGCGCTAAAGAGTTAACGGTCCCGTTCAGCGGAAAACCCGGCGTCGTGGTCATCGACGATGGCGGCGGCGTAAGCGAAATATCTGCAGAGAAGCAGGTGGCCCACCTCACCTAGGTCACGTGACCTTGTGACGTGATCACGACCTGCCCACCTGGCAGTCAAGTTAATGACTGGTCGCGAGAGGTTGCTCGGGAAGAGAAACCTGGGTCTCACACTCCCCCACCGGTGGCTGTGCTTGAAATAGCCACCTTCGGCGACAGTGGCGCATCGCTTAGCAGCTGTACCGCTGCGCCAGGAGTGGTGTGAGGACTCCCAGGGATTTATGAATGTAAAGTGGAGAATTACCAATTCGGCATAAATGGTCATTTACACATCAACACTATCGCATCATACCCTTAAGGCGGAGCTCAAGTGCCTCCTCCAGTTTTTGTTTATTACTTTTTACGTCGCATTGCAAAGACGAAAACACACTGTTGAAATACGACCGAAGCAATCACGAAGTGAAATAGTAAGTACTATCGAAAACTTGTCCTAGCGGTACGTACAAAACATCTCTTCCCTACATATAAATTAAAACTCACTTTTCCTCCCCAGGCACTTCGACGAAGTTGAAAACAGTAAATGCGCCCTTCTTAGTTTCTTTATCAAAGTTGGCTGAAGTTCAAGAGCTGCCGGCCCGAAAAAAAAAAAAGATATACCTACAGCTCTGCAGGATGCGAAAGAGCTCATAGGCACCTACTTCCGTCTTAATAGAACCAGACGTGTGGTAGCGACATTAAATCAGTATTTGCAGTGCAGCGCCGACGCGGCACACCACGCAGCGGCGACTCCGAAGGGAGCTCTTTATTAACATTCCGTCCTTTTCGGCACCCGGAGAAAGATTCCACCTGTTCCCAGAAGCCGGTGCCGTCACTTGTTTCAAGAAAGAGAGCGCGGGTCGATAGAAGTAGCTGCTCGGCGGCCGTCTTGTTCCATGTGTCCGCTTTCCCGGAAAGTTGGCCCAGCGGGATCTCTTTCGTTCATCTCAAGTTGTGGAGCTACGTCCGGGAAGTCCCGTGGGCGCGCCCGAGATTATGCAAACCATTGGTCGGCTCACTGCCGAGCAGTGGTGCTTCACCGCCGTGCGCGTGTAGGTGACTGCGTTACAGTCTCTCTCTCCTGCCGCGTGCACCCGCAGTTAACAGCGAAAACTTGAAGGCTGCCGTGGAAAACTTTCACGGTCAGCATTCGTCTCCCGGTGGCGTCATCCTGCTCTTGAGTGCTGACTCAAGTTCAATGCTCACCTCCTCGGCGAGCTCGGTTTCCAGTGAACACTGCACACAAATCTGACTCATATTAGTCTAATCAAGGTGCACCTTTAAAACCGCACCGCAGCAATCCCCCCCCCCCCCCCCCTACCTCTTCGAGAAAATATACGTAGTGCATTTGTCATGGAGTTTATTCGTTCTCTCGCTCCCACTTGTAGCCGGTACCCGGTTGTCTAAGACTACGCCACGCTTTGCCTTGTAATGCCAAAGACGAAGACACGACACAACGCGTAATTCCAGAAGACACGACAGGACGAGCGTCCTGTCATGTCTCCTGTCTTCGTGTCGTCTTTTCATTTGCGCATAACCTTTCATGGCATTACAAGTATCAAGCCAACTAGCCCGACAACATCTCTCGCTTTGCCTTGTTTGCCTCAGGCGAACAGCTTTAAATTAACAATTTATTTATTTATTTATTTCTTCACAAAGATCCCCCCCCCCCCCCCCCCCCTACTCGTAACGCTAAGGACATTATTGCGGGTGGTAAGCAGCTTTGTGAAAGACATCCAGAGAGTTGCGGCGCACCACTTCTGTAGGTAAACCATCCCAATCTTTAATGGTCTGAACCAGGAAAGAATTTCAAGCCTCATCGGGGCAGGAATGTGTTGTCGCTCATAAAATTCGCTACCTGCTTGTCGGGAAGTGACGTCACTTTCGATAAAGGCATCAGCAGTTTCTAATGCTATCACATTGCCAGCACATAGTGTAATTAGCTTTCCTTGTAATTTTGTTTTTGGAAAGTTTTGTACGGTCGAGCTTTGCTGTGGTGATGTTTTCGAGAAGACTGATAGTGCGGCGAATGAAGGTAGGAAGACGCAGATATTTCCATTTGATGATGGTAAATAGAATAAAAGAGTTTGAGCCGTAGATTTTTCCGACTGTTATAAAGGGAAGAAAGCACAATCCACAATGGATCTTCATTTCTTGAATGCTCATTTGCTTGCGTTTTTTACGGACCAGACGCTGGCATGACACCTTGAGCAAGTGGGCTCAACCGCGTCCGACGATGCCCGTGGGTCTGCTGAGGCCGTTTTCTTTTTTTCTGCCTACACAGTGTAATTGGTCAGTTAAATTGTTGAGCTGCCGAACAACCTATTGATGAACTGTCAAAATACTATGCATTTTGATCGGTGCATTTCGGCAACCAAGAACATCAAGACAGAGAAATTTTGGATATGTAGAACTTTCTCCTTACTGTCTAATTCGCCGATTGTCTCCTGCAGAAGCTGAGTGCCCGTTACGAGCCGTTACCTCGAATGACGGAAGCTTGGTGTGCATAGAGCCAAAACGTGAGATCTGCCGAGGAACAGGCAAGGAAGAAACCTTTAAGGGCAATTACTCCCGTGGTAATGCAGATTATCAGCGCTAGCAGTTCGCGTCTTGGGCATGCTAATTCGCTTTTGCGTTGCGCTGTGGCTTCCTTTGCGAATGCCTAGTGCGTTGTGACGGTCCCACCACCACCCTCAGCTTGTTGACGACTCCGCCCCCTTGCCTGTCGCTCATGCGCCACGTCTTTGCCCTTACACCCTCGTGTGCGTCCTTTCCTGAAACTTTTTTTTTTTTAATTTTGTTTGAGTCCCCGCCACCTAGACGGAAATCAATATCGTCTTGTTCTTCGTCCTGCGGCGCACGAGCTCTACCTCAACACCTCTGCCGCTGTCCGGTGTTCGCGGACACGTGAGGTTTTCAGCTAAATTTCTCAGTTTAATAGTGGATTAAAAGCCATGAAGGAAGAGCTATTTGCCGCCGCACTTTTGTCACACAACCACAGAGCTACTAGAGCGCAGGGGAAGCCGGTATTTGACTACGATTCTTATCCTTACTCATTACTTCGTCCTTTTGTCTTTGGTACCTGTTACCTGTCTGTCTCCGCCTCTTGCACCGACGCTGTCCAATAGAGGAGAGGCAAAAGAAAATTCCGAAAACAATCATTGCGAAACTGACCCTAGGAACAAGGTGCCTTGTTTTTCATAGTGAAGAAAAAGGCGCCAAGGAGACACAAAACACTGCTAGCGTAACAAGTTGGTACCTTCTACCAATCCGGTCATGTTTAAGGATTAAGAACGCACGGATGCACGTAAAACGCAGTTGTGTGCATTTTTGGTCAAATTATTGACGAACCAACATCTGTTTTAAAGACAAGTGAAGGGGAAAGCAATCAGAGTTTAGAAACAGTGGTCAGGGTCCTAGTGCTAACTGGGCTTTGAGCGCAGTTTAGGAGAGCTCCTGACTCAATCAATATCGTGATTCTTAAGCTTTGTTAGAGTCATCATGAAAGGCACCGGACATATGCTCAGTGGCTTTTTACAAACTGCCGGACGACTCACGCATATTTAGCTAAATACAGTGATCAAAACGTCGGCGGGCAACTAAGAGCATATAGCGATTTGTCACAAGCTTTCCGGTGTCTTTATTATACATCTCGCTGCCACGTGTTTCCTGCACATACACACACGCGAAAAAAAAAGGACAACGAAACTAAAGTTTATTCGAGACACCGAAAATGAGAAAGTCCGCAGTGGGACGTATAAAGAGAAAGTCCGATGGGCCTCGACCTGATGCGGAAGCATGTTAGAAATGGGTCCAAACCGTCCACAATGTATGCCCCCGTTTTTTATCAAGGCGCGCCAATGCGGCGAAGCGGGAATAGGGACCGGAGACAGGTCAGGTGGCGACAGGGGAAGTGGCAGCCAGCCGCGCTGAAATATGGGCGGCGAGGAACGCGTCTGGACCGCCTTTCTGCTCGTTTATTTCGCCTCGCGCACCACACTGCGCGAGGCCACCGCCGTAAACGGGAAGCGCGCCCAGCGAGACAGACTGCCTCAAAATGGTTTCATGGCCGTTCATTCTCGAGCCCGGAATGTGCGGGCGCCAGCCGCAGTGGCCTCTGCCGCCTCCCGCGCGCATCTCTGACAGGCGCTCTCGGCCCGTGCCCAAGGGAGCCCGCCCGAGCTGAACCGCCGACCTGAAATGTTCTCCCGGACGGGTTTCTCTCGCTGGGACGAGCCGCCTCTCACTGGTCGGCGGCGAGTGGCCGCCGCTGTCTCTGCGCCGAGTGCGCCGACGCCAGTTTACAGATTTGTTTCTTCGGAGGGAGCCGATAATTCGGTTAAACAAAGCTCTCGGGCACCAAGAAGTAATGAACAGAAGCGTCACGCCTTACACGTGTAATGGACAAAAAAATAAAAATAAAAGGAAAACGAAAGGGGAAGCACAGAAGCGGCGAGGAAAAAGGAGAGAGACGACGGGAAGCGGCGGCGTTAATGAACGTATACGCTCGCGCTTTGTTCCGATGCAATTACCTCGCTCCTGCCACTCGTCCTCGCGCTTAAATTAAGTTAAGCACGCATTGCGGGGGATGGCGGACGAAACGAAACGAAGAAAGGAGGGAGTGACGCAGAAGTGAGAGACATCTTCATTTTCCGGCCAAATGAACAATGCCCGAGAGTTTGAAAATTGGGCGCAAGAAGTCGTGAGACGTATAGTAGAGGTCCACGGCGCACGGACAGCGCGCCCCTACTGGCGTGCGGAGCTTTACACTCGTCCTACCTCCGGCTTCAAGGAGGGCGCCGCGCAGCAGATGAAAGGAAGTGGAACGCGCCAGCTTATAGTTCCATTTCGTCTTTCAGGCAGACGTGATTGTCTTACGCACACATCCGCTATGGCTATAGCGCAGTTGGTTAGGCTTAACGCGCAAGCTTCTCTGCGTACACTGAGTCTATAGCTTGGAATTTTGACAGGGTTAGGTTACTGCCTACAGTTGGAATCGACTATACTTTGCAGCAATTGTATGGACTACGGAAGTGGCGACAAGGGAACGAGAAGGAGAATTAAAGCATAACCTACAGGACCAACTGAAAGAAAGAAAACGCTTCGCGTGAAAGGCACGGCTTCTGGAATGGGCTGTTACATGTTTAATTTTATTACGCAGCCGTATTCGACCGACAGTACAAAGGACTATGTTGTTAAGACTGCGGAATAAAAATTTCAATCCCTGAAAGAGCAGACAAACCGTTAGGTTTCCGCGAAGTAAATTAACAGCTCTGATGGTTCGAAACAGGTTTTCTTTCCGTTTTAAGCGACAGCGTCTTTTGACCAAAAGTGCAGCACAGGGGGCAAAATGGGACTAGCAAATTTATGCGCGAATTCAGAGTGAAATAAGATATCCGCCGCAGCTGCGTTCTCGCTCTTGTAATCGCCGAAAATAATTCACTTGTAGGTCACTACTTCAAACGCTGTAAATGAAAATATTCGCGAGGACTTAATTTTCGTGTTTTTCGCGAATCGCGTACCAGACGAGAAAAATTGTTCTCTCGAATAATTCGGAGGAAAAGTCCATTTACTAACTCCCCCCCCCTCCCCCCCCCCCTCCTAAGAAAAAAGACTCCAAGTAGAGTGCGTGGCCCTTGTTCTCAATATATATTTGAGACAGACAAAAGATGCCAAGTAGAAATAACGCTCACTCAAAGACGTTCATATTAGAATACCTGGCATATAAGGCACCCCCGTGTACAGTCTTTGTGCCCTTCGAGTTCAATATAAACTTCACTGAGTCATGCCGCGCGAATGAGCTTCATTGCATTTGCTCTTAAATTCAACACTACGTCCTGCAGTTTGTCCTTGCTCCGTGTTACATAAGCGCAGCATAGCAGTTTGAAACTATGTTCCGCAGAAGAGGGTAGCGCTAAGGGGCCTGTCTCTTCTGCTTTGCGAAATTTAGTACCCGCGAAAAATAAGACGCTTACAGTACTCATCCATTAGTCTCAAAAGATTGCTTTCTAAGCGAAGTCTTGTGTCAAACTACCAGCACAAGCGGGAAGAGTGAACGACGGCAGCGAAAGGGCGCGCAGAAACGTGCGCATAAATAACGAAGACGCGTAAGTGTGTCGTACCATGGCGTAAAAGGCTATCGTGATGCAGTTTAGCGTCCGCAAGGCATTGAACAACGACACAAAACAGCCAGTGTAAAATAAATTTCACAAAGCGCCATGCACCAGAGGCCGCCGCGGTGGCTCAGCGGTTATGGTGCTCGGCTGCTGACCCAAAAGACGCGGGTTCGATCCCGGCCGCGGCGGCTAGAATTTCTTTGGAGGAGAAATTCTAGAGGCCCGTGTACTGTGCGATGTCAGTGCACGTTAAAGAACCCCAGGTGGTCGAAATTTCCGGAGCCCTCCACTACGGCGTCTCTCATAGCCTTAGTCGCTTTGGGACGTTAAACCCCATAAACCAAACCAAACCATGCACCAGAGTCCTTTAGTTTATTCTACAGCGGTCGCGCGAGTGCCGACAGAGTGCCGTTTCTGTTGCACTTGCGCGTCGACAGGCGTATAGCGTTTGTGCCACCACTGTGGCTTATGCTCACTTCAAAAGTTACTCTGCAGAGACGATTGCATGATGATGCTGACAGTTGCCGCAGTCATTCACTTTACGACAAAGGGTAAGACTGCGATAATGCTTTTTTTTTTGCCTTTTGTGCGTTTAAAAACCTTCGTGGGGCTGTAAGAGCGCAAGAAAGCTTGAAGCCGCAGTTAAGCTGGAAGTTTTCTTAAGCAGCTTAGAAGAAAAGGAGCTACTACACCACATCTGAGTCAATACCTCCGAAGAAATATATTCCCTGAACCGTGAGACAATTTTCTTTTATTGAAGATCGGAGAGCTTGGTGTTACTCCTTTTTTTTTTTACGAACAGAACAAGACAGAGCAGAAACAGAGCTTCCCCATTTGAACCTTACGTTCAAAGTGGGACAGCTGCTCTTACGGAATTCGTCGCACGGGCACCGGATATACGCGCGCAGTCGGCTCTTTCTTCAGCAAAAGCCTGCACTGTGAGGAAGTGCTAAAAGGAGCAAAATCATGTTGAGAGGTAGAACCGGCCTGACTGCCTTACAATACTTTAGGTTCGTACACACAAACACGCCTAGCTTACTAATACACTGCCCTATTGTTTTTTGTCTCTTTTGGGGGAGTGCACCCATTAGACACCTTTAGCATACCGTGTACCGTGTTACCGTTACCGGTACCGGAGTACCGGAAGCCTGCGCGCAGCCAATGCGCATACGCAGATTGCCTTGACGGCGCTGGATGGCGCCAGGTACCCGGCAGCTGTGCTCGGGCCCGTAGCTTCGGAACCAATCAGCGCGTACTCACCGCCGGTGGGCGGGCTCCCGGTACTGCGGTAACGGTAGCGGTAACACGGTACACGGTATGCTAAAGGTGTCTATTATCTCAGTAGATAAGCAAGTTCGTGAATCAATGATTTGGAATTATGTACGGCTAAAATTTTATTAAAACAGTTTTTTCTTTACATGAAGTGCTTTTAGGTGGCAAAAACTGCTTGAAGAATCGTTACTAACTACCTGCTGCTCAAACACTGCAATATGAAACGAACAAATTGAATCTCCAAAGAACACTTCGACTTTATTCATAGTTTTTTTTTTGAATTCCTTCGCTTTGTAGCACCACAGGACTGCGTCGGTTCTTTTTTTTTTTTTTACAGTAGACTTGAACTTCAGCCCAATGATCGTACTGAACTATTCACCAGTTCTACCAGGCACTCTGCTGCTATAAATGCTTTCACAAATACAGAAGTAAACGGAGCAGAAATGCAAGTGTGTTTCAACGCTGATACGTTATAAGAAATGCTGTCATTTCAATTTTTACGCTTCTATTCCACACGCGCTGAAGTGGACCGCACTGCTGGCATTTAGCATAGGGCAGGGACATAAAAGAAACGGGCTGACTATTTCAACAGGATACCTAATTAACCTTGACAGCGATGCATTGAGCAAAATTAAGCTGGTCTTCATGACTCGTTTCCATCCCTGAAACATGGGAATGAAATAATACTCTCCAACGAAAGAGTCGAACTGTGTTAGTGGTTACAGCAAGCAAAACAGAGCCACATCCTTGCTATCCAGAGGACCCGTCTTCGATAAGGCGATTTCGCTTGTTAATCCGCGGAACGTTGGCTTGCTCGCGCGAGACCTAGTTCCTTCCTTCATTTGTGGCCGCTTCATTACGCCCATTCTATCAAGCCCATGGTCTGTCGTCGGGTGAAGACAAGACGAATGTTCGTCTTTGTACTTTAGTTTTCCCGTAGCTGAATCGTACCGAGGCTGCAAGCGGTGCTTTTCGAAAGAGGGACATGCTTATGGAATAAAACAAAAAGAAACTAGTCTACTCTCTATTGAGCAATACCTCATTTCAGTGACTGGCACATGATAATGATGGGACATATTATAATTAGACGCTACTGTATTACAAAAGAAACGTCAGCAAAAGCAGGTGTCTTCATGGCGACTCAAGTTTTTAGAAAAGCGTTCGTCGGGGTAAATCCGGCTTAACACTATTCCCTTCACAAAAATGGGGTCGTCATAATAGAAACGTGGCAAAGACCACGGCGAGGATTATTTTCAATTAAGAAAAAGAAAAACCGCAACAAAATCGCAACTGAGATTGAACATTCCATATATGTATGTGCTTACGAGTGGCTGTGTAGCGTGCCCGAGCATAAAGTTCAGGAACTAATTCCATGCGTATAGGCTATAGCTTCAAGCGTCGGCATCTGTGTGCGAACTCTGGACATTTTCGCTGCGAATTCGACGCCGACAAACTCTCCGCCCACTCAGAGCTATAGAGAAGGAGGAGATTAATAGAATTTGATGAGAAGAGATGTAACAAACGAAACAGCGGACGTTAGGGACATACGTGGAACAGCATTCACAAGTGCATTGGCAAAGAGAAGATAAGAAATGAAGAGCATGCTGGCACGCTATTTTCTTTTTTATTTATTTACCGCAAATACCGTAGTGTGGTTGATATTAGGGCGGGTGGAGGATAATACTCACAGACAACGAGCGAACTGTCGTAAAATAAGCCTCAGACTGTACAGAAAGGCACAAAAAACAATTCCAAGAATGCCCATAGCCAGCAGACAAAAGAAAATGGCCTCAGGCGACCAATCCCATAAACAGACAAAAAAGAATCAAAATCGGAGTCGAAAGTTAGCGCCTGTGTTGTGTACGTCTTTCTCTGTCCCTTGTCCCGTTTTTGCGCTATCTCACGTACCATGGATCACATAAATAAAAGGGGAAGAGTCTATTATACACTTGTCGAAAATTAGCGTTTGTCATGACAAAGTTCATAAGCTCTTTGATAAAAGCGTTTGAATTGGCGTCTTCAGCAATTAGTTTTGGAAAATGGTTTCATTCGTGAATGGCCGAATGGAGGTGAGAATGCCGTAACAAATCTGCACGGGAAAACACAAATTAGACTTTGTTATTATACGATAAATGCGCATGAATATGCGTTTGGAGGGTTTAATAAGTGTCGTCGCGTATATGCTAGATATTATGATCGCTGCACGCGCACGCCCTTTGCACCGGGCACGTGCTGGCGCTGTACGTTTCCGTACGTAAAAAAAATTCAGGAAAGAGAGGAAGACACCCACTAGCGGAGCGTGAGAAGCCAGCATCTGAGGAAAGCGTTTCATCGTTATTCGTAAAGTCGTCCGCAAGCGACAGGGCTCAGAGGGAAGCACGACGCGTAAGCGAAAGGGGTTGACGATGAGAAGTTAACGAGCGCGGGAGCAAGCTTGCCGAGGTACAACGTACAACGACGACGACGTGCCAGCGAAACTTTGACGCTATACGTGAGTCGCGATTGCGCTCAGGTCGAGATGCAAGCGGTGGTGTGAGGCGACTCGGGAAACGAATTAAGAGCGGCAAGTTCGCGTTCACCGCCTCCGGTATGCCGTGCGAGCGGGACAAGTATACGACATGGAAACGGCGCAGGAAGCGGACGACAGAGTCAACGCGTCTGCCTATGAACACTTCGAAAACCCTTCGTTGGAATGTGCGGTTTGCTTGACGTGAAGTGTATACAACCGCTTGCGATTCGAGTTAAACGTCAGCGCTGTGAAAACATCTTTTCGAGCCTGCTTACAGCAGCGTTCCCCGACGATGCGGTATAGTGGGATAGCCTGTGGTGTGCACAGCGCGAAATACGCCTCGAACGCCGAAAACGCTCTGCGACTTGATTTCCACGGTTGCAAAACAATCTCCGCAGTACTGAATGAGCAGTCATTGGCAATTTAGCGCGATCCTCCTCGGCAGTAGATTTTAGCTCAGGAAGAATATTGGGATTTGGTAAGTAGAAGAGAGAAAAAGTTTTGAAAAATTTACAGTGACGTTAAAGGCAGCAATTTTTTTCACCGCTTTCGCTAAGCGCGTTAAGAAATCTGTTTACCCTTGAACAGGTCGCTCAAGCAGGCTTTCGACGTGGAATCTGCGCTGTTAAACACCTCACGGACACAAAAGCGCCCCAAGCAAAGGTGCATATCACGAATCTCGACGTTCCTTATGAAGGCATTCTTAGCTCAGTGGTGGAGTTTGGAACAGGGTGGTGAATGCTTGAATAGGTGCGCAGCTCCTCGATGAGCTTTGTGTCGCCTGATGATGAACCGTCTGCTTAAAATTACACACCTGACGTGGCATGCGGCAAATTGGTGCGCAAACTCTCATTGTTCAGCCTTTACTTCGTTGAACTTGTAAAGCGTTTGTCCAACACGGTTAAACTTCTGCATTTGGGCCTCTGCTGGGATCCCGGCCTCAGGACCACGCGAGTCTTCTTTCGGACGGTAAGCCCGACGTATTTGTATACCAGCAAGAACAATGCCTCAGTGTTATTTTGACCGGAAAGTACTTCTTGGAAGTATTTAATAACAGCGCAATGATACCATACTATGTTTCTATGCGGGATCACGACACTTTTCAAAGGAAGACACATCGCTTTTCAGACGTGCACAACAACGGAAATGTTTTGTTGGGCGCTAATGCGCTCGACCGAAGAAGGTGCTCACATTTTGTTGCATGTTTGCTAAAGTATATTTGCGAAAAAACGAGGTCTACATCTGAAACATTTATGCTGTAACTACGCCAAGCTGGCCTTTGGGGATATTTAGGGCCAAGCGTATATATATATATATATATACATATATATATATATATATATATATATATATATATATATATATATATATATATATATATATATATATATATATTGTTTATTTCTATCTCTACTAAGACATCTCACATCATGAAAATAATGATCTAGCACCAGCAGTGTGATGCACGCGCATGTAAATATTTCACCCTAATTACACCATGATCACGATGCCCGCCAGCACATTGGCATGAGAGCCATAATCTATGGTCCCTCCCGAAAAATCGCTCTGGAATTGCAGCAGCGCTTTTGACCCCACATATGGTGGCTAGTGCTTTACGCAATGACGGTCTGTCACGCTTGTTTGGGTGTGAAGTTTGGGAATTGCAACTTCGGTTGCAATCTTGCAATTCAGCAAAGCACAACGCACCTTTGCTTTAATCTGCGCGCACAAAGTAGCCATATGCAAAGCGGAAGGTAAACGAAACAAGCCGCTGGCGTTCTCACAAATCATCTGGAAATGAGCCTCCACCATAACAGTTTGACACAATGTATAGCAGTTGATTTGAAGGATACGTAGACATCTAGACCACCTCTGTCACAGCTCTGATCCTTCAGTGTCTCATTTTAGTGTTAGAGGTGCAACAGGCTGCCTGATGCCAACTCCGGCGGAATAAAAAAAAACAACAATAGATGGGCAGGAATGCTGTTACGGAGTGCGGCATACTGCTTAGGATAAACGTTTGAGACAGCTACACTGTAGCAGTCATCATGGGAGCGCAGAAGCCCTCTAATTTGTCAGCGCAAGTTGTGTCAAGAGGCACTGTCAGAACCGACTTTATTCCAGTACTCCAACATGGTCAAAACATGCAGTGCTTTTTTTGTCAAATTGATCTTTATGCCCTATTGACAGAACCCGTTATTTTCACGCTGTCAGTGTTATTTGCCCATAAATGAAAGATTCAACATAACCCATATGAGACAGGCGAAGCGCCAAAATCAGTACTGTATGAAACGATGCGCTTAATTCGGGAAGGCCTCCTTTATGCGCCCAACATATGGACCTTACAGAGAATGAGAGAGCGTCTGGACAGGATACACAAGCCTCCAGGGCAGTCATCCCAAATCACAGAACGAATAAGTTTTCTCCTTTCGATGCAGCCTCGATGTTGGCTTAGAGGACCGCGTGCAGCGCAACCTGGCTCCCTTTGTTTGCAAAACTGCCCCCTTCATTTTGCGGGCAGCGTGGCAGCTTTTCTTAGTTTTCATTCACACGAACATGGAATCAAAGGTACAGGCAGTAGGAGAAAGAAGGGGCCATATAGGAGGGAGGGAACGAAAGAAAAAAAAAAAACCAGCGCAGCAAGTTTCGGCTGGAAAGCGAACGCTCGCGGTGGAGGGCAAGAAAAACAAAAGAACATCAGGGCCAGCGTTTAGGTTGGAAACAAAAGCTTTTCCCCTGTGGCAGCACGCAACCGTTGCGCCTGGCGGTCCTCGTCAGGGAGGCGGAGCGACGCGTGCGACGTGCTCACCTAATTGGTCGCCGGTCGACGGCACGATCGAACAAGTTGTTTGCTCCCCGGAACGTATAAGGGGACAAGCGGAAACAAGCTCTCCGAGTTCAAACAGTGGAGAGCATCGACGCTCGGGAGCAGGTCGCCGAGGTTCGCCGTACGCCACCCCGCGCGCAGCGCGCGTCTCGGCCAAACAACGCACGCACGCACGCACGCACGCACGCACGCACGCACGCACCGGGGGCACAGCGCTCTCCGGCGGAGCACAGGAGCGGCGGCCGCAGCCCCGTCGAGGTCAGCACGCGGCTGCCGCGGGCCGCCGTTGGTTGCAGCCGCATCTCGGGAGATTGCTCCCTTCCGTGGGATGACGCGTGTGGGAGAGACGACTTACTCCCCGCAGACCGATGCACTCATTGACCTACTGCTGCTACTGCTGTCAATTATTCAGCCCGGCGGCGCACGAGGGGAAAGCAGCAAAAGAGGCAGCTCCCGCTGGCCGCGCTGCAAGCCGTGTGAATAAAGAAACGGCTGGCTCGGAACCTGGCTCTGCTGTCGCCGGCCGCCGGCGGCGTCTGCATGCACATGCTGCGAACTCCGTAGCGCTAAGCTACTTGCGTTGTAAGGAAACCTGTGGACCGCCGTCGCGGTAGGTTAGTGGCAATGGCGTTGCGCCGCTGAAATCAGGAGTTCCATCCTGTCCGCGGCGGCCACATGTTGGTGGAGAAATGCGAAAACACCTGTGTGCAGTGCGATGTCGGAGCGCGTTAAAGGAACCCATGCGGTCGAAATGAATCCGGATCCCTCCACTACGGCGTCCCTTACAGGACACGAGCAGCTCCGGGACATTAAATCCTGCATACCTGCCCACCGTAATTCATATTGTTCTGGATATTTCTTTCATTATGTCGTTGCTGAAATTTACAGGAAAATCGTCTGACAGCATCACAAAGCACAGATATGTCTCCAAGGTGCGTGTGGCTATTCTATACTCTAGAATGTCATTTGAAAAACTAAAGGCTTCGTACTTCCGACGAGACAAAATCTACACGGCAGCCGGTGGTGCCGGGAAGTGTCAGGAACGCTGGGGTAAATTTGTGACTTTCCAAAGAGCACCGAAGAGGAGTCAGGCATCTTTAACATGCGTTGCTAGGTTTTCATGAATTAAACAACAAAATATTGGATGTTTTTCGGACAGAAATCGCATGTAATGCTACGAAATACCAGCTGTTCCATCTGAGTTGCAATCATTCTTCTTTAAATTGAAATTGCTGGATACTGTGCAGTGAGAAGTCGTAGATTATGTCCGCTTCTTTCAATAAATTTTTCGACCTGCGTCAAAGATCAATAAATTGCACAATGAGACGCTTATTGCCACGCTATAGGTCTCCCCCACCGCTGTCAACGATCCACTGACGTTTCGCCTTGCTCCGCACTCGAATACCAATGTATTTTCAAATATCAGGACATTTTTAAGGCGAAGCCTTTTATGGCTCATCGCTCGCCAGCGTCTCCGTCCGTCCGTGCATCCGCGGCACCTGTCAATCACCAGTATGATAGTAAGAATGGTCAATGGTCATTTGAAAAGTCAGTAATAATAGTTAATGGTATAGTAGTAGATGCATGAACAGTAGTTAATGATAATGCGCTAATCAATTAATAACTATTAGTCAATTAGTTATGTTTCATTAATTAGTCAATATTAATTAGTTAATGATAATTAGATAATCAGTCAATGATACCCTGTAAACGCACAAACCCACTCAAAGCGCACACTGCGCATACGCAGTGCCCCCATGCGCAATCCTCAGGTGGTTTACCAAAGGCGCATGCGCAATGACGTCACAAGATTGCCCAATGGTCGTACCATCCAGAGCTCTCTCCTCAGTTGCTCGCTGAACGTTGGTCGAGAAAAGATGCCACCCGCGCGCGCGTGAATGCCGCCCGCTACTAAACGCGCTCGCGATGCCGAACGGAAGCGTTTGAAGAGACTGAAGGCCACGCCTACCGAGAGGATCCAGAATGCTGAGCGGATGCGCCAGAATCGCCTGTCAGTCACTCCGACAAAGAACACCAAGGATGCCCAGTGCAAGCGCCAGGCGCGTCTCAACAGCAGCCCGTCTACAAAGGCTAGAAAGGTAGATCGGAAACGTGAGCAGAGACGCCACTAGCGTGAGTCGCTTGCAGCTGCCATGATTTGGAAGCGGTAACGATGTCCAAGAGGCTTCCGCGTCGAAGCGTTCCTGCTCGATGCCAGTCGTCTCGCCATTTTCGGACCACAAAGGAATGGTTGCAGATGTAGACCCCAAACGTTGTCTTCCAATAGATACGTGTCAACGAAGATGCAGTCTCGAAACAGGTCTCGTTCCAGACAGAGTCAGCAGTAAGAGTCGCCAAACGATCTTCAACAGTTGCCATGCAGAGGGCAGCGACAAAGGCGGTTAAAGGCTTGCGCTTCTGCGTACTTTAGATCGTCAAAGTGCTCCTCTGAATTTTTTTGAGCACCTAGCCCGCACTGTTTTCACCCCGTGGCAAGAAAAAAAGAGTACGCACAAAACAGGCCCATTTGAAGTATGCTGGGCTGAATAGTAATATCTGAAGCCTGGACCTGCGTCGATCTACCAATGGCTCGGGAGCGGCAGTCTTAGCCGCCACCTGCTGCATGCGGTGTCACCATAACTGACCACCATCGTTCCCGCGGCGCCCCAAGCGTTGATTCGGAAGTGCTTGCTCTGTGCTGTCATGGGTACGGCGGTCGGCGCGTTTACCGCAACTAATAGCAACGTAAATGCACGCGGTGCAGTCTGCTCTTACTGGAACCACTGTTTTATGTCATACGCGCTGTCAGACGCGTGTACGTGATGCACTGAACAAACATGCATGCTCAAATAGACGCACGCGCACGACCTTGGGCGCATTTAGAGCCGGAAATTGACTCAGCGGCGACTTTAAACCGTAGCGCATTGCCCTTAATGTAAGGAGAAGAAATAAAAAAGAAAGCACTCTGGTTTGGTGCCGAAACATTTCTATTTGCTTGAGTGTTAGTCGGGAATCTCTCACTTTCGTAACTCTCGTTTTTTTCTTTTGATATATCGCGCCACCCTAAGACGGGAGCACTACAGCGCCGACGAGCCTAATGAGACGGCGTGATTTCGCCACGTGCAGACAGAGCAGAAACACGAAAAAAGAAATGCAAGCCTGGAAGGCATCCTAAGCGTATAAGCAGCAGGCGGATGTCTCGTCTTGAAACAGAGCCTAAGGGAGGAGTCCGACCACCGCTTTAGCATACAGGCGCACCGACGTGCGCGCGCACACACATTCGAAATGCGCCGCCGCTGGAAGCTGTCTCCTTGGCGGAGCTAGCGGCGTCGTAAAAAGGACCGTCTGGGTCTATCAGGCTGGTTTAGCGGTAACAGTGAGACGTAATCTTGGTAGCCCACGCCGCGCCGAGAGCTAACGCTCGTCCGGCCGCGATAGCGCTGCGAAGAGCCGTCGCCCCCTACCGGGACCCGGAGATAATGCTCGCTAATCCAATTCATTCGGCCTTCCCGAGTGTCTCCGGGTCGCGTCCGGGCCAGATGCCTCGAGTGCCGCGTCCGCGCAGCTCGGCGGCCGCCGGGCGCGTGCATCCCGGCCAGAACCTGATTTGCGTGCGCGCACTGGGCCGTGCCCAGGGCTGGCGGGTTAGCTGTGCCCCAGCTTTTATGGCGGGATCGAAAAGTGCGCAATCTCCGGCCCGGGGTATCCGCCGCTAAGCCTTCGATAGTTTTAAAGGAGGCTCGCCTCCAGAAACGGGCTTTGGCGAACGGGCCTCGTGTAGGTATACCTTCGAATAAATGTAGACGGGGGCGGCCGTTGCGTAACTTATATGCACGAGAAAAGCAAAAGGTCTCGTTCGAGCTCGCCAACCCACGCTGGAAGTTTACTCGTAAGGTGCAAGAACTAGTGGCCGGGACGCAAAGGTTCTGTGCATACTGCGTGGAAAGGATCAATTTTAGCCAGTCCTCGCGCCTCGCGGCGGTTCGCTCGCCGCTCGCCGCTCGCCGGAGTGGTTGTGCAGGCGATAAAACTAGCTACTCTTTTCTAACACGTCTGCGGTTCGGTGGCTTTCAACGAGCGCGGCCACGTACTGCGTATTTATAGACCGGTGTTCGCCACTATGGGGTGCAGGATATTTTTTTTTTTCTCTTCAATGCGAGGGGCGACTCGCACATCTAGGCCAGGGGTGAATTTACGGCGAGACTATGGTGGGGCTGTAGGACATAAAGGGGAGTAATGGAACGGGACAACGACGATACCAGCTGCGAACGACTAGCAGCCAAAGTGGTCTGTGGAAACAGGCTTCAGCCGCCTTGCATCAGATGGCACCGCCGAACGCACCGTTCTTGCCACGCGAGGACACAGGGCCAAAGCTGCGCGTGAGAAAAGCGGCGTTGCTGAATCCTCCTTTTTCGCAAGATGTAGCGCCCTCTGGGGAGGGAGCGAAGACTGGTTGAAAAAAATAAAAAAAACGCACGCGGGAGACGCAAGAGCGATCCGGTTCCGCGAGGCGCATACTGCGCCTGCGAAGATGCGAGTGAGTGCTTGGCGGCGGCCGGTATCTAACGCTCGCGCCTGTTGCTAATATGAACTGCGCATGCGCGGTAGGAGTTGAGGGCTTGTCAACCGGTGGAGCTGGAGGAGGAGAGGCGCGCATGCGCAGAGCGGCTGCGTCATAACGACGGATTGGCCGCAAGTTTGGCTTTTACTTAGCCTTAGGAATGTAAGGCCGTGAATAAACTTTACTTTGGAATGTGTTCAAGTCACTGTAGCACAGTAGCGGTGACAAACGATAGAGGGCCAGAAGACGTCGTCGTGCGTTATTCGCTCGCCGTCTGTCCTTTGCCCCTGGGGTTATGCTTTACGCTGAAATAACTTGTGTTGCAGCAACTGTCGCTATCAGCGTCGATGAAAGGAGGCACTTGGCCGTCTTTGACTTCCATATTCCACATCTGGATTCATTTGCTAGCTGTATAAAAAGAAAGCTATCAAAGTAAGTAGAACTCATTTCGTCGGGGCATGTTTGAGCATTCGGACGGGAAATACGTTCGTCCGTGGCTCTTGAGAGTCCGTTCTGATCAATCGGTTGTGTGCTTCCCCTTTTTGACCCCTCGTGCCGTCCGTACCCACAGCAATGCAGCAATCTCGCGGCCTTCGTCCGGAAGTCGAAAAGTGCGCACTTGTCGCCACGCTTCCGACTTTTGCCCCCGCGCGCTTCGCTCCCCTTGCAGCAACCGTTGTCTCCCGTTGCCCGGCCGCAATCGATTATTGTTCTCAGGCAGCTTGGAAATACGCGAGGTGGCGCCTAATAATAGTTTCATCGGACGTATTGCTGTTGAAACATAGCGTCATTTGGCGACTTTCGTGTGTCGCACTAACAGAATCGGAGTCGGAACAATAAATAGAAATGTAAACAAGGTAAGGGTATAAGAAATAATGGAAGGAAGCAAACGGGAGGTTTTCCACTTACAACGAGCGTATTTCGCTGAAAGTTGACGCAAGCTCGCTAAAGGCGCTGTTACAGCCTTCGCTGCAAATCGGAGTTTTACGCTCTAATCTTTAAGGATTTGTTTGCACCGCGTCCATTGAAGCCCGTCGAAAGCACCAATAATGGGAGGACAACTGTTTCCCTGCGCAGAGAGAATTCAGGAAAATTTTCGAGAAAGAAAATGAAGACGAAGGCTCAGATACCAATCCACGTAGTAGAGATGAGATAGAGAGAACAAAAAGAAAGGCTACATCTTCAGAAGCACACGAGAACAAAGTGGTTGCCAGTGATGCCGCTTCACATTCCCGAATTTTGCAATTTGAGCAGTAATGGAGTAAGCAAGAAACGCCGACCTGCAGTGCATTTCTTTCCCCTTCAGAACATTCTGCGTTGAATCGCAGTCTCCTATACCGAAAAAAGATCCGACCGTGGACGCATAGCTCGGCGGCAGCGCGCTTTGCCAAACTGGGCAAACCTCTGTTCAGTTTGATACTCGGAATATTTCTATTGCTTTCAGCTCAGCACGTGGTTGGCCACGCGAGTTGTGTAAAGTTCGACAGTTCAGACATTTGCTACAGGCGCATACTGAACTGGGCACTTGGAATTATCTTTCTTTAAACCAGGAAGTTACACGCATACCTTTTGTATCTTTTTTTAACCTGTATACATCCTTCCTAAAAAAACTTGAAATCGAATATTTCGCAAGGTTGTTTTCGCAAAACGCCAGAAGTAGCGGTGTTGAACGGGCAAAAGCGCGCTAGCAGTGAGAGGGTAAGTTACAATATAGTTGTTGGGAATACTAATGAGCTCATGCAGAATTGGCGCCTCAGAGAAATTAATGCCTTGCTAGTCAGTGAGCGCTGGAAATGTCGTATAACTGTAGGTTCATGTCGACGACATCTACTCAGTGTGGGGACATCTTCAACAGGGTTCTGAGCTTTATAGCAGAGACTGAGGATGGTCGCGGCTAATAAATACGATGACTTGAATTCATCTGCTGTACAGTTGCAAGACACCGTCCGTAATTGACTCCTAAAAACACATGACGACGTCCAATGTTTGAAAGACTTGCGCGAGGCTAATTTCCAACAAGAGTGCAATGCAAATAGCGTTTCGTAGAAAGTAGTCAGATAGCTAGCCCAGTAGTTTCTGCTCATGATAGCGCCAGCTAAAAAGCGGAATGTAATGCTTTAAACCCTATTTTTAACCAAGTCCTTTCAGTTGAAGGCTTTGACAGTCCGAGTGTACTTTAAACCTGTCGTTAGCCACTACGCTCTTTCTCGTTGCTTCATTGGCTTCTTTTCAATGGAAGCTTCTTTTTTTTTGTATGTTCGTTCTTTTTCCATCCTATGCCATGCAGGAGAGAGTTTGGAGTAGACAATAAAGCAAAATCGAAAAAAAAACGCATCAACAAAGACTGACGGAACTGATCCAGTGGTACCTCAAGGCTCGCGTTCAAGAAAGACGCTGTTATTCATAACAAGAGGAAAGCCGCCGTGGTGGCTCAGTGGTTATGGTGCTCGGCTGCTGACCCGAAAGACGCGGGTTCGAACCCGGCCGCGGCGGTCGAATTTTGATGGAGACAAAATTCTAGAGGCCCGTGTACTGTGCGATGTCAGTGCACGTTAACGAAGCCCAGGTGGTCGAAATTTATTAAGTTTCTCATAGCCTGAGTCGCTTTGGGACGTTAAACCCCATAAAACTAAAACCATAACGAGAGGAAAACAATACGCCGAAAGCATTCGCTAAATGACGTTGTCGAACACGGTATAAATCTGGAAAAGTACCGCTCCCACGCTTGTCTGTAGCGGGTAAAAAATGCCCCCGAAGAAGGGGACCCCTGCTTGTCGCCTACACCTGTTAGTAACAGGTAGCAAGAGAGGGAGAGAGCTAAGTATTGTATGGAGCTCTTCTACTTATAGGTACACTCGTGCTCTGCACTTAAAGGACTTCTTTGAGACATCGTGCGCTTTCAACTACTCGCACAGTTTCTTTCCTCTTGTAATCAGCCCTCACATCACAGCCGCTAAAGGTGGAAGTATAAAAACTTTTTCATAAAAAAAAAAAAATATGTAGCTATGTCGGGCTCACTGCATTTATTGAAACCGCAGCTCTTGAGCAAGGGTCTAAAACACTCGAAAAAGCTCAAAGAGGCCACACAAGCAGAAAGTGATCATTCCTGAAAGGACGTGCGAAATATAGTAAACGTCTCATGCAGGACGAATGAAAAAGAACAGGGACCAACTTAATGTTTACGCTTTCGCAGTGTGGTTGCCCTCATGTTGGCGAGCTCCCACAAGCTGAGACCGGCCTCACGTTTACCATTCCCGAACTTCCTTTTGCATAATCGGTCCCGAATGCAAATTTTTCTCGGTGAGGAGCTCCAGAAAGCGGTCTAAAGCCATCACAGAGCTGGGGCGCCTAAAAACAGCTTACTACAAGGTGCAGCCTTCGTATAACATGGTGAGGGCGGCGTTCGCTTCGAGCTGCTGATCTACTCACTCCGAAAAACCGACCACACAGACCCATTTTACTGCGTGAGTCCTGCCCTCTGTGGTCGCCTTTCGAATGAACTCTCCGCTTAGGTGGCACAAATAGTAACTGAAGGTAGACGTCGCGCCTTGGCTCCAGTTCAGACCGCCATCAAGCAGCACAAGGGATGAAAACATAGCTTTAGATTGCCGAGAGCTGTCGGCGAATAGCTTCTGCTTATATATATTTAACTGCTGGGCGAACGCGTGCGAATCTGTGTCCCCAAGATCTTCTTTTGAGGGCGTTAGTCACTATCAAAAGCTGAGCTACTACTCAGAACGTGCCATTCTGTTTGCAGCCGCACACCGACCACAAAGTACTGCAAGCGCGAAACTGGAGCATACAGAGGGTAAGAGACACGTAATAACAGGAGAGAGCGTTGGCGCTTGACGGGAACAGGGGCACACGGCGGAGGCGGTGGATTCAGAAGTTTTTCGAGTGTATACGCTTTAGTGCCGGCGTAGGCGCATGTGCTGTGATGCTTACAAGGACCGAAAGCTCACCGTGTCGCTTGTATTGGGAGGTTGGTCGTTAATTAGAGAAGAACCGAAGCCTTCACTCAATGGACGAGCGTTCTGGAATACGCCTGCTTACAGAGACGTGCAGAAACGCAGCAATCGGGGCGGGTTACTGGTTCCGAAAAAGAAAAAGGGAAGTCGGATGGGACGACAAGTCCGAGCATAGTGTTTATCGCGGGGAGTGAGTGCAAGTAATGTGTAATTTATTAAGCATACGAGTGAAGCAATTTCAGACTGCGCCGCAGTTATCTTTTCCACAAGGTGGAGGCAGGAGATTTCAGATTACTTCAGATTCAGGTTTTGTGTAAAAATCTAGGAATTTGGACTTTCTGCAAAAAAAATTCCGAATGAAGACTTCCTGTAAAAAAGCTAGTTATAGAATCAAGTGCCTTCCTTCTCAAAAAATTAGTAATGCGGCGGGCTTATACACTGATGCAAATGCTGAACGAGAAATGTAGCGTGCTTTATCGTAACTCGGCTGCGTAAAAAATATTTCTGTAGCCTATAAGAACCCGAAAATGTTTCTCGCTTGTAGCACAGAGCAAGCTGCGGCTACCATGTTTACTAATGAACTTCAGAACGAAAATAAATTTAAGAATGTATGTGGGATCCATCACCAAAGATAAGCCTACCACTGAATTAAGCAGAGGTCGCCACTGAGCAGTAGCAGGCGATGGCAGTGTGCGGTTGTATAGAGCTTCTGGACACGTCAAATTACAAGGAATTTTTTTGAAGTGAGGCGAAGTGGCGTCAGGCCACCCGTATGCAACTATGCGCGGACAAATAACCGCGAGTTGTTTTTTTCTTTCACCTACGCCGTGTTTACAATGGCCATATTTATGGAACTTGTTGAACCGCGGTGCATAAAAACTCTTTCAACCCAGTAAAAAGACGCAAAACAGAAACTAAAGACGAAACATAACAACAGAGAAAAGAGCAAAATTTTAGTACGCAACTACAACTGAAAGCCGCCTTGCGCTAATAGAAAAATAAAAAACATTCCACTTCCTTCAGTAACTCTTTGGATTAAAATATTCTCGGCAGGAATTCATTCAATTCTTATAGGAAAAAAAAAAGACTTCCGATTACAGTTTGATCTGCGGAAATCGGAACCAGCGAATGTTCATGCAGCCATGTGTTTTGTTTTACTAGTGGCAGAAGCTTAAGCGCAATACGAAAAAATAAATGCATTTTTTTCGTCACGGGGAATTACGAAGCAGCACGAGTCAATTCTTACCGGATAAAAAAAAAAGGCTGCTATTGTTGGAGTTTAATTTACGAAAACTGGACTCAGGGAATGCTCCGGAAAGTTTTTTGTTCTCCTATAGCAGTAGAAGCCTAAGCACAGTGCGGAAATATAAGTGCAATTTTTCCGGACAGAGAATTACGAAGCAGCACAGTGGACTAATTCTTCTACGCCTTTTTTGCTTCATAAAAGGTCAGTCGATTGCGTGAAAAAGAGAGAAAGTTTAATATTTTGCATATGTAAAGAAGGCGAAATTCGTTAAGAATGCCTTCAAGTTTTAAAATGTCCTTCATCGTGCTAAAGTCCCAGAGCCCCCTTCACACATTCTCACTTCGATCTGGCGAATGCATAATATTGTCACGGAGCGTATTGTTTACTTTCTGAACAAATTGCCGCTGGTGCATGGTCTCATCTTTTTTTTCTGCTCGCCTGACCCCTGGGACTGGTTATCTTGAATTTGTACGTTGTAGACGCAACTATAAGTAGTTGGCGAGAGGTACTGATCCGGCAATCCTGCGACATTATAGACTGTTCGCTACCCTACACACTCGCTATCTAACGCCTGCTCTGTACATGTTTATTATGAGGGCTGCCAAAAGCCATGGACGTTTCGCTTCCGAAGACTGAAAAGTGCGCGAATCATTGCTGCGGCCGCTAGCATTCTGAGGTTTCTAAGTTTCGCCAGTAAAGAGCTTGCCTTAAAAGCCTCCTTCTGCATTCTTATCTGACTGCTAGATGTCACCGCTATACGTGACATAGAATCCGTTTGAGAATGTCATAGAGTTAATACTCTCAGTCTGTAGGGAAAAGCTGCGCATTCAGACCATGCACTGAAATGGGCAAGGAATGAGCCCGGCCACGATCCAACTGTTTGCGGCTGCCAGCTGGCGAACCGCTCGCTAAAACCGGCGATAAAGCGAAGTTTGAACCTGCCAACATAGTCAGTTGGAAGATGGCAGCATGCAGTGCAGCTGCGAACCACAACTGTAGCGTCGTGTTTACGGAGTATCTCAGACGGTATGTAGCTCGTACTGAAGGCACGTACCCGCGGTATAATGTCGTCGGCTGATATTCTCTTTTCATCCTGTAGTGATAGGAGAGAAATACCCGAGCAACATCCGCTCTTAACGGTCTGTACAGAGCGCTTGCAGTGAATCACTCGAGCGTGCTAGCCTGAACAGCGTCAAAGCGTCTCTGAACACTGGTGCACGGAAACAGCGTTATCCAAGAAAAGTGGCGGCGATTTCCATAGTCGCTTTCTTGTAACGCCCCGGCGGTACCGATAGCAGAAATACTGCGAGAAGCCTCATGCCTATCGCTCGTAATAATGCGCTCGTAATATGCGGTGAACATGGTGTTTGCTTCTGATGGTTCAAACAAATACGGACTACCAGCAACCTAGTGATACTTACAAAATACCCGCATTTACGAAATTTTCAAGATAAATGCTACTGTCTTGAGCTATTGAGCTGTGAACTCCAGCCTGATGGCGTCGGGCAGTCAACGTGGGGAAATATGATGTATTCCTGGTGCGACGAGTACTTCTGAAAAGTTGAGTTTTTCTGAGGAATCATAACTGCACGTTTGGTTTTCTCTGGTTGCTTTGGCCATGTTGCCAGTTGTGTGACCACGCTACGATGTTTAAAGACTCTCAAGCGTTTACACAGTGTCCCTCCGTCTTCGCACGCAACCCACTGGATTGCCACGCGAGCGATGGTAGAGATCCGCTGCGAACACGGTAGGGGAAAAAAGTAGAGAAAACATGAACCTCATACAGCACGTATGCATAGGATTACTTTCTGAGAATACTCCGCGAGTTAACGGTGGACAGTTGAACAAACATGTTGGGATAAGCAAGGATGTCGCCAGAGAAAAAAGCTACGGGAGCCGTATTGACACCATACACGCGCTCGCTTCTGCGCGGACTACAGTGCGTTGCTGGGAACTGCGCCAGACGCGATCTCGGCGACAGGGAACAAATGCGTACAGCACTCGAAGCGTTGTCGCAAGGCTCAGTGGCCGACGGAGCCAGCCCTCTGACGCGCAGAGTGTCTTGCGCAATGAGTGGCGTGACACTCTTGTAAACGGAGCTGCACGATCCCATGGACCCGTGCGCGGGTGCACGGCCGATGCGAGCGTGCGGCGCCGTTGTAGAGAGCGCGCTGAGGGAAGCGGAGGTAGGCGGCAGAACTGTGTACGTACCGGGTCTGGAGGAAGCGACCAGTATCTTCAGCAGCCGGGACGGGGGCTCGGGCACGCTGGTGAGATTGCCCTGCAGCACGGCCTGCAGGATGTGGTCCTGGTAGAGACTGGCTCCTCCGCTGCACGCCATCGGGCCGCTCGCTAGGGGTGGGCTCACTGGCTCCGCTCACAGGAGAGCTTCCATCACACCCCCTGCGAGAGGTCGACAACGCACTCCTGTTGCATCATGAAACCTGGGGCTACCGCGATCACGACCTCTGAATGCAGCGAGGACAACCACTCAAGGCACAAATAGTAATGTATATATTGAAGAAACAAAATGAAAAATTAACTGACATTCCACATAAGAATAAGATCACCATAGTTGTGGCATATGGTGTGACCAGTGATGAATAGAAATACTTTGAACTGGTAGCAGTACAAGTAAAAAAAATTCAGGGGGGGGGGGAACTTTGCCGACCTAAAGTGCGGTGAGGCGAAAGCCTTTTGCGCGGTGTTGCTGCTTGTGTCACTGATGCGTGGTTAAGATGTTAATTAAGTACACAGTTGTTTGTGAATCTTAAATGATGGAGACACTGGAGGGCGTTTGGGAGGCATCCGTCTCATTCGACGCCTTTCTGCAAACACTCTCCAGCGTCCTAGACAAAGAGAACTACATAAGCTTTGGCAGGAAGTAGCGTAGCCATTGGCACGCTCGGTTGCGGAACGGAAGGGTGGTGGTTCGAATCCCATCGTGCACAAAGATTTTTTTTCTGGTCTGACTAGAAAAAGCCTGACACCTCAGCTGACAACCTTCTGCCGACAACTTTCTTTCGACAACGATGAGGCATTAAAGGCTTTCGCCTTAATACATAGAGAAAACGGCATCATGAGAGGAAGGGAAAACGACGTAGATGGCAGTAGAAACGATATGCTACGTGGCCTCTTCGGCATGCTGCAATGCACAAGAATCTATTACGCCATTGTACAATTTCGCAGATGCGATTGGCACTCCATACAGGCCGCTGAGAAATGAAATGGGTGAGGTTGGCCCACTAGAAAAAAGTGCGTTCTGCTCATACAGCACTTCAGCAGCATATGCGAAAAAAAAAAAAAATTTTCAGAAGCACTAGCGAATATTGTCCAAATTTGGTTCGGAACACAGTGCGCGCTGCTTTATATGTGCATTTAATATGATTACAACGCCTACTGACGTCACCTCACGCATAAATTAAGGTTCGATACTAACAGGAAAGGTTAAATACAAGCAGGGGAAAATGATCCAGGGGAACGCCTACCCGATATCCCACGTAGCATACGCCGTAATGCTAGCCGCACTCAATAGTTCTCGACTCAGACCTTACAAGGCCAAGGTATCGACTAAAGCACACCACCGCACGCCGAAGGCCTCTTACTTGAACCTGGAGAAGACACATCCCATCGTTTGCCTGTTTACGCGCTTCCCGCCATTCACCGAAGCGCTGCATGGCATCCAGACATTCTGTGCACTCTAGTCCAGGACAAAGCAAGATGGTAGCAGTAGAAAGGACCTTAATTTCCTCATCAGACCCGCAGCAGAGGCGCCGATTGTGGTGGTCTACTTTCGCATCCCGTGCTACCTGATTTTTTTCCTGATGGTCGAGGACCGAAGATCGGAGAGACAGAGAAAGGGACAGCGTCTGGAGCGACGTTTTGTTCAAGCCATGCCATGATCAGCTCTATCAGGCCGAATATTGCATAAATTCCTCCTAAATGACAGCAGAGTTTGCGAATGTTTATCGAATATTTCTTTTCTTCATGACATCGAGCGTCGTACTTCAATCAGCGTAATTTTCTGCTCCATAAAAACTATTTTTTGCTCAGGCTCCTATAAAGAGGTATTTGGGAGCATTTGTGCCCAAGAACCTAGTACGGCACCTTGCTTGATACTGGTTTCATAAACCTATGTTTTCATAATCTGTATGTGGATGAACAATAGTCCTGATGAAGGTATGTTAAATTCTACCCGCTAGACAAAACTTAGTGTTGCACTAGGTATCTGCCAATTCTTCTCCAGCTGCTACGCCTTTTTAAGCGTGAAAATGTTGCTAATGGAGCACCTACTTGCTTCCTTTCATCATTTTCATCGTAAGCAACCGGTGCGCCAAAACACTTGGATCGATTCAACTACGGTTGTTCACATGCACAGACATAAAGCAAGGGTGCTTACAAAGGGATGAAAAATACGATTACTTCCTTTCAGACGTCACATGTCACCTATACTTTAGTTTCTGAGTAATAATATAACCCCGAAGCTGCATTGAACGCTGCATTTCGACCGTGTTTGTAAACCAAGGGAACCACTTGCGGGCGCTGCCTATTTACGAAAGACACAGGTGTCTGTCGTAGCTGTGTGTCGTAACTATGCAGCACCCGCAAATCCTTGCATTGGTACACAACCAAATAGCTCGAACACAAGCAACGCTACCTGGGAAAGCTCACAGTGCTTTCTTTTTTCTGTTTTTGCTGTGAAAGCTCACAGTGCTTTCTTTTTGGTGTTTAAAATGCAGCAGTAGGAGGTCTTCTGGTGCACCTAAGACGCACCGTTCTTGCGTAAAGACGCGACTTCTGTAGTGATCACGATTTCTCGAATATTCCTTCTAACCATGACTCAAACTATGGGAATGTAAACAAGTTGAAGATCCTAATTTTTCTAAAGTAAAGCTTGTGCATTTTATATAAAAGGAGCTTAATGATGGCTAATGTACAGGTTGCCCAAAAACGAGAATAAATTTACCACCCTAAATAAAAATTTCAAAATAAGAAAATGTGAAAATATCTTGTGTTTAAGACCATGGCTGCTGCTTTGTTTTTTTTTTCTTTTTCGTGCTACCAGAAGCCAACCTGGTATTCGAAAAGTGCGCGAAGTACCAGCATGTCTCGAGAGCAGAGCTGACACATTTCGGGCCGCCCAGCGCCAACCAACCTGCTTGTTCGGCGCAACTGCCTCGGGATTGCTCGCTCGGCTGTGCGGGCGGCGTATGCCAATAAATTTGTAAAACTGATCGATTTTCGAGAGGTATGCGATCCAATAACGAGGCGAAGAGCGAAGGTGCGAGCGAATAAACATATTTTCCCTCAGATTTTATGATTATAGTTGTTACGCGTACGAAGACAGCCAGAGTATCGATCGGAGGAAAGGCGCTCGTTAAAGAGGTTTTGACATGGCAGGGCCGGTGGCAGGTTTGTGGTTTACGAAGGCACGCATAGAATAAAACGTGCGCATTTGTCGTCCACTCTCGCGCGAACCCACTCAACACTGCAAGGAGAAAGAGGGCGCATAAGCGCTGTTTCCGTCCTGCGGCGGCAGGAACGTGTCCCGTCATCTCCTCCTCTTTTTCTCCTTGCTTGCTCCTCCATCGCGTGACTGGACGAATTTCGGAGCGCGTGAGGTGACGATGTGCGGTTTGTGAGAAAAAGGGGGAGCGAATGAGCAATTATTTCGAAATCGGCTCACCCTGCAAGTACCACGGAAGGACATCTGATTAGTTACCGAAGACCTTGAGCTTCGGTAATCGAGGGCGCGCTGTGTGTTTATATAACACTCTAGGGATGTTTTCGTCTTTTTATCCCTATTTAGCTTTCCAGCCTTTCCTTCTTATCCCTAGCATGCAGGCATGCGGCCGCCCTTCACTTCCCTTCCTGCTTTCATATTTGCGCTTTTTTTTTAAATAGCCGACATAAAAAAGTGAACTTGTCTTTGTGCCCACTCATTGCAGAAATAACCCAGAAATACTGGCAGCCGGCTTTTAAATTTTGCTCTGCTGGCCAAGCCCGCACAGTCCCGGCTGTCCAAGGCGTAACAGAATCGTTGTGCGCACAAGGGGCTGTCGCAGTTTATACTCATGCCCGCTTGCGAGCCTCTAGAGGAAGAAGCTATTTATGCCCTCACAATGCTGGTTGAACTAACTCTTCGATTTGGCGATCCAGTGATTATCTTGTCCCTTGGAGAAATATAGACTTCCTTTCGCAGGTGAAATGGAATATAAATTAAGAAGTAATAAAAGAGCCTTAACAGAGAAAGAAAAAAAAGTGAGTTTTGCTTGGTACGCGAACGCGATAATACTTTCTACGAGGTCAACACAAAGCATTCAGTGCTTAAGAACACCTTGTAACTCTAAGGGGATCTAATCTATTACAAGTAAGTGTATCTAGACTGGACAGAAGTGCGTCTGAATTACATTTCACGCTGGTTTCACGAAAAACAGCTTCCGTAAACAAAGTACACGCTTAGAGGCGCACCACTTACATTTTGGCACGAGAAACTAACAGTTTGGACGAGCTAGCTTATTGGCTGGTCTAGTAAATCGCTTGCCAGTATATGTGGCTTGGAGTATTCATATGAGAGCTACGCGCAATTTATATAATTCAGAGCACAAGAAGTGTCGATATGAAGAAAGAGAAACCTCTATATGGGCCGAACTACATGGTTGGCCCAACCATGACGCGTTATTTTTGTTACGTCATGCTTCACGTCACGAGTGCACCACTGTGGGGAGCTATACGAACTCTTTCATTAAGCACTAATTTCGTCCATAGGATTTAGATGCGACTTCGAGGATGCGTAAATCGAAAGGGCACAAGATAATGTCGCTGGCACTGAGGAGGCCGAAAGGCAGATTTCCACTTGTAATTGTGACAAGCAAAATTTTGTTCTTAGGTTACGGTGCAGTAGTCTGATTGTTTTCCAATATTCTCTTTTGTTTTTCTATTGGAGGTCCGCAGGAAGTCCTCAGGCCAATCCCCTGATGACATGAGAGGGCGCGAGCTGCAGCCAATTAGTTCGCGCAAGTAGTTGAAGGGACTGGATTTAAATGCAGGTTCAGCGCTAAAATTATTTTTTGGGGAGATCGAATTCGGGCGTCGTCGACGCGATGCTCTTTCGTAAAAATTCTTTTCTGAGCTAAAAAAAAATAAAACGCTTTGATATACATGTCGGTACGGCACTTATGAAACTCGATTTTCTTCCCACGTGAGATGTAAAAGGCGCCGGCTACGTAGGTAAACTGTGTGCCGAAGTCCAGCATTGCCCCACTTTTTGACACACCATACTGACTTTTATTCCCACCGTTTCCTTTTCTCAGGTTCCCACACGCCCAACAACGTTGTCGGGCCCAGGCAAACGCCCCTGTGAAGAGTACCTTACAGCTCGTAACGCTTCGCGAGAAGCCCGTGGCTTTGGTTTATGCAGTTGTGTTTAGACTAAATTCCTCGAGACTGGAGCATTCGCAAGCGTTCCCCGGGGAAATCTCCAAGCTCTCACTACAACTTCTTTCTTTTTACTTTGCTTTTCTTCCGACTTTCTGGCTCTTTCGTTTTCTTTATCTTTTTCCCCCTATAAGCTCTCTGTCCCGCAGAAGGCGCTCCTTCCTACGCTGCGGACCGCGGCAATACAAGCTCATTCGCACTGAGTCTTCTCCGTTACACACGCGGCAACCCCTATTCCAACACACAGAAACGCGGCAAGGGCGGCGAACAATAACAAACTGCGTTCATCCTTTCTATTGTACGCGCGTCGAGGCACGGGAAACAAGCAGCACCTTCATGTCCTATCCATCCCAGCTCCGTGTTGCCTCCGTCCCTTGTTTCCTCCGCTCCTTCTCACTCACTCCGAATCGCTCGCTTCCTCTGCGGGCTTCTGCTAGCTCTGCGTATAACAGGCGCAGCGGAAAAGGCGTTTCGGAACAGACAAAGGTCATAGTAAACTCTAGGGGGCGCGGCTTTGTCTGAAGGGCCAGAGAGGAGCTACCGGAGCATCGACACTCTCGGCTACACAGAACACGGTTCCTTAGGGCGCTTTGGAACGTTCTCCTTCTTTTAAGGTTTTACTTCCGAGCACCGAGGACCCACTCGAATACAAATTCCGCCCATTTCTGCGCCCAGCTTCGGACATTCGCTGCTTGTGCTACGCAGCCTTCAAAAGACGCCGCCATTAAAAATCATCGTCAGCGGTTCTCAGCCAAGTGGGCAGAAGTGAAGAGGAGATCCCAGCATTGTCTATTTCCCCGCCGTTCCTCCGCTTTCTTTCAAAGTTCCTTTGTCTGCTGATGTTGGGCGCGAGGGCTGACGTCCCTTGTATTTAGTTCTTTGCGAAGTAAGCCTTTTGTTTCCCGGCTGGGCCCCGGACTGCTGCATTTGGAGAGCAAATCCCTCGAGCTGTCGCGTCAAATAAGCAATAGAGAACTATTCCCTTTAATGCGGGCTTTAGAAAGCGTCGTGGGCCGAGCGACAAAAGAGAGCGTCAACGTCAGCCCCAATCGGACGCCCGGGCGACGCGTTGGCGACTCTGCGCGGCTCGCTGTGGACGACTGCAGGGACTGCGATTGATGTTGTTACAAGCGAATGAAAGAAATATGAAGAGTGCAGCTTCTTGTTGTTGGCCCTCGCCAGCGGTGTGGCGTTGCTTTCGCCAGATCGAACGCTGGCGCTTGCACGCTGTCCTGGCTGAACTCCAGGGCACGTCAACAAACGCGCCGCTAAACAAATACCCATGCAGCAGTATACTCCACTTTACTTTGGCTGCCTCAAAAGAGGAGAAAGAAAATTACACAAAATTGATGTCATAGCCCATTTGCGCTGGTCATATTTCCGACGCTTCCCTTCTCGGTGGGTGTATGCCTTATACTTTTGTAAACTCAGATGAGCATATTGTACTATATGATCGTGACGGTATCCCTGATAATAAATTTTGACAGGGTGAGGAACTTTTTTTTGTCTGTAGCATCTTCTTGTAGTAATATTCTAATAAGCCGTCTAGGAATCCAGCTATAAGCAAACTGCAAGTGTCTGTTGAATTTTTATGCTCGCTCGTGTAAGCGCTGTGAGTTAAAAATTTGCCTTATTCTTGTTCCTTTTTTTTTGCTTTCTGCTGCAAGGTCTTGTTTAGGGGGTATAGAAAAATGGCAGAAAGTGGTCCTTCCTCATAGGTACTTTTGTTACGTCTTTGGAGGGACAAGGTTGTTACTATCTTAAGAACCAGTGTAAGCAACCAGTTTACTATACGAACGCGCATCACCCTTAGCTATGGCATGCGCATGCGTCGTTGAAATGCGCATGAGTTTAATTTCTCCTAGGCCACACTCTGAAATAAAGCGAAAAACAGGGTTTTACCCGTTCAAATGTATACCTTTGAAAAGCCGGCACACGCACTAAACAGGCACTGGACAAGCAGTTAAACGCGATGCAGTCCTTGTTAAAGGGCAACTGCACCTGTTTTTGAGAATTTTGTGGTATTTAAGGATTCAAATCTGTATCTACTGTAGGTAAAGCGTGCCAAGGTTTTTTTTTTTTTTTTTGCACTAGCATTTAAAATAGTGACGTAATCAACGATTCAATTTTGCGCTTCTTCTCATAACACTGGAGTAGTGCGGGGAAGTTTAATGTGTCGTCACGGAAGGTATGAATTAAAATTACTGCTGCCGTCAGCCACACCCTGCTGTGCTTCGTTGCATGCTGCCAAACAACGTTCGGCGGGCTTTATCTTCGGTGGCGTTGTTTTTTTTTTTTTCCCCTCAAAAGCGGGCGTTTATGCTTTGGAAAGGTGCCAATACCTTCGATGACGTCATCATGCACCTCCTACTTCGGGTTGTGCGCAGCGGAGAAGCTTGAAAGCCATCGGGATTTCAATCGGTGATTACTTCACCATTTCTCATGCTAGCCCAAAAGGACTTCAAATGCTTTACATGCAAGTTTCACACATTCGACCCTTTTAAGCCCGTCGATTTCTAAAACAAGTGCAGCTGCCCTTTAAGGCAGTTGTGCGTGTTCTAACGACTGCTTCCAGTGATGGTCGAGGCATTATCATCGCAAAGAGACGATCCCGGGCAAGCAGAAGGTTCCGACAATGGACACCTGCAGTGCCAGCTGAGAAGAGGAACTACTGACAGTCGCGGCAATGACAACGAGCACGTGATAAAGAAAGGCAGTGTCGGTTGTTGACGATGAACTTGAAGAGTTGTTCCCTGAGCTCACCGCTCACGTGCCTGCATTTACCGCTGAGCTCTAATGGAGCGTTGTTGAAATAAATAAATAAATAAATAAATAAATAAATAAATAAATAAATAAATAAATAAATAAATAAATAAATAAATAAATAAATAAATAAATAAATAAATAAATAAATAAATAAATAAATAAATAAATAAATAAATAAATAAAATCTGATTTGATGAATCATACTATTGTAAGACAGGCCTTCGGCTCCCGAACCTTGGGCGGCTGGCGTAAGGAAGAAGAGGACGAAGACAGCGGCGCCGATGCTCGTGCGTGGGCGCTGATCGCTGCCACTGGGACTGATCGCTGCCTCTGGACTGAACCCAGGCGTACCGCTAGCCGTTCGCGACGCAGCGCCTTCGAAGACTACACTACACGACACTATATATGCCGCGTCTAGGAGTGAGACAATGGCATCAACCTTGAAGCTTTCGCCACTGGTTGCTGCTGGAATAAATATGCACAGTTAAAAAAAAAGTTAAAAAGACTACCTACGAATGAGGCTGTGCATTCACTGTTGCCTGAAAATGAGCCTCACCATGAAATGTGAATGCAAAAACAGGTCATCTGTTATAAGCGTGAGTTTTCCTGCTGAGTTTACTAGAGGCCCGTGTTCTGTGCGATGTAAGTGCACATTAAAGAACCCTAGGTGGTCGAAATTTCCGGAGACCTTCACTACGGCATCCCTCATAGCCTGATTCGCTTTGGGACGTTAAACCCCATAAACCAAAGCAAGCCAGACGTTTTATATGCGTGGTAGCGCCGGATTCGTTCATTTTGTGACGGACACACACAACAAAAATTCTGTGTGCGAATAGCTAGCTGGACAACAACCATGTGTAAATAAATGGGAAATAATAGCGGCTACTGGCACTTTCACACATTACACGTCAGCTAGAACCAAGCAGGAAAGACAAGAGCTAGAAACATGTCCATGCATGCACTGAGGCAGATTTGACTCCGGTAAGTTTGCTTCGGGAAGCTAAGAAGTTTGGACCTACGTAAAACCCCACCAGCGCAGCTGCTCTAATGAACAGGACATCCGTATACATATATCACGGCGTTCTCACAGATGTAATTTTTTGAATTTTTTGCGGATGACTTAACCACCACAACTTTCATGGGCTTCTTAAGAGTTTTCAAAAGGCCCCACTTACTCGCAGGAGACACTTTATGTATCAATGGCTCTAGCGTTCATTTAGTGCGACTATTCCACGGGTGCAAGCAGTGCACCCGGAGCAATTATGTAAAATTATTTTTTTTAATTTATACATCGTAAATGCCAACAAACGTTAGCGATCACTGCGGCACCCGCATGGAGAAATGCGTAAGCGTGACGTCAAACTTTATGACGTCACGCCATATGACGTTGCACCACGACGTCGACGTAACACTTCCATACTTTTTGCGTCAACTGAGACTCGTGACCGGAAGTCATGACCCTCAAACCGGAAGTCGATCATTTATCGATCTCTTATCGATACCTTATCCATACCAAAAATATTTGTCTTACTTAATGAAGTTCCATCAATTGCCCATCTGAGTTTTCAAACTTCGCGCCACGCTTCGTTTTCAAATTTGGCGCCACACTTGCCACACAAATTTGGCTTCGCCCACACTTGCGGTCACGTGATGCCACAATTCCGGCATTTTCAAAATTGGCACCACTTTTGCTCCGGCCCTGCCCACTGATCACATAAACCCATTCGTTCGGACGTAATCGTGCGACAAGCTAGTGCAAACATAGCCATACAACGCTTACGCATTAATAAATGTTTTCTTTGTAATTCTACTTGCAGCGTGCCAGCCTTGTAACGTAAAAACGTGAAACCCCATCCCTGGAGCTATGAACAAAACAGTATCCCTAATTTTGTTTTCATCATCGCTTATCTTCTACTTCAATGGTAAGCTGTCAGACTCTTCAGTGTTACCAAAACAAGTAAAGAAAAACCCGGAAGTTCTGGAGTGCCGAAAGAAAGCAAAAAAAAAAACAACTTTGAGAACTACCCATGCGCGCATGCGCGCTTAATGCTCAGCAAGCTTGGCAGCCGCATCACGATGGCGCGTGCAGTGCTCATGCGGGCGCACGTGTTCGAACTAGCTGCTCACGCTCATTTGCGTCAAACTCGCGCGTTTTCGTTTTCAGACTGCATACCTCGGAGGACTTTATGGAACCATTTCCTTCATCAGTTTCTGTTACCGCCAGTGTGTGTCCAGGAGTACAGGTGCTCTCTGCATACCGAACGTCAGGACTAAAATGGGACACTGGAGATGGTTTACGTCATCACGAGGTGAAAGCGCAATGATAGAACGTAGTATCGCGTTGAGGTTATGAATCATTGAGGTTATGTAGTGTCGCACTCAGTATGAGCAGCACCGTACTATATGTGTATAGGTGCTGAGTTCTCGAAACGGCGCGAGCCCAGTGGTGCTGGAATTTATGCATTCGGTCGTCGACGCAACCAACTAGGTGAGCTGAATGTTTTTGCAAATAAGTACCCTGTGTCAAGGCACACTGTTTCATTATAATGCAAAAACCTCAGTTGGTTGACCCTGGATGTGTGGCAAGTCATAATGAGCGGGATATTACATACGTATTTGATGTGCTCCTTTTCCCCATAACTTTACCCTCAATATTCGAGATATTAACAATTTTACTTTGGTCTTAAAGACTGTATGTAATATGCAGAAACGGCAGGTTCTTCAAGGTAATAAACAGCAAAAGATAAACTTGTCAGGATGTGTAATTATGTGGCTAAATAAATGAAACCATCAGTACACATTGTGGGAATCTGGCTTTCCGCCGTCGCCTGTGCGCGGCTGTGCCGGCCTACCGCGTTGTTTCTCCTCTTTCCCTTGCTCCCGCCTCAGGCGGTGGAGAGGCGGCTAGGTGACTAATCACTGTCATTTGGCCACAGCTCCGCCCCGGCTCCCCAACGGCCTTTGCCATTGGCGCCTTTTGGCGGGAGATCGGGACCCGCTACGGGCGGCCGCGCACGGCGCGACCGTCCGAGCGGGGCCCAGAGAGAGAGAGATCCCTCCGAGACAGCGTAAGGTGCGTACGTTACTGTTTGTCCGTGCCGGCCTTTGCCGTTCGGACCAGTGCTTACTCGAGCTCGCCCGCACGTGTCCTCTGACCTGCAGCGGCTCGAGCCTGTCCAGCGGGGTCCAGCGACCTCTGACAGGCGTACCTTGCGTTGAATGCCCACTCTCTCTCGCAACCGGCCCAACGGTCGACACGAGAGAGAGATCACAGCACTGCCGCGGGGACATTCTCTTGCAGCGGCGTGCTAGCGGTGCGCATTACTCGAGTCGCTTCGTGCGCGCAGCGGAGCCTTGCTCCTCGCGCGCCCCCGGGACGGGGTGACTATTGAGTGTGTGTGTATCAGCTGGAGGACGATGTGAATAAACGTCTCCTTTTTGAACTTGGAGGCCTATTTCTTTGCGGCGAATCGCTCTCCTCCCAGCGGAGGTTGAGTGCACTGCATCGGTGTCCCAGTGTGTGTGTGGTGACGGCTGATCGGGGCCCTTGGCTCGCGCGAAGCTCGAACCCGCGGTGGGTGGTGGCCTGTGTCCACGTAGAAACCCATAACTGGCGCCCAACGTGCTAAGTCATTGGCGCTTACGCCTTTGATGGCACATTAGCCGAGCAGGTCGCCTTGACGATCACGCTTGCGCACCGTGTCTACCACCCCCAGCGCGGCACTCGGCAGCTACATGTCGGCTCCCTACGGAGTTGTAGCGTCGTTTGATCCGCTGGCTGCTGTTCCTTCGAATAGCTAGACACCGTGGTTGGCCGCGGCCCCCATTGGGGTTTACGGTGACACAACCCAAAATGTTGACCACGTGGCTCCCATTGGAGCTGTATCGGAAGCACCCTGCGGTGCATCCGCTGGTCACATGCCTCAGCTGTGCACGCTTTCCGCCCAGTGCGAAAGCAGTTCGTGTCACGCTGCCGCAACCGGCAGTTTCGAACAGCAGCAGCCGTGCCCCGCGAGCAGTCAATTCTGCTCTGGGAACGGCGAGGCGCTGGCCGGTTCCCTGTGGAAACCGCGCCGCTCATCGAACTAGGAGCCTTGCCTCCCTCGTTCGTGCAGCCCGCCCAAGCCTCCACTGAGGCAGGGGTGCAGTCGCTGAGGCCGGGGCTCCATTGAGCCAGATGCGGAGAAGCTTCGAGCCATACTCGAATTTCCCGCGCCCAAGGACTTACGCGGCCTGCGCCGTTGTGTGGGAATGGCCAACTTTTATCGTCCTGTGCCCGCGTGCAGGCACCCTTGACCTAGCTCTTGGGAAAGACTGCCGCGTGGCGATGGGAGCCCGAGCAAGAGCGATCCTTTCGCCTCCTGTCTAGTGCCATTGCCGAGACAGCGCAGCTCAGGCTACCCGACCTGACCAGACAGTTCGTAGTCCAGACTGACGCGAGCGATCTGGGTTTAGGAGCAGTTCTCCTACAGGAATTCGATGGCGTGCTGCAACCGCTGGCCTTTGCCAGCCGCTCCTTGCTGCCCTCGGAGAGGAATTATTCCGTGACCGAGAAGGAGTGCCTCGCCATCGTGTTTGCACTGCGCAAATTCGACGAGCTACTTGATAGAACGCAATTCGTGGTGCAGACAGACCACAGTGCGCTCAGTTGGCTGATGCGGCTCCGCGAGCCTGCGGGTCGGCTGGCGCGCTGGGCTCTCCTGATACAGCATTACGACTTTTCCGTGCAGTATCGAAAGGGGAGCACAAACGTGGTAGCTGACGCGCTATCCCGTGCCCCACTCGCCAGCGGCGCCTTGACGCCTGTAGGCGGAGGGGGCGAAACAGCGGACGAGCCGCAGGGCGGCAAGGAGGGGGAACCCGCAAACGGGTTAACCCATTCCGCTAACCAGGCGAGCAGCGCTTCGCAAAGCGGACGAGAGGCAAAGCTCTTCGTGAGCGCCTCGGAGGTGCCGACGCGAACGGAAATTTTGGCTGCAAACCTGAGTGGGGACGAGACCATGCTCCCCTCTGGGATGAATGGAATTGTTTTCAGCCGTAAGAGCTACTGAAAGCCCAGCAAAATGACCCCTTTTGTCGCGAGGTGAGCGACGGTCTCAGGGAGACGGAGCGCCGTGACGCTACTTGTATTGTAGCGGGCGCAGGGGGGCAGAAGCCAGCGTGTGTCGCGGCGAACCCCGGGGATTCATATTTGCTGGACCATGACGGGCTCGTGCTGAAGTACATAGCCACCGAGGACGAGTCCATCGACCCGTTCAAGGTGGTTATCCCCAAAAGTCCGAGAGGCGCACTTTTGCGATTCTCTCATGACGAACCACTGGCCGGTCATCTGAGTGGCTCCAAAGTTTTTGCAAAACTGAGTCAATCGGAGACGTGGCCTGGCATGAAGCGTGACATTTTCCGCTATTGCCGTTCCTGCCATGTCTGTCAAGCGGTGAAGTCACGGGGCGGCAAGCCGCCTGGAATGATGAAACCGATTGACAGTGTGCGTCCGTGGCAGATGGCCACCTGCGATTTGATGGGGCCTTTCCCCAGGAGCAAGCAGGGGTTCATAGACCTGAAGGCCTACGCGTCCCGGTCTGACGAGCTTGCGCCGGTACCCATTGGTATCAAAGGCAAGCGCAAAGGCACAACTGGTGCTGCGGAACGCAAGCGTACGGAGCACCGGTACAATCTGAGGCGACGGTCACCGGTGTGATTGATGCCGTACGGCGGACTTTTCCGCAACCGAAGGCACGCAGCCTCAGCTAGCTGGCGAGCTTTCTCGTCAGGCCCTACCCAGGTGAAGCACGGTGTGTTATTTTTTGTTGTTGTTTTTGCAGCATGCTCAGTTCCAACCTTGTGTGTTTATCTATTTATTTATTTGTTTTGCTTGAGTCAGTTTCTAGCCACTTTCGTTTCCTGCTTCTCTCGTCTGTTTTTGTTCTAACGGACCGATATGTACATAGGCAAACTTCAGCCCGCTCGTGCTTGCTCTTATCTTCTAGAAGGAATAGATTGGATTAGGTGTCGTTTGTACAGCGCGCCTTTTCTCATTTCCGGCCCGACTGTGGGTGGTTGGCTCGTTAAGGAGCCGTGTGTCGCGGTGCGAGTTTTGTGCGGCCCGTATGGAGGGGAAGTTGGCGGGGCGTTTGGGACGATGGGGGGCGGAAAGTGCACCCTTTGACCCTCGCCGCGGCGCCTCTGGACGCTTCTGATGAGGGGATCGTTGTCGCCGACCAGCGTCCGCGCACTTGCCGGTGTATGCGTGGTTGCGGCTGTGACTGTGTGCGCGCGTAACCATGAGCCAAGGCGACGCCTGTGAGTTGTGCCGTTGTGCTTCTGCGTGAGCGCGGGATGAGAAAGACCCCTCGCTGTGGCCAAGGTTACACATCAGGACCCCGCCGAACGTCCTCGCCCGTTTCAGCCGGCGTGAAGGGGGTGCACTAACTGTCTTGTGCCCGAACGTGATGTCGTGTCCAAGGGCGCGAGGTCAGTGCTCTGCCGCGGCCCCGTCGTCATCAACGCACCCTACATCAACGGAAAGAAGACCGCCATCAGTCGTCGGCCCTCCCAACCTGTTCAACTTGAAGTCTGCGAGCGGTGAGTCGCCGACAGGCCCACTGGGCCGCGCCATCGAACTTTGAGGCTGGCATCCACCTGTCACATAGCTGTACATTTGAATTCACATCTTCTTGTGTACCGTGTATATAATCTGCAAGCTGTTTTGATTTACTGAAGCGTATGCAAGTGTTGTTTGCCTTGTTTTTTTCCGTTGTTTGGGTGTTTAGTTTTTCTGGCTGGAACTGAAGGGTAGCTAGTTTTGTTTTGTGTATTCATTTCTTTATTTTGGAACTGAAGTGTAGCTTATTTTTTTTGTGTATTGATTTCTTTATTTTGGCCGCGTGCTTTGCCGATGGGTAGGAGGGCATTTAAGGAGAGGGGGATGTGTGAATCTGGCTTTCCGCCGTCGCCTGTGCGCGGCTGTGCCGGCCTACCGCGTTGTTTCTCCTCTTTCCCTTGCTCCCGCCTCAGGCGGTGGAGAGGCGGCTAGGTGACTAATCACTGTCATTTGGCCACAGCTCCGCCCCGGCTCCCCAACGGCCTTTGCCATTGGCGCCTTTTGGCGGGAGATCGGGACCCGCTACGGGCGGCCGCGCACGGCGCGACCGTCCGAGCGGGGCCCAGAGAGAGAGAGATCCCTCCGAGACAGCGTAAGGTGCGTACGTTACTGTTTGTCCGTGCCGGCCTTTGCCGTTCGGACCAGTGCTTACTCGAGCTCGCCCGCACGTGTCCTCTGACCTGCAGCGGCTCGAGCCTGTCCAGCGGGGTCCAGCGACCTCTGACAGGCGTACCTTGCGTTGAATGCCCACTCTCTCTCGCAACCGGCCCAACGGTCGACACGAGAGAGAGATCACAGCACTGCCGCGGGGACATTCTCCTGCAGCGGCGTGCTAGCGGTGCGCATTACTCGAGTCGCTTCGTGCGCGCAGCGGAGCCTTGCTCCTCGCGCGCCCCCGGGACGGGGTGACTATTGAATGTGTGTGTATCAGCTGGAGGACGATGTGAATAAACGTCTCCTTTGTGAACTTGGAGGCCTATTTCTTTGCGGCGAATCGCTCTCCTCCCAGCGGAGGTTGAGTGCACTGCATCGGTGTCCCAGTGTGTGTGTGGTGACGGCTGATCGGGGCCCTTGGCTCGCGCGAAGCTCGAACCCGCGGTGGGTGGTGGCCTGTGTCCACGTAGAAATCCACAACATAAAGTGCGTGTCATGATAATAATGATAAAATTACCATCGTATGCTTAAAAAAAAAAACGTTATAGAATTCTACGACCAAGCTACAGCAAAAAAAGAAAGAAAAATGATTGAGAGAATAAGGCGTAATCCGTGGTGCAAGCAATGTCAGCAGCCAGATGTTTCTGGTCTCTTGACGTGTAGCGGTATGAGACGCGCTCCTTTGGCACGGTGTGCATCCCAGTTTGTTAGGATCATCATTTCAAAAGAGAGAAATATGAAATGCATGCCTATAACTTGAAAAGAACAAAATGCAGTTAGAAGTATAGCGCGCAAGTCGTGATGAGGGCGCACTTAATGAAACTGGCGATTGCAAAAAACTCTCCTACATCATACAGACAAATACAGATAAGCTAAATGTCATTGACGTTATGCCATTGTATTTATGTGTTGCGCGTTCTGTGTTGTGTGTTTCTGAGTCGCGGTGTTCTGCGCACACCGCGTTTATAAAGTAGTAGTATTGGCGAAATATAGGCTATGCTGACATTTTGACGTAGTGACCTAACACGCGCGTACTGTTATTAACTTTAAGGGTAATATGAGTTTTCCATTTTAGATGCGGAGGTGCGGTTGTGTCAGTATATTAATAGGGATCTAGCATGCTATGATCCCGCATGAGCGATCGTCTCGCATACCGCACAAAAAGCACTTAAACTAAATTGTTTGCTTTAGCCCATTGTGCACGGCATTTTTGCTTCTGCGCTGCTCACCATTCTCGATAGCTTATCTGATGCCGCGAGCACCAGTCTGCAGCCGCGCTTTGACGCCATCATTTTTTTAGCGGTGTGTCACTTAATGAATACATGGTGCCGCTACTCTCCGGGACTTGCGTTCTAATTATCCCTTTCTTAGCAATCATGTCGCTTTTAAATCCTTACTGTCCTGAGCAGCTTTTCTACTATCGAGGTGATCATTCTTTTCGAAATTGAACCAAGCATTTCTCGGCCATGTTGTCTGCAGTGCCATTCTGATCTCAATAAGTGTTTTCAGGGCCGTTGGAAGCGTATGCTTCCAGCCTCGCTTCCACTGGCACAATTATTCTTAAGTACCCGGGCGTTAAACGCACGTATGCAAGCACCGAGCATCGCCGTGTGAGTATTGGTTGACACGCAAGGGCTTGGAGGCATTTTGATTCTATCTAGTTTAAATGCGAGAGACAGAACTGTAACTATTCTCCACGCTTTTCGGCGAACGCTATGGTGCCTGGCCCCGCCTCCAAACACAATCCGTCGGCGAATGTGAGGCGTCAAGCAAATGAGCGCTAGTGCCGCGTAATGCCGAGCATGGCTCCCAGCGCTCTCTGCGTGAGAACGCTGACACCTGCCCCCAGCTCGCGGATTACTTATAAGTGGGGCGCTTTATTAACGACGGTCATTCCCTCTAAAATCACCGCTCGGCCTTCGGAATTTTTTTTTTTTTGCGAGGATGCTTTCAGATGAGCCCAATCGAATAAAAGACCTGGCTCTTTACTGGTCATGAGAGGTGCTGAAGCATGCACCATCTTCAAGTGCTGAAGTGGAGTAATACGTATAGCAGATATTGCATGACTATCGTTGTCCTCAGCCATTCAAAGCCCCGAACAGTGGCGTTCGACATAGACCACTGAAAGAAGCATATTGAGCTTCCTCTTCCTAGCACATATTCATACTTTTTTTGCCCTTTAACTATTATTATTATCACCTTCATTCACGAAGTTATAAATCTGTAGAAGCCCTCACGCAGCGCAGACAAATAATGAGATTATTATGAACTCAAAACCGTCGCGTTGTTACGTACTTCTGCCGGGCGATAAACTGTGATCAATGAGACAAGTGAAAAAAGTATCATTTAATGCTTTCTTTCGCGATAAAAATTAACTGGAAACTTTTACTGAGCCAATGTTTCGCTTACGCGTGCCTTCTTGTGGTATGTGCAGGAGATATGTTTGATCTATTTTCGATTTCGCGCGACTCTATTTCACAAAAATTGCTCCGCAGTTGCGCGTTCGGGATTCGCCATCTAGAGCTCTTCACCGTCGTGGAGCCTGTCTCGAGTGACTCGCTCAGCGAGGCAGCGCTGCGTAAAACGGTGGCAGTAAAGGAGTTGAACAACACACTTACAGCTTTAAGCCATAAAATAAAGGCACTTAATTTCCAAGTAATCAGCACCACAAAAAAAAAAAAAACATCCCCTATGCCCCTTGGTTTCGGTGACTGTTGGGCTCCGTCACGTATGTCATAACAAGCACCTCTTCTCCCTTCCATTGTCTGCTCATTTAGAGCTTGTTGATCTAGGAGGGAAACCGCGCAAAAGCACACACAGCACTTGTGTCTCGTCTTAACAGTCTGTGTCCTATCTGTGGTTTTGCGCTGTTTTCCTCCTAGGTGCCAATAAAGCAAAAAAATAAAAAAATCCCCTCTCGTTTACCCCTGAAGTGATGCGAATTTCAGCGACAGCTGAGGTTGTGCGGAATGTTCATGCCAGTCAGAGTGATTAGTGACTCTGGGTGTGGGAAGCCTGCTGTGTTTATGCCGCTACACCTGCACTATCGTAAAGCTGTAGTGAATGCCTTTCGCTAAGTGTGTTGCAGTAGCTGGGCACTGTAATCAGTTAATGGGTGGGAGCGTGCAGTTGTGGTTTGGAGGGTGTGTTGGGGGGGGGGGGGCGGGGAGGGGAGGGTTGTGGTGAGGAAGGGGATGGGGGGGCGGGGAGGGTTGTGGTGGGGGAGGGGGGAGAGGGTTGTGGTGAGGCAGGGGAGGGGGAGGGGATGGGGGAGAGGGTTGTGGTGGGGCAGAGGAGGGGCGATGTTGCTTTAAAAGCGGCCACGTTGATGCATGTCCAATGTTATCTGACAGAAATTTGTAAAATTGGGAAATTGTACGATACTGCTATCCAAATATTGGAGGTAATGTTCCATTCTTTGAGACAGAACTGGTAATAGCGCTGAAATAAGACGTACACGAGAAACACTGACACAGGACATGCGTTGTCCCGTGTCAGTCTCTCTTGTGTACGTCTTATTGCAGCGCTATTACCAGTTCTGTCGCAAATAATGCACCATCTAGCTCAAATTGACGTTCTTATAAATGTTTCATTCATGTGATATGCAGAAAAACCTTTATTTTAAAGTGTTTCCATCGATCGCATCGAGCTGTTAAGACTGCCATAGAAAACCAATGGGGAACGCGTTTGATGATAGCAAAAATGTTAATAGAAAAAAAAATACAAGACTGAGGTCGGGTGATCTGGGGGATATATTGGTTGTGTTAGAGTGAAATCTTTGACTATACAAAAAAATTGCGATCATAAACGGTTTCCTGCTCAAAAAAGCTTTTGCCCAGTATTGTCGGGTATAAAAGTTAGAGGAATTGGCTGCGATGTATACGAGTGAGGAAGCTTTAGTGGCAAGCCCAGCGCAATGCCACGTACCAAGCTGGAGGGAGGGCGACGCATCTTACTGTTGGAACGCAAAGCGGGTAAGGCAAGTGACGGGGCGCCACCTCAACGAAGCCACACTGGCGTGGCGTGACACTGTGCACATTCCCAAGCAGCGAGAACGTGGATGGGAGAACGTTTCCGCTGGCTTGTGTTCGCGCTTACCGGCTGGTGAGTGCGTTTGCACTGAAGTTTGGCACGCCGTCGCAAAAGTGATGAGGCACAAGAAGGAGTTTTGCCTTGTAATATAATTAATGTGGTCTGCCCATGCTGTCAAAAATCGGTGGTAATGACAACTAAGCCTCACTGATGAGGTGGGAGGCAGTTACAATAAAAAAATTGGAATATATCTGTGGACCCGCACACACAAAAAAAGCAATGACAAATCATCGAGTGCTTTGCGTGATGCACTCTTTGAGTGCCTGTTATGTCCAGTTCTCTCCAAAAAGACATTAGCCTGAGATTGTTTTTCATTCAATTATTGCACGGCTTCTGAGCTCAACACTCGACATTCACGTCGAAGGCACGTAGCATTCCAACAGAAACACCTCACGATCTATAACTGGCAATTGCCTCGCGATCCATAAGAATATTTCCCCTTCGTGTACCTCTCCTCATTCACAGTGGGCTATAATGCCGGATCTGGCTGTGCCTCCAGAGGGAGTTTGAAATGCCATTTTTGAACTGTCTTTTTCAAATGTGAGTTTTAAATGTCTTCCTAATAAATCGAGTCCTGGTCCTGACGGTATATCCACGAAATTACTAAAAGTTACAGCTCCACGTTCATCCGTTTATCTTTGCAAGCTATTTAAGCAATCTATAGATGAGGGTACTCTACCCTATCACTGGAAATTCGCACACGCCATCGCCATTTAGAAATCCAGCAATAGCGGTGAATGTTGTAATTAGAGACCAATATCATTAACGTCTATTGCATGTAAGACCCTTGAGTACATTCTATACAGTAATGTCATGTGGCACTTCGTCAATAACAATCAGCTTTTTCCTAACCAACATGGCTTTGAGCGAGGGAAATCCTGGGAAACACAGCCTTTCGAACTCATCACCATTATTCACTCATTAGCTTAATCTGATGCCGTGTTCATTGATTTTTCTAAAGCATTCGACCAAGTTCCTCATCACTGCCTGCTTGTTAAGCTTCGGACATTTAATGTCAATGAAAACATTTTAAAGTGAATGCAGAATTTTACAAAACATAGATTGCATGCTGTCCTACAACACATAGTTGTTTCATCTCCTAATGCTGTTAAATCTGGCGTCCAGGATCTGTCTTAGGTCTGTTACCATTCCTGTTCTACACAGAGGATATCCCGAATAATGTTTCGTCTCAAATTCGTCTTTATGCAGATGACTCCATTATTTATTGTGAGATTAAAGAGCCTAATAATTCAAATCGTTTACACGGTGATCTGAATTTATTATCACCATGATGTGACGTGCGGTTAATGGAGATTAACGTCAACAAAACCAAGGTAATGTCATTCACTACACGTCGCTCCGACGTACCAGTTTCTAATAATATCAACAATGCTCACATTGAGCGGGTAAATCAGTTTAAACACCTCGGTGTCATAGTTTCAACTAACTTAAAATGAGATCATCACGTTGAATACACCATCACCAAGGCGAGTAAAACACTTGGATCCGAAAAACACTTTGCATGGAGACACCAGAAACAAAGCTTCTAGTGTACAATACTCTCCGAAACCCCTTGAATCTTCAAACACAGCAGCAACGAAGGCGCAGTTCTTTGCTTCAGTACTTTTTCAAACTCTATCGCAGCACTACCACACTCCAACTCGAAACGCAACGACCACCCATTAACTATATATTTACCGCATTCCAGGACTAACTTTTTCAAATTCTCACCTTTAGTTCTACACATTAAACTTTGGAACGAGCTGCCAAGAGACGTAACGACTATTAATAAGTGTGATTTTTTTTGTGCTGCTTTATCATCTGTATAAGCCTGCTGTTTTGTGTTTCGTGTTCTCTTTGAGTGCATATTAATGTTTTTAATACACCTTAGGTGGGTATTTAAGGGCACTGTAAATAAATAAATAAATAAATAAATTACGACGTGCAAGTTATATAACGTTAAAGTTTTGACGAAAAGAAACGAACCAAGTAGCCTTTTCGCGCGCACGCAATATGACAGTAATCAGATCCTCTATACATTTTTATGATTGCCGTGTGAAGCTGGAAAATTATCTTTTATGTCGCTGCAGTGTTGACGTGAATGCTAGCAACCGAAAGAATTAACATGATAAAAAGGAGAAAAACGAAAAAAGACACGAAAGTAGTAATTGGGCAGTAAAGCTTTACTCATGTAAGGGTGATTATCGCGGCTACATTTAATGTCTTATGCTTTGTACATTTAAACTGCCATTTTAACTCTGCAAGGAAAAAAAAAAGAAAGTTACTGGTACACTGAAAAAAGTATTAAACCAAGTGTCTGAGCCCACGTGTCACCGGCGCACCTGTTATAAACGCAGAGCCCTCTCCTTCTAGATTTAAAATGCAGCAAAAATATTTCCCCGAATTATTATTTTTGTAAATTCATCGTGGTTTAGGGCACTGGCGTGAGCCCTGCGGCTACTAATCCCGCTAAGCCCACTTGGCGCTTCGAGCAACAAAATCGATTCGCGCGCTCTCAAAAGACCTGTTTACCGCTATTGGGAGACAGCTCCAGTTTCGTAACCATAGGAGTAATCCTCGCCGTTTCCATCGACAAAAATAGACATGGAAGAAAGAGCACTTTTGCACTTTGTACTGCGGCCTGAAAATGAAGCGACGAAACTAAGATAGCTCTTGCCGGTTTTATTTTTTGTTCCATTGAATTCTACACTGAAGGGCCTAACAAGCTGCATACGCGACTTCATGCGCGGTGCATCGGCTTCCTCCGCGAAATTGAAAAGCTGGTATTTCTTGTCGGGTTTGTGGCAAAGCATATAGAGTGCTATGCACGAGTTTGGCGCCATGTCGCTTTGTTTCGCGTTATTTTTATTCCCCCTTTGTGACCGAAGAGACAGAGGGCCAATTCACAACGGTTTCGCTGCATTCCAGTGAAAAAAGAAAAAAAGCGAAGAGGGATTCTAATCTCAGCTTTGACCGTCGCGGAGCTTTGAAACTGCGAAGCCGGCATACGCGAAGTGCACACAGCCCGGTGCCAAAGGAAATACACCGCTACAACCAAGACTGTCGCCGCGGCAGCGGAGACAGCCGTATCAGCAAGAAAGCCGAGACGAAACTGTGTCAACACGCGGCGCACGAAGTCGACACAGATGGAATTCGCCATTGTGAGCTCGGGCGTTGTTATTTCCGAGGAGGCCCCGGCAAACGCTCCGCGCCGCAGGCCCGCGCTTCCGCACATAATACCCGGCCCCGGGCGACCCGGGGCGCGGTCGAGCACGGCCGCCCCGTGGTGCCTCGGATTACCGGGACCGGTTGCGACTCCCCCTTCCCTGCAACCTCGCGACGGCGGGGATCCCGTTCCGCCGAGTAAGTCACTGCCCTCTGCCTCCAAACCCCGACCTATACAACACCGTGGTGCCCAGAGGGGACCTCCCTTTCCCGCATTTTCTTCACGCCCGGAAGACAGAACCCACGGCGCTGGCCAGATTTTCTGGCGGTCGAGTCGGCAGCGCGTAAAGGGTCGATGCTCGTTGTATCGCACACGAGGGCTGTTGTCGCGAGCGTCTGCGGGGACAAACGACAGATGTCTCGCGCGCGCCAGACGTGCCTTAGTGTGAACGCCAGATCTCTGTTGCCCTCTGTCCAAGAGGGGGCGTGCAGGGAGCTCAATACAGGGGATATGTGGCAGCAGCTCTTCCTCTGAGCCCTGGGGAGAGGCTTCGATATTCGGCTGCCTTGCGTTCACTATGTTGTGCTGGACGGAGCCGAAACGCGAACGCGCCTTGTGCACTGAAAGCGAGGCGGGCGTTAAAGGATACCTTGTCTCACTGAATCCGCTGAGCACTATGCAGGCGAAGTGTGAAGCTTCCTCGAAAGTGAGCACTCGGGAGGGGTGAAAAATGGCTCCTGCTTAAATGCCGCAGCAAGTAGAGAGTCTGTGAAAGAATTATCTAACATTCTGGCAGTGCCTAAGGAAACAGACTGCCCGCTGAAACGAATCACCGCAGTTCGGCGCGCACTGCTAGCGCAAGCGAGCATCGCCAATCAGGCACGTTTCCAGCGAAAACCGCAAGCTGCCTGTCGGGAGCATATTCTTACGCCCTTTAGTGATCAGGGACGTTGCCCAGAGCCGGTTTATAGCCAAAAGATGGCCCTTCGTGGAAATCACCTCTCGTGCTTAATTGGCAAAGCGACTCGCATGTAATTTTCGTGATCCGCTGACTGTCATGCGTTCTCCAGAAGCCGACAAAATCGTATAGATGTGGCACCGGCCAAGAATAAACTGCTCTTATAAGCGCTTGAACAAGTGAGATCCTGATTATCATTTTTCGGGATATCTAATTATTGAAAGTGCAGTAAAAAGTAGTGAACTGCACAAGCAGTGGCCGCACGTTGACGCGCGCTCACGCAGAATGCGAATTCACAAATGAAACCCAGCAGACGGGCAGAAACAGGCCCACTTACCAAAGGGCCCCGCTTTGGACTCGAGCGTCATGTTTCCCTGGGCGAAGTCATGTGCACTCTACATCCCAGTAGTTTACCACTGGAGTGGAAACTAACATGGTGCCAGTAAATTAGGCACTGATTGCTCAGATTACCTGGCATGCAAAGACGCTTCGTGACTGGCTCGCACGGGCCCCTTCGGCAATCACGACTGTCCAATGTGTACGACAACGAAAGTGGCGGCCCATCGCTCATGTGTTTGAATGCGAGGAGCGCTTAGATTATTCTGCCCCTGATTTCCTGGCGCCAGCGGCAGCTTCTACACCTGTGCCAGCTAATTATGAGTCTGAGTATGCATTGCAACACTTAAGCTGTACACCCATTTTTTTTTTTTTTGCAATATCACGCAAAGTAAACCGTTCGCTTGATCAGCACCCTCTGTCGGAGTGAACCGGCAATGTCGGCGAGAGATGCCGCATGCGCACTAACCACACTCACTGTAGGGCATCCGTCGTCTGCTAAAGGCTGCTCTTAAAAGCTGTGCGCAGCCCCCGATTCTTTACACCCCTTATCGCACTACTTTGGCGCACCTGCCACCGACTGCCCGCAGAGGGCAAATGAAATTGGCGGATAGCAGGGGACTCAGCATTCAACGACAGAATGTTTGCAACCTGCGTTTCGCTTTTTATGTTGCTTCAATAGCTGCACCGGCAATGTTGTGCGCGCGCGAGAAGCACGAAGAACGGCCGAATACTCATGCCTCCGCAGTAGGCCTATTGAAACCCGGCTTTCCTTGACCTCTTTGCTCTCGAGCGTTTCTCGAGGAGGCATTCTAATGAGGTGACTCTGCAAGGCTAGCTGAAAACGAACACTGACAAAGCTGTTGTTTACAGTTTTAGCTGCGATAGCGAGGGCTCCTATCTGGTGTGCTGAGCCCATCGATTGTCTAACCAGTTTAGTTTAGGTGGCGCGTGTCTTTTCTAGAAAGAGACGCGCTATTTGCTGACTCTCAGTAATGAAGGCATGGACGTCTTCGAGAAAGTTTTGCTATTGGTATCCAGGCAACTCAGCTTGTCCTGCGCAGTTGCTAGTCAACCGTGAGGTGGAATGACCTGACATATCGAGGCGCCCTCATGTTCACGTTAAAATGGTTTTATTTGCGTGCTTGTCACCAGGATATCACAAACGCGGGCCATAACAGTTCTCGTGAGAGTGTGGGAATAAAATAAGAACAGGCGAAACGTTGATCGCGAGATTCGTTCGTGAAGCGCTGAGCACGCCGCTCGTAGTTGCTGCCACGTGGCTTGCTTTGAACGTCGGTGGCGCGTATACGCCTAAGGCATCGGTATTTTCAGTCTTATCAATTAAGCCTACAAATAATAAGCTTAATAATCAGTTATCCTTATATAATTACCATATTACTCTCCCACTCAAGAATATCACAAATTTTAAAAAATAATGATAATAAATTTGACATGAGGTACAAATTGAAGATGGTACAGGCCTACGCGTCTACATCCAGCCATGGTCACCAGATCGTCGAAAGCTTCTATGAAGACGTGGAATCAGCAGTGAACAAAGTAAAAACATGGTACACTTTACTGATGGGCGACTTCAATGCCAAGGTAAGCAAGAAGCAGGCTGGATGCGCCAGGAATAGCAGGTGGGAGTTATAAGTAGAGTTCGCGGAGAGAAATAATTTACCGATCATGAATACCTTCCTCCGCAAACGAGAGAAAAAAGGAAGTGGACGTGGAAGAGTCCCAATAGTGACACTGAAAATGAAATAGACTTCGTACTATGCGCTCACCCTCGAATCGTAGAGGATGTGGAAGTCCTCGGAAAGGTGCGCTGTAGCTACCACAGGATAGTAAGGTCTCGAATTAGCCTGTACTTGAAGAGGGAACGGAAGAAGGTAGTGAAACAGAAGCCCATTAACGAGTTAGCGGTAATAGGGAAGGTAGAGGAATTTACAATATCGCTGCAGAACACAAATCCGGCTTTAACTGAGGACGACAACCTTAAAGATGAAACAGTGAACGATAGTTTCACAGCTGTCACTACTGAGTGCGCAGTAGAAGTAGATGGTAGGATAGTTCGACAGGATACCGACAAGCTCTCTCAGGAAACGAAAGATCTGATTAAGAAACGCCGAAGCATGAAAGCAACTAACACATCATCTCAATCCATAAGTAAGGAGACGTCAAAGACTTAAAAAATTACAGTCCGATCAGCGTACTGTCCGTTTACTATAAGGTATTTACTAACGTAATCGCTAACAGAGCCAGAAAAACCTTAGACTTCATTCAACAAAACCATCAGCCAGGCATTCGTAAAGGACACTCGACACTAGACCATGTTCACACTATCAATCAGGTGATAGAGAAATGCGCAGAATATAGCCAATGCCTATATATAGCTTTCATAGATTACAAGAAAGCATTTGACTCAGTCGAAACCTCAGCAGTCATGCAGGCATTGCGGACACTCGTGTTTTTTGTAGGTTCCTTTTCTCTTTCTTGGAGCCGTGGCACGGTTTCGCCGTCGGGAAGGCTATTTTTTGTGCTCGACGGTCGTAAATTCCGCTTGTTAACTTCAGTTAATTCAATTGTTTTTCTTCTCTGCCAGGCAGTGCCACAGGCCAATTCGGCTTCAGCAGGCAGACCTGATACTGGCATAGCGCTTCACTTAATTCCTAATAAAGCTCAATAACATAATAATTACATTTTAGTTTTTTTTAAGGGACCCAAATGAAATTAGTAGTTCGGATGGGGGTATACAGTTCCGAGAAGTATGAGACAGAACAAAGTTCGAGCATTAATTTATTGATTACACCATAGTTATGTCTCATAAGCGCAGTTTTTTCTGCTTTGTTAATAGTTATAATCTTGGAGTACAATATCCAACAGTCGTTTTCAAGTTCAGTGGAGATACAACAAAAAAAAAATTGTAATTTTGTTCTAACAACATGTTTTCTCTCATGTTTCTCCCAGAGATAAATATTTCTCAGAGACTGCAGAGCTGAAAGCCAGCTCTATATGCCAGACAGAAACAATTCAGGTAATGCTTGCATGAAGCACCGCGATGAGGCGTACCGCATACATCGCAGTGAATGTGACATAGCTTAGCAATGTGTGAACGTCGGCGTGCTGCACTCTGACGCGGTTCATTACAGCTGCCAATACTTCTCTTTCATTGAAAAATTTAAACAAAAAACCGGAAAATTCGATGCGGCTGGAGCGTAGCGGTCATGAAATTTGTGAATAGCTTTGGCGTTTTATTGTGCGCTCAGACGCGTCGAAGGACGTACTTTGGCCGTAAATAGTCCAAAACACCTGCTTGCAGTCGTTACTTGTTAGCTTTTGGTTACAAACAGCCTCACTTACACAGAAGCAAGCTCTGAGCACTGATAGTCTTCGTAAAAGGAATCGAACGTTTTATGTCGGGCATACTCAAGTATGATGGTACCCATAACTTGTACTCTTTATTTTGGTGCACGTTGTGCTGATTGTATTTTTCACATTCAGCTGTTTTTCCTCAAAATAAGAGAGATTAAGAAAAAACTATAGCTTCCAGCTGCGCTAAAAAGACATGCAAAACTGAGTTCTGAGATCAGGTCAGCTGAGCGCTTCGTTGTAATGATCTACGTACATACATATTGTGCCCCGATCAAGTAAAGAGAACTGAGCGGTCGGCCCGGATACCCTGCTTTTCTGCTTCTGGGCTTGAGCTCATTTCCAAGTGCGTACTAAACCCTACAGAATAAGCCCCAAGCACTTGCACCTACCCTGAAACAGAGTTTCCCTTTCCATTTAAAAATCTGTAATTATTGTGATAATTCGCATCGGAGAGTGACTGCCGTCCAGCCAAAGGTGCCGATGGATTTTATGTCACTCCCCCACCCCCGTAGAGGAAAAATGTGGGATAGACTGAAGAGCTTGATTAAACTTACAAGTTTATTCTTGACGCCAAACGAGCACGGAAAGAGGCTTAGACGGCAAGAAGCGCGTTCTTAGTTTTTTGAAAAGGCAGGTGAACACATGCTTTGATCGTCATGTATACGGGCAGCTCCTTCGGAGACTGCAAGGAAGGAGTGTGAGTAAAAGACATTACTGCCATCGGTGAAAACGCAACATGATTGAAAACAGCGCACATCTTGAATCTCAATGAGGGGGAAAACTGCTGGCTGCATACTGCAACTCGCAGAGGCCCCGTCAACTTGGGCAGGGCGATGCAGCAAGCACCGGGCACTTAGGGCGAGGAGGTCATCACTTGAGCGGACTGGCGGGTCTTGTTCGCGACGACGGATAGCCACCGATGTCGCGGAGAGCAATTGCTTTTCGGTCCAGGAAAAAAAAAAAAAAGGAGAGGCGAGAAAGTTTCATCCGAGGGAGCAAAGAGGACAAAAAAGGGACGGAAACCGAGTATAAGAACAAAGTTTCGAGCGAGAAACCGAGTGCGGAGGGCTATTTTACGACGTCCGTCGCTACGCGAGCCGTCTAAGCGACGCCAGTGCAAATAAAAGGAGGAGACAAGCGTACCGGGGTGGCGGGATTCCTCATTCGGTCGCCAGACGACAGGAGCACGGCTCATTCTTGAGCCCAATTTTACGGCAGGGGCAATTTTTCGGCGTCCCGACCCTCAAGCATGTAACGAACCGTCTCTCGAGGGAGGACGGCCGTCTAGCGACGGAGCGCTGGATTCGGATCCACTGGAGCGCGGAGGCACGCTCGTCGGGTCAACGATAAGGATCGCGTGATCGCCGAAGCGGACCTGGCGCTCTAGCAAACGCCACGCTATTCGGTTCGTTTATGCCCCTAATTTTGTTTCCTTTCATTTTCTTCCTTTCTCTACGTGTTAGCCGCTCCCTTCGTGCGAAACGGGTGGCTCAGTGGCTTCCTGAATTGCCAGTTCCGTCATCGATATATAGAAGAGGGCATGGAGGGCCGGGTTCAAATGCTAAGATGGACAGCACCTGCTGTATGTGTGGGATACTTTCTATTTTTTAGCAGGTGCTTTCAATCCGCGCGAGCTGTCCTTGGCTGTAAATTCGGACCTTGAGATTTCCCCTCTACACCCCCCCCCCCCCCCCCCCCGCCCCCTGCGCCCAAACACTTTATTTTGCATTATATGCGCTACAAATAGTCCCTGAGTTCCTCGCTCGGAAATGTGGCTGAGTGGACGGAACTGGTGGACTAAAAAACCTAAAATTATTTGCACTGATGACTTCGGCCGCCTGCTTGCATATTTTTGATTTTCAATAGGAACCGTTTCTCGACGGTCCAGTGATTTCAAATTGCTTGTGAACAGCACTACCGATAGAAACAGCACGAGAACAGGCAATAGCAACGATAGAAGACATAAAAAGACACGAAACTTTTAGCTAAACATTCATAGCAAGTAACCACTGTGTTTGATGTTATTCGGCATTCTTAAGCAGACCACTTCGTGGTAATCCAATGTATGTATGGGAATCTCTCGAAGCGTAGTTAGTGTCTGAAAGGGAATATATTCAATTTGTAGCTGTGCAGCTGCGCTCAGGAGACTTGATTTTAACCGCTCCATGGTCGGACCCTCACTTTTGACACGCAAGCTCTAGACATCATTAGAGGAAAAGCCAATCACCACAGCAGCTCGTTTCCAGTTCTTTTCTGGCATTTCACTATGTTTCGTCGTAATATTTGGTGTTGAGTACAACAAACGTTTGGGATATTGGTGCACAATATGTAGAAAAAAGAACACCACCGACAAGCACACCCAAAGGTAGAATAGGAAAAGGTAAGGCAGGAGTGTCAAGTTAACGCAGGAGGGAAGGGTGAACGCTTGGTTTACAACAACTCGCATTGCCAGAGGGGGACACGGGGAAAGGAATAGAAGCGAATACGTTGTAGACAGCTCCGCGCGCCCATACCACGCAGATGAAGGCGTTCAGAGAGGCGACGGGGCAATGCCGCAGCGCCTTAAAAGGCTTGCGAGCCGATGAGCGATGTGGTCAACGTTGAAGTGTCGCTCGCTCGAACAGCGGCCGGTTGTCTGGACATCCCTGTGTGAAGGATAATGACAATCTCCTTGTGCTATATCGGTGGAAGAGGCAAAGAAGACTACCGGTTGTCTGTTCGCAGCAACAGGCTTTGTAGGCGGCTCTGAGCGCCAAAAGTTTTTAGGAATAAGCTCCTGGAAAGGCACATTAGCGATAGTGCACAAGGAACTAAAACAGCACTAGAGTACGCGTGAAACAGCTAGCTCGCCATTGTCATAAAAGAGGCGGCTAATAAACACTAAGTGTTGCCGTTTTTCAGATCTAGCTAGCACAAGAGTTCAAGATAACTTGTAATTTAAGCGTTTTAAAATACCACTCAGACAGCATATTCCAAGCCTTGTCCTGCGATAATTGTCACCGGACGCTAACCAACGCATGCCGCCATATGCCACATGCCGCAGGCAGAACCGCGTCTGTAGGCACTTAAACTTCATTTCATGCGCACCAGTAATGCACATGGACGTCTTTACACTGGATATATGTTTTGAATAGTCTTCCTTGGTTTTTATAACCAGCGCGAAGCCTGCCTGGCGTCTGGCGTGTCGCGCCCGTAATCAGATTACGGCCCCTGTGATTGGCTGGAATACCACCCCAGGCTCTTTGTTCGCTATCTAAGGAAGCATACGCTGTAGCTCGATTATATGGGAATGTTTTGCGTCCGAGATAAGTTTACTAAGTTCTCCTAAAAATCACAAGCGGAATGTTTTTGTACTATTAGACACATTATAAAACTAATTTATTAAATCCAAAACCCTCGGAGACCGAAGGTACGATAGGCGCTTGACTCTGCAAGTAGTTCGCAGGCGTTGCGACATTGTGAGAGCTGGCCGGGTGAGACCGTAAACGCCAGAAGCGTTGCAGCCCAATCGTGCAAGTCGAGGCCACCACATGAAGCCTATTTAGACGGAGCGTACAGCGCGGCCACCACTGTGCGACCCGCGTGCTACGGTTTCGGCCTTCTTCGCTGAGTTCATCGACAACTAACACCGCTCTAGGCTTTCGCGTTCACGATTTTTGCTCAGTTATGAAAGTGTGAGCACATGGCTCTCCAGCTTCAAGAATGCGTCGCGATTTTGATCGCCTTCAGGCTACAGCGACGGACGACGCATCTGTGCGCTTGTAGAGATAACCGTCCGATGCGGCCCCGGCATGGAACTGCTGCCTACGCCATTTGCAGCTCATGCTAACGTCACGGCAAAAATACGCGTTGACCTCTCGGCGGCAAAGAAAACCATTTACAAGCATGATATTGCATGCAGCTATACCCTGTCGCGATATACCGGGCGTTTTATTTTAGAAAAGTCAAAAATTAAAAAAAAAAAGAATTTTTGAGGTAGAAAGGAACTTTTTGCGGCATCGCAATTCCAGTGCTGGTGGACGTCAAAAAAAAAAAAAAAAAAACAGGCGAATGGTGCTAACTTGTAAAGTGATAGTTAATTTTTTTAATATTACGGATAGGCACATTATTGCAATTAGAGATCTGTAGCCGGCCGCTAGTAATAGCCACAGCAGGTTTTAGAATTCTGAAAACGCGATTACCCGCGTCGCTGTGGCTCGACTTATTTGGGGAATTTCTCAGGCCATTCGTAAACAACGCTCTTGCGGGAGGGCGCAAAGCGACGTCAATCAAATCGCGACACTCCATGACGCACGTACCACGCAACAGTTTCAGCCCCGCCCCGTGCTGCAGTGCTTCCTGCTCCTCGTCACTTCGATGCTCTAGCGCAGGCGGGGCAGAGAATGTCAGTCACGGAGTGCCGCGATTTGACTGACGTCTCTCTGCGCCCACATGCAGGCGCAGTGCTTTCGAATGGCGCGAGATGTGGCCCGAATCAGTCGAGCCACAGTGGCGAGGGTAATCCCGTTTTCGAAATTCTCAAAACTATTGATATTACTAACGGCCGGCTACAAGTCTCTAATGGCGATCAGGTGCCCATCGCTAATAGTTAATTAGCGAACTATTAGTATTTAATCACTTTACTAATTAACATGATTCGCCTGCTTTTTGACGTCCGCCAACACTTGTATTACTATGCCACAAAAAGCTTCTCTTTACCTCAAAAATCCAGTTTTTTTTTAATTTCTAGACAGTCTAAAAAAAAAAACGCGGTGCAGAGCATAGGAATATTTCGTTTACAAAAGGTGAATTCGTGGCACTAGAAAGCAAAACACTACACGCTCAGATGTCTATAATTTCCGTAGCACGAAACCCATTAGTTAGACAACCCGAAGCCGTATTATCGTGAAGCGGCCAGCTGAGAAAGTTGCGCACTCATGTGCCCGAGAAGTCTCTTTTTCTTTAAGTATTGTCCTGGAGCTCGCAAGCCGCTTAAATAAACCCATAGCCCACCTTACCTTGCCGTACCATCATTTCTGCCCTTCTTTTCTCATACTCTTTACTGACGCGGAGCCGTTGCTTCATTAATCCCGGTGCTTAGAACCGTTAGGAAGTGAGGAGACAGATCTTAACGTCTAATAAGAAACAGCGGTACTCAGTGTTAATCTTTAATAGTGCTGATTTGATTAAAGGCTAGGTAAAGAACAGCACTCACGAAAATAAAAACATATAAAAATATTTTTTTTTTCTGCACCGTTTAAACTCCAAGTTCGCCGTGACCAAGAACGATGAGACCATAGTGACACCAAGCGATCCAACATGGTGATCAAAAAAAAAATAACATCCATCTTGAAGAGGACGCAGAAAACTAATATCTCTGGCTATGAATTAGTGATGCACTCTCTTTGAACTGTCGTCCTGAAATTTTAGCAGCTAGTTATCTGCGCCATCTTCGAAATTTGTCACACTCGGTAGCGCGTTTCTTGCCCATAAGGCTACATTTCAGCCTATGTTTGGACGTAAAGTTATTAAAAGAGTTCGATGCATCTTGTTCGATGCATCATTATAAATAAGACAAAGTATAGTAAATGGTTCTAATATTTATTCATAATTCTCATGACGATTATCTTTTAACTCATACAGCTGCACTTCACAAGGCGGACTCCTTTAGCGAAGCGATCTGCCCTCTTTCACGCCAAGAAATCCTGTTTGTCGGGTGAACTTTATTTTTCGATTAAGTTATAGTCAGTAGTGCGTAAACCGATGTAACGTGTATTCTCACGTATTCCGCGGGTTTTATGTTACGCAGAAAAGACAGTCTCGGTTCCTGGGACTGCTATTTTGAAGAAGTGAAATGCGTTTTTCTGTACCGAAAAGTGATTCTTTAACGGAATATTTCACTAACGATATTGTAGTAACAGCATCATTTGAATTATTCGAGTAACATTTTATTACTCTTGTATGCAGCGAATAACGTCGAATATATTTACGTGTCCGCCTTTTCTTAATCTTGTTCCTCAAAACAATGGTCCTTTTAAAAACATGAAAGAAAATAGTAAGCAAGAAATGAATAAATACATATTTTCGTAGTGCCCCCATGTTTTCGTGATGAACGTGGGACACCGCTGCACAACATGAACAGGTGAGATATTCCGCACGGCAGCGTCACGTTCCCCTGAGAGTCCGCCAACTGATACGCACACGATAGCGAAGCTACTTTTGACGTTTTCCGAGGGCACTGGCCTCCTGCGGCAGTGATATTCGAAGCAGTTCTGTTTTGAATGTGGTGCACAGGCTTACTGCCATGATTACTGTAAGGCTAATCCTCCCTGCAACTTGACCCCGCCATCACCATGCCGTCGTCTCTTCACCTGAGTTGACGCGCGCAGGCAGTTCCGTTTAAGGCAGCTACACAACGCGTGAATAAGTCATCACTCTTTTCTTTGTGGGATAGAGAAAAACGGAAGCAAATCAGACGGGATGCCTTTGTTAAGAGGTGTTCCTTGGAGAGAAATGACACATGCGCTACTTGCAAAATCTGTGAGCGAAGCCGCCGAGCGCGGTAAAGAGACAGTAAAAATACGGAGGCAGAGCGAAGAGGAAGACAGAGGGCCTGTCTCTCTGGTGGTTTGCGTGCAAGGCGGCAGAAGCATCCCTTCAAGGAAGAAGACACTGCTACGCGTGACGTCGGGTAATGCGCTTAGCGGAAGAGCGGGCCGGCGCAACGTCCACAAATCCCCTTAAAGCAAGCTTTGCCCTTCGCCTCGCTCGGTTCGTCGTCTTTCCGGCGTGCCTTGGCGAACCGCCGTCGAGTAAGAATCTGCGCCGGTAGCACACCGCCAGCCTGAGCCTGGCGCTTTCGTCGGCGAACCGCACGAAGCGCTGTGCGCCAGTCAGCAATCGGACTTCAAGAGCCATCGACGCGAGCGACCCCGGCAGGAGGCGCGCTGACACAGCGAAACTCTTGGAAGAATTTCACGAAAGAAACACTGGTTGGAGACCCTGCGCTACTGAAAAAAAAAAATAAGAGGAACTGAGAAACGAAAGTTTTGAAGCAAGAAATTTCTCGCCGCCAGCGTGCGTACAGGCGCCCGCAACAGCATGGACAAGAAATCTTCGGCCTCGGTGCATGAGCGCGAATCGAAGACCGTTGCTCGAGCTCCGTCCAATCACACTGGCCTAGAGACGATGGTCAAGGAGATTTCGGCTCATCGCTGACGCAAAAAGAGGTTTGTGTGTAAAGGCCAGAGAACCTAGAGTCGCACCTAGAGAACCTAGAGTTTAACAGAAGTTCTAGGTAAAACGAAAGCTCAATTTACAAATTCCGCTCAGCTGCTTGTCATCCCCGGTTTGCTTCGGTGCTGACATACGTCTCATCGCATCGTTAAGTTCATTCTTCTGTTGGTTTCATGTTTCATTATTCCGAACTTGTTTAAGCTTTTCGCCTCGCAGTGTCTTGAGAGTGCGATTCACAAGTATTGTTCAGAGATAGTTCGCTTTCAGGTATATGCTGAAATTGTGGAAAATCTGAATTTTTATCTCCTTATCTCCGGACAGCCTCCCGAATTATTTCTACCGCCTGGACCTTTTTTAACATTTATTACGCGGGTGCTTTTGCATTTCGGCGCCCTCAAAAGGCCTCCTCTGCGGCCGGGGATTGAACCCACAGGCTCGTGTTTGGCAGTAGAACGCCATAAAACGTTGAGATACTGCGGCAGATGCGATTTATTTTGCCCCCTTCTCCCCACCCCCCTCCTCATGTCCGTTCCTTAAAAATCGACCAGAACAGAGACAGAATGAAATCCAGAAGTAAGTGATCCCCGCAGAAGGATATGACACGGGGAATGCGTGCCAGTTAATGGATAAATGGCATTACGCGTCAGAGAAGCAAGACGCGCGGGGCCCCTCCGTCAAGCTGCGCGCCAAGCAAACGCATTCAAATGAGGAGTTCGCGTGCACTTCTCCGAGTGTCAGTAACTTCAAACAAAGAAAAGAAAAGGAATAAAAAGGAGAAAGCGCAACGTGCGACCAAATGCAAGACTGGGACGCATTTCGTGCATTAGACTTCTGCGCTCCGCGCTGATCCAGAGCTTTCTGTGTGGGTTCCCGAACGTGCCGCCTGCTGAGAGCTGGCAGCGGGCCGCCAGCAGCTGACCCTTTCCTTCTTGGCTGTCTTTCACTTCTGGCGGCCTCACCGCGTGTCGCAATCCCCGAAACCGCTGCTAGTGGGCCGCGAAAAATCCGATTATACTCTCTCGGTGCTTTGCGACAGCGATGCACGCTGGAAAAGTACAAGGCCTGAATGAAGGACGCGAAGAAAAAAAAATGTAATAAAAGGCGAAACTAAAAAATCACTATAAACTGAGACCTACAAGGGCTGAGCAGACGTCGGTCCATCTACTTAATGCAGATGTACATAATCCGCCGTTGATTCCTATTACTCAGGTGATGTAACCGATACAACGCAGAAAATATAGGTGCTAAGGCTGTGTCGTGGTGCAGGATTCATTAGCCGGATATTACGTCTGCTGTATACGCTGTCAGCTTACCGACCGCGAATCCATGCCCTTTAGCGGCTAATGAACCTTGTGGGATGAAATGGAAGGCAGAAAAAATTTCTGGTCACGCTACTTAAGCAAGCAATCTGATCGAAATCGTGGTTCCGTCGCACATCGTAGCGCATTGAGCGAAACCAACTTCGCCCGGATCTTCCACATTCCCTGTAAATATACTAGTTCTGACCGACGCCCCCGAAACATGCTCTGTGTTTTTAATTGCTTGGAAACCTCCGGTCCGCACAACCCATTCATCAAAGTCTGCAGTAAATGGCGAAGTTCGAAGCGCTGCGTGCTTTAAGCATGGAAACATCAAGCTCTGTTTTTTTCTACATGCGAACAAATACTCGGACAGTGTGCTCCGAACATCTTCATTTGTCATAGCAGTGCGAAAATCAGCTGCTGAAAGCTGCAGAAAAAAGAAACACTGGGAGGTTTCTATCTCCTGTTAACAATTATTCCACCCTTAAAATATGTGCAGGATGCCATACAAACAGTATGTGCAAAAAGTAACCAGGCCATGGGGTTTGTTTTTCAGCCGTATTAGTGGAGCTCTCAGGGCATCCCCCCTCCTCCCCACCAAAAAAAAAAAGGTATCGAAGAGTGAGGACCAAGGTTCTTACCTTACACAGATTTAGAGCACAATGGTTTCCACGAGTGCCCCGCTACACGGCAAAGAAACAAAACCTCTTGGAGTGGTTACTTTTGGCAAGGACGATACAATGCTACGCTACGTGGATGTTTCGCTCGCCAGCCCTTGATTCCTGCGGCGGTGAAGCGCAATGCTTTGGACAGCCTGTTGCATCGTTAGAGCAGCTTGAAACTGCTTTGCGTAACTGTATTGATGCTGCCGATGATGAAAAATAGGCAAATGCATGTGGGCAAAATCGGAATACACTACGCACGCAGTTTCAAGAATTATCTGCACAGAAAGCGCTTACAGAAATGATAAGTTAAGCTACCAGTCATATCTATTTCTTTCGTGCTCTTTTTCTTTCTGCTTTAGTGAAACCTTGCGTCCAAGCTATCTACCATTAACTTGCTTTCCGAAGCATATCTCCGGCGGTTTAATGAAATTATTTTTCAAGTCACGGCGGTACAATAATCAGGGCATGAAACGCAAGCGATGCGATCACACGGGTGTTTTATTCACAGCTGTGGCTCATGTAGAGCGTGTTCATGTACAGCTTTTGTCAAACATTTGGAGCCCAGGGGGTTTGCCTCTGAAGCACACTGTCTGGTTCGTAATGCATCTCCAGCGCTCCAAGTTTGCTGAAGGTAAGAAGATTTCTGGTCCTGCCTCCTCCAATGGGTAGGACAACCCCGAATTTTACAGGAGTCCCACTGCGAGGCTTAGAAGCAAACCCTCTGGGCTCTAAATTTTTGAAAAAGACTGTACATAATACAGTCTTTCTCAAAACTTTCCAGGTTGCTCGTGGGCCCTGCGGTGTGGCGTGCGCAGCGTTCCTAGTGGTCTAAAAATATTCTGAAGGGGAGAACTTCTTTTCCCCACCAAAACTTCGAAGCAGTGAAGAGTCAAGAGTGCTGCTGATGCCCCGCTGCTTGGTCCAGCCGAAAACCCAACCGCCTATAGGGAACTTTAGAAGACAGAGGCGCATATGGAGGTTTTCAGAAAATCGTTTGCGAATTGCCGCCTGCCTTTTCGTAGTCTGTCCCCATGCAACGAACAAAGCCTGGTCTGATACGCATCAGTTCGCCAGACACAAAGTTTTCTGTGGATACTGTACGCGGAGAACTTCGTCCTTTTTTTCTCCCTCAAACCACTAAACGACATTACAAACTCACTCATGGCTCTGTGGAGGAAATTCTTGTTCACACGCTACGCGATTCAAGTGTTTCATAAATTATCTCCACTCGGCTAAAATGCCCAATATATCGGGCTACAAGTGCACCCGTATCGGGAACCCTTGTTTATATTTCAGCGCGTAAACATCTCCGGGGGACTCCGCGACTCGCAATGCGTGTCTCGAGTGCCACTCGAGGGCGCGAAGCGTGACCTCGGCCCAAGGTGTTACGCGAACGCGAACGCCGAGCGCCAGCACCGCCTCGTCCTCCGTCTCTTCATCACGTATGCGAATTCATTCCGGCGAGGCATCGGACGGTGCGCGGGCCGCGCGAAGACGTTCTCTGCTTTCGGCTGCCGCGGGCGGGGACTAATTTGATATTCTTATCGAGGAGACGAGTGCAGCGAGGCTCGCCAGCGAAATTAGGGAAGAGCGACGCTGTTTGAGCGAGGTGAATGTTTTAAGAACGGGACAGGTTCCCAGAGTAAAACGGCGACGGTGAATGGCTTCGACGTGCCCTCTCGGGCAGAGCAGTTCTCCCCGCACTTCCGGTTTAGAAATGCATGCGTGTGCCCGCGGACGAGGCTTAATCACGCGCACTTCGTTGCGCGCCCCGCAACGCCGTGGGTTATGACCACGGGTGCGTCGTTACAGAAACGGGCAGGAGAAACGCTCTTGACCACACAAAGGAATTTTCCTGACGCGATGTTTACCCACACCTTCAGGCGTTGCAGCTGGGCTTTAATTTTACACTGATCAACTCGAGCTAATTATACTGAGGTAGCTGCATCCATCACTCGTTGCGTTTTCATTTGAAGCGAAAAGCTTCGCGTGAGCCGAGCTTCGCGTGAGCCGAACTGGTATGTTATGCGCATGCGCGAAACCGAGTGACGTCACGCGCTGCGCAGGTGGTCCCTCCTCGCCGCTGCCGACTCCGTCTCCTGACCTTTCGGCGCAGCCGCGCGCTACTGCGCATGTGCGTCGCCTCCTCGCTGTCGCTGCAACTGCGCGCTTCGCCTCCTCGCCCACCGTTTGACCTTTCGTTGCAGCCGCGTGTTGCCCGCGTCGCAGCCGGCAACCCTCCTCTCCGCATTCATGCGGGCAGTTTTAACCGCGCCGATTTCCGTCTCCTGTTCCGCCTCCGAACAGGCAGTGTGTGGACGGCCGTCAAGCCAAGCATAACTGAAGCTTTCCGCCTGTATATCCAGGCTTAACCAGAGCTAAGCCACTGCCTAATTTTTTTTATAATGATGAAGACCACGAAGTGCATGCGTCAAATCGGTCCATGTGCGGCCAAAGGTGCAAATTGTAAATGGCCTTCTATTTCCGGGTTTTAAACGCGGGAAAGGTTTGGAGCTTGGTCTACGAGATCTCACGAAGGGTAATGGATTTAACTTTAATGCTCTTACGTGCTAAGGTCTTTTTATGCGGCAAACCTAAAGCTTTTGTGCAGTCGTTCACACACCTGTCTAAAGCGCGCCAAACGGCATGCTGTGTTGTTCATTTATTGATGTCGCCGCTGCCTGAAGAACCCGATAGAGCTTTTAAATGTATGCGGAGTTAAACACAATCCACGGGAATGTGCTTGGAGAATACGTCCTTGTTTCGAGCCATAGGTCACTCGTATGTGACGCCAGTGTACTCCCCGGTGCGCCGTTCGAGCGCTCTAGACAGGTGTGTGGACGACTGTACATTTAATGGCGGGTAACTTGAAAGCGGTGACTTCTGAGGCTTTTGATAGCTCCTTTCAAGGGCAGGCCTCAGAAAATCGTTTATTGAGAACGCATCGAAGACAAGGCGAAGGAGAAACGTCTCTTCAATATTTGACGTTATGAAAGACCCTATTTCCAGGCCTTTGCTCCGTTCTTTTCAATCTCGGTGTAGTTGTAAGGGTTTTCTGTATGTTATTCTATAAGTTAGCGGGTTTGCTAATGTTGTCGCCAGAGTCATTCAGGACCGAAGGCGGTGGGTGGCAATTAGCTTTTTGTTTCGGGGCCGTCTCATAATATACGCGAAAAGGAACGAAGTTCATTGAAAAATTCCCATATGGTGTGTTAGCTCTGCGGGGAACCATACCAGGAATTTTGTGGAGCCTGAGCGATGTGTGTAAGCGCACTTGCCTTAGTGCTGATCCTTGTACCCTGGTGAGTGATTTGTGCTGGAAAACAAATGTCCAGTTGAGATAGCGGGTTGGGATAGTTGAGATAGCGAGTTCACTGGCGTTCAAAACAAACGTAGCTGAAATTACAGTGCAGACAAAGTGGAAGGCATCCTCTGCTGTCTTACAGGCACCAAGCCTGCAGGTGTGTTGCTTGATGAAGATGAACGCCAAAGGTGTGCGCAAATCCACGGCTTGCTTTTTTTTTCGGAAGAGTGTCGCATGGCTCAGGTTTCCCCATGTTGGCATCCATGCGAATGCTTCGTGCTATAAATGTGAATGCTGTACTATAAGTCATACATTTTTACTTTGTTTCGCTTAAGATGGCCACTTCATATATTTACAGAGCGCGATGACAGGACAGTAGCAAATAACTCTGTAATATTTGTTTTTTTTTTTGTGACCGTGAATTTCAGGATCACCTTTCCGTGAGTGCATTTTCTAGCGAATGGTCATTAAAGCGAAGCGTGCGGATCTAGAGACATTAAAGCCTACATTTAAATGCATTTTTGTCGCCCATTTCACTGCTCACAAAGGCAGGAAGGCTGTTTCGTGCTCTCCGTCCAGCACGAGTGCCGTGTACCAACTGTGTGGACATGGCTTGTTTTAGCCTCCGGCAGGGCCTCGGCCTTTGCAAACTGCCTTTTAGGTACCCTTTTTATTGTTGCATATCTGGACATAGGAATGCGTTTGCAATGCGTTTGGTCTTTTCATTAACGCGATTGCGCAAAAGGTCTTATGTCCTACGTCGGCGTCGCTGGCTGTGAATAAAAAATCCCGATGGAACAAAGAACTAATAAAATTCAGCAACAGGTAGAGAAGGTTCGGAATGGAGCTGAATTTCTCAAAGAGGTTTCACAGAGAGGTTCAACGAAAAAAAAAAGTAGTCAAACTTAGGTAAATTATGGTTGGGGGTGGGAATCGAAACCAGGACTTTCAGGTTGCGAGACGGGCTCGTTGGTTCAAGCTGATTAAAGATGGGCCTAGGGAATGCGTTGTGTTCTTTGACTTCGTGAAGCGTCTTATAGACATGTACAGTACTTGTGCGTACATATATGATCACGAGTATGCTAATTTAGAATTAGGTAATTATGAAGCAAGTAGCTGTGTGAGTGTAGAGTAGGCGTGGCGAACGGGACCGCCGGATACGGCTACAGCGCTCTACTCTTTTAAAGGCGAAGTTTAAGCGACCTCTTATTCTTTTTTTCTTCCATGCCGTACACTGCACGTCATTTAAAATATATTTCTTACTATTCCGTTTATGTTCGTAATTTAATTACATTTTGGCCCAACGGACATGAGTTGCCATTAACATCAGGTGTGTTGATTCCGTTCCGTAAACTTGGTCGCTTTCAACTCAGTTTCTCAATGCCATCAACAACGCACCACCACTGTGACGGCGACTTCACTTTACTTTACTTTAGAATGACTTATCGGTGACCGCACTGCTTCTATGGCAATTACAGCGATCACATACACATTTAAACCGATGGAACGGTCGCTTCCACCAACACCGCCGGTGGTGGGGCCATTCCCACATTAATCACGCGTGAAAAATCACTCGCGAAGACGTCTGCCTCTGCGGAACCGTCAGCTTTCCGCGGTGTTCCTCATTTCGCTAGTCAGGAGCTCGCTTTGTTTGTAGCGGTTCTTAGAGCCAGACTGCAAATGTAGCGCAGCTGCCCATTTGCGCTCCTGTCTCCCTCGCGGAAATGAGTACTGAAATAACTTCTCCTGTAGGGAATTCGACCTCGTAAAGCTGAAGGCGATAAACGCGCATACGCGCAAGTTCTAGAATTATTTTTCCTCAAATTATTCTGTGAAGGAGACAGAAAATAAACATCAAGGAAGGACTACGTCTAGCGGACACCCCACACAAAAATGCATGAGTTTCTGGCCTAAGACCAAAAAATTTAAACATCACACTCATAAGGTGCTTCTTATGACTCCTGAGTTATTATGAGTGTTCTGATGACTCCTGAGTTATTATGAGTGTTCTGATGACTCCTGAGTTAAGTATCTGATGTGCTGTTGATGAAAAGTGGCCTCCGTTGTTACTCATTAAGACATGATGTGTTTGCTTTTGTTGAGGTTCTCATCAACTTGTGATGTTTACACGTCAAGTTCATGATGCATTTTTGCATGGTGCAGTATGATGCATCTCAAGTAGTATTTTGGTAAAGAAAAAATAAAAGGCGAGAATGGAATTTTTTTTAAACGTCTCTTCGACAGCACACAGAAACGCTACGTTAATGATCTCTTAAAAGTACTCTAGACACCCATGCAACAATTATATGCGGAACTGCAAATGTCGAAGAGTCCAGGACCAATCCCGCTAAATAATAGAGAAAACAGCTTTCATCGACACCCTGAAAGAAAGGATCAAGTAACAAAGAGATCGAGAGAATACGGCACTATATGCAACACAGTGGAATTACATGCCATCCGATTCGGACTTCTCTATACCACGTTCTTAATCACGTGGTCCAAAGAAGAGCGATGAAAGGCTTCTCACAGGTGCTAGAGGAGAGTTGTTAATTAGCAGAGTTTTCTTAATTCATTTGGCTCCATGTATGCAACCTCTGAAACGTAGGAATAAAGAAGTTTAACTGCTAAGTTCTGTTAGCATATGCGCATCATTACTTACGCTTTTATTGGGTTTAACGTACCGAAGCGACTCAGGCCATGAGGAACGCCGTAGTGGTGGGCTCCTGATAATTTCTACCATCTGGGCTTCTTTAACCTGCACTGACATCGCACAGGACACGGGCCTCTAATATTTCGCCTCCTTTGAAACGCGACCGCCACGGCTGGGATCGAACCCGCGTCTTTCGGGTCAGCATCCGTGCACCACAACCAATGAGCCAACACGACGGCCGTACGAGAGAAGAGGAGCCGTAACATCACTGCAGCAGACGAGAAAACGGTTGCAGGAAGGCAGGTGGATTAACCAGAGCTGGGGCCTCATTGCCTAATGGTTCTTCTTCCAAGGGGGAGAATTGCGGCGCATAGAGGAGGGAGCTCGGAAAGCCACTTATCTTGAGAAAAACACAGGACCGCCTTGAGGGTATTATTACCCGACAAGCGCTTAGCTATGTCTTCCGGTAGCCGGTCGTCTAGACGACCGAATGCAGTGTAAGCCTTCTGCCTCTCTGAACTGCACCGATGCAGTGGGAGACAACAATTAGATCAACCATATCTCTGTCCAAAAAGGTAACATTAAACCTTTCGCGAAAGGCACTCCGGGCCACACTGTAAGTAAGAGAGCTGCCTCGAGTCCATGATGCCTAGGAGGAGGTCGAAGCTGCGGCAACGGGTTCAGTGAGTGAAGCCGGGTACAACTTTTGTTTTGCTCCTTAAAGCAGTATTCTCCTGCGGCTTGTGACCACAGACCGTTATGATGGAGCCGCACAGCAAAATTTCCTTGCTCTGATCTCCAAAAACCGAAACACAAGATAAGAACTGAAAATAAATTTTCGTCCGTTGTGACACCCTGAGGCATGAAACGGCAGCAGATTAGCCCTTCGTGATGTATGAAGTTCATCATGACAACCAGAAAATTGCAAACCGAATGGCTGTGGAAACCTGTCCTATTATTTTTAACCGTGTTCGAGCAACTTCGCGCCTAAGATAGAAATATAACCGGCCGGAGCATTTGCCTTGCGAGCAACTTGCGAACTTGCTTGTGAACGTGTTTATGAACTTGTGAACAGCAGCACAAACAAAAATCGCTAGCACACGACTCTTGGAGCACCTGTTGATGAGCTCATCAGGTCAGACGTCGCGCCAGCTCGTCAGCAGTGCTCGCTAAGCGTCGCCTCCTTTCGGAGAATAAGGCAGCAGCAATTTTTCATTACAATCGGCCGCCCCTGTTCGGCGAGCAGACATAGTGCGTTTGCATTGCTTGCAGACTGCTCGGTTTTTTGACACTTAGAAACTCTGTTCTCCAACACAGGTATCCGACATCAACAGCATTCCGAGGTGGGCAAGTAAAACAAAAGTAACCTTATTTATCATTCACGAATGCTATTGTAAAGGCGCATTCACAATGGCGGGGTGAGGAGGTTGCAAGACTACTTTTGCTGGACTTGCGACGGGCGCTAGGCGACATGAAGTGCTCACACAGGTGAGTGCGATTTGCGACTCGCTTCCCGAAACCTGACCGTCTGAACAGGATTTGCAGGGTGAGGCGCCGCTCTCGCGCCTTCTTCCCTTGACGTCTGCTCTCACGTGACGATCAGTCAGTACGATCGCATCGTACTCCCTTCTGCCATGGACGCACAAGAGGATGTGAGCGAAGACGAGGTCGTGACTATGGCCACAAGTAATGTGGCTTTGGAAGCCCGCAGAGTTAGTGTGCAGCTAAGACGAAGCTGGCGGTGGTGTGCGAGCCTGTTTTTACACCGCGAAAGGTGCTGCGGATAGTTAGTTTGCATCTCCTGGCTCCCGTGACGTGCACGTCTCGCATGCTTCACTTCTGCTGCCGTGGACAGTGAAGAGACCAAGGATACAGATGCGCCACAGAGCGACGCGCAGTGAGCCGATAATCGAGTCGCGAAAAGGACTATTTGTAATCGTCAATCAGGGAAAATTACTCGGAGCAATCGTCTCCATATAAAAAAAAATTCCAGACATGGCATGTCGTCTGTATCCGATGTGAGCAAGACTGCGATCTTGTTCTACGTTTCATGTTTTCTCTAGCGGTCCGTGAAGTCGAGTTACCGCTTAAACATAAGAATAGAGCAATTCAGCGCCTCTGCGGGAAATTCCACGATAGAGACACAATCATCATCATCATCATCATCATCATCATCAGCCTGACTACTCCCACTGCAGGGCAAAGGCCTCTCCCATGTCCTTCCAATTAACCCTGCCCTTTGCCAGTTGCTACCTTATGCCCGTAGAATTCTTAATCTCATCTCCTCATGTAACTTTCTGTCGCCCCCTGCTACGCTTGCCTTCTCTTGGAATCCACTCCATTACTCTGGAATCAAATAACAGGAGCTGCGTATGCAGCGGAGGGTGGACGTCTGCCCATAGAAGCGTATATGCTTGAACGCGGCTGCCTAGACAGGGATCGCTGTGGGCGGCTGCCGCGTGGCGCGGCTTGAATTTCCCGGCGAAGCACGAGTCCGCCACGTGTCGCATCGTCATTAGCGCCACGGATTGGCTGAGGAGTTCTGCCGGATGATGCCGCATCGCAAGAAATCGGTCAACGAATTACTTTTTTTGGGGCTCCTCTACCGTGATAATTCGGTTTAATTATGCCGCGCGACCTCCGCCACTCGCCAGTATAACCCGCCTCTAAAGAGCGTGAAAATAAAAAAAAACCATGTTGGCAAGACAGAATGGGGACGGAGTTAGTCCTAGGTAAGACACCTTCTCCATGTACGGCTATTACGTGTGTGATTATAATGGAAATGAGATAGTACCAGTTGCGCAACAAAGTCGGCTTAATATCACAATTTCCTCTGTTGTCAGCAACTACTGTACATAAAAAGAACGATTATCCATGTTGTTGACATCACGACTGTGATCATACACCGGGCGCTCATAATTGCCTAAAAGGGTCACTGTTGGTGAACCATTCTTAGATCGTTTTAAGTGTTACAGAAAGAACTCGAACTTGCACAGGGGAGATGTATTAATTTTAGGCGACGTAGTAGTGAGTGAATTGTGAATTGTAGAGTTCAGTCTTCAAGCGACACATGAGCTATGAGGGTTGCCGTACTTGAAAGCTACAGCACAGTGGCATTTTTAATGCGATAGCATTTAGATTGTCGTCATCCAAAACATTTTTGGTTCCTCCGTAATGAAATTTCCTGATTGGTTGAGAGAATCGTGCCGTCATCAGCACCGCCAAATTTGAAAATCTGAGGACTAGAATGTTCGGGTACCTTGCATAGGATTATCTTTTGACAATATAGTAATCCGACCTTCTAATCCACCTTAATTCATTTGCTCGGGTGGGCGTGCTTCCAAAATTTTAGGGGTCCTTCGGAATGTTTGGGGATGGGCCAACTTCCAGATGATATTGCATTTTTTTCTTTAAGAATGTGGTAGGGCCTCCGAGTTTTTGTATTTCGCCTCCATCGAAATACGGCCGCCGCGGCCATGGTCGAACCCGAGATAATGGGATTAGCAGCCGAACGCCACTGAGCCACCGCACCGAGACTAGGGGGTATTAGCATTTCATCTTTTCTGGAAAATGCTATTGCAGGCCATTATGAAGATGTACGGAGCAAATCTGCAGTTAATAATAACAAGGTTGTAACTGTGAGCCCTCTTAACGCATTACCTGTATCTTCAATCGATGTGCTCAAGCATATGGGATGAACAGCTGACGCGGTGCAAACGAATTTCGTGGTTGCTGGAGAGTATTTTAATCTGCCAAACATTCATTGTCGTTGTCAACCTTACTTCTTTATACGACAGGCCGGTGCCTCCAAGAATTCATTCACCCACAACGAAAACAGCGCAAACTTCACGAAGGACGCAGAGAGGGGAGACGAGACACAGGCGCCTAAGTCTCGACTCCCCTCTCTGCGTCCTTCGCGAAGTTTGCGCTGTTTTCGTTGTGACGGAAAACCAACTAGCTGGTGATGTGTTCTTCATTCACCCAGTTTAATTATTTGCTTTGTGTCAAACTTCTTGAGCTAACACGTGAAATAATGTTTTAGATTTTTTTCTCGGAAATCAACCCGAATTTATTCGTAACATTCTAATGTTACATGTAATAAATTATCTTACAGAAGTACTCCGTGAAATGTATGCGGAACAACTAAGACTAATTGGAACTGTAAAAAAGCTAGAACGTAACCATGTGAAAGGGCGCCTAAGCGAGATAAATGAATAGTGGAACAAGTTTTTCATGATCACTGAAACGTACGCCGGATGTAATTAGAAGTCTGAGGAATAACTGTTTGAAGTAGGCTAGCGCTTCTGCTGTCCTATTAATAAAAACAAGTAAAAGTAAACCTCGGTTTATACTTGACAGCAAAGTAGTCTTTGCCGTGTACTCTCACGCCGTCACGTCGATGACATCGCTGCTAAATCGCATGAAACATTGTCATTTATTCGTCAAAATGCTAGCACTTTTCCACGTCGAGACACTCTGTAAAGGGCTTACGTAGGGTGGAGCCTTGAACAGGATTTGTATACGCACACTGGACCAGCATGCATAAGAATCAACTGGCAAGACAAGCACAGCGCTGGTCCTTGGCCTTTTCTTCTTCCGTATATGTGTTCAGTTGGCGCTGCCACATTTTATTCGAGTGTTCTACATCCAACCTGTCAAAAAGTGCTACTTCCAGGGCGCAGAACTTTGCTGCTTAAGTCATACCTGGTACGCGTAGGGTGCAGTTAAATGAGCCACGGACGAAACAGGCATTAACTTTGCAACTACTGGACATAAGCCGCATGAGGAAGAGCGTTGTCTGGAGCTTTTGCGCGCCATTTACCATTTGATCATCTGTTGGCGTATGCGAGACCACAGTTATAAACCTACCCCTGTTGATTACAAATTTAAGGTGCACAAATTTGCCACAAAAGCCGCATTGTTGACAATTTCAAATCAAGGTACTACAGCTGGTGCGGCTTGAAATCAGATAGAGGTCCGAGTGGTAGCGAATTAATGTGAGGTTTCAGAACTACACAAACTGATAGAATATTACAGCGGCTTCCGATGGAATTATTGTAAACAGATGTGTACGTAAACGTACTTTCTGTGCGCACTGAGATAAAAATAAAAAATATCACCGTATCTCACGATCACTCGCTCGCCTGGCTCTCAGCAAGCTCATACCCTTCGCAAAGAATACCTGAAAGAGCTCTCAATTTTAACCCTTTAAGGCGCTTTGTACACAGGTACGTACGAAGTGAACCTACTTTTTTTTTCTGAGAGTGCCCTGCACTTAGCTGTGAATATATTGTTTGAGGTGAATTTATTTATTTCTTTATATATTTTATTTATTGAATACTGCGGACATGCTGTATGGCCAAGCAGGAGAGGGAAATACATACAGGAGGGAAAAGCAAAACAGGTGCGATAGTACCGAACGATATAAATGCCACAAAACAAGCAACGCAAAAGTACAATTGAAAACGCGGCTACAGTACAGCTACTAAACCAGCAGTGAAAATCAAGCAGGATTACAAAGCAACGGAGAGTTCTCCGGTAGAGCATTCCATTGAGAAACTGTTCTCGGAAAAAAAGAAAACTTGTAGGTATTTGTGCGTGCAAAAATAGATTTCAGGCTAAGGGCATGCTTATGGCGCGAGGCTCGTGCATAATCATTAACGATGTAATTTTCAGGTCGGATACCAAGTCGAGAAAAGTATAATGAATGAAGGAAGTTGAGACGGGATTTCTTCCTTCTATCTGCCAGTGGTTCTAAGTCTGCGAGTTTCAACATGGCGGAAGGAGAGTCTAGGCGCCTTTAACGGTTGTAAATGAATCGTGCCGCAAGACGTTGCATTCTTTCTAGTTTTTAGATGTCATCTATCGTGTAGGGCTCCCATACAATGCAGGCATATTCGAGACTTGGCCTTACAATAGATTTATGTGCCTTCAGTCTTAGGGCACTAGGGCAACCGCACATCCGAAGCTTCAGAAATCCTAGCTTTTTGCGGGTGGAGGAGCATATATTTTCGATGTGTTTCGTCCATTTGAGCCGTGACGTTATTGTGACACCTAGATACTTATATTCTTTTACAGCTCTGACTGCAATGTTATTAATGTTGTATGAAAAATTATGTTGCGTGGTCTTTTTACAGATGCAGAGAGAAACTGTTATAGTTATAGTGTTTTCATAGTGTTTATTATTATTATAGTGTTTATTATTATTATTTCATTATAGTGTTTCATCTCTCAAGTAAGACGTTTTTTTGTGCCGTATAACGAGCGCAGCAAATAATATTTCGTGAAACAGCGAGCTTGGTAGCACGTCGTCCACCATTTTTCTGCAGACAGATTTTGCCACGGGTAATAGCATATTTTTTTTTTGCACTTTTATTCGTAATGTGCACCTTCAAAACAGTTGTTGATTGCACGATCCGTCGGATGTTTACTTGGCAAGTTCTAGGCTTTCGATGTTACTTTTTGCCTCGTTTACGGGACCTTGAACAAAATATTGTACATCAGTGTAAAAAAATTAACCGGTGCTATACCGCTGCCTTTTTACTGACTTTCGAACCTTTAAATACAAGTGCGATTCTTTCCCATTTGCAGTACAAACTGCAACACTGATATCACCGCAGTGAAACCTGGCTGCGCCCGCATGTTCGAGACCATAAAATCTTCTTAACCGCCCGTCGCTTCTCATTTTATTGCTGCGACCGCACGGTAGGACCAGGAAGCTGTGTCCGTCTAGCCGTTAATAAAAACTTAGGCGATATACATATTAATGTTGCCGCTAACATGGAGATACCTCAGGCATTGTCGAACCAAATTACCAGAAAAATATATGCAATCGGCGCATGTTATAGTGTAGAAGGGTTGTTTTGTAGGCCAGTTGGTGACCCATACTTCAAGAAATGCTTCGGCGTGGCAGACAAGGACAAAACGTAGAAAACACACCACAGAGCGCCAACTAACAACTGATTTTATTGAAACCCGCGTCGACGAATATATGCTTTGCGCTCACCTGCCGGCGAACTTCAAAGAATGCGGCTGTTTCCCGCTCTTCAGCGGTACAGTTATTTTAGGCCGCAAAAAAGACCAGCTTCAAAGAGAAATTTTTGAAGCAGCAGTAATTCTTCGTTCGGGGACAAACACAGGCGTGAGCAATCCATCTGTGACGCTGCTCAAGAAATAATTAGAATTTCTATCAAAATAATTAGATTTGGGGCATGACGATGTTCGCTTGTGTCACACGTTCCATAGGTACTAATCATTTTGTACCTAGTGCTCTTTTCACTGCATGTTATCTTTTTATTTTTTTTATTAATTTTTTTGTCGTTGATGAGCGCAATGCATATATCCGTCGACGCCAGTTTCAATACAATCAGTTGTTAGTTGGCGCTCTGTGGTGTATTTCCTACGTTTTGTCCTTGTCTGCCGCGCCGAAGCATTTCTTGAAGTATGTTACAGTGCCTCTTCTTTCTTAGCTTAGTATAGTTAGAATATTTATAGTCAGCTAAACTAAAAAAAAAACTTGGGTTTTGGGGCACACTACTGTACTGCAGAATCGGTGACCGCCAACAACGAAGGCGATCTCAGCTTTTAGAATTTCTGAGCTGGAATCGTAGTTCGAGGTATCGAACGTGTAACTGTGCACGCGAAGCGAGCCAACACCAAAACCGAACTCGCGAGGTGCTCCGAAGTAGCGCACGCCACTTCCCACCGGAGGAACGGCGTTTCGCGGCTGAAATACAAGGAAAGTTTTCTTGGACATAGGGCCAGTTGTCTCGCTCTTGACGTTCGTATAATTTCCCTAGCAGCACAGGCAATAGGCCCAATATTGCAAATGAATGGTTTCACTCCGGTCCTTTGCAGGACCGGCATTTGACAATACGTTTTCAATATTGGGAGGATTACCTGTACTATTTTGGCTGCCTACGGTGGTGCCGAAAGACATGGCGCCGACTGGACGCCCAAGAAACGTTCCTCTTTGACAAACTTGAAAAATTTTATCTCGTATGACCTATTAGAATGCGAACGCCCTAATTCTACGACCACAATTTCTTTTTTCTCACATTCTGCTTTTTGTTGCACTATTTTCAACACTCTTATCTTACCGCCTGTCTTCTAAACACTCCCCCCCCCCTTCCGCCCTTCCCAAAGCCGAGTGCCGTGCAGATGGCTCTTACGCATGCAGTGGGTAAAATAGTGCCTTTTTATTATACAGCCTTCAATCGCTCACTCAAATTATCTTGAGTGAGACCTTGGCCCGGCCCGGTACATAATTGGGAGTGGGACTCGCTGTGACCTGGCGTGTGTTTGCACTGTGAAATGTACGTATCTGTGATGACTGCAATGAAACAAATAATTGGAGGATATTACAGAGTATAATGACGTTAACCGCATGAAAACTGCCTTTCGTAGGAACGCCAAACTGCGAGGATCAAAAGAGGGGAAGGTAGATAGGCTCTGGAACAGAAATAAACGAAGAAAGAAACAAAAATATCGCGATCACAAAAGCGCACTAAGCACGTGGCACTAGAAGCTGCTATCACGAGCTAGTTCGATGTTTTCTCTCACGTTTTTGAGTCAGAAACATGAGACGATTGTAGGAATGTTTTATTCAGGGATCTCGATGGGTATGCGCCGGCGCAGAAAACAAGCACTGGCGCAAAAAATTAGGAAGCAGTTCAACATCCGGATAGAACAGACAAAGAAAAGTTAAGCCCGCCCACTCATGAAACTTTCAGACTTCGGAGCAACATGCCAGGAGCAATAGCAAGAGAAAATTTGCAGCCCAGCTATCAAAATAACCGTTAAGACAGAGAGAGCAAAAAAAAAAAAAAGAAAGCGTTTTTCATGACCAAGGGAATTGTGCTTTTGTGCAAGGCGCTTCAACGCAGAAATAATGGCGGACAACAAAGCAGGCAATGCGAGCACGTACGGCAATGATTACGCACTTACACCATTCGAGCGAACAGCAAATCGATCGGCAGCTGAGCACAGGTAAGCGGTGCTATAGGTAAGCGGCACTTTCACGATTCCTTCATAAAGAAGGGGTCGTGAAAGGGAGAGGTAGAGAGGATACCACATTTGAGAATGGTTCGGCTTACTAGGACGAAGTATCGTCCTAGTAAGCATCGGTCTAGTAAGTAGTAAGAAGCATCGTCGCAGTGATAGAGTCGCGATGTCGCAGGCTCCGAGCAGTAGCAGGCCCCTGCAGACGTCGAAACAGGGGCTGTGGCCGCATTCGAGCGCCTTCGCGTCTTCAGCCAACACTTTGGCCTCGAAAGGGTTGGCGAGAACTTAGATGAAACATAATGACAAAAAGCCGGGAGGTTGCTCAGAGGCACGGATGGGGCAGGACAAGCATGGGAGAAAGGTGACAGTGAAAGATGGAATGGACCCGGGAGGGTAAGTGATGCGGAACAAGCAGAGAGCAACGAAGGTAGGCTTTACGCGATGGCGCTACGCACCTTTCCAATAAAGCTGCCTGGGCGTCGCCATATTGCTCGCCGGGCTGTTGTGTGCACCTGACTTGAGCACAGCGGCAACGAAAAGGATTTGCAACAGCCTAGGGAGGAGGCGTTTCGACATCCTCCTTGCCAGATGGAAAGGTCTACAGCGGGTGACACAGGCGCTTTGAGGACAGCTGAATGGACTCAATGTCCGACCAAACCTGCAGGTTCATGGAAGCAAAACTTTTGCTCGGACTAGTTGAATCATGCTTGAAGATGCAATGAAAATGGCGGTTTTTGTTCTACTTTTGTCCTTGTTCGTCGTGCCGTTTTCATTACATATTTAAGGTTTACTGAAGGCGTTATTCTACTTTATGTTCGAAAGCCGACGCCGTCAAATCCATCGTCTGGGAGCAAAAAAAAAAATAGTTAAAAGTGTAATCGAAGGCGGGGAGAACGAAGACTTAACAGAAACAAAGGCGGTACACGAGCCAATGAGAACGTTTGCGCCACGTGACGTGCGCCACGAAAGACGCCGTTCAAGGTGCAGGAGGGCGAGAAAACGGCACTGGCGCGAGTGACTGCAGACACATTCTTAAGCGGCCAATTTACGCGAACGCCGCATCGCTCATACTGCTGACCCTTAGTATTTCGAAACAGCTCCGCCGCGTCCGGGGCCAGCCGATTACTATACGGACGCTTCATCAATTCCGGCTACGCTACGCCTGATGGCTTCGGCGTTTTTGCAAAACCGCTCGCATCAATATTCGCCGTCCTCGGCACCCAGCTCAGTATGAACTTAAGGATCCGCGTGCGTTGCAGCAAGCGTCGCCGGGGAGACAATGGGAACGTTGCCCCCGCCTGCCAGCGCCCCTCCTTCCCTCCCCCTCCCCCCTCCCCCGCTCTCTATTTCCACCGAACACCCTCTGCTCGCGGAACGCGGCCGACGGTGCGTTAGAGCGCGGTACCCTGGGGGCTTAATTCGGTGCGTAAGACAAACGGAACACTGCTGAGGGTACAGGGTGGTAAGAGTTGCGCAAAGGGAGGTAAATGTTTCGCAGGCAGGCGGCAAGCCTGAAGCAGGTCTGCTGCACCCACGCGAGGTGCCTTAACCTGCTACGATGGACGAGAATGCGGGAGATAGAGAGAGAAAAACAAAGAAATGTGGCAAGCAGGAATTTAGCACATTACGGAGGAGCGAAGCGGAGGCTGGTTTGAAAGTGGCGCCACTTTCTGCACCTCCCCCTCCCTCCTTTCCTAGTCGCCAAGAGACCTAGAGTGCCCTGTGCTTCTTTAAGCATACTACTGTTGTGCTTTGCACACTAGCCACAGAAGAAGCGGGTCGTTGATTTTACGAAGGGTATAAATGACAATAGAATAGCAGTCCTAAGTTGCGAATAATGCAGCATCTTGCAGTTCATAGCAAAAACCGACAAATGCGCAGGGTTTTGAGCGGGAGAAAATTATTTGCGCAAGTTAAAACGGGCTATGCATGCATTTTTGGACACGCCGAGCAGGAACACTACTGGAACGGAACGATCTTATAAATTTCTATCGCAAATCACTGCACCGTCTACACGATGCCACCAAGCCTTGACAAGGCAGCTGATTATTATTATTATTTATAAGCGGACACCATATCTAAGCAATTTTGTTTCAAGTATGTTATTTAGGTTTATTTTAGTGCGACATCGACACGCGCGGCTGGTCTGGGCGCTTATACGCACTGCGGCAGCGGGAAGCACGAGGCGATACGGTGTGATTCGGATGGGCGCAACGCGCTTTGATTAACCCGAAGCATGCATCCTAGTTTGTCAAACGCCCCAGCAACTACAGGCAGCCGTAGGGACTGGCTGAGAGCAGATGAGTCTGCACTCCTCTACTAATACGTTGGAGATCTCTGCGACGACCCGCACTGGGAGAATGCGAAAGCTTTGATGCCTCCTTCACACTCGTAGCCTCTCTTTGCTTCACTTTGGACTGTTTGCCTCTCTTTTTGCCTCTTTTGCGCTCTTTTGACGGCTTGCCTCTGTCATTTTGCTTCTTCCAATTTTGACGTCTACCGCTATTTTCACATCCTCGCACTGTATGAACGTCCGGGGCTATTTTGACATCTAAATGAACTTTTGGCCTCTAATCAATTAACTCATTGCTCCAGATCAATGAAATTTGATGTACAACGACATTTTATTATCCTCTGTCACGTGGTTGTGTTTTTCCCTGCAATTTTGAAGTCTAGTAGTGCTTTCACGTGCTCGCACTATATCATTGTCAAAAACTATTTTGACGTCTACGAGATATCTTTGGCTCTAATTAAAAAACTAATAACTCCCCAACGCCAAAATTTTGACGTGCATTATCCTGACATCGTCCTCTATGACACAAAATGATTCTTTTTCGTTTAACTCTAACACGAACGGAGAAAAAGTCGACATAGCCAAGTAATGTTTTCGCATTAATAATGCCGGATAAGCTGGGCATTCTTTTGTTTGATGTCCCGTCTCGACAGTCCACGTAACTGCAGCGCGTTCAGTAGTTCGGGAGATGTCATTAGAAAAAAAAAATTGCCAAAACGCTCTTGCTCCAGCGCGGCCCTTGCAGCACGAATCGTGATCCGAGACGGCAGTTCCGGAAGAATCGCCCTCAACGCATTGTCGCCGGGGCCGCTCTTGTTGCTGCGAGGTGTTCGTCGCCCGGCGTTCCGCGGTCTGGCCACGCCGCCGATCGGCTTCTCGCGGCGAACACGACTGGGTCTTGTCGACAGCGAGCCTCGCGAGCACGAGCGATTGTGCGTACTTTTCATTTATTTTGTATTAGCTTTCAGTCCGGCAGAACTGTGCTGGTTCGTGCTGCTTTTATCCTTCATTGATATTTTTTCATCTCTTGAGAGGACTAATAAAAGGGCAGCTGCTGTGCCATCTGCGCGGGCGCTAGTTTTTCAGTTCAGTTATTTTGTTTCTCTGCCCCCCCCCTTCCCCCCCCCCCCCCCCCCTCCGCGCAGAGAGTACCTTGGCTGCACTCCCTTAGTGTTCCTGTCTATTCTCCCTGCGGGAGCATATACAGGAACCCTACACTCCCTCTCACCGAGCACTTCGCTTCCTAGCTGCAGCCGCTCGATGGGAGAAACACAGGGCTTGTAGCTGACTGCAGTAATGTTTTGCGTGCCTTGCTGCTCTTGGCAGGAGATGTAGAATCCAACCCAGGCCCTAACACTATCGAGGATGTATTCGCTGAACTAAAAAATCTATCCGCCGGCCAAACGATGCTTATTTTCGAAGTACAGGGCCTCAAAACCCAAATCAATTCCACTGAAGTTGCCATAACCGGCTTGACTAAGCGGTTTCGCTTAGTCAAGCCGGTTTTTCGCTTTTTGCCGGTGCCTACCCACATCTTTTTGGCGTATATAAAAAAATAATGAATGAAAATGAGTGAATGACCGATCTGGAGGCCCATTTCCAAGCTATTTCGGATCTTCAAACCGGTTCTGAAGCAATGAAATCTGAGAGTGCTGGGATGGCTCGACAGATCGACATTCTAGATGCTCGAATAGAGGATGCAGAAAATCGCTCGCGTCGCAATAATCTTATATTCTATGACATTCCCAATGCTAACGCATCCGAAAATTTGCAGGCTCTGAGGAAATAGTTTGGTTTGGTTTATGGAGTTTAACGTCCCAAAGCGACTCAGGCTATGAGAGACGCCGTAGTGGAGGGCTCCGGAAATTTCGACCACCTGGGGTTTTTTAACATGCACTGACATCGCACAGTACACGGTCTTCCAGAATTTCTCCTCCAAAGAAATTCAACAGCCGCGGCCGGGATGGAACCCGCGTCTTTCGGGTCAACAGCCGAGCACCATAACCACTGAGCCACCGCGGCGGCGCTCTGAGGAAATAGTCATCAACCATTGCCTTCAGAACTTGAGTACAACAACTGACCCTGAGAACGCTGAACGTGCCCATCGCCTTGGGCGTTACAAATCTAACCACACTCGCTCAATCATCGTGAAGTTTACTTCATCTAAAATTAAAGATGCCATATTATCGAATGGTCATAAGTTTAAGGAAACTAACTTCAGCGTCGGCGTGGACTTTTCCCTCAAATTCCGAAATGCGCGAAAGCACCTAGTCGCGTTCGCTAAAGAAAAGACAACAAAATTTGCTCAGAATTTTAAGACATTCCATATTGGTCCCAGGCGCTACGCGTTCGATGAAACCACGAAAACAGTCAAGGAAATTGTAACTCGTCCCTCACAATCAGATTAGCAATCACCTCATCATGAACCGTCAAGAAACCGTACCATGAACGCTTCTTTATCTAGCCTCTCGCTCTCCGCTATATACACTAAAATTCGTTGTTTTATTCCTAAGCGTGAACTTATTTCTAGCCTTGTTTCGTCATCAAGTAGCAACCTACTTATACTGAGAATTGGCTGTGCCGCGACATAACGGACAACGAAGTACTGACTGATCTACCAAACTGTCAGGTTTTTCAGAAAGACCGTGAAGATTCACGAGGAGGGAGTTTACGCATTGCTGTCAGCCAAGATTTATACGTTCCTGAATACATGATTCATCCGACCTCGAAATGTTGTGGCTAATCTCAAAAGCAGCACCTAACACAGTTTTACTCGGTGTTTGTTACAGGCCCCCACACAGTAGTCACGATTTTTCCCGTCAGCTTAATAACGTACTAAGCCAACTGTCCACAAAGCATCCTAATTCACAAATCTTCCTCTTCGGCGATTTTAATTTTCCGAATATTGACTGGCATAACCAGCCCACACCTATAGCTAACAATGGAGAAACAAGAGAATTCTTAGAATTTTGCAACAACCACAGTCTTACTCAGGTAATACTTGAACCTACCCGCGTAACACAGAACTGTGCAAATATTTTAGATCTCTTACTAACCAACCACCCGAACAGCGTACAGCCCGTTACATATCTACCTGAAATAAGCTATCACAAAGTAATTCACGCTAACCTTCTCCTTACGCCAAACCGGCGCCGCAAATACCATAAAACCATCCGTCTTTATGACAAAGGGAATTATAACGCGATAAATAATGAACTTAAAGCGTTCTTTCAAGCCTCCTCGTCACGTTTTCATTCCCGCAGTGTTCAAGAAAATTGGTTACTGTTCAGAGACAAACTAGAAAGTCTAATCAATAATTCATACCCCAAATTAGTTTTCGCTCTAATTCACAAAAACCATGGTTTACTAAAACACTGAAATGTTTGGAGAACAAAAATAAGCGCTTTTACCGTTCAGCCAAGTCTCAGGGGACGCATAGCGCATGGATAAAATATCAAGAAGCTGAAAAATCATATCTCGCCGCTATTTCTAATGCCAGGAATACCTTTTTTCACTCGTACTTGCCGAATATGCTCACAAGTAACCCGAGAAAGTTCTGGCAAGTTAACAATTCGCATCATGCACCAGAAATAACCCTGACAGATGAGTCAGGCGCAGTTTTCACTGATGCTGAGTGCGCTGCTATGTTTAACTCTACCTTCTCATCCGTATTTACGAAAGAAACTAAAACATCGTAATCTTTTTCAGCACCATCCTCGATGATAAATCATGCTATGAAACCAGTTGTCTTCACGTCATCTGGCATTTCGTCCCTAATTGAAAACATGAAACTTTCATCTTCATCCGGTATTGACAATATTAACTCAAAGCTTCTGAAAAATACCATAGATATTTGTGCGCAATTTTTATGCTGACTTTTTTCACAGTCACTGTTATCAGGTCAGATACCACTCGACTGGATAAGCGGTAAGGTCGTTCCAGTCTTCAAATCAGGTAAAAAAAATTCACCGCTTAACTACCGTCCCATTTCCCTTACCAGTGTGCCCTGCAAACTCATGGAACATGTCATCTACTCCAATGTCATGAGCTTCCTCGACTGTCAAAACTTTCTTCATCCTACGCAACACGGTTTTCGGAAAGGTTTGTCATGGGAAACACAGCTGGCCTTTTTTATCCATGATTTGCACGCTAATCTTGACTCTTACTTACAGACCGATGCTACTTTTCTAGACTACGCGAAAGCGTTTGATAAGGTTCCCCACAAACGCTTACTATTGAAACTTTCATATTCGAACCTTACCTCTAATATCTTTAAATGGATAGAAAAATTCTTGACTAACCGCTCACAGTGGGTCACCGCTAACAGCCACAACTCTAATCCTATTCCAGCAACGTCAAGTGTCCTGCAAGAGTCTGTCCTCGGTCCGCTCCTGTTTTTAATTTCTATTAAGAATTTACCAACGAATGTATGTAGTAATATTCGGATTTTCGCCGATGATTGTGTAATTTATCGCCAAGTTATTAACACCTCTGACCAAAAATCTCTTCAAGACGACGTTAACCGCGTTCTGGAATGGTGCGCCAATTGGTTAATGGAGCTTAACCCTCATAAATGTAAAACCTTGTCCTTCATGTATCGCCGCAACCTGCTACATTTCCCATACGTAACAGCTAACGTCCCTGTACACCCGGTTTTGCCGCCGCGGTGGCTCAGTGGCTATGGTGCTCGGCTGCTGTCCCGAAAGACGCGGGTTCGATCCCGGCCGCGGCGGTTGAATTTCTTTGGAGGAGAAATTCGAGGCCCGTGTACTGTGCGATGTCAGTGCACGTTAAAGAACCCCAGGTGGTCGAAATTTCCGGAGCCCTCCACTACGGCGTCTCTCATAGCCTCAGTCGCTTTGGGACGTTAAACCCCATAAACCATAAACCGTACACCCGGTTCTATCATACAAGTACTTAGGCATTACCTTGTTTAGCGGCTTGTCCTGGAGCACACACGTTACGAACATCACTTCATCTGCTAATAAAACACCTGGGTTTTTAAGACGTCATCTCCGCCAAGCCCCTAAACATGTAAAGTTATTAGCATACAAATGCCTTGTCAGAGCAAAATTACAATATGCCGCACCCATTGGGACCCGCACCAAGTTTACCTTATAAATGCACTCGAATCAGTCCAAAACAGAGAAGCCAGATTCATCCATTCATCATATTCTTACGACATCAGTGTATCAGCGTTGAAAGCTGAATCCGACTTATTGCCCTTATCACTTCGTCGCCGCATTGCCAGCCTTTGCTTGTTCCATAAATTTTTCCGTAGTTCAATAGGCCGCTCACCATACATCATCCCTCCAGACCGCATACCTATCGCACTTGTCATCCTTTTCAAGTTTCCAGACCTCGTGCCCATACTGCCACCTTTGCCGCATCATTTTCTTCTCGTACTGCAGCAGGCTGGAACGACCTACGCGACGACATCGCAGCCATCATGTGCGCATCCAAGTTTGCCAATAATGTTACCAGTCATGTTTCGTTGCGTTGACACTCGCTCACCAAAGTATATGTACCCACCCCTTATGTAACACCCCTCGTGTGTCTTTAAGGTAATAAAATGAAATGAAAACAGAACCGATTAGAACGGCTCACGTGGGGGTGGTCTTCGCAGCTGCGATAGCAAGCGGCGGGCGGCATCCATGCGTTTCTCTCTTTCAATCTTTCTGTTGGCAACAGCGTCCCTCCATTTTCTCCTCCTACTTCTTTCCTTCTTAATCCCATCGCCGTCTCTCCATTCGTTATCTCATCTTTCTGTCCTGGTTGCTTCGATCAGAGAGCTTGTACGGGCTTCATCCACGCAACTGCTCGAGGTCGGTTCCGTATAACGGCGCACGCCGCAGAAAATGAGTTTGTTTCAAGCAGCTTCTGAATTCTTAGGTGTGCCTTTGAGATCGGTTTCATAAGGTCCGTTATGCCGCTTGTGCGCCATTAAACGCAGCTGCATTCCCGCCGCGTGTTTTCTAGAGCACAACCAAAGTAAGAAACTACAATGTGATTGGGCAGCTCAAGAAAGGTCAGAGATGTGCATCTAAATGTCAATATGTCGCCATTGATGAAGAAGTAACGCTCTCAGGGCAGTGATTGCAAACGGCAGTAGTTCGAAATTAATATAATTACGGCTCACGAATGCAATTGATAGCGGAGAAAATGAAAAAAAAAATTAGAATAAACATAACTTTCAGTTATTTTAGCCAATAGCCCATTTAGATCTCTGAATTAAGGCTCGCGAACACGAAAGGCTGTCTGCATTCACTGCAAGCTATCAACTTTTTCCGCTTTAGACTACACAGAGAAAATAATATTTTACCATCGCTATTGGAGCGGAGGACTGAGGCGGCTTAAAGGGATCAATTAGCAGCGACATGTACTTTTATTTAGCGGAACAATGTAGTTGCAAAATGCCAGCGAAAATTTGCCATCATGCGCTGTATACAATGTCACACTTAAGCCAACGGTACGGGCAGCCTACTTTAGCCTAGCGCTTTCCTGCACGGACGCGTTTAAGAAACGGAGAAGGAAGCACTTTCTGTACAAAAATGTATTGCTTAGCATGCACTTTGCCTCGTGAGCGCACGCCGCATTTAAACGCATTAAAAGACATTTGAGCTGACAAAACGGCCTGTTTTTAGTGAACGCGCTGCGCGTTTAAATTAGCGTCAACGCGGCGCGGTCATTGTCATATCCAGAGCGTGAATAGTTACATAAAGCTCGCTTAGAACTTATGAGCTCGCATTCACCACGCGCACTCTGGCTTACCCAGAAGCTGACAGAAGAAAGTAAACGTAGCGTCGAGGGGGAGGTCTTTCCTATTTCTCTTGTCGCTCTCTTCTCCGTTTTTAAGAAGCTAGTGATTGCGAAAACAGTGCGTCCGGCATAATAAATTAGTTTCATAACGAGGGCGACTCGAGCAATAGCCAGTCACCTCGTCGCCGCATTTGTATTCATTATCGAGCGCAACACACGAGAGGCTGTGCGTACCAAGTCACGAGCTACTTCGCATAGTACATCTTCCTTTATCTGCCAGGGCCCAACTTCGTTCTTTTCCGAATTTCACAGCCGTGCCGCTCGTATATATTCCTCTTCATTCCATGTTTTCCTTTCTTCAATTTCTCTCTTTTTTTTTCTGCCCACTAGGGTTCTCGGGGAGCCTTCGACTGCGTTCGCACGCAGTGACCCGCGTCGTGTCGAGAGCTGGGCCACTTGGCCGGCACAATGCGCGTCCAGACTGCTGCTGCTGCTGCCGCTGTCGCCGCTTCTGCATGTGTCGGGCAGCGCGCCCGCCGTGAATTGTGAGTCGGTCCGGAGAGGGCGAAAAGAGGCAGCCATCGACGCCCCATACCGTGCCCCTCCCCCACGCACCCTCCTCCGTCTTTCCTCTGCGCGGCCGCGTCTGCTCTTCCCTTTCATGCTAGGGACACGCCACACTGACGACGGGCGCAGCAGCGACGGCGGTAGCTGGCGGCTGGAAATCCTGACCAAAGTCTTGCGGCCAAAGCCGACTATAAATCATGGCCGAGCTTGGTTTCATGGTCGCCTTTTTCCGCTTGATTTTTCCCGCCTGCCAGCGCTCGCGCGAGTTCTTCTCATTTTCCCTCGCTCTATCCTTGAGCTTCCTTTTGTGTTCGGTTCACTCCATTCATTTTTATTTTTTTTTGTTTTTAATCACCTTCAAAAGGGAAGGATTCACCATGAGACTCCTAAACAGGCGGATAAATGTTTCCTTTACTTTCTGTTGTTACTTATTTTGTGACTGGAAGGAGCGTGAGTTTCAAAGGAGTCTTGGTCCTCGTATTCCTAGGTGGCGATTACAACATCTAGGGCATTGTGATAATGAAAACCGGAGCGATGGCACAATGAGGATGAACAGAATGCTCCAATAAAGAGGCGGAGTCTTTTGCCTCGGTAAAAGGCCTGTGGGGTTACTTTAAGTCGCTGCGACATACCTCTGCAATGAGGACATTAAGGCCGCAGTCGTGCATACAAGCAAATAAAAGCTTAACAATAGATTAAAAGTCAAACGAGGCTTCAACTTCGCCGCTCTGTTGATTAAGGCGTAAAAAAAAAGACATCGATCAAGTTCTTCGGGCTTCGGAACATGCACTCTGATATTGCACCTGTGTCATTTACAGAGTATCAGGTACACATTTAAGGAAATACCGCTCAATAACATAAAAAAAATATCGAGGCATTACCAGTTAGGTAGGCCGCGCCGACACCTCAGCTCAAGAGCGTAACAAGAACTGCCTCACTCACCACCTCCAAGTCCTAACCCGTTGCAAGCAATAGGTTGATTGCCCCTGAGGTGCTAAGCGATGGAATGGAGGAAGAAAAAATGGCTGAGGCTTAGCTAAGGTTAAGCCTAGTCAGATGCGAAGCATATTGATGGCTAGGCTTGGTAATACATGGCTTTCCTTGGTTGAATACTTGGTCATTTTAATACAACCACTAGAAGCCTTCGTCGTGGGGGAAGACAACGGCATGGCTACAGCGGAACGCCGACTAACCCCGAGACGCACGTTGGGTGAGCGCCTGGATTGCCACGGAAGCCGCGTCCGCCTGCCCGGTGGAGCGAGCGTTTCACCTACACCGAGTGTGAACGCGCGTTCGAAATGCGCGGGAATGCCGCTCGAGGACATTCCGGCGTCTGTGCGATGGCATCGTTCTCCCTCTCCCAGCGCGTGACGGCGATCTGTCGTGACGTCATTGTGTCACGTGGTGTGACGTCACCATACCACGTGGTCTGCACGGCGTGCAACCGCAGCGACGGCACAAGTTGGAGCCCCGTCTCTCATCTGTCGTGACGTCATTGTGTCACGTGGTGTGACGTCACCATACCACGTGGTCTGCACGGCGTGCAACCGCAGCGACGGCACGAGTTGGAGCCCCGTCTCTCATCTGTCGTGACGTCATTGTGTCACGTGGTGTGCACGGCGTGTAACCGTCACGAAGGGCTTGGGTTACCTATTGTAATATGCTTCGCATAAAAAGACAGAAGAAGGCCGGCAGGAATGAAGGAAGAAATATGAGAGAAATGAAGACAGGATGAAGAGAGCAAGGGAAAGATGGAGGGAGTAACAAAGAACAGAAAGAAAAAAGGCAATAAAATGTCTTAGGCAGGGTGAGGCAAGCAGACACACCGTTACAACAAGGCCCAGTACTACACTGAGATGTAATATCGGGGCCAAAAATCTTCAGGACGCCTCAGCGGGAACTAATGCTGATACCTCTGCTATCACCCAATGGCTCGCGACCACATGCACCTGCGGAGGCGAAAGCCGGGCCATATCCTCTAATGTGTGGTAGTCATATGAGGTGGTTGTTGGCAGACAATGTTAAGCGCCTAGATAGCTTTTTGCTTGTCTTAGACGCTTTTGTCCCGCATAGTACATATGTACTATGGCAGGAATTCATTTCACGGCTAAATTTTCACATATTTTTCTGCAGATTGTTGTCCGTCCGTCCGTCCGTCCGTCTACACCAAGAACAAATGATTAGCTCCCATTGGGGCACTATCACTGCCGCACGCAAAGAGAAGGAAGTTGAAATAAATGGATGCGAAAGAAAGGATTGAAAGAATAGGTGCGTCGCAGGAACTACGATCGCCGAAGTGATTGCTGTCCCATTACCCCTCCCTTTCAACTGCTGTACCTGTTGTAGAAGCTAATGCAAAATGCACTTGCTCATATATACTTTTAGCTTGAAATCAACGCAACAAAATCGACAACTATGTTGCTAAAAATCGGCCTTAATTTCGCACGCAGCGAAGCACAGGAAGGAAAGGTTTAATTAAAACACATCATACAAGAGAAATTTTATCCGATTATGAATGCACCATACCCTCACGGAATGGACAAAGAGAGACTATTTGAAAACGTTGTAACTTTTATGCTTCTAGAACATGCACAGTGTCCTTCTGCGTTGCGTTCTGTGTTGGGACCGAGCCCAAGTTCGTAGCCTCCCATGCAAGTGCGTGCACTGGCCCGCGTTTCTCGCTTCGAGTGTTGCAGTTTTTGTGTGTCTGTTTGGCTCGTCGTGTGCATAAAATGTCTATACATATGCTTGTTCCAACGCTGCATTCCTCATTCCTTGCATCCGCCAGACCTACCTCACCTGGAACGCGCGACACTATCGGAAAATAGATTATATTAAAAGAAATGCTAGCGCCGAGACGCGGATAACAGGCGATCATTCTAAGCAGACATGTGCAGGCAATGTCATCGCTGTGTGCTTGCAAGTGACATAAAGAAACCGGTGTTATAATAAAGGTTTCTTTAGTGATAACGTTCCTCTCGCGGTTTCTTCTGTATGCATGACATCAAAACATTGAACAGCACGCATGCATTCTTGCAATGGGTTGCTCTAGACGTAGCATAAATTCGACCACTATTTCTGTTTCTTTCAAACGCAGTCACTTGGAAAGTTTCAAACGGAGATATCGACATTGCAGTGAAGGTAATAAAAACGAAGCTATAAAAAGCACCAGTAAACTTATTCTATCTAGTGTCGGATGCGCAAGCGTAAGATGAAAACAAAGAATAAAGAAGCGACAAAAAATTCCGGGCGAGATAATTATAGAGCATCTTTGTAGAGCTCTAAACACTCTCCGCGATATAACTGAAAGGATAAGAAAGCCAAGACGGTGCTCGAGCTGCTAAAGTGAAACTGCGGTGCCTCTACATAAAAAGAACGTAGCTACATAAACCTTCCCAGAGGCACACTGCTGTAAGCGTCGCGCGTCCGCAGGAAACAGCTCAACCGTCAAACTAAGAGGGCGTCCAACAATCACAACTCCAAGGATACTGTGTTTCCAAGCGAACTCTTGAGAAAACTGACAGCAGAGGTAGGATATATCCTGCTACGCGAAGGCATTCCAGCCACGCACACGCCCACACTCGGTGTTTTTCGACACAGGAAAGCACTGCAAGTGAATATAAGGCGCTCGTGGAGTGCAGTAGGCGCATTACATTCAGGACCAGATAAGCGCACGAGCATTCTGAGCAGCTATGCTCTTTCGCCAAAACTGCAGCAAGCACATTTCATTGCACAGACGCCATCTTAATGGAAGGCACTGAGCATGAAAGTATATCCGTCGCAAGATATAAAGAAACGGAAGAAAGAGATAAAGAAGAAAGACAGAAAGAGGAAATGGCAGGCATATTACAGTACGGATCAAAAAGGGATCAGTAAAATTGCTCGCGCGAAATACCCGCCTTCAATTCAAGTTTTTAAAGATTCAGGGACAAAAGGCACAGCCGACCTTATATGACGTGCGGTGTACTTCACAACGAGCGTGGAAACCAGACTCACAGCAGCGGTCACGTGTGCTGATATAGGTTCACTGAAACAGCACTGAACACGAGAAGGGGGGAGAGAACACGGACTTCACTCACGTATCGAGATACGACGCTGACGCTTGATGGGGAAAATTCCACGAAGGTGCGAATTATGAAGGGTGCTGAAATCTAGGTGCGCTTGCAAAGAATCTGTTGACAGTTAGCTTAGCAGCACTGCTACACAGCAGCCAAGACGGGAGCACCAATTTGTCTCGAGACGTAACGAAGAAAAGCCAGCGTCAAGCCCATGAGAGGACTAATTAAAGGTTCCGAGCAAATAAGTAATTTTGCTTTGCGCGTCCTCCATGCCAATGACAGGACTAGTCCAAGAATTGCTGCTCTATTCCAGAGGCCATTTAAAGGTAAAACTAAACTGGAGTTCCCGGTCTTTCAGATAAGCTGCAGCGATGAGAGCACAAAAAAGCAGAAACTTGATTTATTCAAAGCTACTTTGTTTACCTGGGACCGAACCGAATCTCTACTGCCAGCTGCTGGACTATGTGGGGATGACCGCGCGAATGAGTCACCAGGCAGCTGGAAGAAATAATGAAATCTCTACAGAGTGCTACTTGGAGAACATTTTCTGGCCGGAATCAAACGGCCTTGCGCAGACGACAGTGATTCTCGTCAGGAGGAGGAAACAAAAATGAGTCGCACAAGGATAGTACTATAGCTCCCGCGCTCGCGTGGGAACTGTCATGGGCAGCTTCCGTAAACAAGCGCAGAAAATCAGACGACTAGACGGCAAACATGCAAGCTATTTTCTGAATTTTACAACGGTCTAAATTGAAGGCGGCGGGCAGATAGATGAAAAAAACAAACTCGAAAGTACGAAATGATCCGCTAAGGCAAGCTGCATTTTCCACCACAGCAAGACTGGATTTCACAATCACCCAAGTTCATTGGGCAGCTCCACTTATGACCTCTCAGAAGATCGTCCCGCGCACCCAAAAACGTTCCCCCACAAGAATGGGCGTAGTAGGTTTTAAAGTGCCCTCGATTTTCTCTTTGTTATCCAGCCAGTCAAAAGCAGGGGCCCCAATCAACAACTGTTGCGACATATGAAAGCTTTGTTTCAAAGAGACATTTGCGAGCCAGGATTGGAGACACGCTGACAAAAATGGTCTGAAATAACGTAGGAGTATTCATTGAGAAAGAAGCTACGAAATCTGCACAAATTATGTGAGTGATTCTCGCCGCTTTAGGGCAAAGAACCCCAGGTAAGAAAAATTACTGCGGAGCACCACACTACCACTTGCCTCATAGCTATCGGCGCAGCTTGAGAAATTAAAAACCATTGGCCGCCTACTTAACTAGACTCTTGTTATTGCGGCACGAAGAACGCTATGAAGTCAAATGAAACGGCTGCATGTGCTTGATTATGTTTTAATAGAAAAGCCTAATTTTACACAAATCTAATAAGAAGTCACAGTGTACAATGTCCAGTTTACTAAAGGATGCCTTTATAGAGGGTGTTCAAAACTGTCATATATAAATTTATTAAAACTAGACACTGAATAATACGTTAAATCTATTACTGCACGTAAGTCATGCGGCCGGGAGACACAAAATGAGATGATAATTTTCACTGTCAGGCACATAATTAAGTATATTATATTAATAAACTTTTTAGCCACAGCGGCTAGCGTGAATGTTTATATTGAAAACAAGGAGGCGATCGTATCGCTACAGAGTTTCATTTGACAGAATTCTCCTAGCACGCGTGATTTCCGAGATATTTGCGCCGAAATTTTCAACACGATGCGCGTGATTGTGCATGCAAGGCGGTGACGATGGGTAATTACGCGAAATATGTCGAAATGTTAGGGGCGAATATTTCGGAAAACGCGCGCTCTAGAAGAATTCTGCCAGATGGAGCAGCCTAGAAATGCGGCCGCCTGTATATCTTCACTATAAACATGCCCGCGTACTGCAATGGATAATAAGTTTATTATTATATATTAGTTAATGTAGTGCTTGACAGTGGCAATTATCATAAGACTTTGTGACCTCCTGGCCGCCTAACTTATGTGCAGTGATGGATTTCACGCGGTACTCGGTGCCTAATTTTAAGAAATCTGTAAAGCTTAATTTTAACCGCGTTGTGCACTGTGGGTAGTTAGAATGGTATGTTCTTGTAGGAACACGTTTCTGTAAATATTTAACAGACTCAAGACCAGCAGTAAGTTCAAATCCAGCAATCCTTGCACGTACATGAAAGCAAAGGGCAGCACTCACAGCACATTTATGTCCATACGGTGCCTCGGCGGTAGTGATGGTTGCTGCGCAAAAACGAAGAATGCGGAGTGGTACCCAACGCTAAAAAAACTTAGTGCGAAAAAAAAAAAAGCCGCACCATCAGCCGATACAGTTCCGTTAGCTATTACCTACTTTTGGCTGCAAGACACCGGCAAGTGAGATGTACACACAGAACGCATTCGCACTTCACACAAAATGGTGAATTGCACGAAATATGAGCAATGCTGACCAGAATCGCACGCCCAAACTGGGGCCAGGGACAGTGCTCCACGGCATTGTGGAGGCTCTGATTTACTCGTGGCCTCTCACACTTTGCAGCCACCAAAGCCTTTAGTAAAAAGTTGTTAAAGAGTAGTTAAAAAACGCTTGTTTTCTTTGTGTGTGTAACTTGTTCTGTAGACAGCGCAGAAGGGAACGGGGACAAGGAAGGCGCATGAAGACGAGAGGGCAAGACCGGCTTTAGAAGACTAGACTCAAACCGCCTAACCTAAGTACCGCCGCCCTGCATTTGTGATGCTCCCTCCCTTCAAAGCCAAGAACTCCAGCATCGAGGACATCGGTGTAATCAACATCGCTGAGGAACATCCAGCACTGTACCGTATTTGCCAAAAGTAACCAGACAAGGGAGTTTCTTTCTTAGCCGTGTACCGGAGAACTTATGGCAAGAGAACCATTTTCCTCACCTTTCGAGGCCTTTTTGATATTTACAGGCGCCGCAAGGGCTTCATTATACGGCTGAGAAGCAAACCCCGTTGCCTCGCTCATATTTGCCGCTTACACGAAGGAAACGCGGGAATATTTGTTTGTGAATGGCATCTGGCATAGCATAGCTGAAGCTTTGGCTTCTCAGAATGCCTCTCGTTTGCGGCAACTCGTGAAGAAAAGGCGCAGAATTAGCACTGAAAGCGTTAATGCGGTCTTGCGAATGTAAATTATGATATAGCGTTAATCTGAAGTACAGAAATAAATATCCATTTTCCAGAAAAATGTCACTAGTTGTTTTGATAATGCAAGCATGGGTTAAAATAATTTTTTTTTTTCATCTGCGAATGAACATATAGTTTCCTTTTCCTTAGCTTTTTGGGTTATCCGGCTTGTTGAAGATTAATGCTATATTTTTCGTGGAGCTGAGTTCGCTCTTGAGAGATTGAAAAGAAGAAAATGCTCAATGGAGCGCAAATATCGAAGGCTGCCCTTCGCAAGCGGAACGGCCATAAAGACGCTTACTTAAATAACTAGATGTAAATACTACTACCCCTGGTAATCGGTGTCCTGTGAGTGCCTTCAATATCTTTAGTGTTTGCTTTCATGTGCTGACGTTGTTAGGTCATGACTGCGACGGACAAGCATATTTGAGGTTCACAATCATGTCCGCGCGTCTAAGTGATTCTTACATCTGTATATCCTTGCTTGGTACTGCGCTAGCACTAATGCTTCGAATCTCGAAAGAACCCGTTGCCTGAGTGTCTGAAGCCAGCTAGGCCTGCAGTAATAAAATAAATATTTCCGCGACTGGGTTGCGAACCCGCAGCGGCGCGAACTGATCAGCTTGGCTGGACAGCTGCACGAGAGCTCTATGCTACTGTTGAGGATTTGCGGGGACGCAGCGGAGCACCAGAGAGAGACGACCAGCGTGGCAGGCTTCTAGTTCCGAACTGCCCGTGCCGGGTGTGCGCCCCGAGCACGCGCTGTCCATCTTTATTTTTTTCTAGCGCGCGCTGTAACGCCGATCTCAGCGCCGGTGCTTTATAGCGTCGCCGGGCGCTATAGGGCCCCCCGCCTAGACGGAACGGCGAAATGTGCGCGCCGACGGGGCAGAGATGGAGTAGCCAGAGATGGAGAGTCCGGTAAGTTCATGTCAGGTGCCGGGAAGAGCCGTCGGGTGGAGTGCGCGGGCTCAGGTGGACGAGCCTGGCTGCTTCGCAACGGGCGAATGGTGCTGGGTGCCGACTGGACAAAGGACATGGGGACAGGGAAGGCCAAGGTCGGGCCGTCACCGACTGTGGTGCTGCCCGCGGACACAAGTGTCGTCGGTGCTGGGACGTTGGAGCTGGTGTCGGTGGAAATGTGGCGCGCCGAGTACGTCGTCACAAGCGCTGGAATGGGCGAAACGGCTCCGTGGACTGACAGCAGCTGTGCTGCGACAGCAGCAGCTGTAACAGTATTTGGCACAGGTGTGACCGTCGACACAACGGTGAGAGCCGTGACGATGGCGGAGGAAGTTGCAGGGCGCAATGTCAGGCGCTTGGGTGAAGGAGGATCGACATTCCGGAGTGGTTGGCCAGGGATGATGCGCGTGGGAGCATGGCCGGCTGTAGGTGGCTGCAAAAAGGTTGTTACAGTGACAGGCCGTGCAGCTTAGACTGCTACATCAGATGGCTGGCTCGGAGCAAAAGACACAGCTTGTGGATGGACAACTGCCGCACTACTCGGTGTGGGTAGCTCGACCATTCGTTGCCGAAGGTGGCTCAAGTCAGGCACCAAAGCAGACGCTTGCTGCGACAGTGTCGAGCTGCCAGGATCAGAATCCGAGAAGCGGTTGACCGTACTGAGGGCTTGGGGTGGGGCATCTTGGGCAGGCGGTGTGGCCGCCGGGGTAGTGGGGCTGGGATGTGGCATATGCTGCGGTGGCGGCTTCAACCCCACAGCAGTGGCCTGCAGAGCTGTTGGCGGTAGTGACGAGGTAGACGGAGATGCCGGAAGCCTCGGCACGGCTGCTGCCGCAGAGTCGTCCTTGGCTGCAGGAGGCTCTGGCGACAACGCCACTGAAGCGCAAGGAGGCAGAGCCAGCGACGCGGGTCGGATAGTAGTGGGAGCAGGACACGAGGCGAAGCTCGTGCGGATCCCACCTGGTGTGGCGTCGAGAGAGACAGCCGGGCTGGAGACACTGGAGTGGCGGCGAGGCGGCGAGGGGCTGCTGAGGCGGGCCGGATTCTGATGAAGGCTGCGTGGGCGCGGGCTAGGCCGGTGCAGGGCCAGAGGCTGGCGGCGGCGAAAACGGGTCCGCTGCGTCGTAGAGCGGCGGCGGAACGTAGTAGGCGCCGAAGTCCGCCAAGACGGCCGCACGCAGCTCATCGTATGGCCGGCAGCCGAAGGCAGAGTAGGTGAGCCGACGCAGGAGGTCGGGCGGGAGGATGTCGCAAAGGACTGCGTGTTTAAACGGCTGGATGGTGATGCCGTTCAGGTACATCGCAGCCTCCAGTTGGGCGAACCACCCGCCGACGCCTGCAAGGCCGGAACGCCGGGAGCGGCGGGTCGAAACTTGGGTGCTGCCAGTACGCCATGCTAGGACGCCGCTGGGAAAGAAGGCACGGTTCGCCAGGTCACCACTCCGGGTCACCACTGTTGAGGATTTGCGGGGACGCAGCGGAGCACCAGAGAGAGACGACCAGCGTGGCAGGCTTCTAGTTCCGAACTGCCCGTGCCGGGTGTGCGCCCCGAGCACGCGCCGTCCATCTTTATTTTTTTCTAGCGCGCGCTGTAACGCCTATCTCAGCGCCGGCGCTTTATAGCGTCGCCGGGCGCTATACTATCTTATTTACCTGCCACCCTCCAGCGCTGTGCATTGCACGTCGTCGTATTCATCAATTTCCATCCGTGCGCAATGGATCTTGAACGCGCCGCTATCGCACTGCCCTCTTAAGGTGCGTTATGCGGTCCCAAAATTTTATAGCGCGCTACCACTAAGGTTACCTGTCACCGATGTCGCCGGTTTTTGCCTGAAGCCTGGCCTTGAGACCCTAGCCTCGAACCAGAAGGGAAATGAAACACGACGTGCTAGTGCACATACTTCGCATTTGGTCAAGTAAGCTAAATCGGTTGTAGCTTTTTTTCTACTTTCCACTGTCCTGACTTACTGCAACGCTCTTATGTGCTTATTCGCTGCTAAGTTGTGATGCCCGACTATTCTGCATTGTTCGTTACTGTATTTACTGATTTCTTTGCATTTACAGTGATTGTGCTCGCTCATTAATGTTACTTCTAACATGTGCACGGTGTTCTCTATGCTGTGTACTGGGCATTTTGTAGTTGTATTTTGTCCAGCTTTATGTCAATACAAGTGGCTTCTTCTAATACTGTATGTGAAAAGGAGTAGCCGTCACCGCTACCAGGCACCAACTTGTCCTGTAATCTTACTTGTAAAGAAAAAGACAAAAAAAAAACACTATTATATTCAAAAGGGGGACTAAATCCCCACAGTGCAAAAATAAACGTCTCAGTACTATTGACTTCGTTGGATGGAGTACTGATTCGGTTACCCTTTAGCCTGTCAATATGCCAGAGAGTTTAGAAACGATGAAAAAAATCGGCATATGATATCCTCCAACATGTCAATTTTGGTTTTATCAGGTGGAGCGTGATTCGTGATGAATCGGTCGTTTCGTTATTTGGCCAGATAGCTTGAATAAATCAGAAGTTTCAGGTATATTTTTTTCCGATGCTGTTTTCCTGATACCAATCGCAAAAATATTTTACGTCGCATGATGTCTTTAGTTACTTGATACTTCACCAATGGCCTTTTTGCTTTACTGGCCGCCAATGAATTTAAGACGGCCCCAATAATGCTTGACTATTTTTTCTTTCGTGTGTGTAATAAGGAAACGGATAGTTATTGCGAGGCCTCATGGACTGTCCCAAGCAATGTTCGCTCTACTTTTTGAGCTTCTGTGAAATATTTTACACGTAGTCCTTACTTCCTGGAATAATCTGCCTGCTGCGTTCTTTGTTGCTTCTTCGTCATGGTGACAGTGGACCTACCGGTCATACTAGATGAAATACCAAGCTTTGGATGTGTGATTTGTTCTGATAAAGCAGTGAGATAAGGACAGGGGAACATCTTTCGAAAAACAGATACCCAAGATTCGAGAATCGTTTGCTAAAAAGAAGGACCGCTTACATACGACAACGACTAAGTTCTCTACAGAGAAAAATTATTTGCGTCGAAGTTACGGGAAAATAGAAAAAGAGTCAACAACAAAGTGCCGAAGTAGCAAATGACGCTTGAGTTCAGCGCACAGAAGCCTAGTCCTACAGGTGCGTCAGGCTTTAGGGAGGCCAGAACATTTCTCTCGAGTCTAAAGCATTCGCGAAAATCCCTTCTTAGAGCCGGGACGGTCTTAATAAAGTTATTTTTATCCCGCAGTCTCATCTCCGAAGTCGAGGAAGAAAGCCGAAAAATGTTCAAAGACGATCGATGGTTGCCGCCAGTCCTGTAACATCGCTAATGAGATTCAAAACATTTTCCTACGTTGCGAGCCAAGGCCTCTTTCAGGACGGCACTGGAGCGCCCTCGAGCTCTGCCAACCGTATAGGTGCGCTCGCTGCATCTGACGAAGAGCTTTGATATGCGCGCTGCGTAAGGGAAATCCGCGGAAGAGGCCGGACGCTTCAAAGATCTTAGGCGAGCTGTGCTTCCGCGGGATGCCCTCGGGAAGGGAGGCCTGAAAGCGAGCCCGGGACCAGGCTCCGTCCGCACAGCCGTCGCCGGGCCGCTCTTGTGTCTCGCTTGTTTCCCCACAACGCACGACGCCGCAGTGCACCCCTCGCCCGCCGACTGCGGCGGCGCTGAGCGGCTCATTCGCCCAGCGTGTCTCTTCAAGCGGCGGCCGAACTTTCTTCCCGCAGAATGACGCCCAGGCACGCGAGACCGCGCTTAGGCAGAAATAGCGCGCTGGTTCGCAAACATTTTCCCGGCGTATAGCAGCTGGGCCAGGAGGAGAGCGTGTTTAAGGATGCGCACCTCAAGGTAGGAAATTAAACGAACGCACAGCGAGCGCTTCGCTCACAGGTTATAACCCCTCGCGGTGGCCCCGTCTTAAAGATAGCGCCTCTGGCAGCCTTCGGAGGCCATGAGCCGCGGCGAGCGCTGGATATCAGGTGCATAATGACGCGCTCACCGCCTCCGGCAGACCGGCGCGCTTTAACGAGCTTTTAAGGTGGGCGCTTTACGCAACTTTCCCGCTGTCGGCCACGAAACACAAGAAAGAAAGACAGAGAGGGCTACAGCGGAGAAACGAGGAGAGAAAAGAGAGGGGAAAAAAAGGGATGCAGGGTGATAAAATATCACAGCAAGTCTAAGTAACGGGAAGAAATGTAAGAGGAGAAGCAAGTAAGATGAACGGTGTTACCCTAAGCGAGCTCATGCTACAGGCTATACGCGGCGCCTCAAGCGTGGCTGGATCGCGAAGCGCTGCAACAGCTGTGCCGCTTTTAGAGGATAGCAATCCCGGGCGCGCGTATGTCCGATAATTCAGGTAAAGAAGCATTAATCAACGCGAATACGCGGCCCTAGAATCCAGCACAAGCGCGCACAAAGATGGGAGGCAACACCTTAACGGACTGAACAGCGCACCTTTTCGGAGTGGCCAATGCAAAATCTGTCCCAATTCTATGCCCGGCTGCACTCATAACTGCATACAGTACCTATACCAAACTAATGGCGTATTCCAATCGGCGAGTCGAAGCGTCGCCATTAATCCGCGAAGGAGCAGGATATCCGTCGTGGTCCAATCAGAGCTCAGGATTTGATTCCAAATCGCCCGCTGGAACACGCTCGTAGGTTTCGAGGAAGAAGAAAACTTACTTCGGATCACCGATTGGAATACGGCATAAGTAACATCTGGCCCTGGGCAAAAAAGAGGGAGCTTTCGCAATCATGCTTCACTAGAATGCGCAGAAACACTGAGGGTAGCGACTATTCTAGGCACAGCAGATAAAAAGCGCCGTCACTCACCTTCACATCTTCGCAAGTGAAATTATTGTTCTCTTTGCTTGGATGTCCAAAGAGAGTGCGATAATTGAAAGGGTGCCATTACACTAAAAGACACCAACTAAACCTGTACCTTGTTTTCGCGCTACGTTCACGCGTGTCAGCTTCGCTAACAAAGGGAACTGGTCATTGCTGTCCAGACGGGAAAACACAGGCGCACTGACCAAGCACCTTTGCATTGTGTACACGTCATTCCGTCCGTATACCGTTGTGGGACTGAGCGCCGCGCTGCACACGCATGCCTGCCGCGGTGCCTCTGTCATTAGGCTGGGGAAAGTGGCACACGGCGACGCTGGGTGTGCACCATAAATTGTGGCGTTGCAGTGGTGACGAGACAGTCTAGGTAATGGAGATGTGCAGACTGGTTAGCGCAGAATGAAAATGAAATGCGCCACAGGAGCTTACAGTGTGGCTGACAAAGCAACCGTCGTCTTCATTGCTTTGGCCCATTGCTTCCGGCGCTATTTCCGCGCTCTTTACCGACCCACTGGGATGTCTCCTACGATTCGTCTTCATTTGCTTTTCTGGACCACTTGGCGCCGCGAGTACTTGGCCTGGTCGATAAATATAAGCTTGCCCGTATACTCAGCGCTCGCGTACTGGCTGCATGAAACTTTAGTTTCAGAGACCGCATTCAGCGTAGAATCAAATATGCATAAAAGTCTGAAGGCGCCCTGCCTACTTTACGGACGAACCTCGCGCGAAGTGACATCTTCAGCCAGTTCTTACGCAATTCTCTATTCCGTGACTGCCGGTACTACGAAGGCTCGCTTCAGAAGCGTCGACGATTGCGTCGGCCCCGTCATTAATGAGCGAAGCGTCACGAAGAGTGAGAGTTCCGACTCGAATATCTACCTATTTGCTTTTGCGTCTACTTTCAGTTGTCCTATACCTGTAGCCTCCAGCTTTATCACAGGGGCAAAAACTCGGTTTAGTCAAGCCCAATAGCCGCCCATCTATACTCTCCTGCTGTCGCTGCCATCAGAGCCCGCCGCGTCCAATATGTATGCGGCGTTACTGCTCGAGTGGCTGCTCCGTTAGAATACGTGGAAGAAGAACTAGGAAGCTTCACGCAAGAAAATCCGCGAATCCGGCGCCGTCAGCGATCACTATTGATTGAGCTATCCCAGAGTGGTTTACGCGCAGTACTAGCAAAACTTGGAAAGAGCTTAAAACATCTAAAAAATAAAAAAGAAGGTATACGGCACAAAGATTTAGAGAGTGAGATAGCAAAACGACAATGAATAAGAATGTCATCATACACTGAGCTCTCCGTCTCTTTCCCCATTTCGGCTGGGGATATTGGATATCATCCTTGACGACGCCTGTCGACTTTTTTTTTTTTTTGGTTGCAGCGAACTAGGAAGTGATGTTAGTGGTACTCTTTACGAAAACGAGTAACCAAAGACGAAAGATTGCCTATAAACGTAAAACGCAGGGTGATATTTTTTTCTTTACATGTTTATGCATGAATTTTCACCTAAGCTGCCCGACACTCTTGTTTCATACGACTGGTTCCAGGGCACTAAACTGGGATCGTCGATGAAATCCATCATCCTGGCGGCGTAATTCTAGAGATAAAACAGGAAAGATCGAAATAATTTTTCTTTTTCAGCTCAAGAATAACGGAGAAACAACATTGCAGAAGAAGGCACGACGGACTCTCCAGAGAGACCGACTTCCTGAGAGTGATGATGGAACGGCTTTATACCTTGGAAAAAGCACTACATGACCTAGTTCTTTCTTTTTCTGCCCCGAAGATGGAAGACGTGAGTAAAACACACAAAAACGAAAGCGCCATTGGCAAGAAGCCTGAGCTCTGCAGGCGCTGCGCACACAGTGTGTAAAAGTCTCCGCCCGCTGTCAGCCAAGACCGTGAAGAAGCGAAGAGGCAAGGAAACACGCCAGGATCAATGCTTTGTGTCACGTGTAGCGTGAAGGACGACCAAAATTTGTTTTTCACTTGCTGGCGCAGCCAGTTTGGGAAAAAGCGGGTCAGAATGTTGGGACAGCAGCACTAATTTTGGTTTCGCTTGACCATACGCTGCACGGCCGACCGATCCAAGCAGGCTTTCTTACATGAATTTATAACGCAAAAGTGACAGTAGCTGAAAATGCATTTTCAGATAACGTAGTGTTTTTTTGTTTGTTTTTTAAGCACGGAAGACGTCGGACAGGTGCAAAGATTGTGGGAAGTCTTTTTGTTCAGGAACATCGAAATAACCGCACTAAAGCGACTAAATTATCACGCACCAAACAACAAGATTGCTTAGATGTCGCATAATGGTGAAGAACACTGTTGTCCGTGTAGAACATTGCTGAAAGGGGCATTTCTGACAGTGACATACAAGCACCCATGCAGACGCGATGGTATTAGTGACAAGGGTAACACAGTTCACAATTGGTAGCGAGGTGCTGGAAGCAGTAAAGGAATACGTCTGCTTGCTGCAGGTAGTGTCCGCTGATGGGGATCATGAGAGGGAAATAACTAGAAGAATAAGAATGGGGTGGAGCGCATATGGCAGGTTCTCTCAGATCAGGAATGACAGTTTACCAATATCCCTCATGAGAAAAGTATACAACAGATGTATCTTACTGGTACTCACCTATGGGGCAGAAACGTGGAGGCCAACGAATAGGGTTCAGTTTAAGTTAAGGACAACGCAGCGAGCTATGGAAAGAAAAATGATAGGTGTAACGTAAGAGGTCGGAAGAGGGCGGAGTGGGTGAGGGAACAAACGCGGGTTTATGATATCCTAGTTCAAATCAAGAGGAAGAAGTGGGCTTGGGTAGGTCATGTAATGCGAAGGCAAGATAACCGCTGGTCCTTAAGGGTAACGGAGTGGATTATAAGAGAAGGCAAGCAGGGGGCAACAGAAAGCTAGATGGGTGGATGAGATTAAGAAGTTTGCGGGGAAACGGTGGCCACAGCTGGCAAAGGACAGGTTTAATTGGAGAGACATGGGAGAGCCCTTTGCTCAGCAGTGGGCGTATTCAGGGTAGCGATGATGATGATCAGTGCTGAGGAGGACACCGCGCTTCGGCCTGTATCTCGGTGTGGTCCGTACGAGCGCGTCACTCACGAGTGCAGTGCATGCGATTCGTGCTCAGAGTAGGTCTTGTCCGCGCGGCTGTCCGCCGTAGCAACGTGTCTTCTGTTTCAATGCTAGCCGTATCGCCATGGAACCTGCTTGGACACCTTGGTTCGTTTGCTCATCATGATGTGGCGCCACTTATGCGGAGCGGTGACTTACGTCATACCTGCTGGACTTATAAATTGCCTTCAGGCGCTCTTGGCGGCCGTCCGCCGATGACAGAGAATACACTTTTTTTTTTTCGGGCACGCGCTAGGGCCACTTGGGAATAAGTGCCACACTCTGCCTTCAAAATGCCCCCTATGCGTGAGCGTTGCACCTTTAATGAGAATTTCAAACTTTGAAGCCCATTAAAATACTTTATACTCCATAAGGACCGATTTGTTTTGATAAAGTTTTCCACGATGAAACGAAATTGCTCTGCACAGCTCATAAAGAAAGTCGGGCTGTAACCCCCAACCTTTCATTTTTGTGTCCTAAGATGCGGCCCACGAATCTGCCCTAAGAAAAGAAAAACGTTGTAATGTCGCATAATTAGCGACCTTAAGGAGTTTGAGCTTAGATGTTCAGACCGGTACTCCCGCGCTAAATTTAACGGAATAATGCCCGATCAGATGGTGCGCGTTTCTTCAACAATTGTATCGCATTTTTTGCTTAGAGTGCCCATTTGTGAAACTTGGAGCTCCTAATCAGGTGCCCTATATGCATAATACATTAAAAAACGCATTTAGTTGAAGTGAATTCCTTGGCCTTGATTCGAATTTCACTAAATTCTTCTTTCTCCGTACCTTTAAGGCCATCTAGAAAGAGCTTCGCTTGAAACACCACATCCTTGTGTGCACGTGACATTGGCCGTTGCCATAGCGCGCTCTCAGATAAAAAGCAGCAGTGCACAGCGCACACTGGGGCAAAAAGGAAATCTCCGCAGTACAGCTGACATTTGCCCAATATTATCTGCACTATGCGTTTAGCGTAACGTGCCATACGCTCTCTCTTCTCCTCTATTTTCTTCTTTATTTTTTTTTTGCATATGGCAACACGCCATGAACATATGGCCGCTAAAAAGTGAGCTGCGGCCAAGTTGTCGGTATTTAAATGATTCAATACAATGCAGTTTATTCCACTATTTTTTGCAATATAACTGCGAATAGCGAGAAAGAAAAATGGCAGGATGTTACCAGTATGAAAGGGGAGATTTAGCGACAGCTGTTAATGTATTCATATTTCACACTTTGTTGAGGCAGAGAATCTTAGAGCGACTTCGTATCTGTATAGTTAGAGAGAGCGTTTTTGTGTTTTTCCACACATATTCTCTTTCGCCTAGCTGTCCCCTACAGACCGGCACTCTAGGCACACGGCGCCACCAATGACCTTCTCCTCGAGCGCCGGGTTTCGAGGCAGCTGCCGCAGATGGACCGTGCTACATTCCTCCGTTCCGGGCATACTCTCCCTCCTCCTCCCACTTTAACCACACTCCGGATGGCTCCCGTGGTAACAACCCTCCGGTTATGCATTGCAATGCCCTCGCTGCATCCCCCTCCTTCAGTGGTAATCTCATTCCGGACAGTTCCCGTGGTAACCACCTTCCGCTTACGCCTTTCTACGCTCTCGCCGCACACTCTTCCTTCCAGTGTAACTACCCTCCGGTTGGTTCCCATGGCAACCACCCATCGGTTACACCTTCTTACGCTCTCGCCATACCTTCTTCTTACCACGATAACCATCCTCCTCCTCCTTTCAGGGTTACCACCATCCGGTCGGCTCCCGTGCGCCGACCGATGCGCTACTCCGAAAACTGTTTGTAATTTCGAATGCACTTGTATCGATACGTGTACAAATCTATCGACCACAACGAAGAGCTTCGTGAGTAGCACTAGCTTTTTCACTGGATCTGTCTAAATATAAAACATGCAAAACGGTGAAATTATTTTCGGCGTGTAGCTGAAAGCAACCGAATTTCATAATCGTGCGAGACATTTTTTACCAGTAATTTCGGACACGTAGTCCCATAGCAATTTAGAATAGCGCCTGCCCAACGATTCTTAAGCGAATGCATCGTCATCGCGCTAAAAAAGGCACCGAAGCCCACTTATAAGGAACCTAACGGTCTCACGCAGTGCTTTCGTGGTATCTGTTGTTCTAGTAAGTGGACCCCGCGTATTACAGCCGAAAATTAAAAGTCCGTCTGTGTTCACTTGTTCAAAACTGCGTCATGTGCGTCCATTTCTCCAAAGCCAAGCCGACTGCAGCGCTTTCCACGCTCTCCAGGCACCACAAGGCGGTCATGTTCTCCTTGCCGACACCCTTGCTACCAACAATCTGTTTTGGGGACGGGATGTAGCAAATCGCGGTTGAAGCGTCCACGGCAGCCGGTGGCAGGTCGGCCAAATAAATCAAATTCCTAGCGGTAGGGGAGCGCTAGTACTTTGCGTACAGCGGCTTCGTCAGACCACGGCTCTGCGATGTTGTCGTTCCCACGAGCCTAGTAATTGGACGCAACACCCGGCCAGCTATGCATCAGTGACGCATTTCTACAAATTTACACGCGTATGAACACGTGTGCTTTCGACAGCGTTATCTATCGTTCCTGGGCCCATGCAGCCACGAAAGTGGCGCAGAGAACGTGCGCGCAGAATGTACCAGCTGCGCTGTCTGCTACCTGTGGTGCTGCCTGCACGTGGTAGCAGCACAGAAGGTGGAGCCGACTAGGCAGGCGACACATACCACGTGACCATCAAGGCATTCAAACTTCTCAGAGCGCTGCTGTTGTTGATCCGAGACCATGCGGAGTAGCTTCGCTTTTGACGCTGCCACTGTCTCGCACCCACTGCGCTTCTGCTTCCACTCGGGAAGTTTTGCCCAGTCGGCGCATACGCAGCAGTGATTAACCTTGTAAGTCATCGGCGCGCGCCTGGCGGGCGGTTACCTATAGTATGAATTCCATCTTTTATTGTTTTTTGGGGTTGAGATGTTATTTCCGGGGCGGTATCGCGGAGCCTGAGAGACGCTGTTCGGTCTCCGCGATTGCTGGAAGAGAGAGTTTTGCAAATTCGGCTGCGAATTTACGGCGCCTTCTCGTTCTCTATAACCAAGTTGTGCAGCCACAGTTGTTCGTTGTACCTGAGAAGAATTTGCCACTGCCGTAATGCATATTTTGACGATCGCACTACACTCCTCCGTAATAAGCGAGGGTTTGTTATATTTGCGGCCAGTATAAGCGCGTGCGACTTAGTTAAATGCGGTCCTTCCTCTTTTTGCAAACAAGCCAGCCCGTTCGCTGGTTGTTCGAACTCAACGACCATACAATTATTACCCTTTTAGCGCTGGCAGATTTGTGCCAACTATGCGAAATTTTCTGGTAGCTAAAAAAAAAAAAATGAATGTGCAGTATTCGAGAGATGGGAGCAGCATGCAAAAACGACACAGCAGATCGAAAAGCCGCCGGCACAGAAGCTACCAGAGGTAAATTCTGAGCAGCGGCTGATGACTATCCTAGTTACGTACAAAAAAGCGCAATGACACATTGGCCTCGTCAGTTGCAGCCACTAATATAGAGTTAGTTGGCAGGCTTCTGAACACAGTGTGCACGACGTGAAATTAGGATGCAAACGCCCACGTGCATTATGAAAACTGGTAACATTTTAGGGCATTTTGAACAGGTTTCAATTTTACAAGATCTTCCGCCGTGACCGTTCTGGCCGTGTCAACATCCGTCCATTCCCAGAGTTACCGTCCGTTTGCAGGGTTATGTCTGTAAATAAGGGAACATGAAAAATGCCTGACCGGGATTGAACTTTCATCGATGCCGGAAACCAAAAAAAAAAAAAAAAATCAGTAACACTTATGGAAATCGCAAGGAAACTTAGGAAAGCGTAACATCGTTCACCCGTGGTTGTTCTATGTCTTCGAAACCAGTTTCATTCAGATACTATGCTTTTCGGTCCTCGACATCGGCAACATTGTTTTCAATAAAATTTTTGCTCAGAAAGTGTCCCACAGCGAGATAATGCCGAATTCCGAGTCCGCTCGCAGGCTGTCGCTTATTCTGAACGCGTGCGGTTTTCAAACAAAATATTTTATCGCAAAGCACCGCCAATCTATTTTTTCAATCTGCTTAAAAATGCTTCAGCCTTTACGTAAATCAGCCACGTATTGTGTTTACCTCTTCCAGAAGAACTGCAAAGGATGCGATCGGTATTTCGAATTCCCACAAGTATGCTACTGCACATTGCCTTCACGGAAAACCAGCACAGGTAGGGGAACAATTCATTCACCAGGACGGAATACAACGCAACTAAAAGAGGTAAAGCCACAGAACAAGGATACAAGTGCTGGTTGTCATGCAGCATCCAGCACCCGCATCCCTTTGTAAGCTTTCTCTCTGACAGATGAAGACCTTCACTTGTCGATATGCACGATGACGAACATCTCTTGCCTGAATCGACGGCGATGACTTGGCTTCTCTACTCGGCGCTGACCATCAAGCTGTGGCCATCTGGCGTGCCAGGAGTGGATCCTGTTGAGCAGAAGAAAATGAGAAGCAACATGAAGGAACTGGCTTAGCATACACCATCGCACTTTGAGCAGTCGAGAGCACAGACAAGCAAAGATCGATTTTAGATTCCATCTAGGACTAGCATTACAAGAGACGATCTCAAGCCACCGACCAAGGCAGTTCCAAAGCCCCTATAGAAATGAGCATGTGCGAGGATTCAGAGCGGTACACTGCGTAAACGTGTCCATCTGAGGAATACATTGCATTGGGGAGAAATTCAATTGTCAGGTAGAATAGATTCACTCTGATAGGCCGTCGTCCCATTTACGCAACAGCACCACCACTCCACCTCCGAGATCAACAAAGTCCCTGAAAAATAAGAGCCCAGCAGTGGCTTTCGTGGATATCAGTGCGGTCCTATCCCGAGCACTTTTGAGAACAAACCAAACGAGCTTCGGTCTCCAGCAAAACCTCTTCAAATATTCAGGCGTCGCCACGCGCTTTTCTTCCTCCTCGCTCTCTTTTCTCGACCGCGCACGCCCCGGGCCTCGTTCCGTTCACTTTAAATCGCAGCGACGAGTGGCGGAGGTGGCACAGTCAGACGCTGTCCTCGCGTTCGCCGACGGAGCAAACTGTCGTTATGCAGGCCGCTTGATGCGCGCCGCGCCCGCAGAGCGGGGTAGAAATAAGGTCGGACGCGAAAGCGAGAAGGCCTCCCTTTGGGTCCTTCTATCTTGGCCGGTCCTTATGCAAAGCCGATACAGCCTCCCTGTTGCTGGAATCCATTCAAACGAAGGCGCAACAGGACACCTTCGCGCGATGCCCAGAATCGGTTTCCATTGTCAGTACGCGGTCTTTGTAGAAGCGGAGACGAGAATATCGGGTCCTTTTTTTCTTCCTTCCTTTTCTCTTTTTTTTTTTCTAGGCAGACTACGTTGCCGCGGGCTGACCTGTTCGGTGGCTACTGCGCAGCAGCTGCCACCTTCACAGCAGCCGAGAGGTGTGTGCCGATCGAACGCACCGCCTTCCAAGTGCGGGGGAGACACCACCGCATAGCTTCTACATTTGGTGAAGAAACTGCGGTACATAAGAACCTTGGCTGGCATTGTGAAAGGACTCTCGCGACCTGGCGTGGATGCGCACTTAGGGCGGTCGGAGGCAGAAGCCACGCAAAACAGCGACACTGGTGTGGGTGAAGAAAGAGGAACGGAGGAATGGATCCCGATGCCCGAGCAGCAGTTGCATGCAGTTCGCTTGATGCAGGTGTACGTGTTACTCCAACGCCGATTTAAGACGCGGGGACCACTTTTACGAAGTTGTACTCTTGCGTAAGGTCGATCTGTGACACAGCTGTGAAGCCCGTGCCCCGATCGACTGCAATGTCCAACAAGGCGACAGCGTAAGATGTCTGTACCCTGTGAAGTGCGCCCAGAAGCCATGTATGACCAAGGGTCTGAGAAGATCCCAGGTCATTCTACTACATCGAATTCGAACGGGCTCTGCTCGTACTCCTGCCTGGATGCATAAGACGGGCTTGTCAGCGTCTCCGCTATGTTCTATATGTGGTGTGTGGGGGGATATAGAACATTATATTATGTACTGCTCAGAGTACAACGCGGAAAGATATGTGATGTTCGCTTCCTTCAAGAGGACAAGAGCTCTTCACAGTACAGTTCAGGACATTATCTACCCTAGTGCAAACCAGACGTGCAGAAGAGAGGCTTCACGCCTTCGTTTAACATTCCTGCAGGACACTGATCTTGACTATAACTGCTGACAGCAGGGATGGTCTATGGTCTTCTGTGATTTAACGTGGGCGTAGATAGTGCCTTCTGGAGTGGTCTATGTTATTCTGCGAGTGACTGTGTGCATGGATGGTGGCTCTCTAATGGACTGTGTTCTACTGTGACTGAATATGTGTATAGATAGTGACTTCTGGAGTGGATAATGTTGTGCTGTGAGTGAATGTGTGCATAGATGGTGACTGCGGGAGTGGCCTATGTTCTATTATAAGAGACTGTGTGCGTAGCGGGGCAGATCTGACCGGTGTTAGGACATTATTAACATATAAGTGACGCTACGGTGGAGCAATTGCCGGAAGAATAAGCAAGGCTAATTCCACCTGTAGCATACAACAACTCAACTCAACTCAACTCTAGGATGTCTCGGAGCGATGGATATACTTCATGCAGGGGAAATTTTTGAAACCGGGCCCGTGGTGCCGAGGCCGTACTCGTGCTTCTAGCATTAGATTCATTGCTGCGGATTAGATGCCCCAGAAAAGAAAATTCTCTTTGGTGGAGTGCTGGTTTTCTATGTCACTGAGAACTCACACGAGCTTTACCTTTACAGTTACGATCCTTCGTGGAAGGATGGCAACAGTATTTCTAGACGAGAAAAAATAGCGTGCACTGGAGGGGTTGTTTTGCCTGCAAGCTTTACGAAAACTTGTGTATTTTAGCACGATGGAGGTAAAATTTGTTGGGCCACAGCGTCAACGGTTACTGCGTTTTTGAAACTCTAAAAACTGTTATGCACATTACTTACCGTGGGCTACGTGCCTCTCTGTAAATAAGGAGGCTGACAGTAATAGTTAACCGTTCAATAATAGTTCCCCATCCTAATGGATGGGGAACTGTATTCTAATGCGCTACACCGCTGGTAATACTATGCCGAAAGCATCGCTTTTCTATGTTCAAAAGCCTTTGTTTTTTAAATTTCAGGACATCTTAGATGAAACCGCTGGTATATTTCTGCAGTTCTTTTATCGCCCGGTAACCTGGTACGCCTGGTTGTGAGTATCAATCTGTAACGTAAAACGGTTCGTTGTGCTCGAATTTAGGCGTAGCTCAGCGCTTTTAGTAGTTCATTGGCACTCATGGCGCGTTGAGAATACATGAAAAGGATAGAACTCAGATTTTTTCACTGGATCCAGAGTGTATCATGTTTTGACCTTGGGATAAGGTTACCAGGAAATAGCCTCTGCAGTGTCTACATTGTAATTTCCTAATAGTGGAATATTTTTCCTTCTTTGCTTGGTTATGATGCTTGAAGCTGGGGAAGATTCGCAAAGTGCTTGATGACAGCCTGCGAGCACGCTAATAGCCCAATATGCTTCACTCCCATTACCCCGGTGCTCTCCGCCGACGAGTCATAAATTGCCTTACTCAAGTGTTCCGTCCCCGCTAAATTTCACATTTATAAAAATGCATGCTGACATTGATTGCTCCAGCCTAGGTCCCTGACCAAGGCACTTATTTCCAGAATACTTGAAATCCTTCGCTCAGGTACTTCATTCCAGACTGCGTGGAATCCGAGGCCAGATTCCCGGTGGTGTCCAAATCTGCCGGTATGCAAGATCGTTTCGTTGTCCACTGCAGTGGTTAAGATGCCATGCTGTACTTCTACCGAGCACAAGGTTCCGGGTTCGACCCCAGCCGAGGCGACCACATTCCCACAGAGGAGAAGTGCAGAACCGCCTAACTACAAAGTTTTTCGCGCGCTTTTAAAAAGACCCGGGTGGTCGAATATTAAGAATGGTTCGCTAATGGCAGGCACATTGGTCAGGCACAATAGCCAAGAACACTGCATAAGGCGCCGCGCCGCTTAATCACGAGCCGCCGCTCCTGCTTGCTGAAGCATATGGGAACACTTTTGCGAACTCGGCCCCTTTATTCAGTAAAAGGTCGGAAGGGCCGCCGGAGCCTTTCCTTGACTTCTTCGGCGTACTTTTGGCGAGTGTGTCCGTGAAGCTTTCCGGGAGCTCGCATGAATAGGCAGTGTGCAGAAGACAGAGTGAAAGGAACAAAATAAGTGCCGCTGCACTGCCAGTCGTCAATTCCGGTCACGAAATTCTCGAGCACACGCGCGCGTCTGATTTGAACGAGACAATAGAGGCCCTCAATTTCCCAGCGGCAACACATCTGCCGTAGCAAAGAGCCCTCACGCAATAAATCGTCATTTTCCCTTCTTTCGAAAAGCCACCCTTGCGGCACCAGGTCCAACAAAGGACATTTAGACATGACGAGCTTCCGGGGACCGAAAGCGCACCGCTTCGACGTGATCGAGAGCCGCAACTTGTTGGAACGCATCCAGGAAAAGGTAAAAGCTCGATAAGGCAGAACGCAAGCGGGAACACTCGCGATCGGGAAAATGAAACAGCGGCAAGAGTCGAGTCCCCACTTTCGCGGGGAACAAACAGCCGAAAACGAAGCGGCGCATGGAAGAAACAACAACGCAACATGAAAGAGCGGACGGCTGCGCAGAATGATCTTTCAGGGTCCATGCTGAATGCAGCGCCGCCTCAGCAGCCGGGGAGAATGAGACACTTTCCCGGGAGAGCCGTCTTCGTTGCTTGCTGCCTGTGCGAGAGCTCGCTTTCACCGTTCTCTTCGTTTTTCTGCCGTTCATCTCCGCCTCTTTCTTCCCTTTCGTTTTCTTCTCCGGACGGAATGTGTATTTCTGTCTGCGCGCGTGCTCGAACGTTTGCGTGCGTGCGTGCGCGGTGTATGTGTGCGCTGTACGCCGTCCTTTGGTGAAGGGACCGAGAGGACCCGGCCGTCATCACAGCGGCTCTTGAAGCGGCGCGCCAGTCGGCAGCTAATCCCGCCAAGAGACAGAGAATCAGCAACCGGCCGGAAGGCCACGCTCTGCCTCGGACTTAATCACCCTTTTCCGCCGCTCCATTACGGCGCGGGACTGCAGGCGCACAGCCGGTCCCGCGGCGCTGCTGCAGTATAGCCCCGCCGCCAGGCGCGGCAGCCACGGAGAGCGCTGCGCCGCAGCCGGTTCATCTACCGCGACTTCGCGCGCGCGTGCTTCTTCTGCGTGCAGTGGGCCTCGTTGCGCTGGCCCCTCCCGCGATTATTTACTTTCCCCTGCACGCGTTATTCTTTCCCCAAATGGACAGGCGCAACGAGCCCCTCGGGCGACACGCGCGCCGCCTGCTGCCCACGCGCACGAACGCACACGCGACGCAATTACGCAGGGCGCGCGCCGGCAAATAAACGCCACCGTCGGGCCCTTCTTCCTTGCCGCCTATAGCGACAGGCCCCCAATCCACAACCGTTCACTGCCACCTCCCCTTAAACCCGGCGCTCTCTACCTACGAGTTATATAAATTGCCTCACTCAAGTGTTCCGTCCCCGCTAAATTTCGCTCTCACCTGATGAGGGGCGAAACCCCGGTTCAGTGGCTTCTACAACCCTGGCAGGCAGATTGAACCCGTCCCGGCACTTCATTTAAATGACCCCCGCGGCTTAAACTTCCTGAAACGGATTTAGCTTTAATCCGTAAAAGCTGTGGCAGCACACCACGCTCCTTCCCCGGTGCGTCTGCTCCCCTCAGACGAGGGCAGCACCGGACGACGGATCCCGTGGAACAGTGAACTGGGAGGATCGCCCGCCGCCATTTATGCGGCGCGCGCCATTGTCGTCTCTCCCGCCCACACGACATAGAGAGCCGCTTTTCCGAGAATCGCTGTCAGGTACTCATTCTTCAAAAAGGAGTTCTCGAATTGCGCAAGAAGGGCTTCACAACACCGCCAGAAAATTGGACCCTTTTCGCTGGATGGCATTCTTCGCGAACGAAAAACAAAAAACAAAAATAAAGGCACCAGGGAAAAAATAACTGCGTTGCATCACATGCTTAATCTCATGCTATGGGAATGTTTCGGGCTTGAGACAAGAATATCTAGGCGAACCTGTCTTTATTTTTTTACCAAATACATTTTCGTTTTCTTTTTTTCTCTGGCCGCAAGGACACCGACAGGAGACGATAATAATAAACGTACTAAAGATTATTTCGTAGTCAAAGCAGTTAAGGCAAACAAATATGCTTCCAGTAACCGAACATTGGTGGGCAAGCCTCGTCGCGGCGAGTCCGTTACTCGCCTGCCGCCGGACGCTATCGTCGGCACGGACATAAGTGGGGAGATTGACACAGTATAGAGAGTCCTTTATTTTCTTGCAAAGGCCGATTTTAGCCGTTTGTTGCAACCAGAATATATTTATTAATTACCGGGTTAAACCCGATCTCTACCCTGAAAGTCCGTCTTGTAGAGAACGTAATTTTCCAGTGCACACGGCCGAAGACACTTCATGAAAACTAGGGGATATATTCTACTTATTCCAGAGGGCTGTTTCCGGTTAAAGGATGGTTTTAAACCTCTTTTATAACTTTATTCATTGCACGGCTTTGTTTAAGGCCGTGCTAAGAATAACAAGCGGCCAAAAATGCAGCAATTTATTGCTCTCACAAAAATAAGCGCTTTTAGTATACTCTATTTTGCTCCAAAAATTCACCAGATAAACCCCGAATATATTGAACCTTTTATTGAATAACCAGAGTCTTACCCGTATTTGAGCTAAAGAAATATCACCCCAATTTCACCCCCGCATTCTGGGAAAAAAAAAAAAAAACCTGATCAAGAGCTCTAAGTATAGTGAGCACGACATGCTCGTCCAAAGCTTGCGAAATCTAACAGCAGCTGAGCGTTAATATGCCTTGCGTTATCCTGTTATAGATTTTCTCCAGCTTTCTCGAAAACACTGTCTCTAAAGCTCGGCGGCCATGGTAATATGTCATACGCCATTTTTTATGCTCCACAGTGTACCGTTCCTGTGCTCTATAGACTAAAATTAGTGGGCTCTGTGCATGTCAAGGTCGAAAACAAGACAATAAACATTTTGTATGTGTATTTTCATATTTTTCTGGGAAGCATACAAAATGATGTAACGTAATTCAGACACGTTGTCAAGCAATGTATTACTCATGGATTATTTTAACTGCAGACGTCTTTACGCCAAGTTCCACTTGCAGCGCCTGGCCATGCATGCCCTCTGTTCGCGCCTGGTCCACTCAGGGTCAAAAAATCGTGCTGCGTACGAGGTATAACAGATTTATTGCCTTTTTTTTCTTTTTTAGGGTTAACCAGCCAATGGAGTTCCAAGGCTTGAAGTCAAGAGTGACGGAAGCCCGTCCGATTGGTACAGCACGTAAGGAAAAATTAACTTTAACAACGGGACCCTTGTTTACAGTGCACGCGAAACGTAGTAGCAATGCTTTAAATACGGCGCATGACAGAACCCATACATGTTGGATACACTGGTGGCAGATTTACATCGTTGCGATTTAGCGTATGCGCTGTAGTCTGAATAATCAATGTCTCGAGACAGAGCCGCGATGCTTCATGAAAACTGGCCTGTCCGCAGTCGATATTGTGGCTGGTAAATACCGAATGTTCGACCAACGCGCTCAAATCCACAGGCCGATTCCTCACATCGTTCTTATGTTCCCGCAGTCTTCTTTCAAGTTCCCTGTCTCGCCGATATGCACAGCTGCGCAACGGGAACATGGGGTTAGAGATAAGACACCTGGGAATTTTTCTTTCTTTACCTTGTCCTTCACCGGCCCTATTTCGGTCCTGAGCTTGCGGATCGGCACATGCGCAGTCTTAAGGTCATAGTAGTAGTATAGGTGCCAGCTTTTCACTGATTCCCGGAACGTGTGCGGGTGCAGGTCTCATTCTGAGTGCCAGGGGTCGGACGGAGCGCAGGATGGGTAAGTTGACGTTCCACAGAATCAATAAAAAGTCCAGGATAGCCGAAAATAGACACATTGCGACGCATGTACTTCGAGTCAGAAGTCTGGTCTTCTTATCTGGTGCAGATTATTTCCTGCCGCCGAAGGAGTGATGCAACCACGCTTTTGTGTGGTTTCATTCCTTGCCTCTGCCAACAATACTGACATTACTGACATTAGGAAAAATTACATTATTGACATTAGGGAAAATTCGAGCGCGAAATCCTCGAAGCGTTCCTCGTTAGTACGCAAGGGGATGATTGCATCAGCAATCCTTCTATCTCCCTTATGCACAAGGAACCAACCTTCCTTTCGCAACGGCGCTAGAGCAAGGCTTATCTTTAGAATGCAGTTTTTTGATGACTGAGCTGCGCATGCTTTGTCACCTTTTCCTGTGAGACTGTGTCCTTCAATAAAGCACAGTTGTTAGTCCAGTCGTCGTGTGTGTGCCCCGTCTCTTCGCTGTGTTCCGTCTTTTTACTCTTTTTTTTTCATGCTTTCCGATGTAAGGTAAAGGCATCCGATGCTTGTAGGACACAAAAGCAATCGTCCACGTACGTATCTCAGAAAATATTCGGGGGCAGGCGTGAACGATGCAAGAGCATGCCCAAAATATTGTCCAATATATCGGAAGCAGAGGCAGAGAAGTATTCTCAACATATGACTCCTGACTGGAGCGAGACAGTACTCGGGCAATTCCTCCGTACCATGGTGTACGTGCTGGACTGAAAACTTCGAAACCCAGTTTTTTTTTTCCACCCGTTTGTTGTACGTACTTAGCTGATTAGTTAACTCTTTTATTATTTTTTTGCCCAACATACGATACAAAGCACTGCTTATCGCACATACTGGCGAGCTCAGTCCCAACCCCTGCCGCTTGCGGTCCATGTGCTTACGCGCGTGACGGCCACTCTCACGCGGCTCTGCATCTGGTGCCCTTTATTCTCATGCGCTCAGGAACAACAAGTTCCTGAGCGCGGGACAATAAAGGTGTCGCAAGACACGAACTCATGTCTTGTGCCGCGACACACGGCAGGGCATTGATGTCATTTGTCGTATCTCTCAGTCCTGTCCGTGCTTTCTGCAATAGCCGAAGTGCGCTACCCAAACAGTGCATGGGTCTGGTTTCGTCTCTTAGTCTTCGCATTGGGAAGCAACGCGGACGGCGCCGCAATGTCCAAAAGGATTGGCACGCCCCGCAATCACGTGTTATCTAAAATGTACAAGGAGTAACACTCGACAATTGCACTAGCGATGCAAATTAACGTAATGCTGCTACCAGATGCTGGTCCACGCCGTGAAAGCATGGTTCACGATACTGATCCCGGCAAGACCGTCGCCAGCTGCGACTCTTCCTCTTGCTCTGCACACTGTGAAAGAACAAGAGTTTTTTAGGCAGCATCGACCGTGGCTTTGGTCCGTAGACAGCCACGCCCTCGTTATGCTGCCCGTATTTTCCACAATTTCAGCAAACACGGCACGCACAAAAAAAAAAAAAAAACTGCCGTGGAACTTGATCGTGCATGGTGCCCCGCTGTATTAAAGTTACCCACTTACAGCAGACCATATGTAGCATTTGATTCCTGTAAGTGTTCTATTGACATTGAAAAAATAGTAAAAACGGGGCCGAAACGTTACTTTTTAAGTTCGGCACGACGTCTGTCTACTGTGAATAACGGCGATTTGTACGGGACCCGTTAACACCTCCATATTAGACCGCCAGAAAGAATTTAATGCAGCTCCCTTTATTCTGGTGGTCACCTCGCGCTCGTTTTTTCTCTATCCACGTAGCTGAGTTGTCAACTTTCGTAACAGCCATAGCTTCTGCGACTAAGCGCACCTTCCTCCCCGGCCGCGATACTTTCGTAATACCTGCTTAAGTAAGAATCCTGAGCAAACACTTAGCGTGAGGCGCGTGTTTTCAGTCTACTTAGAAAAGCGTGTTTGGGCTAGAAGGATGTGATCGAGCTCTTTTGTGTGCCGTTCAAAAAATCTGCCCTTGAAAGCGACGTGTCAAGCCAGTTATAAATAGGAGAAGTAAGCATCAAGCCTTTGTTAGACACAGCACGCGGATTCTTGAGTATAATTTATTCAGCTCGAGGCGCGCGTGTGGACTCTGAGTGCCTCATACAGGGACATGTCAGTCAATGCTTGATCTCAACTATCAAGTCGATTTGATGTAGTGTGAAGGAGGTTACAGCGGGCACCAGGAGAAGTCTAATTTCGGAAGCCTCATAAATACTGCGGCGTTCTGCGTAACATTGTACAGGACGTTAGTAAAGGGCTGGAATTTCTAAAGACAACCTTCACAGCAGATAGAGAAACTGCAGAATTTTATGAGTGGCTGATTTCAGAGCCAGACAGATTCTAGTTTGCTGTAGATCAATCGATGGTCGGTCTGTCGGTCGGTCAAATAATCAGTCGTCGGTGGATCAACCAGCCCACTCCTCGTCGGTTTTCAACAATGGAGGGGATTCCGAAAAGTGATATCCGGCGAATTATTAAAGTGGCCAAGGATAAGATAATCAGAGCTTCACAGGTTTTTTTTTTTTCCACTGTAACAGGTACGCTGCTTCCCCAGCAACGTAGCTTTGGGCAGGAAGGGAATAACGTAAATGTCAAACTATCAGCCCGCGCATTTGCAGATCATTGTTATTGGACAATTAGGGATAGCAAGGACCAAGCGGACTGTTGTGGCGTTGTAAAAGCTTTGAGCACTGCAAAAGAGATAAAGCTAGAAAAGAAAATGCTTGGCACCTATTAGAACTACTGGTCTGGTTTGGTTTATGAGGTTTAACGTCCCAAAGCGACTAAGGCTATGAGAGACGCCGTAGTGGAGGGCTCCGGAAATTTCGACCACCTGGGATTCTTTAACGTGCACTGTCATCACACAGTACACGGGCCTCTAGAATTTGTCCTCCAAAGAAATTCAACCGCCGCGGCCGGGATCGAACCCGCGTCTTTCGGGTCAGCAGCCGAGCTCCATAACCACTGAGCCACCGCGGCGGCTATTAGAACTACTCACTGAAACTAGAGGGAAGGCTTGAAAATAAAAAATTGCAATCGCTTTGATCATTCAGACGGCTGGCGCGATTTTATTTTTGGACGTGTCCTTTCACTGTGTTGCTACCATAATGTAAAAAACAGAACAGTTCTGCGCGTCCCGTAAAAGGACAAAAAAAAAGTAATATAATTGCAGTTTGCACCGCCTAAATAATGTAACCTTCTAGCGAACCCTTGATGTACATGGGCGCCAGTCCTTTTTCTATTGCTTGATGCATTTTATTAATATCCGAGTTATTGTTTGCGGCGTGTCAAGTTCGTGCAATCAGTAAAAGCTGTGCCAAAGGCCTAGAATATGATTGCCTTTGATGACCATTTCCTTTTCTTTGCCTTTTTCTTATTGCGACAGAGAACAGTTTTCAAGCACCATTAAACTTATTTAACCTAAAACTACTCGACTATACACCACGCAAAATTGCCTGGAAGCTTGCACATGCATCGACACTTCACAGCACATCTTCAAACCTTTCATAAGGCAGCCGTTTATGTCAAAATGAAATTCAGTTCTGTGTACCGCTGTGTTTGGCGTCATATGAGCAAGAGCGGCCAGTGAACAGGTTTATCTTAGATTCGCTCAGGCTTTATTTGTCTCAGATTACTGTTGCATGCGTTTTCTTGAGAGCAGTGTATACTTTCCTTGCCCGCGGTGTTCCAAGAAGAGCACAGCCAAGACGGCGAGGCGTAAAAGAGGCTCGGTGTTGCGGGCTTGCCAGATTGAGTAGTGCGTTATGCGAGCAGGCCGTGCTGATCGAGTCACCTCCATGATCCCATTTCCTGAACGCGAACGAGGAGAGGCAGCGAGATGCCCAGCCGCATAAACAAGAGAAAGGCGTGCGGTCAGCCTGCAGAGAGGGTGGACGCGATTACCCACTCAGAGAAGACCAAGGGCCGAGCAGCCCAGGCACGAGGGCGACAAACAGAGATCGACGGATAGGCAGCCGGGCATCGAAAGAGGCATCCGCACTTTTGGCAAATAATCATTAGGCGTGAGGAGCGGGGCTTGCATGTCGGAAGCGTCGAGCGGATCCTCGTGTTAGCGCCCCGCACTACACACGCGCAACGTGCCAGGCTTGCGTACGGGGCTGCGCAAAACCCTTCGCTTTTGCCGCCGATAATACTGCCCTTCGCAGTTGCGTATAGAGCTCGCTGATTGGTGTCCCGAAAGGAATGGAGCGCGAACGCGACAAATGAATGACGGAGGGCGAGAGAAAATAAGAGGACAATATAGGGCGCCACCGAAGACAGAAAGAGAAAGGGAGAGAGAGAGAGAAAAAAGAAAACGAGAAAGAAGCCGGGCAGCGAAGCAGCCAGAACGGGTCATGCTGCTGCAGGACGACGAACGCGGAATCTGACGGTTCCGGAAATCCCTGGACCCGCCAATGGGTGTGCGTAATGAGCTCCAGCTGAAGACGAGCTGCTCTCCTCTTCTCCCGCGGGAGGGCTGGGGAGCGCAGTTTTGCTGTATCGGCTGCTTCCTTTCATCTTCCTTGTGTCACCCGCAGCGGCGCCTTAAAGTTAATTGGGGAGATTACAGGCGAGCAGCGGGAGCACGCTCCACGGACGGGCACAGCGCAATCAATATCGCATGCTCACCGCAGTGCGTGCTATACGTTTTTTCTACGTGTAGTGCCATGACATGGGAATTTCTATGTCAGAGGCAGAAACGAGAGATAGACAAAAATAAAAAGGAAGTTCGCTTGCCACCTTCATGCAAGTTATAAATTGAGCTCCTTCTGCATCACTCCGTATGTAGCGTTACGCTTCGCCGTTCGCAACTTAACCCTCAGGTTACAAAAAACTGCAGTGTGCGAATCGCCAGCGTTTCTCCTTATGATTTATTTTTCTTCCACAGCAGGAAAAGGGGCGATAAATAAACAGCGGGGCGAAGGCTAGTGTGGAGGTATTCCGTATAGGCCGTCCTTGTTCCTCTCGGTTTCACTCTACGAATGAAAGTTTAAGGAAAGGAAAAAAGAGACGAAATACTCTAAACTAAACTCGCGCAACAAATAAATACGTTCCAAAGACGGCAACATCTACCATCCAAAACAACGCCATGAGTTATGTAAGAACGGATCTCAGAATTTAGGAGGGAGCTCTAAGCACTGTACGACGGCCGTCTTGGAAGACTATGGCGGCATCTGAAATTTATAAAAGAGCAGCAACAAAGGCTGACGAGCTTCTGAGCGCCGCCCCAACACTCGTGAAAAAGTGCCGGCGTGCCTCGAGCATTTTCTTCGTATCTTTACGAGTATTGTTAAAGCGCTCGAGAATCGAAAACAGACATTTAGAGCTTCGGTTTTTTTTCTTCCCCGTGGAAATTAGATTACTTCTCATGAGACGCTATGCGAGGTGACTTTTCTCGCCACATAACTGGCATAGCCCCCGCGCCCTGCTCATCACCCCGTCGTTTACTCCGCGGTATAATGAACTTTTTTATTTTCTCAGAAGGCAGAAGGAAGCGACACCGGAAGGAATTAAAGTAATAAAATATAACTGTAATCTGCGACGAAGAAAGAATAACGATGAGAAGAGCAAAAATTGCGGCCTGACGAGCAACTAAGCTTACACTGCATGCGGACCACAAGACGATTACCCCTACCTATACGCTGCCTCGTCTTTTGTTTCGTTCAGCGCAGTGACGCCTATGGCAGTGCATGGAACCATTTCAGAAACATGTCTCCTTCGTTGTTCCCTTATGGGACCAGCGCCGCAAATATTGATAAGCACTGTCGATTACCATACAGACAGGGCGCAATTGATTCATCGTATCAGTGTGGCAGAAAGCGCCGGAGGAACCCGATGCTGGCCGCCATGGCGGGCGTGCCTTAAGGCCGGGATACATGGGCCGTTTTTTTTGACGAAATTCGCGCGGAAGAAAACGTTGCGCCGGCGCGACGCCCGGCTGGAGATACATGGAGCGTAGAAGCGGAGGCGCACCGCCGCGTATCCCTCGACGCGAAAGCAAATGTGATCAACAAGTGGGAACACCACTGCGCAGGGAGGTCTGTGAGAACAGTGACGCTGACCATTTTGTTAAAATCAGTAAAGTTTCACTTCGACACCATTGTACAAATTTTAGCATGCGCGCTTAAGTATCTATAAAGATTTGCGTGCTCGAATGCATGCCGTCGCGTACCTTTGGACGCCCGCTCAGCCGCGGACACCAGCGGCTGTGGTTTTCTTCGACACATTCGCTTCATGGAGGGAGCGCATGCATTCCGATCCAAGATTCGGCCGTGTTCTCCAAAAAAAGCGACATTTCAAGTCTGATGAAGCGTTTATTTTCACGACAGTAACATTTACGTGCCGAAATCACAGCGTAGCACGTCGGCTATGGCGGCCATGTTGGCGGCGGCAGGCAGAGGACCGGAAGAGCGGGCTTTCTGCGCTGCTATTGGCTCGCTTCAGCCACCGCTTCCGGTCTCACCGGACGCCGCGCGTCAAAATCTAGCTGGTCCTGATCGGCGGCGGCGGGCGTTTTTCTCGACGCCGGGCGTCAAATCTGCGCCGTCGGGCGAAAATCGACGACTCGCCGCGGTAAAAACGCTCCATTATACGCTCCATGTATTCCGGCCTTTACTTCGAATAGCGGGGACTGCTGCGAAGGAGCTTCATGTTCGCTAGAAAGACGCGCGGGCTGCGCCCATGGAGCACGCGCAGACAGAGAAATCAATGAGTTCTCTGTCGCTGCGCATTCTTCAGCTGCTAAATAACGCCTCCTCACCCGACCTCAGTTTAGGCCGTAAGGGGTATTGTCGCGGAGAACGGCTGATTGACTTGTACCAACTATTGCACGTGTTTGCATTCGTTGTAAACGACGAATGCAAATTCGTCGTAAACGAAAGCAGGTACGTCAACCGTCGAACCGGAGACGTGCCATTGTTTGACAGAGCCGCATGCTGGCGACTATTGAGCTCTGGCAGAGGCGCCGTTCACGGCGGTTCATTAGCATGCTGAATGTAAACGGCGCTGGCCCGTTATGATGCGGCGCGCTACCCGTGCGCCGGATGCTGCCGGTTAGCAGCGTGTGTGGCCCTGCCTTTCTCCGGCTGAACTACTACAAACGATCGGCATTGAGGGCAGAGCTTCGCGTCCTCGACGCATCCCCTGCACCTTCTTAGATAAATAGAAAATGAACGAGCAGAGAAGCACATCTATGTGACGCGAAGAGCGCCGGCGTTTTGAAATAAACCCCGTGCGGAGCGCTGTTCTGCATTCGATAGACTTTAGCGCTAGAGTAACGCGGCGAGCAGGCCTTCTTGGGACTCATCGGACGTGCGCATGTTGATCTAGCCTACCTGTCTGTCGAATTTATTGCCTAGCGTGCTTCTGCGCCTCACTCGTGTATGTATATATATATATATATATATATATATGACAGAAGCCAACAGCCACAGAAACCAAGGGGCACAGGGGATTCTTCTCCTCTTTTTTTCTTCTGCTTTTCTAATCAATTAGCTTTAAGCGATAACATATTCAGTAATATTCTAAATTGATCAACACCACAAAATAAATAAATTAATTAAAAAATCCCCTGTGCCCTTTGGTTTCTGTGGCTGTTGGCTTCTGTCATATTTATAACTAGCCCCCTCATTCCCCTTCCGTTGTTTGCTTAATATATATATATATATATATATATACCTGATGGCGTCTTTGTGACGCCAGGCCGGAAATGGACTGCGCAGACCTTGCGTTAGCTGCAAAATATTGCGGAGACACCTTCCTCGGAATCAGTTTGGCGTTGCAGGGGACACGTCAGCTATTGCTCCGAAACCGCCGACTTCATATAGCTTTCGCGTTGCTCTTGTGCTGTCCGTTATTCAACCAAAAAGAAAAAAGGAAAGAAACAGAAGCAAATGAAATAAGAATAGCGGATGGAAGAAGGGGAGTGGGCAAAGAGGCAGGGAGGGTTTCTGGCACACTGGCAGTTCCAGGCGTCTCGGCGCACCCCCGAGTTCGGGCCCCGTGCCACTCTCCGCCCCAGCGCGCGCGCCTCGTCCCGCCCGGTATCGACTGCGGCCCGCTACACGGCGCTTTCCGCGCGCTGCTGGTGGCATTATTGAAAAACCGTCTCGGCAACAGAACAAAGCCTAGGTCGCTCGTTCTTGTAGGTTCAGCCGATATGAACTCCACTTTCCGCATCACCCGGAGCGAGCTGTACGCTGAAACGGCCTGAGCTGGGCGGGCTCCGAGTCGCGCCGAAGACTGCAGAGACAGCTTGCGCTTTACTCTGCCTGTTTGTGCGCGAGCGCCTGGACCCCCTACGCGCGCAGTAGTGTTTGCGGGCGAGTGGGCGCGCCTTCGTGTGGAATAAAACAACAGAAAAAGGGGAACGAGAGAGAAAGCGCTACTTGACTGAATCGAAAATTTGAGACACTGCTTGCTTTTGCAGGAAGTTTAGTACTTCGTACTATTATTCCCTGCTCGAGTTCAGCTTTTCTTGGGAAACTGTAAACCAGGTTTCAAGTGCGCGCGGTTTCGTGGGGCAGACTACTGCGGTAAACATGCGCCACGAAAACAAATGACCGAGAAAAGGAATCGAAAACGTAAGCCGGCCTGGGAGTCCGCTGTCCTTTCAGCTTGCCACTGGCTCAAGAAAGAGAAAGGACCGGCGTAAATCTCACTTCAAGAGAGTGCTACCGCGAAGGAGCACATCATACTTAGCGTCCTGCCTATACAGTTGTGGGAATTCTATACGCTTTCTCACAATTTGCTAGCACATAAACGTGTGAGAGACAGCTGTCGCCTGCAATTAAGGGGCAGAATGCAGCGAAAGCACCCCACATGCAAAAACGATTTGTGACTGACTTGCTCCCTGGTCTACACAGCAGTCGTGGTTAAGCCCCGACCCGCGATAGACAGAGTACTGGCGAACGCCGGACAGTTCTGAGGTACGAAGAGCTTTTAAAATTCTGTTTGTGTTTTGCAGATACGGGTTGTAGCTCTCATTTAACTGCGTGAATTCTGGAACAGAGAATACGGGGCCAGTATAGCATAGCAATTCGTCTCCCTCGATGCTATTCCGCAGCGCCTGACGCAATGACGGAGGGTGAACATAAAGAAAATTGGCGTGGAAATGTTACATCATCCCAGCCGCGGTTCTGACAAGTGCCAAGCTTGCGCGTCACTGTCGCCGCTGCCAAGATCAACTTCTTTTGTGGGTACAACTACGCCCGATAAAATCTTCACTTTTCAAGGCTTCATCTGTGCGCCTAGCTCACGTCCCCGCCTTGCTCCAGTAATGCTGTGAAGCAAAGCATCAACCCTGATTCTGAAAAAAAAAAGAAAAAAAAAAGCTGAGGAAAATATTTCTCAGTCACACATTTACTAAAGTGGCAGAAAATTAACTTACATTTGATTGGTTTACTGGGGTTTAACGTTCCAAAGCAACTCAGACTATGAGGGACGCCATAGTGAAGGTCTGCGGAAATTTTGACCACGTGGGGTTCTTTAACGTGCACTGACATCGTACAGTACACGGGCCTCTAGAATTTCGCCTTCATCGAAATTCCGCCGCCGCGGCCGGGATCGAACCCACGTCTTTCGGGTCAGCATCCGAGCGCCGTAACCACTGAGCCACCGCGGCGGGACTAATTTACATTTGATGGTTGGTTAATGGGGTTTAACGTCCCAAAGCGACTAAGGCTATGAGAGACGCCGTAGTGGAGGGCTCCGGAAATTTCGACCACCTGGGGTTCTTTAACGTGCACTGACATCGTACAGTACACGGGCCTCTAGAATTTCCCCTGCAAAGAAAATTCAACCGCCGCGGCCGGGATCGAACCCGCGTCTTTCGGGTCAGCAGCCGAGCAACATAACCACTGAGCCACCGCGGCGGCTAATTTACATTTGAGGCCACCGATGTAGTGACATGCGACCTTACGGAATGCATGATTCAGTACATTAACGAGGCCAACCTCGAATAATACTGAATCTGAAATGAGGTGCCATTCACGTTTCTGCAGGAGTGAGAGCCTTAGAATTTGAAAAATTACTGCCGAGTCGACCTATAACGAACCTGACGGTCACGCAGATTGTGTTCGTTGTGTCCAATGCTCGTAACAGGTGGACTGCCCATATGACATCCAGAAATGCGAGGTGAGGAAAATGTGGCATCTATAAGTTAAAAAAAAAAAAAACGTTACGCGCGACTACTTCTACAAAACGAAGCCTCTCACGGCGCTTTCCGAGCTTACCAACGCAGTCGTGTGCTCCTCGCCGAACCCTTGCTGCCAGTGATCTTCAATTAGGGACATAATATAATTAACCACCCTCGGAGCGCTCACGGCAGCTGGTTGCAGGTCGGCCTCCTCGTCATCGTCGGCATCAGATTCCTGCTGTCGGGGAGCGCTCTTCGTGTGGAATTAGTTCGTCAGTTTTTAGTTCGCTGTCGGCGCCATTATGCGTGTCAATCAAGTAATCTCAGACGACATCAGGACCGGCCAGCTGTGCGTCAATGACGCGCTGCCAAAAATCCCCACGCGTCTGCTCAAGTAGTCTTCTACAGCGCCAGCTGTCGCTTCTGGGTCCATGAACGGTGACGGAGCTAGCGCTGCGCACTGCCTGCGCGCCAGCTGCGCAGACGGTGGTGAGCCGATAAGCAGACGACGCATGGCGCGTGTTCGAGTTGGCCAGCAAGGCATACCACGTGACTAGTATTCAAACTTCTCAAATAGCTGCCCCTAGTTGATTGCCGACCATGTTTAGTAGTTTGGGTTTCAACGCTGCCCCTGTCTAGTGGCCAGCACGCCTCCGCTTCCAATTCAGACGCCATGCACAGCCGGCACGAACGTACGCACTGACTCGTCGGTTTGCACTTCGCCGGCGGCTTAATTGCAATTTCAATGTGGTTGTTTTATATTGCTTCTTTTTCTAGTTGTCACGCTCATTTTGTAGGAGGGAAGGAGGGGGCACGATAAAGGGGGCTGGAAGCCGCTTTTGGTTTGCGCGTTTTCTGGAAGCACGAGTTTTCCGGCCGCGGTGTCGAGTTAACAGCGCCTCACTGTTGGCTCTAACCGAATAGTGAGACCACAGCTGTTGGCTGTATCTAAGACATTGGGCGCTGCGTTCATTATAACTGCGGTCGTTATAAGTGGGCTGACTGTAATAAGCTTCACATTCTGCGGCACTGTTCGCATTTTATGCATGTACGCTTTTTGTAGTAAACGACAGGCAGTGCGCATTAGGGCCGTTCGTTACGACAGCCAAAAGGCGGATCTTCCTAGGCTGAAAAATATTACTATTTGCATGGTTCGATGAGTCTAATTAAATTTCTAGCGATGATTTTGCGATTTTTCAGAATAAGTGAAGAGGAAAAGGGAGGTCATCAAATATTGAACAAGATATGACCTTACAGTGCGGAGAATTTAGCTATTAGGCCGGCTGGTCTTTGTGGACGAGTGAAAACAAAAAATAGAACTGGGTGGCTCAAAGAGCCAAAGGTCGACAAAAAAGCTGGCCACATGTCGTCGCGCCTAAAGAAAAAAGGAATTTCTTGTTTTATGTATAGGGCGCCAGAAGTGAGGCGAGGAAAATGTGCCAATTAGTAACTTTGTGCGCACTAGATAGCAGTGGAATACGTGCAACTGTCTTTTTCTGTTTGTTTTACTCCTAGAGGTGAGGTTCACAGGGAGATGAAAAGTAAGTAATGTCCACAGAACTTTGTTCCTTTCCCAGAATCATTAGCAAAGAAAGAAAAGAGCATGCCGACGAGGAAAGCTGCGGCCTCGTTAACCTTCCGATATAAGCACGCAGCTGGAAGCAGCGCTTGAAAAGATTCTCAGGGCTCATTAAAATTTGCCGGCCCTTGCGAAGGAGCGCTCCGCCCTTTCCGCCGCCTGTACCTCCAGTCTGACGAACCTTTAGCTGCACTGTGATCGATAGGAGTCCACTGCGGAACCAAACTCTGCGACGTTCGGCATACGCCAAAGGCACTCCGCGTGGCGCCGAAGGCCATTTGACGGCTCGCTGATTTTATATATATATATATATATATATATATATATATATATATATATATATATATATATATATATATATATATATATATATATATATATATATATATATATATATATATATATATATATATATATATTGTAAGGCTAAAGAAGATGCGTCTGATGGTTTTGCAAAGACGAAGACGAGGTGACAGTGCTCTCGAGAGTCTTTGGCCAGCGCTACGCTTGTGTGCCTTTCGCCGACCTGATCCCGGACTGCTGCCGTTGCCATTCCCGTCGCCCCAGTACCTCGTACTAAACCCCCCGTTACATTTGGTGGAGGTGCGGGGTACAAACATCGGCCCTGGAGCTCCGTAGTCGTGCTCTCCCGACGCGCAAGATGCCTGAGGACGTCCAACACCAGGCCGTACAAGTGGGCCAGGCTGTCATCTGTGCCGGCTCCCTTCGTCAACGGGACCCGACCATTTTCAGCGGCACCGACGAGAACGATGTTGAAGATTGGCTCACATCGTACGAGCGGGTGAGCGTATACAACAAATGGGACGATGTGACGAAGCTAAACAACGTCATCTTTTACCTCGCCGGTGTGGCTAACCTCTGGTATCGCAACCATGAGGCAGATATTCAAACCTGGTCCACCTTTAAGACTAAATTTTCCGAAGTATTTGGTCGGCCGGCTGTCAGGCAACTCCGAGCCGAACAGCGATTGCGCGAACGATCTCAGCAGGCTAGTGAAAGCTTCACTAGCTACATTGAGGATGTCGTCGACTTGTGCAAGCGGGTCAACGCTCGTATGTCGGAAACCGACAAGATCCAACACATCTTGAAAGGCATCGATGACGACGCTTTTCAGATGCTTCTAGCGCGCGACTTGCGTACCGTTGCTGAAGTTGTCACGCTGTGTCAAAGCTTTGAGCAGTTGCGCAAGCAGAGGATTCTGACACGCCAGCGGCCACAGCAGGTTGAGTCGCTTGCTGGGCTCACGCCTGCTCCTGACCCATCGCTGCTACAGCAGATTAAAGACTTCGTGCGGGAAGAAGTGGCACGTCAACTTTCCTTTCTGCCGAGCGCTCACGACCGACCATCATATCTGGCTCCAGCCCTCCGACATACAATTCAAGAACAAATTGCTGAGGCTCTTCCACCGGCCCATCCGTCACCACCTGTCACGGTTCCGCTGACATACGCTGACGTTGTCGCCAGACCACAACCTGTGGCGGCTCCGCTCACATATGCCGAAGCCGTCGCGAGACCGCCTCCTGTCGCGGCTCCAGTGACGTATGCCGATGTCGTCGCAAGACCGCAGCCGCAAATCTATAATGCGCCTCCGGCGCATTTGCGAGGGCCAGTGGCTTACCGTCGACCTACTCCAAGGGTCAGCGATTATTGGCGCACCACGGACAATCGGCCGATTTGCTTCTTTTGTGGTCTCCCAGGTCATGTATCTCGGCATTGCCGCCGTCGTCTCCCGGACGCGGAAATTCCTCCCCAAGCTCCTGGGTACTGGCCTCCACCGAGTCAGTACTCTGTGCCAGCTGCGCCGCCGCAAAGTCGTACTTTCTCGCCGGACCGTTCTACCCTCTCCAGCCGCCGGCCCTCTTCTCCACGACGCCGGTCTATCTCGCCTATGCGACGTAGCCCCACCGCTAACCAGGAGGAAAACTAGGCGCCGCAGTTCCTGAGGCGAGAACTGCGTCCACAACGAACTTCGAAAGGCCTCATCCGTCAGCCGCTAACCTCATTGAAATTTCCGTCGACGGCGTTTCTGTCATGGCGCTTGTCGACACTGGTGCTGCGGTTTCCGTCATGGACGCAAAGCTGTGTAGTTCTTTAAGAAAAGTAAGGACGCCAATTGCTGGACTCTCACTGCGCACTGCCAGCGCTCAGAACATCCAGCCGTCAGCAGCGTGTACCGCTCGCGTTGTCATCCAGGGGACCATCTATGCCGTCGAATTCGTCGTATTGCCCTGCTGTTCTCATGCTGTTATCCTGGGCTGGGATTTCCTATCGCGCCATGCTGCTATCATCGATTGTGCTCGAGCTGAAATCGAGTTCTCTCACCTGCCCGAAGCTGTCTTGGACACTGCCCCCCCTTCTGGTGCCTGTGTTAAGGCCCTCGTTGCCGAAGACATTGACCTGCCTCCCTGCTCTTCTGTCCTCGTACCCCTTTCTTGCGGCCCTCTTCGCGACGACACTGTCCTCTTCACTCCGTCCTCTATCTTTCTGCACCGCAAGTGCCTGCCTCTGCCATACGCCGTACTGACTATATCCGCTGGCCTCTCCGTACTGTTCGTGTCTAACCCATTCTCGTTCCCCAACGCCTTGCGCCTAGGTGAATGTCTCGGCACTGTACAGCCATTCGCGTCTCTGCTCATCCGCGAAGAGGCGGACGACGCGCCGCACCTCTCAATAGCCGCACTCAGCCCACCTACTGCTGCGCCCGATCCCTCCTCAACCGCAGCATTCCTTCGCTCCATCGACGACAACCTTCCAGCGCCGCAAAGGGCACAGCTTCTCACTTTACTTGATCAGTTTCGCTCCTCATTTGACTCACATCAAAGTTCCTTGGGCCAAACTTCCACTGTCACCTATGCCATCGACACAGGTGACCACGCACCGCTGCGACAACGTCCCTATCGTGTGTCTGTCGCCGAGCGCCAAGTTATTGAAGACCAAGTCGACAAGATGCTCCAGAGCGGCGTCATTCAGCCCTCAAGCAGCCCATGGGCGTCGCCTGTGGTGCTCGTCAAAAAGAAGGATGGCTCCATACGCTTCTGTGTAGATTACCGCCGCCTTAATAAGATTACGCGCAAAGATGTCTATCCCCTCCCGCGCATAGACGACGCTCTGGACTGTTTGCAAGGGGCCGAACTCTTTTCCTCCCTCGATTTGCGTTCCGGGTACTGGCAAGTTCCTATGAAAGAAGCCGATCGCCCCAAAACCGCCTTTGTGACACCGGATGGCTTGTATGAATTTACGGTGATGCCCTTCGGGCTTTGTAACGCCCCCGCGACTTTTGAGAGGATGATGGACACCATTTTGCGCGGACTTAAGTGGAAGACATGCCTTTGCTACCTCGACGACATTGTGGTCTTTTCCCCGGACTTTGACACCCACCTCTCCCGTTTGAAGCACGTCTTGACATGCCTCTCTGACGCCGGCCTGCAGCTGAACTTAAAAAAATGCCGTTTTGCCGCCCGTCAATTAACCATCTTAGGTCATGTTGTCTCTAAGCAGGGTGTCAGTCCCGACCCAACGAAACTTCGTGCTGTGGTTGACTTTCCCAAACCCACCTCCATCAAAGACCTGCGCAGCTTCCTGGGTTTGTGCTCGTATTTCCGCCGATTTATTCGCAACTTTGCGTCCATTGCTGCGCCTTTGACTCAACTGCTGTCTGGAAGTGCGGATTTATCACTGTGGTCTCCAGCGTGCGACGACGCATACAACACCTTGCGCCGTCTCCTCACGGCGCCGCCCATTCTGCGCCATTTCGACTCGGCCGCTCCTACCGAAGTTCACACGGACGCCAGCGGTGTTGGCCTCGGCGCTGTCCTCGCCCAACGAAAACCTGGCTTTGACGAATACGTCGTTGCTTATGCTAGCCGCACACTCACACCAGCAGAACGCAATTACTCCGTAACTGAAAAGGAGTGTTTGGCGATTGTATGGGCCCTCGCGAAGTTTCGACCGTACATCTATGGGCGCCCTTTTGACGTTGTGACCGACCACCATGCGCTCTGTTGGCTTTGCAACCTGAAAGACCCCTCCGGCCGCCTCGCTAGGTGGGCCCTTCGCTTGCAAGAATATGATATCCGCGTCGTGTATCGCACCGGCCGCAAGCATCAAGACGCCGATGCACTGTCACGCTGCCCCCTTCCAGCCGAGATCGCCAGCCTTTCCACCTTTTCCACCTCCGGCGCTTCTCTGCCCTTGCTTCGTCTCAGCGACATGCCTTCAGCGCAACGCATGGATCCGTGGATCGCTTCCCTACTCGACTTTCTCGCCAACCCGACGGCTGCTTCCCCGTCACGTGCGCTCCGCCGCCAAGCTGCCCATTTTGCGATTCGTGACAACCTACTTTATCGCCGTAACTACAGCTCCGAAGGTCGCAAGTGGCTGCTCGTTATTCCACGCCACTTACGCTCGGAGATATGCGCATATTTCCATGCTGCCCCCCACAGTGGTCACGCGGGCGTTTTCAAGACCTATACCCGCATACGGCTGCGCTACTACTGGCGCGGAATGTACACCTTCATCATGAAGTACGTACGCTCATGCATTCCCTGCCAACGTCGCAAGACACCTCCCCATCGTTTTGCTGCTGAGCTGCAGCCGTTACCATGCCCTCCACGCCCATTCGACCGCGTTGGCATTGATTTATACGGTCCGCTTCCCTACACTGCAGCCGGCAACCGTTGGGCTATTGTAGCGGTGGATCACCTTACACGATATGCCGAAACTGCTGCCCTTCCGGCTGCCACAGCGACGGACGTTGCCTCTTTCATTTTGCACCGATTCATCCTTCGTCACGGTGCACCTCGTGAACTGCTCAGTGACCGAGGCCGCGTGTTCTTATCTGAGGTGGTGAAGGCGCTTCTCAAAGAGTGCAACACGATTCACCGAACTACCACCGCCTATCATCCGCAGACCAATGGCCTCACTGAACGATTTAACCGAACCCTCGGAGACATGCTCTCCAAGTACGTCGCTTCTGATCACACGAATTGGGATCTAGTTCTTCCGTACGTTACTTATGCGTACAATACCGCTACGCAGTCCACCACCGGCTTCTCTCCTTTCTTCCTACTTTACGGCCGCCAACCCTCTGCTACTATCGACACAATTCTCCCTTACCACCCTGATGAATCTGAATATCGGCCTGTTTCCCAAGCCGCGCAACACGCCGAAGCCTGCCGCCAAATCGCCCGCTCACTCACGACTCACACCCAGTATCGCCAGCGCTCCCGCATCAACCAAGACCAAACCTCACCGAACTATTCTTCTGGAGCACTTGTGTGGCTCTGGATTCCTTCAGGCACTCCCGGTCTCTCCTCAAAATTTCTGGCAAAGTACCATGGTCCCTACCGTGTACTGGAGCGCACCTCTCCGGTTAATTATGTCGTGGAACCCCTCACGCCGTCTCCTGATCTCCGCCGCCGAGGACGGGAGACCGTTCATGTCCAGCGCCTCAAGCCCTACTACGACCCCGCCGTCTTGCCATCATCCTAAGTCGCCAGGATGGCTCCTCTTGTCCCCGGGGCGATTGTAAGGCTAAAGAAGATGCGTCTGATGGTTTTGCAAAGACGAAGACGAGGTGACAGTGCTCTCGAGAGTCTTTGGCCAGCGCTACGCTTGTGTGCCTTTCGCCGACCTGATCCCGGACTGCTGCCGTTGCCATTCCCGTCGCCCCAGTACCTCGTACTAAACCCCCCGTTACAATATATATATATATCCGGGACTGCAAGCTTATGGTAGGGCGAGAGCGAATTGATCAATAACTCGAAGTGGGAACAGTGTTGACCAAATGTTTAGGGGAATCCCCCAAGGTAGAGTAGATTTGTAATAAGGGAGTAATTACTCATTGACGTCCACCCAAGCGCAGCCATACGGCTAGAAAGGAAAACTATACAGCGTTCTCAGAAACTGCGCAGTTAAAGAAAAATTCGTCCTGGTCCGGGGTTCGAACCTGGGACCACCGCTTCACCTCAGTTGGTAGAGAGACTGCTCCAGTGAATCGGTGGTCCCGGGTTCGAACCCCGGACCAGGACGAATTTTTCTTTAACTGCGCAGTTTCTGAGAACGCTGTATAGCTTTCCTTTGTAGCCGTGTGGCTGCGCTTGGGTGGACGTCAATGAGTAATTACTCCCTTATTACAAATCTACTCTACCTTGGGGGATTCCCCTAAACATTTGGTCAACTCCTAGCTTTGTTTTTCGCAACTTCGATTTACACTCAATATTTTTGGTTTCTCGAATGCTGCTCTTTCTAGTATTTTGTCTCAGAGAGATAATAAGTTATAGCTTTCCTTTGTAGCCGTATGGCTGCGCTTGGGTGGACGTCAATGAGTAATTACTCCCTTATTACAAATCTACTCTATCTTCGGGGATTGCCCTAAACATTTGGTCAACTATTAGCTTTGTTTTTCGCAACTTCATGTTTTTCGCAATGTTTTTCGCAGCTTACATTCAATATTTTTGGTTTCTTGAATGCTGCGCTTTATAGCATTTTGTCTCAGTGAGCTAATAAGTTATAAAAATCCTTCATTCGCTTGCGCGTCTCGTAATTCATTTGCACATTGAGGCTCATTAGTAAACATAATGCCTGGAAGATGAATAAGATTTACAGTTGGTTTTACTGCTGCTGGTGCAATGATGCAGTTCCGCAGTAACTAATTTGCTCGCACGCATCGTCATCGTCTACAAATCTCACGTTGCCTTTTGAATTCTCTCCCGCGGCGGCGTCTTGCACAACTGAGGTAGCATGGGCAACGCACTGGATGCCGGGGCCTGACCTCTCCATCTGCATACTTTTTTGATTTAAAAGAATGTACTCACGAATGCAGTGAACTATGAGCACTAGCATTTGCCGGAGTGAGATTAACGATGAAAAAAAAAGATGACTTGGAAAGTTTTCATGGACTGCATCAAAGCTCTGACCTAGAAAACGCCATGAGTAATTAATCAGACCATATTATAGACAGCCACAAGTTCTCTATTCGTACTCGGGAGCAAACAAAGGCTATTCCGGAGTGACATCTATAAAAATGACACAGCACTGAAATCGTAAGCGCCCCAACTACGATACACACCCCTTTCAGCCCCGCGCATCACGTGTGCAAGGAAACTGCGGGTATAGAGTGTAGGCTTACTAACCTGCCTGCCGAACTATGCTTGAGTAGTCTCCAATAAATTACCGTAGGTGTTTCTCTCAAATATTACCGCTACATTACACGATCACACAATTATTTATTAATGTGGCTGTCACAGGACTAAGCGGCTATACAGGGTGTTTCCCCAAAGACTTTCCGCAATTTTTAAAAACTAGAATTTTTGAGTTATAAGATCACTTTTCCTGGCATAGCATTGTAAGCGGTGCAGTGCATCAGAATACAGCTAAGACGTGCGAACTACCTAACTAGTTAACTAATATTGAAAGTTAACTTTTTAACTATTGCTGTTAGGCTCCTTGGTTATTGAGAGGCGTGTAGCCCACCGTAAGTAACAGCCATATCAGCTCTGAGAACTTCGAAAACGCGGTTACCCTCGGCACTGTGGCCCAACAAATTGTGAATACATCGCGCCAAAATGCATGCGCTTTCGAGAAGCTTGCAGGCAAAGCAACCTCTCTAGTGCACGTAACTCGTCGAAATAGCCAAAATTTACTTGGTCCCAGCGCCGACGGTAACCGCGTTTTTGAAATGCAGTAATTAAGATGCCTAATAGTAAAAATTAAATGTTAACTATTCATAATCAGTTAACCAGCCTGCTAGTTAGCACGTCTTAGCTGTATTATGATGTACTTACTACTCTGTTGATAGTGGTATGCAGGAAAAAAAGGGCAATTATAACTGGAAAAGTCTTTTAAAAAATCTTAAAAAATTGTCGAGGTGAAACATCCTGTATGTGTGTTGTTGTTGTTTATTGGGGTTTAACATCTCAAAGCGACTCAGGCTATGAGGGACGCCGTAGTGAAGGAAAAAAAGGGCCCTTCGAACTGAAAAATTATTTTCAAAGTTCTTCAAAAATTGCCGAAAATCTTAGGTGAAACATCCTGTATGTATGTGTGTGCTCTATCCTACAATGACCAAATTAATGAAGAAGGAAAAGAGAAAATTTTAATTCCTTCATTTTGAACGCTGATGCACACGCGCTCAAAAACTGAGGTCGCAAATTTTTAGCGCTGCTGTGATTTGGAAAATCAGTGTCGTGAATTCGTGAGATTCGGCGCTGAGATAATTTTGTGCAGCTAGAACGCGATTTATAAAAGGCCAGCAAGACTGGTATGAACCAATTGGTCATTACGAGACATATCAGCAGATCTGTGAGTCCTGTCTTTTGCGTCTCTTCCTTGTTTCCTCTCACCGGTTCCTTAAAAGAGACGGACTAGGAGGGCTGAATTCCTTATAGAAATCTTGGCAACGGTCATTGTTTTTTTTCTATGCAGCTTTGCGAAAGAAGTCTACGCCGTTTTTCCAGTGCAGTCGCTTGCGCCTGGTTACACTGGCCCAGTAGCGATGCGATGTCTTCGGAGCAGTCAGTTGTCGTCCGCTTCACGCGTTCTTTTCCACTGTTGAAGGAAGGAACTCAGACTGTCACTGCCCCCCATTCAACGACTGATTTCTTTGTAAAGCGCACATGCAGTCTGGGTCGACATCATTGGTCTCAATCGTGCAGCTTTCGTTGCCCTATCTATTCACCCTCTCGAAGCGTAACGACACGTAACGCAAAAGTTATCGCGCTCAGAGAGCTTCAGTATACCTCGACAACAGAGCCGCATATGGACATTGTGACAAATTTGTTAGACGCCAGAAATCGATTAGGTATTCCAAAAAACCATGACATCTGAGCGACTGGTAACGTCACTAGCAATATTCAATGGCGCCGCAAGTATGAAAGGCTTTTTAAGCAGGAAATCTTGCACAATTTTTCCGGTAGAAATTTTCTCAAAATGGAAACGACGAGTAGTAGAACATTGGCAAGCAGTTTTACATGTGCTCCTCCTTTTTTGCTTGGCACAGCTTCCTCCCAGCGGCACTGTGCTTCTTTATTTGAAAGCGCTGCATATCGGACGAGTATCAAAAGTAAAATTTGCGCCCCAGTATTGTAAGCATAAGAATAGACGACGTTTAACCTGGTATGTGACGAATTCCTGACACCGCGCTTTGAAGGGTTAAGCAAAAAATAAAGTTATCGAACCCATCGGCAAGCCAAAAACAATTTTGAGTGTAATTTCATCACTTTCCAGAAGCAATTGCGATGCAGCACACTTTAATGAACGTGTGCTTAGCTTTGTGCTGTGAGTAAATTCATTTCGAGACGAAACGCAATTTAAACGCTTCGGAAAAGTAACGTCACCACGCTTGCCGTGTGCATATGCCGGCGGGAACCCGGGAACGCAATCAGTGAACGGCAAACACAGTCGCCTGAGCCGGCGGCACGCTCTGCAAAGGAGCAATTTGAATAACGGAGAGACACCCTCCAGTGCCCCGCAGCGCCTGCAGAGAGGGCGCTCGCTGCTGCCGAGGAGGAGGGCGCGGTGACTGGAGCGAACCGCAGAGTAGGCGGCCAGACGGCCAAGAGCGCGCAGCACTCGGCAACGATTTTCGATAGGCCACAATGTGTCGGCCCCCGCCACCGGGTCGAAAGCGCCGCGGCCGAGGCTTTTCTGTCAATGGACGCGGAGGTCGAGGCTTTTGTACGAGTTGAACGGGGATCGCGGTCGGGCCGAACAAGGGTTTTGATCCGGATTTTCGTACCCGCAGCTCAGTGCGACGATGCGCTTGTCAGCGCGGCTACTTCGACTCAGTGCCATGGTCAGCCTTGCGTTCGCAGTAGTAGTGCCAGCTTGGAGGGCTTCAGCGATTGACTGCTCCTTTTCGTACGAATTGAGCATAAACTCCGAGTGGAAATAGCAGTGAGAGATTTGAGGAAAAATTCTTCTGCCCAAATTCATTGCAATATCCTCAACATATTTTCTATAACCGATGCTTCAAGGTTCTTTTCTTCACAGAGGCTGATCTATTTTTCTTTCGTTTCCCCGTGGCATAGTGCACACGCCGTTACGTGTCCGCATACGGCTGAACTAATATTTATTTGCTTGAAGCGACGATTGTTTTCAAATCTCAAAAAAGAAATATAAGAATTCTTGCTGGCGCGCCTTCTAATATGCATCTATGATTATGGACTCGTAAACTGGAGAAGTCTCCGGGAAAGGAAAGAAATTTCATGATATTGTGTTGATTCCTGCGAATAACACGGGGTATAAAAGTCTGGAAAAAGTAGGCGTAAGGACCATTCACAGTAGAAAAAAAGAACAAAAAAATCCGGACAGAGAAGCGATTTGATCGCCGGAAAAACGGAACCACCGAAGCTTCTCGCTATTCCTGGAATACAGCGCGACCTCACAGGAGTTCTTGTTTCGATTTCACAACTTCGCAAATGCTGCGAAATTTTATGTGAACCCTATTTGCACGCTCTTCCTTCCCGCGCCGGCTCATTCGTAGCTGCCATGGGTTCGCGGTTGGAATCTGCTGCGTACTTCGCGACGATTAGCGTTCGGAAACGAGCCCTCATTCTGCTCTCCATAGTTGTGTTATGACCATGTAGCGAAAGCTGCAACGGGCTGGGCCGCCGAGTTCGCGGCATCAGCAGCAGCTCCGCCATGGAGCATACACAGAAGCGCGAGAGGCTGGGACAAGCCAACAACAGACTCCTCCCAGACAGGAGAGGCCCCATGTATTCCAGATGCAATGCGAAAAGCGCGGTGGAAGTCACGTGCCGCTCCTAAGCTTACTTTACGGGGCAAACAGAAACGACATCATTGTCGCTGAAGTGCAGCGGGGTGGCCGCCGCGCGCAGGACTTTGCCGCCGCAGGCAAAGGAGAAGCACGGTCCCGGACGGCTTCGCGAACAGTAATATGTCACGCGTCATATCTCATTTTTCCTTCCTCCATGCTCCTGCCACTGGTTTGCGCATATGATGTGGTGAACTCGCGAGGGCAAGCTCACGTGACGCTCACCGCGTTTATTAAAATGTGTTTTGAAATAGCCCATAATCAAATTTCCATCGTGTACAGTGAAGCCATGCTAGAAGCCGACGCTAATCGATTGCGTTGGCGTGTTGGCCGCCATATGTACAGCGAACGGAGTGTGACGCCAAAAAACGTAACTTCCCATCACGGCAAAAGCGAAAAACATAGGTTTATTACAATGACCATCGACCGAAAGCGGCAGCCGCACTCTCATGCATGCCCTCTCCACATTTTTTCAAACCCCAGTCTCAACCATTATAGGGCAACGCCTCTTGAAAGCTAGCCCTTTCTCTACAGAGAGGAAAAAAAACGGCTTTAATAACTTGTCAACAAGCAGCTTTTTCGGTCAGTGAATTTCACCTGATACTCTGAATGGCGCTACAAAGAGCGTTTCTCTAACATTTTTAAGGTCAAGCATGATTGACGCAGCGCATGCAAGACGAGGTCATAGATATAGACGACCTTCCTCGTCCACGTCTAGTATACGAGTCTAAAGCATGTCTATAAACGAACTAGATCTGCAAGCAACTTTACTCCTTTATGGTATCAGGATGCTCAGGAGAACCAAATTATTGTCACTAAACAGGTTTTAACGTTTACTGAAGCAGTGAGTTGTGTCTCTGCTCGTGCTAGAATTCTCGGAAGTATTATGATGGTGTCTGAAAAAGAGAGCCCAACTTTCTCTCCGCCCTGGCGCTATGAAATGGGGTCTCAGACCGATCGCCCTCACCGCACCGCTTTCTTCTTAATGGCACATCAAAGAGGGCAAAGTCCGCTTCGGGTGTGAAAAATATGGAGCACTGAGAAACTGTGAACGAGCATTAAAGCAGCATTCATACTGGCGCCTATACGAGTTTCGGTCTGCTTTAATACCACCGTAAATACCCATTTGGAAAGATCAGCAAAAATGTTGCTGCAGACGCTAGTGGTGGGCTTATACAGTCACCCTCAGGGCCGAAACATTACATCGGGGAGTTGGTGAACATCGAGCATGATTAGTACATATAAACCAATGGAAAGACAAGAAGGCATGTGATCTCTTGACGATAAAATGTTACCTCGGACGGTTTCAGGCAAACGTTATCATAGATGGCAACAATGACAAAGTTCTCGCCGATCGCAAGGTTCATCAGCCTCGCGATAAAAAGTGGGAGCAGAAAATGGCAGGACAAAGGACGACCACGGAACGAGACAAAAACTTTGCTGAAGATGCGAAAGGTGTCCATTTCAATCGACCGACATCGGTCCGCTATTCAACCGGCCTCTGTGCGTTTCAATGGGGTCGGTAGACGAAGCGACCATCCAAACGCACAATGGCTGCCCTTTGACCGGGCCGGCTTCGAGAGCACAAGGAACAATGACCATGGCGGCGCATTCGACGTGAGCGGATAGTGAACATCAAGTAGCGAACTTGGGCCGCGAAACAAAGAGCCGTGTGCAACGGCTTCGTTTCAGCGCCAGCGCTCGGCACGAGCCAGACAAGGGCAGCCTTCTGACCTGCCTGCCGCACCGAGCTCGTATCCGATTTCCGCTCGCACCATCCTTGCTATTTAGCTCAGGCTATTCTCTGGCAGCCGCCCGTGTAGGCGCTGTTGTTAGTGAGCCGCGAGAAAAAGTGGTCGTGTACAAAGGCCTGAAGTAATGCGACACAGCTTTCAAGCAGAATTAGCTCCAGCATTTTTTTTTGCGCACTTTAGTGTTTCAGTTGTAGTAAAATGTAAAAGAGTAGAAGCCTAAGCGGCTATAGACGTTAGTTTTCCAAAATTTCGGAGATAAAAAAAAAACTGAAAAACAGTTTGCTTCCTTTCTCATGAAATTTTAGAAGGAGCAATGAAAAACCTAAGGTACATAAATAGTTGTTTAATGGGTACACATCACCCAGTGATTACTGACCTGACCTGACTTCTGCACACGGCAACAGTGCCTATGAACCTTTTTAATTTCATTTTTTTTCTGATGTACTGTCTTGCGGCGTGGTTTTCAGAATCATTCGCATGATATTGTAATAGGATCAACCATCCAAATACTTCTTGGGATGCTGATTATTAGCAAAGGCCATTGCTAATCATGAAAGTGCTCGGAAGGCTTGGAAAAAAAAACAACTTTCGTTCATTGGCGAGGTTGTGTTTACTTTTATGAATCCGAGCTATCTTGTGTTTATCTGGTGTCTAATATATTCAGAGCTCATGTTAGACAGTTCTTAGTCTTTAAAGCATTGTTCTGCAGCGTCCCTAATATTCTGTGGTAAGCTTTGCCGACTGGGGGAAGGTGAAATATAAACTACGCCAATTGCCAATAATCCTTAAAATGTAAAAAAAAAAAAATGTTCAAGTGCTTGTTGTGGCCTGTCGTAAATCGTCACAGTGGCAACTCACACACGGCTTGATAAGATATTCATGCGCTTAGTGCCCGTCCACAGCTCCCACCACGCTGAAGTGCATTCAGAAGCTTTCCTTCGTAATGCGACTACGCCTGCCCTGTTGCTTGTTGGCAAGACCACGGTGATGGATTTGGAAAGCAAAGCTGCTCTGACGAAATTTTTATCAGAATGCCGCCACCAAGCTGCCATCGCAAACTTTGTTCTAAACCGTGGAGGAGTGTATACAGCAGGACGACGTTTTAGTGATTTTTTAGTTTAGGTGCCCTCGCATGTAGACTTGGAGGGAGAGTTTATACCCACAGACAGGAAAAGATGGTCCAAGGCAGTTTGCCCAGACCACGTACTCTATGTTGTAACAAAATCAATAGGGGAAGAGAGGTCTGATCAAGAGCTACAGTTTGGACAGACAGTAGAGAAGCCTTTGGAAACAAGCATAAAGCCTGTGGATAACTTAAAATTCAGGCAAAGCGTTTTGCAACCAACAGAAGTACACGGGATATCAGCCTGTGCTTTGGGCAGTTTAGCAATGTAAATTTTTCTATTAGTAGGCAACGTGTCCTATCCTTATTTTTCCATCTCCTGGATACAACACAACCGTAAGAGACCTGAACGCGAGGTCTGGGAGCTTTTCAGGGTGGTTGTGAAGGGAGCTGACGTATTTTCGATAAAGACAAACTACGTTAGGCCAAACACGCTTCGCAATGGCATTCTAAAAACGTGATAATTATCGCTAGGCTGATCAGACGTGCCGATGTGGTGAATAAATGTGTATTCTATCAAACATGTTGGAGAAAAATAACGCAGTGCTCTAGAGTGCCGTCAGATGGCCCTCTTAATGACCACCTGACGGGAGGCTAAGTGCCGCTTTCAGCGCCGCGCGATGGTCTCGTGCTTGAATGCGCTACGGCCTATACTGGCGATACGCTTTCGACAACAAGAACGATCGTTTTAGTTTGCATTCTTAGTGACTGTGTGTCTAACGTGCTGATCAGAGGGGCTTTGAAGCAGGCTCCGGATTAAACGCGTTTGTGAGTAATGTCTAAAAAATAATGATGCTTTTTAAATTGATCTTTGCTGTTACTTATTAAGCGTTGTTTTCACATTTGTAGCCTTATTCTTCCTCTAAGAGGCATACACGCCACTTCAAGTCATTCTCCGCGCTGCCAAGTGTATTGTCGACTCGGACCGTGGGCACAAGAAGTCGGCATGTGTTTGTTCCGCAAGTGTTTTCATTTGCCCGCATCGTTTAGCACTGTTCTCTTTTCTTAATTTTACCTGAAATTCTCTTTTTCCCTGTCAGACTACTGCCACTAGTAAGCATAAATGTAATTTAGAGCGATCCATTGAGCTTCGAAATAACTTTTTGTAGCTGGCACCGCTAAATTCGTAGAAGCAGAAAGCTGTGAGCCTTGTATTTCTCAACTTACAAAAAGCACTAACTATAATAAATGCCAAAGATGGCCTATCCTCACTATGAACGAAATGTGCCATCGTATTTCTTCAAAGCATTCTTAACTGTAACCAACACGCGATTTCCTTATATTTTTACATTCATTTTAATTTTTTTTATTATTGCCATCAGCGCAAAGGAAGACCGACCAAAGAACGCCTATCTGCGCGGCACTGATGTCACAAACTTCCTTTCATTCATCCGCCATCTTTGCGTCAGTCCGCACTCTTGTCCTCAAATGTTTCGCTAAAGACGGCGCGGCTTAGCCACTGTGTCTATGGTTCGGAAACGTCATTCGATTTCACTCTGCTTTGTGCCAACGTGTCTTTCAATGCGGAGGCTCTCGACAAACGATCCTGTCCGAACCCATCACACAAGCTCTGACTGCACCTGAGTACACATTTCGAAACAGCGCCCGCCGAGCGCGGGTTCTACACGGTACACACTGCGGTCGCTATCGAATGCTCGCGAGCTCAAAGGACCGTACGCAGCAGCTGCGCCCCGCTGCGCACGCGCTTTCAAAGGCCGGCCGATACAACACTGCGGACCGGGAGCCGGCACAGACGGCTTCATCGCCAGCGAGCGAGTAATTAACGTACTCACGCCTCGGCCGCTGCTTCCCCTTCTCCCGCTCGCCGTGTGGGCGGTGGGTGCGTGCGGCGGGAAACTCTTCAACGCCGCGTAGTCTCTGCACGACGGACGGCGGGGCCGTAAAAAGGGGTCCGCCACGCGTGCGGTAACGCGAGTGCGAAGCAGTAGTTAAAAACTTCAAAGCAGTTAGGCATTAAAACTCGACGAAGTGCCCACGCAAGACTGCCTTTAGGGCGGCATCGCATCCGAGCTGCTTGCCATGCTATAGTAACAAAAGTACAGACGAGTGCAGAGTGAGGTGTATAATACAAGGGAAGGTTGAATCTGTTCGCCCTTCCACAGAAGCGTACCTGCTTGTGCCTTAGTCATCTCTAATTTGTAGTCCTATAGTCCGCCATATAGTATTCACATGCGACAATAACTCAAGAAAAGATGATGACGTATCTGTACTGCTGCGCTTTCATAATCTTTGACGGTATTGCGTGCCGCACATCACGCAAAAAACTCGTGATCGTGGCCACAGAGGAAATAAATTGCTTCTTGTTCATTAATATTCGCTTCAAACCGTAAGCCGCATGGCGTCCCGCTGGTGTGAAAGGAAGCACCACATAGTCATGGAACCGGCCTCTGGTCCCCAGAAACAAACGAAAAGTGCACTCCTTTCTTTTTCTAGCGAATTTCTTTTTCTAAAACTTTACTGACAGAAAAACAAACTAATCAGCTAATACTGCTAACGATTTTTTTTTTGCCGCAAGGGCAACTGCTGCTAAAGAGCGCCATGGCACAAGGTATTTTGTTTGTTCAAGGTGGGGTCAAAGACCCATTTCCCAAGCATTTCACCCTGATTAAGCCGAGCACCAGGCCAGGGGAAAGCTTGTACCCATTGTGTCACCGGTGGGTACCCGGTGGCACTGGTGATCGAACCCCGCACCTCCCGCATGCGTAATACTTAAGTTAAGCTGCGTTATAAGATAATAATGGGCACAACACCAACTTGCTCAGAGCAACGCCAAGGTGTCCATCATCGCAGAAAGTAGTGAAACAAAGAAAGAAAAGAAAGCATTGTAGGTAAGGCGATAAAAGCGCTGCTAACACGCCCAGCTACTTCGTTAGACTAAGCTCGCGGAACTCTTGGACAGCTTGGAAATCAACAATAGAAGTTTAATAATGGGTTTAGGCCAGCAGTGAGCGGATATTTGGTGCAAAAAAAAAAAAAACCATCTTCAGCGTGCGTGTGCGTTGAGGTCTCGGCTAGGGCTTAGTTCCCCCTCAAGTCGCACCTTTCTGGGAAATAAATCAGTGCAACTCAGCCGCTTGTGGAGATCATCTTCACACATTTAGGCGGCAAGCAAAACATGCATAGTGAGCCCACCGGATGATAGCGGAGGACCCTCCTCCCACTAAAAAAAAAAAAAAACGGCAATGAAGGGGATGGTGCGGGGATGTTGGGAGGGGGCGTTCCGCAGCAGAGTGATGCAATAGAGTTTCGACGGGTCTGGAAAACTTCGCGCGTATACTGGATCGCCGAGCACCGTCCGCCACCACGACAGGCCGAGCCAATTATTTGGGCCGAGCGCGAGGAGAGAGCGACCGAAGAGCCAGCGCTGCGGGTGCGCCGGCGCGTTTACTCGCTCGCGAGCCACTAAACGGCCGACGATCGTGTTCGCGGTTGAAAGGTTCAGCGGCGCACCGCCAGGAATTTACAACTAATCAAGCGCCCCTCCTCTATGTTCGGGTAGGACTGCCCCGTCGGGCGTGCGCGCGGTGCACGCCGGGAAAGAATGTAGGTTATTAAATAAAGGAAAAATAATATCAGGCCGGCCAACCTTTCCCTGGACGTAGACGTGAAAGTTTTGCGCCGGGACAAAGTTTTTCCTCCCACTCGACCCCCCGCCTCGTTTTCTTTTCTCTCAGCCTTGCGATGTGTTTTTGTGACGTACGTCCCCGTTCGACCGTAAAGCATTCTTTTGTTTCGCTTGTCGCATTCGATTAATCGTGGAATGCATATCAAACGGAATGAGCTTTTTTAAGCTGCTGATGCACGGTTGCCTTTTTCCACGAATATGAATATTGAGAGAAAAAGAGAAGCGCTGTATTAATTCACATTCCCCGGCTCCAGTATTGTTGTGCATGCGGAATCTAAAGCTGCAAAGTCTGCAGCGCACAAGCTTTAATGGGCTGAAAGTCAGAAACAAAATCAGTGAGGCCTGCGAAAGAATTCATCCACGACAATGGTCAAAAAACAAAAAGGGACAAGGAGCCTTGAGAAGCAGCACTTCAGTAAGATACTACTATTTGTTTTTATCGAGGAATGGCTTGGAGGTTTTGTACATGCGCGGTTCTCCCTTACAGGACGGTATTTTACGGCTACTTTCACTTACTACTCATTCTGAGAGCTTTGTAATTCGTGTCTGGAAATGACGGCACGGATATACAGCGTGATTATGTATCAAGGCATTCATGGGAGGCAGGGAAGGTGCAGCGACTGATGTGGTTGCATGATCAAAAGCCACATTCTTGAAGCTCTCATAAGCTTAAATCGAACTACCACGAAACCTAAAGTGACGCAAACTTCTACCCTAGATCAAAACCTCCAGGAAAGTCTGCAGTCAAATATAATTGGACTCTTTGTCCTTCGAACTGTGCGCATCCGGGCAGTCACCAACCGGCTGAGCTCTTATCAGCTGTGCATGCAACTGAACCCTCTGCGAATGCGCGTCGTTTAAAGGGACAGTGACGAAAATCTGAACTTCGCTTGTATCGGTTGATTGCCGCGTTATGAGGACAAAGCGCCTACTTTCACTAGAAACTGAGCTTTCATTAGCTAGAAAACGAGAACAAAATTCACAGATGATAAAAGAGATTATATGGCAAAATATGCATTAGCAATAGCTTTCCTCCCGGAAGGAGCGGCCGCTGCCCCCGACGAGTTCAGACAGTGCGATAGGGAGGAGCGATCCAGTCCATCAGTCACCATGTGACATGCCGTACCTTCTGTCCCAAACACTCGACTCTGATTAGCCACCGCGATGTCCCGCTCGCCACCCATCACTGCCACCCTCTCTAGTACTTCCCTCTCCCACTTTCGCTCTCCTCCTCTTCCCTGAAGGTAGACGGGGGATTTCCCTCTCTCCACTGTTGCTCCCGCTAACCGAGGCTTCACATGCCAACGCCAACGCCGGACGCTTTTTGCGATAACAGGCGTTCTAATGCCAACGCATTAAAAACAGTCGGCTACGGCGAACGAGTACATCAATACATCTCTCTTCGCTTAAAATTTTCATGTGAATTATGCAGGTGCGAAGCAGTGCGCATAAATTGACGACAAGGACGTTCGTCAGCGAGCTGTACCCCGAGAAGTAAAATAGAAGGAAGTGTAAATTAAAATGAATGTACATTTCCTCAATTTACAAAAGTTCAAATGACTTGTGATATGGTCCAGAAAGCTTCGACCACATTTCGGTCTTTAAAAAGACAATACTGCACTTGCTATGGTGGCTTAGCAACTATGACGTTAGCTCGAGGTCGCGGTTTCGATCCTCGGTCGCGGCGGCTGCATCTCTATCCACTGAAAATGCGGACAAGCCCGTAAACAGGGATTTTGTTGTGTTTTAAAGAACCGCAGGCGATCGAAATCAATCGACAGTCCTGAGTTACGGCGTTCGATCGGCTTTGGCATAAAAACCCCATTAACGGTTAAAAATATCCTCGCAAGGCCTCAGGAGTAAGCCTATTGGTAGTGCACGCATGGTGCATGCATTGACGGCATTATACCCAGCGAAGCGCATCGCATCGTCCCTTCTAAAGCAGTAGCAGCAGTAGCGGCTAGAAGAGAGTAACGCGCGATATTCGCCTTCGCTAGGATGGAGTTTGCGGCCGATTATGCCACCGGCAAAAGTACGCTCACTGGCCGGGAGGAGAGGCATTTCATGTCAATACCTGCTGCCGGAAAATACATCGATCGCCGGAACTTGCTTTTCTTGCTCTCTTAATTACGGTTACTTGTCACGTCCGCGAAAACGACGCCGACGCCCATTCGAAGAAAACCACGTTGTTTGCGTTCGCTTAAACAACAAAAGAAAGCTGCCGAGCTCCCTAAGAAAACTGACAAAATTGTGATGCCTACAGCGTACGCACGCCTGCAAAAGAAAACCTGCCACACCTTCGAATAATGATTGACGGCGCCTCGGATGAAAATAAAATGGGCGGAAGAGGAGGGGGACGGGGGAAGCAGCAGCGAGCAAACCCTGTGTTGCCGGCGCCTTTCCCGGCGCATATAAACACACCACTGATCGGCGATGGAGTCCACGTCGCCGCAGACGGTAGTGTCGCCGGCAAGCACCGAAGCGGTACGCCACGCTCGATAGAACGGCTTTTCACAGGCTGGTGACCAGAGCGGTTGAGGTCGTTTCTTTCCAAGTGCTACCAGATCCCCTTGGCAGCAGATAACATTAAAAGACTCTGGTTTTATTATGTTGCCTTTAGCCGCTGCGGTGGCTCAGTGGTTATGGTGCTCGGCTGCTGACCCGAAAGACGCGGGTTCGATCCCGGCCGCGCTGGTTGAATTTCTTTGGAGGAGAAATTCTAGAGGCCCGTGTACTGTGCGATGTCAGTGCACGTTAAAGAACCCCAGGTGGTCGAAATTTCCGGAGCCCTCCACTACGGCGTCTCTCATAGCCTTAGTCGCTTTGGGACGTTAAACCCCATAAACCAAACCACTATGTTGCCTTTAGCGCTAAGAGCATGATAACCTACATGCGACATTTAAGGCCCTACATTGCCAAGATGGAAGCAATTAGAACATACGCAATCAACACAGACACAAATAGATAACACACGCACACGCACGCACGCACGCACGCGCACGCACGCACGCACGCACGCACGCACGCGCACGCGCAAACACACACACACACACACACACACACACGCACGCACGCACACACACACACACACACACGCACGCACACGCACACACACGCACACACACACACACACACACACACACACACACACACACACACACACACACACACACACACACACACACACACACACACACACACCATCTTCAAGAGAAAGTTTCATTTGTGAAAGAATCGACGGATTAGGAAGCCTTAATGGAAATTTCGACCTACATAAAACAGAGAGCTCAAAGTACTCTGACGTGCTAATTGCCACCATTAAACCGTTTTTTTTTCGCCTCTCGTTCATCTGGTAAGGGCTCTTATATATCTCCTGCTGTGTGTAAATTCTTTAAGCGCGACGAGCTTATTGTCTTCTTTTTCAGTGAATATGAGGAAGAACTCCGTCAGTACTGTACTGATAGGTATTTTTTTCATTGTCGTACAGCGTCGTGTTTGCGCGTAGTAGTAAGTTCTTTTTGACGTCATGTTTCATTTGTGGGCTTTCAAATGCTGAACGAGACAAAAGTAGCCCAATTAGAATGCTTTCAATATGTTTTATTAAATCGCTTGAATTTATCGCTTAAGTCTAATAACATCGGGCAGGGAACGACTCGTCGCTACGTTTTTGCAATAAGCGGCCACAAGTTATTGCTCGGAAAAAAGGGCAGAGTATTCAGTAACTGATACGAGTTATATTCGTTTAAAAGAATAATTTATCACTAGCTTCCTATTGGCCACCGCTTTACGGCTAAAAAGAAAAGCTATGCAGTATTTTACAGAAACATCGCAGGCTAAAAAAAAAAATTTCGCCCTCGCCCTAGCTTCGAACCCAGGACTACCTCTTGTCCACAGCAGTCACTCTAGCTACTAAGCTAACCAGGAGGGTAGGCAGACGACATACAAGGTAGAATCAATGATGAGCTCGAGGCGGCAACGAAGAAAGTTGAATGGGTTCAACGGGAGTCCCGCAGAGGTGAGTAAAATTGAGTCATTGGAGTAGTTACTCATTGTCATCTACCGGAGCACAACCTTACGGCTACAAAGGTAAGAAGTGAGGTTTTAGGGATTCGCCTAAAACTCATTCGAGTTTTAATCGTACAAATTAAGAACCAAATCAAGAAAACATGCACGTCTGATACGTTCTAGTCAATTAACATTACCGTATAAACAATCCAATTCTACGTATTCAACCGCGACGACTGAATGAGGGACACTCCCTGAGGTTAAAGAAGGTGGTAACTTTTTGCCACTGCTAAAATCTCCTGCGTTTACTTGATGGCTAATGGGAATGCAAAACAGGGGGTTAAAATTAGAAATACGCTTCCCGACCAAGTAAACACGAAGTGCCGCGTTTCGAAACCCGTGCAGGTTTCTTGATCGCTTTGAGGTGGACAAGATTAGCGGGTGAAATTTAATTTGAAAGATTGTGGACGTAATGACCCTGCGTGGGAGAGTGCACTGCTTCTTTGTGTGTGGTTCATGGTCTCGGCTACCGTTTTGTTTAATGGTGACTCAGCACTCTAAGCCAAAAACCACTAAAAGTGCCGCAGGGGCTAGTTGCTTCGTAGTAAATGGGTTGCCACAACCAAAAGTACCTCAAAACAGTAACCATTACTCTCTCAGAGACTGATTACTAGGAGATGTCAGGTGTAGTTAACTTCCGCACGGGCTAGCCTGTCGTCGTGAGGACTAAGTGGTGCAGTTATTGCCATTTTTCCTCGGTTTCGCCTCCGAGTGAAGCAAAAGGAGTGCCGTCAGGCTCCTCTATTCGTCTAACATTTCCGCATTGTCCCCAATCCATCTGAGGACAACAGCTTTTGAGCGCGCGTGTACAATTTCAGACGTCGTGGTACGGTTCCTTCCGTCATCATGTGAAGTTTCCCGGCTCACCGATATAGACTTGTATAGATATAATACAGAAATAGGTACCGTCGGCACAAGGGCTCTGATAGACATAACCGGGGGAGTGGATATTTGGCGGATGTTCATGGGGGTTTGGACCGCATATTGGTCGACTGGGCATGCGAGCGGGGCCGCTCAGGAATGTTCCATCTGGTTCAGGTGAGTCAGACCCGTGGGAACATATTGCAAAGAACGCTCTCTTCTCATGGAGGACGCCGAAGGGAAAGAGGAAAAGGGTGGCTGGCGTCAAAGTTATCGCTGTAATTTGTTCGCGTTGCGAAGAAGGGGTATTAAAGCCTGTTGCAGCCCGAGAGTTTATGACACGATATGAAGCCAATGTTTAGACAGCAACATCACGACAATAGTATACGTTCAGGAGTTAAACAAAGATAATGTCGCTATTTCAGAGCCTCTCATTAGCGATGCCCACTTGAAACATTCTGTACGGAAGTTCGATTTATGTGGGGAACATCTTGAAAAACTGCAGGCGATGGTCATTCAAATACTGAATTTTATCTTCCTGATTTTTCTTGGGAATACTGAAAACCGTATTGGGCAATCTCTGTCTTGGGTTTTCTTTTTACACCTGAGAGGCTCTGGGTGCAGGACGCTTATTTTAATTTTTGTTTAATTTCACGAACACTGCTACAATAGCCTGGGACACCCGCATGCGAGGCCGCACTGCTGGTGCAATAAACAGTTTTGGCACAGCGTGTAGCGCATATGGCGTGTACCGCTTACCGCGAGCCGCCGATGTGTGTGCGGAGGGGTTCCCGAGGCACCAGGCGCAGGACAGCAGCGGGCGCACCTTCCGTCTATTTGAACATATTCAGACTGTTGCTGCTCAACGTTCCTCATATAGACATGCGAAGAGACGTAAAAATAGTAAGAAAAGACGGATTTCCACCAAAAAAATATATAAAAAACTAGTGACAGCAACTTTCCGCTAGTGAGTTTTCTGCCTCTAAATTATGCGTTAGACGTTAGCATACATGAATCACCCTGTGCTATTCCGCTACGACCGATAGATAATTTAAAATTGAATTTCTTCTCAGTGATTTTTCGATTTCAACCACTGAATGGTGGCTGTGACGTGTGAGGAGTGTTTAGGTCACGTGAGGCATGAAAAAACTTTAAAGTCCCTACAGTCAATCCAGCCTGTTGTCTGAAACAACAACAACAACAACAACAAAAAAAAACAGTGCATCAGCGGCTATATTGCGTTTTTTTTTTCCATGCTATACATGACCTAAACACTTTTTACTCGTCGCGCTCATCCTTCGGTTGATGAGATTTAAACACCATGAGAGAAGAAAACCAGTTATGAACTATTTAGCGGTCGTAAGCGAACACCACGCAGTGGTCCGTGCATTCTAATCTGGTGAGCATAATTGCAGAGTAGAAACCGCGTGCCTAAAATGAGATGTCTGCGGACCTTCAAATCGGCTGGTCGTGGATGCCACGGCTAGCGAGTGGCGGATTACGAGGCAGCGGGCGTCGACGTCACGCAGGTAAGAACGGCTTGCGGAGAAAACAAGCGAGTGAAACGTGCCAATGTCTTTCAGGTGCCATAACCTGTGCTAGGGATTGCAGCGAAACACGGAGTCAACCGCGTTGCTCCTTTAGGCAAGACTGATCGTTACCGCGCGCAGGCGACGCCTCCGCTGACAGTGCGCGCGGCCCACGGCGAACGGAGCCGGGTCTCCCGTGCTCAGCGGACCGCGACGTGACTGCAGCCGGGCCTGTCTGTCCCATTAAACCCCGGAACACGTTAAGTGCGGACACTGGGCCTCGGCGCCGACCTACGTAGCGCGCTTTTCAATCAGCAGGACGTGCTCTGAATGCTCGGGATTGACCGGCCGCCAAGCGCCAAAAAAGCGCGTGGCCGAGACCAAGAGCCGCGCCGCGCGCGTAACCAGGATTGCGCTCCGCGACCGGCGGGAAAGGATGGCCATGTTTGCTGGAGCGTACAAAGATGAGGTGCGCGAGGAGGTACGCGGGAGGAGGTCCCGCGACTCTCAAATTTGCATGATCATTTGGCTGGCCAGGGAACGTGGAGGGAATCGCCGCGAGGACGGCGGCTCGCGCGCGGTTGTCTGCGGCTCCCATTTCGAAATGGCCACTGGGGGTCGGCGAGAGGGCTAGGCGAGCAGGAGCAGCGCACTCGTTCCGCTGCTGTTGCTCGGCTGCGATCGGGTCCGTTTTATCGCCTGTTGGACAAAGTCGTTGGAAGGGCGCACGCGCGTAGCCGGCGAAAACGAGAAAAGCCTAAAGGTGGGGATGGGGCACGCGTGTAGCAGTACTTGCGAGAGGAAGAACTCGTCCTCGTACTTAGACTACTAACGAGTCAGGGAACATTTACGGAGCCCGCGCGCAGCTCGGAAACGTCTACATACACTGCCTGGTCAGCATGCACGCATAGGCTGTCTACGACGAGGAACGAAAAGAGAACGCAGGGACCAGATGCGCAAGAAGTCTAAATCAAGCGCGACTGCGCAGTGCAATAGAGAGTGAGAGGAGCGAATCGGGAGGTAGACAAATGCAACGTTCATGAAAAATGTATGCGAACAGGATATTGCGGTTTCGTGTCACCCGAGCACCACCAATACGAACGATGATAAACGCGCGAAGAACGGTTTTCTTTCCGCGGCTTGGTCAATACAGGACCAGATTTACGCCTGCCATCCATCAGAGGCACGGCGGGAAAGCACGTACTCTCTGAGCGCTGCCCGGGAGGCACTGAGATTGACGACGAACGCTGAACGCGCTCTCGTGTCGTAGCGCCTGCATTTAAGCGTTTTAATTAAGGCTCGTTTACGGAAAGAGCTACTCGATATTTGATGAAGGCCACCGTCAAGACTTTCAGTTCTCTGCGAAAGTGGCTGTAAAGGCAAAGAAAAGGTGGTTATATAAAAAATGGGGAGGGGAGGGGGGATTGACGGGTGCGTTTTCTGATACAGGAGTTGCCGCTCTCAACGGCTCCTAAACCTTACGCGGTAGATGAAGACGATGGAAATTAATGGCAAGGCAGGCGGAATTCATTTGAGGCCGGACGCATTTTAAGCTAGCTGGAAAACAGCATTACCCCCATACTACACTTACTCCGAAGCATTGGCGTGCAGCTGCGGCGGCGCATATAGCTACGTACTCATCGCCGGGGCTCACCCGGGCTCGTGCGACGTGAGACTAGAGCATAAAGGACGCATCGTGCACATACCTCTTGCGGTTAATAATTACTAGACTTCTGTAAGCAAGTACGCATGCTGAATTCATCTCATGAAAAAATTTCGGGCTCTTGCAGTTGTTGTGTCACAGCCGCCTTACTGAACGAGGCCTGCTACACAGGTAAAGTTTGTAAATAAATCATCGCCTGTTCGAAAACTTCGACAGTGTTGGCAGGAATGATAGGGTGCGAGACCAAGTCTTAGCGGTAAGCATGGAGCACACTCGGCAGTGACTATGGGCGGAGAACGAAAGAGAAGATTTGAACGGTACTGCGCAGTGCGATAGCCTTGTGAGCGAGCAAGCGCCAGCGTCCAGGTTCTCATGTTGATTATGGTAGCCAGTAGTAGGAGGAATTTTTCGTGGCTTCCAGAAAGGTGTTGATGCTGTGCAGTGTGTTGTGTCGAGTTCATGTGAATTCACGTTGTCACCGTGCAAGCGGAACTCGATAATGCGAAACTGTGATACGACATGTGATACGAGCTTGAAGTGGCTGCTATGTATCTGTTACCAACATTTCTGCCGCAAAGAAACACTCGAACTGCGGGTCTCTTCATGATAATAAAATGGGCTGCACATGACAACCCTGTGGGCGTTTTCTTGGCACAGTAGAGGCGAAGAGAGGTCAAGAACGTCTCAAGGTGACAATACAGAAGCGGTGTCACTCAAGGGTCGTGTCTTTATCCTACTGCAATGAAGAATAGGCAAACAAGAACATCACATATCGCTTTTCCTTCGCACCATAGCGGCGCCCTTTTCCCGCACGGTTTCGAACAGCGTTTCTATCTCAAGTCTCTCTCTCTCTATTCCCTAAATAACCCCCCCTCCCCCCCCCCCCCCCAAATCTGAATAATCTTCATGCATCTTATATGCTAATGAGCACATTACTCTGTTTCTCTTTTACGAGTCGTGGAACGACAATGAATCTGTTTCAGGCACCGAACGGAAATCCCTAGCAAAGGTCGACTGTATACTCCACTCGCTCGAGCTTCCGAAGCCCGTACGGTCTTCGCTGCCCTGTCAGCGAGCGCTCAGGTTTCTTGCATGCACTTGAGCGTAAATTTGAGCGTTTCCTCCATTATTCTCTCGGTGGAGTTTGATTCTCGTGTGTACACAGCAAAGCGATGCAAATTTTCAGCTCTGGCTTTTAATGGAGAGCGAAGATTTCCAGGGCGAGTACGGAGAAAGAGAAACCAAACTGCTCGACTGAGGTTCGTGCGCACGAAAGAAAAAGCAAAAAAAAAAAGAGCGCAATCAATGCAAACAATAAAGGAAATTACGCCCACTGCACGCAGTCAGAATAAGCAAATGTCTCCCAGACATCGATCGACCCGAAAGTGGATGAAGGTGCGAAGGGAGAACATAGCGCGCTCTCTTTACAGAAGGAAGAAGAGGGCCGCCGGGAAATCCAGCTAAAAGGAGCGAAAGGAAAATACGCGCCCAGAACGCATAAGGAGCGTGCGAGGAAAGCAATCGAGCCCTCGAGCGCGCCGGCTCCTTATCATCGCCTTTTCTCTTGAAACCGAAGGGCTAGGGGCGGACGGGTGTGCGATAGAAGGGAGACGCGTTCAAAGACCAGGGGGTGAAATGAAACAGGCGAGACAGAAAGGAAGCGGGGGAAAAAAATTATGCCTCGAGAAAAATAAGACGGGATCTAAAAAGAGAGAGAAAAAAGGGAAGAGGGAACGCCGGGAGCGACAGCGACAGGCGGCACACCTGAAAGGAGACGAAACCCCGAAGCGTCGCGTTCTTTGTTTGGAGAAGGTTTCCACAGCGCGCATCTGGCGGTGCACAAAAGCGAAGTGAGACCTGAGGAATCTCTCACATCCAAACGTGGCTTCTTTGCCTGCTCCACCACGCCCAACGTTTCGTCGCGAAGATAAAAGAAAAAAATGAAGAAAAAAAAAACGAGCCTCGAGTTTCGTTCCCTCCTTGTCTCGCAGGCTTCGCTTTTGATTTTCTCTCTGTTTTCGCACTGACAAGCCACGAAATCAAACGCGAGCGCGTGCGGTTGAGAAACATTTCAGCGCGAGATAAAGAAAACAGCGAGCGGAGGGCGGAGGGTTGGGGGACCAACGAAAGAACGCCCCGGGCGCGTCTAGCTCCTCTTCGTTCGAGACATTTCACGGAGCCCTCCCTGAACCCTGCTGTACGGGGTCTCGCGGTGATTTTCTTGTTTGTTTTCGAGTTATATGTGCCGCCATGTGTATTCAAAACATTTTCCGAGGCGAGACAGTTTTTTTCTGTCCCTAGAGAAAGCTTGGACGATTAGCTGGCTAGAAAGATAAATCTCGGAATGAATGCAGCTGATATTTATAAGCTTATTTAACCGGTAAGAATTTGCTCGTGCGAGAAAAGAAATAACGGCATCGAGGACACCGCCTATTCCTTTGGCATTCAGGCACGAGTTTGCATGAATGCGTGTGACAGGCCAGCTTTCTTTCCCTGGCTCTGTCATCGAGCTTCGTCTTTTCAGTGCTGCAGTCCCCGTCGTGAACGGAGCTTCCAGCAGCCTTTTCAGGAAAGGCCACCCTAGCCATTCTTGATCTCATTTTGTCTCCGTATCAATTTTTTTTTAATTTCAGAACAAGAGTTTAATGGGCGCTGGTCACGGAAGTGGCAAGCGAAGCGAAAAGCACGAATGCGCGGCATGGTCATATTAGGTACAAGCATAATGCAAGCATAATGCAAGCATAATGCAAGCATAATGCAAGCATGACACATTCATAATTTTGAATTTTAAGGCAGGCTCAATAGAAGTGGAACATACTATACCGAAAAAATCTGTTAAGGAATGACAAACGTTTAAAGCGATTGAGGCTACCACAAGTAACGATCAAACACGGGCACCTGAAAAGACGACTGGCCATTAAGCCTTGGCGCCTCTGGATAATATAGGAGGTATTCACGTTACTACACGGGCGCCATTTTTTGGCACAGCCTGCAGCATCAGCAGTGCAAGCCAGAGCAGGCTGCGATAAGCCAGTGAGTTATGCCTGCAGCATTTACCCCCGTGTTGCATGCACCACAAAATGGCGGCCACTTTAATAACGTCGGTGCATACTGCCAACAAACACTCGCCAATGGATGCACAAAAAATGCTCGTTGTATGGTCCTTCGCTTCAGAGTTCCAGTACGCATTACTAGCGGCAAAAGAATGGAGAGGATTTGATGACATATCGCAGTATGCGGTGTGTCTTATGGGTAGGCGGGCATCGAAAATTCGCTCTGCACGTGAAACAAAGAGCACAATAAGGATACGCGAGCTATTTTTACAAAGCGAAACCCGATGCGCTATCAACTCGTTGTCCCAATCAAAGGAAGCGCGGCTCTCTGTAAGTGCAGTTCGATTCACGCCGCCTGTCGTCAAACGCGTCTAGAAATGAGAACTTGCAGTGACAAAATCCCGCCGTTGGAGCGACCGCATCTCGACGCATGAATTCTGGCAGCACACGTACGCAGCGACCGTTCCATACACGAGTACAAGTGATGTCAGGAGGAAACGAACATGGTTTTGACATGAATACCTACTGAAGCGCGTTTTGGAGTATGGAAAGCATGTTGAGCGGTTCACTGCCACACTTATGCGCCACACACTGCTCCTTCGAATTTCCAACACCCCGGGCGGCAGCCCAATTAGAGCACTGAACCGTTTTCCAGTCACTTTTGACGCGAGTAGTGCATTAGCGCATTGGTCAGGCCAGCACCTGACAGTGACGGAAACGAATCGCGCTGGATGCGTGGCATGGTTTCAAGAGTGAAGACCGATTATCTATGCGACGACTTACAGTTAATGAGAACTGTCTACAGGTCTTCCGTGACCCTGCGATAGTCAGAGTAAGACCATTTTGGTTATGTTTTAAGTAAATAACTAAAATAAAGTTGAAGTTTCGCGTTTGTTTACCTTTCGTGAATTATATCTTCTTTTTGACCTTCTCAGTGTTTTTTTGCATTATGTGGCTACGAATTGTTCACTTAAATGTGTGTTTGTTCGGGGCGGTATTGACTCCTGCTTTTTTTTTTTAATGTCCAACATTCTCTGAAAACAAATCTGGGAAATTAGAAAATTATAAGGCACTGTTAAGGAAATATTGAGGGTAGTGATCCATTCTTCTGATATGTAGCAAAACCTTTCTTTTAAAATGTTTCCAGGTCGCATAGAACAGTTAGGACTCCATAGAAAACCAATAGGTAGCTCTTTTGACGACAGCAAAAACGCGAATATAAAAAAATACAAGACTGCCGTTGGGTGATAAGCGGATATATTGATTGTTATCGTGAAACCTTACAATATATGAAAAAATTGCGTCCATAAACGGTTTCCCGATCAAAAATGTTTCTGTTCAGAATTGTCGGGTATGCATTACTACTGTGTGAATAATTATATTTTGCATTGGACCGTTTACTAGCCACACGGCTATCGGTCCAAATAATTTGTATGTATTGCCTGCACGCTTAAGCGTTAAAGATTGCTCCGACTTTGAAAACTTGAAAGAAATAAGCAGACGAAATTGCGATGCAGGCGCACGTCTACACGGTCAAAAAGCACAAATTAGTTATTTTTTTCAGTGCTTGCTAGTTTACTTTTTTTAGTGTGACGGAACAAAATATGGTATTTTTTTTGTGGTAATTCGCTTTTTAATTGCACGAAAAACAAAAAGAAAGTACTGTGGTGTAATACAGTGAACTCTGTGACGAAATGCCTTACATCCTCCACGACTGCGCGACGACTGTACTGCTCTACAGCCCCGTAACATCCTCGTCAAGGCGTCAGAGATGCACCGCAATGACGTATTATTTTGGATAAAGATTTTTACTTCAGCCGCTCTCGTCTTATCCCACCACGGCGATCGCAGTTGTTCAGTTCTATACCGATTTTAAAGGGCGTGTTTGCTGACAATGTCATCCGAGCTGAACTGAGCGTTTTTTTTTTGTGCGTAGTATATAGGTCGCGCCCGCCATTTTGCATTTTTCGCGTCTTGACGGGCAATGTTAAGAAATGTGTGTAAGCGGGAGGTGTGTTGGCACGCGACTCCCGGTCCCCTAGGGCCAGGTTCATCTATAAGACTTCACAGGATAACCGTGCTCCTCACGCGCACGTTGTTTTTCGTATCTGTTTACACATTGGCGCTTTCGGCCCATTGTAGAGAGAGATATTTGCAAGAGATACAGGTAAAAACTAAAGGTAATGCCCGAAGGAAGCTCACAACCCCTTCTAAGTAGGCTGTTGTCAGAAAAAGAAAATAATTTGACTTTTGCGAGCCGGTTGTTTCATCCGCTAAGCTTGTTTGTTTTGGAGTCTTGCGAAAGCTGGCGAAGTAGCTAAACAAACATCCTGAGCAACTCCACTGACAGGTCTGTGTACTACTTAAAAAAAAAAATGCACTTTTTCCTCTACATTTCGAAGAAAGAAAAAGCTAAGCGTCGCTAGCTTGCGTGAGAAATAAAAACAGGATCTTTGATTGTGGGTATGCTTAGCGTGGAGCATTCCTTTCACAGAGCACTAGGCTTATTGGATGTTCTGCTCCCCGCAGTAATTTTCAAGACGATGCGCAAAGAAAGAGAGAGAAAAAGTTTAGTCATATGGCGTTGGTCAATATCGAATACTGACTGCTAATTGGAGTAAACAATTCACGCAGAAGGAATTTGGTTACAATGACGCAGTACTTAGGAGTTAATAAAAGTTATATGATTTTTTCTATGGTCCATTATTTCTTTTAGAAAAGCAAATAATGCCTTTTGTGAGGAAAAATATCACGACCACACTGCAGTTAAATTCTGTCATTTAGGTGACAGACACAACCATTGAAAACTTGCAGCAGTCCTGAGTCGTAATTAGACAGTTACTAGTATTCTTAGGGGCAAAATTAAATGTGAACATTTCGAATTCGTTGCGCAATATGGTAATGATGAATAGGTGTCGCGGCCTCCGAAGTTCGCCAGAATAATATTTACTGCCAAGCTTGGCGCCTTAGAATGAGAAATAGCACTCTACAATACTGCAAACTTTGGCTGTCACAACTTTACTCGTAGCTAATATGTGACCCTCACTGCCTCTGCAGGAAAGCGATGAGTACGATAAAGAAACCTCATCTGAGAAGTGAAGACGTTGCTACAGAAAGTTACCTATACGAATCATTTATTTGCCTGTCAAGAAGCATTATTGTACAACCGTTTGCTTCTCAACAACTCAGTCACTGATATTGCTTTCCACCCTTTTCTGCTGCACGGCTTGTCCCCTTTGCGACGCCTCTTCAAACCCATGGGACAGTATTACTTCAATAATTATTTTTTATCCCTATGCCTGCTAGTGCTTCCTTCTTTGACAGCACGTTATCGGGTTGCAGCACTTACGACACTGTTCGCGGTGCTTGTGAACCTCTAGTGATGGCTTCCTCTCACGTACACTAACTACGAGGTGAAGCACGCTTTACAAAATATTGTAAAGGAAGACGAGGACGGCGATTGTCCCACGCCAAGAGTAAAAAGTCGAGTTTACGACTTGACTTCGCAGCAGTCATTTTGGAGCTGGAAGAATAAACTATGTAAAATGACACAGAGGCAAACTTTATGATTCGAGGTTTGCAGAAAGGTACGGGCTTTCTAGCAGGAAGCGGTGCTGTGTGCGCCGTAAGTTACCAGCTCTTATTTCTCTTGTGCGAAAGGGCTGTGGTGCTTCGAAGGTACCCTCTCTTTTTGAGCCGTTACTTTCTGAGGTTTACACGTGGCTAGTTCCCCTGGCACTAACCTATGAAAGGGAGCGATTTGTAGGCCCAGGTTTCATGTGGTAGCGAGAGAGAAACCAAAATTATAAGGCAAATTAAAAACTGTGCTTCTGTGAAATATGCTTAAGTTTTTTCGGCCGTTATATTTGTGGTCTAAAAAATGCCGCACGAGAGAGAACACCAGCTAGCCCAAGCGAAATTCCTGCCTCGAAAGATTTCTAGTGCGCTGGGTTATTTCCTATTTTCCCAGGCCGAACTGTCTCCTGCCATGCTATGCGTCAACTTCATCGCTCTCTTCTTTCTAAAAACAGTTTAGCTTTAGTTTTACAGGGCTTGGTCCCAAAACGACTCAGTCTATGAGGGACACCATAGTGGAGGGCTCCGAATAATTTAGACCACCTGGGGCTCTTTAACGTGCATTGACACCGTAGAGTACAGGGGCCTCTAGCATTTCACCTCCATCGAAATGCGACCGCCGCGGTCGGGATCGAACCCGCTTCTTTCGTGTCGGCAGCCGAGAACCATAACTATTGAGCCACCATAGCGGTTTCTACCAAAAACAAAAACAAAAGAAAGGGCCTATGGGTTTGTGTTTCTAGGCCTTCGCGTCCGCTGCCAAATTTTTGTTCCAATAAATGTCGTATTCTACAGAACACGAGCTAGCTCAAGGCAAAATCACTACCCAATAAAAAATGCAATCTCAGTGTCCGAAGTGCACACCAGTCGAGTTCGAAGGAATCAGAAAACAGTTCTAATGAAACGGGAGTTTCCGAAGCCAGCAAAAACGAAAAAAAAAAACCAACTAGGAAGAGATTGAAGCTCTAATAAAGGGTGAGCGATACCAAGAGCAAACCCTAGAAAATATAATGACAATTAACTTAAAGACCTTAATAGCAAAGATGACGTTTGTAAAAATACACTGAGGGCAATATACAGTACCTATTGCAATGCACATCATACTGTATGTATTCCCTGTTACCGTGCACATTTATAATTATCCCGGAACCGAATCCTCGGGGATAACTACTCGTTATGCTTAGAGAGAACACTGGCAACAAGCAGCTTTAGTGAGACAACAATAATAAACGTGGCAGTGCGTTGCTTACTAAGGCAGAGCAGTAAAATTTTGAAATTTCGTTTGGAAGTGCACTGTGCACAGATCGCATGAATATGCGGAAATTAATATTTGAAGCAAACTGCCCATTGCCAAAACAACAAACTTGTACTCGTACAAGCCTCTCTGGCTTTTCTCAAAGTGAGCACCGGTAATCCTTCTTCTTCTTTTAGAACGCTGCGCCGTAATACATGATTGTTCTTTTTTTTTGTATGTGTGCCGTTGGGAAGGACCGTCTTCAGTTGAATGATTCGTAGACTTCATGCACGTACCACGTCTCGTTACAAGAAACATTCACTCGAACGGAGAATTCACAGTGTCGATGTTAAAAAAAGCACATATTAAGAAACGTCTAAACCAGCCCGTATCCATGAAAAGCCACGGGCCCCAGAAGACAAAGAGGCCATAATATATCGACCAATATCATTGTATTACGTGCTCCCCAAATGATGAAGTGAAGAGGCGGGCCCTGCTCGCATCTCTCAAGACAGCCGGAGTGCCACGTGACAGAGTGCAAGACATCTTTCCGCGGGTAAACCAGCATTTACGGAAGGAGAACTGCGGGCTTTTTCTCATTTATCTTCACGATGCCGAACTGCACCGCGAATAGCGACAGTCTCGATGATGATATTCTTGTTCACAGTGAAAGAGCAGTTCAGTGTTTCTAGGTGTTAACGTGAGGGATGAAGGTGCACATTAAATAACTGTAATTCTACCACGATTGGTGACAACCTCCACGGGACATTTGTATAAAATATCGCTTTGTCGGAGTAAGCGACGGTAATGTGACACGCGGCTAACTCCGAAGCAGCTAGCAGCAAACCTCCAACTTGAAAGGCCATACTTATGCAGTAAGTGGTTTGTTTCATTTCTCGCACACGTGGGCTTTTTGCTTATCTTATATTACGCCACACATTAGCCATAAACTCGCTGTTATCTCTCCTTTTGGAAGAAGAGGAAATTTTGTGCTTTGCGCTTTTCTATGTCTAGCACATTTGTGGATCTGGATCCCATCATCGCGAGAGAGCGCCGTCATTGTGCACTGCAGTCACCAATCCCACAACAAAACAGGTAATTTGGCCTCGAGAGGAAACCGCGTGAAAGAAGAATAAATAAAAAATTTCGTAACTTCTGTACCTCTAAGAAATCCTAGATAATAACCCAATTACGGCTCTCTTCATCCGCTTAGAGAGGGCTTGTAAGGGGTGATTAAATGGAGGCCCTGAAGGCATTTGTACTAAAATAGCCTCCAACGTACCGGGTAGATTTCCGTCGGACAGCGGTAACCGGAAATTGCACCTAACGGTCTTCACGAATGAATACGTTGTAGGAAGAACCCGCCTAACAGGCCTGGTTGTCTATTTTATTTGCCTTCCAGGAAGGAAAACGTGCACTCTACCAAAGGTTGCGAGTTCATTTCAGGCAAGATAATTTCGAGATAAAAACCAGTAGGGCGTGACGGCAAATAGAAATCTGATCAAGATGAGCTCGTCTTGATTACATTTGTGTTTGTATAAACAAAATGAAAATAACCAAAACTAGATCAGCATAGTTCCTGCCTTATTGAAACCATCAGTAACGACAAATTTTGCATTCTTTTCCAGCATTAATTTCATCAGCTGTCAAGAGCAGTCTCGTATGAACAGCCTGTAAGCGTCTAAAAGAAAATCCCAAAGCTACCCATAGTACAAACGTAGGGCATAAGAAAGTTGTTGAAATACAGTGCAGCAAGAGCAGCAGCAGCATACACTACAATGTTTTTACCGGCACGGGTGCACGACACGAACCCGACAGCACTTATGTCATTGTGCACCTGCCTAAATATGCAGTTTTTCTTTCTGCTTATCATGACTGGCTCGGCTGACAAGGAAGAGTGATGAACGTGTGGATAATTCAGGGCTGAATTTGCTCTGAAAGAGGGAAAAACAAACGGCTCTTGGATCCGCAAAAAGTGTAGCCTATGAGTAAAAGTTCTTGGCCTACTGGCCAGAGAAACGATTATTGAAAACTCGAAACATATTGGCTGTGACTCGAAGTTTATTTGTTCTTTCCGGTTATTTTCGCCCTGCCGTTCAAATGTGACCCCCCCCCCTCCACACACACACACACACACACACACACACACACACACACAAAATAAAATCATGTCTGTTAACACAAAACTACATGTCAAAGCGAAATATTTCGTTGCGTGTCGGTAATATAATTAGTTTATTTCTTGCTGCCAAATGAATGTGAATGCAAACAGGTTCAGAAGAAGGGGCTATGATGTTGCGAATATCATTTCTGCAAGCGTTTTACTTAGCAGTAAGCTGGCAATGCAAGCTCCTTCATTCCATCTTCTCCTTCCTTCCGGGTGAAGTTCTCGATGAATTTGTTGCTGAGGAGAGGCCACAGAGTGAACGCGGCATTATCCAATATCCAAACGGTAGCTGCCGCTTTGGATGGCACCTGGCGATGTACTATCGCAATGGAAAGAAACGCGAACAATACGGCGCCTACACGCTCTACTGTTCGTATTTCTTTTCAGTGTGCTTTAACTTCGGTGAGCGCAAAAAGACGCTCGGGTCGTCCGTGATACATTCCAGGACGGCTGCAGCGTCTTTTTTGCACCACCCGGGTAAAAGCACAATCAAAAGAAATTCGAATAGAGGAGCGTGTAGGCGGCCCATTGCTCGTGTTTCTTTACATCGCGATAGTACGCGGACATGGCTGACTATATCTAATAATTAGCTTCGGGTGATGGGGTGAAGTAGCAGAGAGACCGGTATGTGGAGTTTAACATCCTGAAGCTGTTCCTTGGATGTGAGAGGCGCTGCAGTAGAGAGCGCCGGATTAATTTGCCCTACCTGGCTTCTTTTTAACATATAACACGAGCGCGTTTCGAATTCGCAGCCTGAGATGTGGCTGTGGGCAGCGGCCTGAGTTCAATCTCTAAATCTCGTGCCTAGCAGTATAATGGCGTAGCCGCTGGGCCATCACGGAAGGTAAAGAGACTCTCTTAAACCATAACGGAGTTCAGGCTCAAGATTGTTATTCGCGAAATGAGCTGAAAGCTGGCATTCTTTGCATTGCATACCTAATCCTGAGATAAAGCAGTGATCAATCTTACCAAATTTGGAACCTAACAAGTGCTTCCTACGCTTTTGCTTCTGGCTTTTGTTGCTCGGCAGTGGCCCACTCGATTAAGTAACTACGCGCCAAAGTGTGTGAAACAGCGGAAAAACTACGCCTCGAATTCTGCATAAACCGTGGCTGTAGATTGTTCCCTCTAATTTTTAACATCGCGTTCCGATCTGCTATTCAACAATTGAAGAGGAGATCGGAAGATAAAATACGCACACACTCAACCAAATCTGGACTCTACGTGCATTGGCTGTCTGCTTTGTTGGACCGATCTAGCGCCATCGTAATATATATGCACCACTAAGGCGAGCTCCACGTTGGCGATTACGGTTAATTTGGAAATCTAATTAGTATACAGGCTCAGATTACAGCTGAGCTTAATTAAAGACTAAATCCTTGAAACCAGTCTATATGTAAATGAGCTCAGGCTGCTCTGTTATTATATCGCTCAGATTCCTTCAAAGAAGAAAAGTTTAAAATCTGTAGGTTATTTTCGCGTCAATTCATATCAGCTGCTCACTCTAACTAGTCCCTGCACTGCAGTTATAGTATGAGACTACATAACTGATATTACAAACAAAAGGTGCCTTACATTACCATGCTTCAGTTTTTCTTTGTTTTGAATTTTATGCCATTGAACGTAATACATCAGCTGTCTTCATCCAACTTCTGCGCGTTAAGTGCCCAACAGTACCTTGACATGCACAGTCTCGTTAGAACGCAGCAGGCGTTCAAAAAAAAAAGGCCGTATCGCACCGGTCTGCCGTGCAGATAAAGGAAAGACAGCAAACTCCCCAAGCGTCACAAGCTTGTTATAACTGAGATCTAGTAATATGAAAGGTAAGTGTAGATGTCTGTGTGCGCGGACAAAGTTGACGGAAGGAAAAAAAAAAGAGACGGTTAGTCTAATCATACGGTGTCAAAAGAAGAGCGAGCTGACTTCCTTCAGTTCTTTCGTCGGATGCCACTTGTGGTCTAGCACTTCCCACTTCTTGCCTTTGGCTCTGCTTCCACTAACAACCTCGTTCAGCCGATGTGTCTGCAAACTTTTCAAGCTCCTGGATTCACTTTCAAGTTCGCCAAAATTTTCTGCTTCGATCGCGAGCCCATTCAACACGTCTTCCCGACGCGCAACCCTGACACAGCGAAAAAAGTCGAGGCTTGTGTAGCATCGCCCACAGTGTCTTCCAATTTAAGCCCTCCGTCCTGAACTACGCTCACCAAAATATGGTCTAGAAATGTCACAAGGCGCCCTATTTCCCCAGCTTCGCATCCTTTGTTTTCTCACTTTCCTCCTTCTCTTGCTTTTTTTTATTAGGCCGCTCCGTTACCATCTGTGCGAAAGAAAATACCTCTTTCCTTCCTTGCTCTCTACGCGTGCTCTTCGAAACGTCAAGAGCAGACGGCTCCTTGCCACCTTTTTCGCGCCCCTTTGTTTAGTTTTTTTTTTCTATCCCCGTATTCTCACTGCAGCTGTATCGATCGCTCCAGGGATGCTCCTTGAGCACGTATCGCGCGCGTTGTTTGGTTCGTACTTCCGCCAGAGCGCTCAGAGTGGCGACCGTTCGTGTCCCTAACGAAGTGTTTCCCACCAAGATAGAATACTGGCTGCAGTGGCCGCTGCCATACGGGCACACGCGTGTTCCGGCACGAAATGGCTGAACGACCACGCAGGAACTAAGGGTAAGACGTAAAGAGGAATAGAAAAGAAAAACGAAGCAGGCGGTCACCTTCGTGGCCGTAAAGAGTTCTTGCAGGCTGCTGCACCAAAACAAAGAAAGTGTCGCGGAAGCCCTGCCACAGGCTTACAGCCGAAGGAAACGCGTAAAAAGGGGTGGACGCGCCCGCCAACGCATGGCAGGCAACCACGCGCTGCCCAGTGGCCTAGCGCGGCTGCGTACACCCTAGCACCTACATGCCTGCTGTAGCTGCTTCCTTTTGCTTCCTTCTATCGCCCTATTTTACCTCACACGTCACTGGAAAAAGAACCCCTGGACTTGGGGGAGGGGGGGGGGGGGGGGGGCACGCTGGTGCTGCTTAGTAAACTAGGAATCAGCGTGCTCTTGACGAGAACAAGGACTAGCGAAATAAAAAAAAGGAAAAGAAAGCATGTATATACCGGCCGTTCCACCCATCCTGAGCCAATCAATTAAAAATACGCCAATGCAGTACAGGAGGCAGCGAGCAAAATCATGCTCCTAGTCACTTACTAGACGAGAAAAAAATCCCCGAGTTAGCTAGTATAAGCAATTAACTTCAAAAATCTGAATTTAGGGTGAAGCTGTACAGCTTCCTACAAAGACGTTTAATTCAGTAATATTTAGCTTTCCATCCAATAACTGTAACTTCGTCACATATCAAGCAATCAGATTGGATTTTTTCTGTTCGATTTTCTTCCTCACCGTTCGTAAGAAAAGCGCACGCTACAGCAGCCACCAGATTTACAGCTCATAATCACTTACACTAAATTTGATACAAACTCATGACTTCCCTTAACCATTAAGCTGAAACCAAGGCTAGTGACGTTCCGCACCTAAAGACAGAGAGGAAGGATTTCTGAGTTGTCCATCCAACTGTGCTAAAGTGCTGCCGAAGCCAGGGCAAAATGGAATGTGCGAGTGCGTAACGATTGGGCTTGTGCGACGTGCTTGTCTTTCCTCTGTGACCATAACTGATGGCCAAGAATGCGAGAGATGCTGCTCTCTCAGCCATACTCCATAGTCATCCAGACTGCATCCATGCTCCCATCATCAATGCTCCATGTCATCCATAGGCCCCAAGTTGCTGTCTGGGGTGATTTACATTAACCTGCTCTGCCGTCCTTTTGCATGCTCCTTGCGATGTTGCCGCGAACTCCTTGCGCCCAAATGAGACCACAAGCCAACAGCGGAAGGACTTGTTGCACTGCCGCCACTGTGCCCAATACAAACTCCCTTCAGCTGGCCAGATTTCAGAATTCTGCAACTTTCAGTTCAGCGAACGTTTTGGGAAGCGTTAACGTAGTGCTTCCATGTAAGAATGCATGATATTGGCAATTTTCGTACGTGAAACATCGGGCACTTCAATTCTGAAGCTGGGCAGCTTGTGAAGCATAGGGGATTCCATGTCTGCTTTAGTTTGGTGTGGCTAGACCTCTGGCTTGTAGCTTGAGCAGTAGCCGAACGTATTCGCTATCGTACTTGCCTCACTCTCATTGCCAGGAAATATTTAGACAGACCTTTCAATCACAATCTAGGAATATCATGGTGAACGTCAGGTACAAGTCGAGAAAGAACAATTTTTTTTAAAGGCATTTCAAGCAAACAAGGAGCACAGCAGTACAAGCAAACTACAGTTTGCTAAGGCGACAATGGTTAATACAAAAGTTAAGCAGAAGATTTCAGCATTTTATCGAAAGTGACAAGTGCGCAACAAATGGGTGTACTTTTCAGTATTGTGAAAGAAATGCCTTCAGAAACCATTTGGCTATTTGGAATTTGATTTGGTTCAGCAAAATTAGTGGCTTCCGGATCATTTCAATTCAGCGAACTTTCACCCAGGCGAACATTTCTACAAGGCCCCCAGTCATGTTTGTTCGAATGATACCTCACTCCACTTAGTTTTTGGAAACAGCCTAATTTTGGCCTCTTCCCTTGGCTTAGTTCTGCGATATGGCTGGGCGCTTGTTTTATCTATTTTGTTAACTGAATGTATTGTGTTTGTCACTCTTTGTGAGGTTTGACAGACTTTGAGCCCAGGAAGAAACTTTGAGTAAGATTTTCCGGTTTGGATCGGTTTTCTTTGAGGCTCTTTTCTTCCTGTCTAGTAAGCGCTCTTTCTTTTCATTCTGGCTTAGAGGTTTTCAAATTTTGTAGTAGCTTTAGTTCAGTTTAGAGGTCCTTGGGTGTTTCATTGTGTTTTTAAGATTTACATTTTCTTGAGCTTTTTTCACCGTGTTTTTGACGAAGCCTTCTGAGATGATCCACAAATGCTCGCTGTGGTTTTAGATCATGACGCAGGGTTGTTCACTGTTTTCATTGTTTTGACGCCGCCTTCTTGTAAGGGTCGCAGAGACGGTGCGTTCTTCTTGGTTTTGACCTGGTACTTTGTTGTTGTTTCGCGGTACTTTCGATTGACGCAAGCTTCATGTGCTGTAGAAATATTTGTGCAATGTTAATTTTAGAAAGATCGATTCTTCATCTTGTCGTGGGTTGTTTTCTCTTTGTTGGTATCGCTTTTAGTAACCATGTATGCATTGCAGAGCATTTTTTACTTGTTTGATAGGAAGGGCCGGCCCAGTGATAGCTTCACTTATGTTTTTCATGTTTTAGTGTTGGATTCGAAGGAGGCATAATCTCGAGTTTATCTTGCGCAATGTACCGGCTTATCACAGAGAGCGCTTAAATACGGCTTGCGTTTTCCTGAAAAATAAAGTTGTCAGTCTGCGCTTCTAACTGTCGTGAATGTGTCTCCCTGGTGTCCTAACCCTCTTTAATTCATCTAACTGAAAGGAGCCAAAACCAAACTGCAGGCCCCGAGTATTTGAATTCTACTTTATATTAGGGCCGTACGTTTTCAGGTTTCGTTTTTCAGAAATCTGGGGGACCAAATCGGGCTATATTTTTTCAGCTACGTGTCTGGTATAAAGCGCGTTGTTCACTAAAAAGTTATATAATTCAGGAATTTTCGGGTTATATTTTGCAGCAAAAAAAGAAAAAAAAATTACTGTAAGCGATAGTTTTTGTGCGGGGCTTAAAATGCTTTCAGAAGAAACGCTTTCATAATTTTCAGAAAAAATAAGGGATGGCAGCTTGCACTCAAGAACTTTCTCAAGTCAATCATTTCTGTTTTCTTATGCATATTACAAAAAATTACGAGGAACTTTAGCGGTTAAAGTGGTGAAAGGCGAAAGCCTGAGTGCTGCATTCTGCTACGTGATTGTTCACTGCACATTTTGTTGGTGCATTATTTAACTGCCAATTAATGACGCTTAAGCTTCGCCTTTAGGAGTGGAACGCGACAGCGTTGCCACGGGGTCCAAGGAACGCCACCACCCGTTCGGCGCGATGAGTTGCCCTTTGAACGCAACGCTTTTTGAGGAAATGAAATGGGGCTGTAATTCTCTGTCATCTCGGTGGACACCTGAGCCGCACCGTACAGGAAGGGAAGAAGTGTGAGTGAAAGAAGAAAGAGGGGCCGTAATGAAGAAAATGAAAATTGTATTTGAGGAAAGGAAATTACGCATTAACTGTTTCACATATCTCAGTAGACACTAGTCGAAAATTGTATTTGAGGAAAGGAAGTTGCGCAGCAACTGTCTTACAAATTTAGGTGGACACCCGTCAAAATTAGCGCGCGGGGACGTCACGACAATTTGGACCAATCTGAAACGCGGACAAATACGCCTTGCTCGTCGGTAAATTGGTTTTTGAGGAAAGGAACTTATCTGTGTCTCATATCTCGGTGGACACCTAAACCTCGCCGTAACGGGCAGGGAGGAAGATGGGAGTGAACGAAGACACCGTATTCACTAGACGCACCTTTGTTCATTCCAAACCATTGAGCTGGCATGGCGGAGTGGTAGCGTGCTCGAATCGCACTCCGGAGACCGGGGTTCGATTCCCAAGCTCGGCCAATTTCTTACTCGGTTTTATTTATTTATCTGGTCTGACTAGAAAGGTTAATTGGACTAATTGGTTAAGTAAGCAATTTACTAAACTCAGTCAAACTTACTTGGAGAGAGAGAGAGAGAGAAAACTTTTATTGCTCTTTCAAGAGATTCGCGGAGATGAAGACTTCTTGGTCGTCCTGCTTGGGCGCTGGCGACTTGAGTCTTCGAGCAAGGGTGGGCCCTCAGTCCAGGGCTCCACTGAGTCGTGCCGCTTCAACAGCGTGCTGTACCAAGGCCCTCTGGACCTCGAGCTCGCTGCTGGAGAGACAGCTCTCCCATTGCTCCTCACTCGGTGGTTGATAATTGTGGAATGCTATGTTTCTTTCGCACTCCCAGGTAATGTGATAGAGTGTAGGTGTACCGCCGCACCAGGGACAGTCTGATCTGAATTGCGTTGGTGACATTTTGCTGTATATGTACAGGTTAGGAAAAGTGTTCGTCTGTAGCCTACGCCATCCTACAGCCTCTTCCCTAGTCAGTGCTCTGTGTGGTGGTGGATACCTCAATCTAGTTCCCCTATAAAGTTGTAGGGTCTCTGCGTAGCCTCCCTCGCACGTGAGTAGCCGTAACTCCGGGGCGTCCGATAAGCCTGCTCGGTAAGTGAGCCCTCGAGCCAGGCTGTCCGCCCTTTCGTTTCCTGCTACGCCTGCGTGAGCTGGCACCCAGATGATATGCTGTATAGGCGTTTTTCCAGCGGAAGCTGCCGCCTCGCCGATGATCCTAAGGGCGATGCCGCTAATGTTGCCCTTCGTATAACTCTTGCATGTTTCTTTCGAGTCCGTTAGAATGTTCAGGGAGCGGCCTCTTCTATAGCCTTCGGCTACCGCCAGCGCGACGGCAATCTCTTCGGCCTCCGCTATCCCCGACACTCCCACTGAAGCGCAGGAGGTCATTTCCCCTGTACCATTGACTACCACTACAGCGGCTGTGCGCTTCTCTACGCTTGCGTACATAGAAGCGTCCGTATATAGTGTGTTTTCGGATCGGCCTAGCCTTTTGTCCATCTGCTCGGCCCTAGCCCTCCGCCTCTCCTCGTGTAAGTTGGGATCCATGTTTTTAGGCAATGGCCCTACATTGAAAGTCCTTCTGAGGTCGTCTGGTACTTCTGTGTATCTGTCAGCCAGACCACCGGTGTTCCGACCCAACCTCTTCAGGGCTTGGAACATCACTATACGATCCAAAGTACAATTGGCCCCGTTTGAAATTTGCGCACTGTGACGTCACGACCATTTCGACCAATTGAAAAGCGTGACATTTCTGTCGACAGCTCCTGCTTACAACGATGAAGCATTAAAGGCTTCCGCCTTAATATTTCGTCGCGTGCGTCAACACCTTCGGCGCTGTACCTGTGCTTTGGCCTCTTGCCTCTAAAGCGCACTTTTCTAACTTATTCTCAAATCAAGCTTCGACATCAATATCGAGTGCTAAAAGAACCTTAAAATCATCTGTTAACTAAAAAACACTACAGCGTAATGCACGCAAGACACTCACTCATCTTCAGCTTTATGTACAGAAAAACTACGTTCTCTAGAAGCCGCATTTCTAGGCAGCAAGCTGGTTTAGCCCACTTTTTCAGAATTTTCCTTGAGGGGTAGGAATCGAAAACGAAGACATCTATTTATATTTTAAGACGCGGAGAGAGAAGCAGAGAACGTTTCGGGCACTGCTGAATGAAGGATTTTTGCAAAAAAATTGGCAGTGGTTTAACACTAGGAAAACTTG